>NC_060966.1:1246635-2493271 GCF_910589235.1 Vespa crabro
GGATAATAACGATCATAACGATAACAAAAATAATGACAATAACGATAATATTGATAATAACGATATAGCAATAATCATAATATCGACAATAAGGATTTAGCACCATTAGAATGATAATAATAATAACGAGAATAAAAATAATAACTATAATAACGACAATAATAATAATGATAATAACGATCAAAACGATAACAACGATAATAAAACGATAATATCGATAACATTGATAATAACGAGTAAAATAAAAGTAATAACGATTATATCGAAAATAACTGTAATAGTAATAAAATTAATAATAATAATATTACGGATAATTTCGAAGATAACGATAATAATAGTTGTAATAATAACACAAAAATCAATAATAACGATAGTATCGATAATAACGATAACAATAATAACGATAATAATAATAATAATAATAATAATAGTAACAATAATAACGGTAATTACGATAGAAACGATAATAACGACAATAATAATAATAATTATAACTTTAATAACGATAATAACGATAATAACGAAAATAATAATAGCAATTAAAACGACGATAATAATAAAAATAATAACTATTATTACGATAATATCGATTATAATAATAATAATATAATATCTTAATTTTTTTATTTTAACTCGTTTTAATTAAGGTGAAGTGACAAACGGAAATATGTTTCTTTGTGAACATATAAACGACAATTCACGTTTATTGTTCACTCTGTTAAATTTTATATTTTACTCTCGTACTAATTCTCTCGTCTACGTTCTATTTCTTACTGCCAGTTTCTCTCCCGAAATCTTAACGGCTCGCTTTGTAGGTAACAAAAGAATTTGTAGATAACAAAAACAAAGGAAGGGCGGGCCATGAGACGCGTGACAAATCTACCTAGAGAAAGTATACTTTCTTTACAATAATAATAAAGATAATTACGATATTAACGACAATAATGATAATAATAATAATAATAATAATAATAATAATAACAATTACGATAAAAACGATAATAACGATTATAATATTAACGGTAACAACGATAATTACGGTAATAATGATAATAATAGTAGTAATAATAACAATATTAATAATAATAAATACAATGACGATAATAACTGTAGGATTAATATCAATAATAACTACAATTGCGATAATAACGATAATATCGATAATGATAATAATAATAATAACAATAAAATCGATGATAATGAAAATTACGATAGTAATAATAATAATAATAATAATGAATACCTCGTTATAAATTTTAATAACGATAATAACAATAACACTAATAACGTTAATATCGATAATAATAATAATAAAAATAAAGATATTTAATATATTAACAATAACAATAATAAAGTTAACATCGATAATAATAATAATAATATTATCGATAATAACGATAGTAATAAAAATAATAATAACATTAATAATAATAATAAAGTGAAGAACGATTAATAGTAATAAAGATAATAACGACAATAGTAATAATAATAATAACGATAATAATGATAATAACGATAAAAGTAATATCGATAATAACATATAAAATCGATAATAATAATGACAATATTAATCAATATATCGATAATTTTAATAAAAATAATTACAATAATAGCAAGTTTAACGATTATAATGATAATAACGATAATAATAGTAATAAAAATGACAATATTACAATAGTAACGATATTAACGATAATAACGATTATAATAGTACCAATAATAACAATCATAACAACTACAACTATAATAAAGATAATAATAATAACGATAATAACGATAATATCGATAAAAGTAATAACAATATTAAAGATAATATAGATAATAATAATAATTATGACAATAAAAACGATAATAACGTCAATAACGATAATAGTAATTATAATAATAAAGATAGTAACGAAAATAATTATAATAATAATAACGATAGTGACGGTAATAATAATAATCGTTATAACGGTGATAGCAATAATTACGATAATAGCAATAATAATAATAACGGATAATGACGGTAATAACGACAAAACTAATAATAATAATTACGATGATAAATATAATTAGAACAAAAATTGTAATAATAATAATAATATTAACGACAATAACTAAAATAATAATAATAATATCGATAATAACGATAATACTGATAATAACAATATTAGTAATACAAATAATAATAATAACAACGATAATAACAATACTAAAATTAATAAAAATATTAACGATAATATGGATAATGGCGATAATAAAGGTAAACGCGATAATTACGATAATTACGATAATAATAAAAATAATAATAAAAGTATGAATAACAACGACAATAACGTTATTTTTATCAATAAAAACGATTCTAACAATAATAACTATAATAATGATAATAATAATAACGATAATAAGTTTAATAACGATAATATTGATAAAAACGCCAATAATAATAATAATAATAATAATAATAATAATAATAATAATAATAATATTAATAATAGTAATAGTAATAATAATAATAACGATAATAACGATAATAATAGTAGTAATTGTAACATTAATAACGATAAAGTGATATTAATAAAAATATTAATAACGATAATAACGATATTATTGTTAATAATAATAATAATAGTACAGATAAAAACGATATTAATGATACAAATTATAATAGTGAAAATAGCGATAATATTAATAAGAACAATAACAAATTATAACTATAATAAAAATTATAATATGGACAATAATAACGATAATAACGATAATAATAGTAGTAATAGTAACATTAATAAGGATAAAATGATATTAATAATAATATTAATAACGATAATAACGATATTAGTGATAATAATAATAATACAGATATAAACGATATTAATGATACAAACTATAATAGAGATAATAGCGATAATATTAATAATAATAATAACAATTATAAATATAATAACAATAATAATATGAACAATAATAACGATTATAACGATAATAATGATATTAATAATAATAATATCGATAATAATTATAAGAACGATTAGAACGATAAGAATAATGACATTAATAACAATAATAACGATAACAACGACAATAAAAATAATATTAATTGCGATAATAACGATAATAGAGAGAATAACGGTAATAACGATAATAATGACATTAATAATAATAATAATAACGATAATATCGATAATAACGTAAATAATAGTAGTAGTAATTACAATAATAACGATAACAAAGAATAGAATAATAATAAAATTAATAATTATAATAACGATAATAACGATAATAACTATAATAATGGTATCAATTATAAAAACGATTATAATGATAATAATAATAATAATATTAATAACAATAATAACGATAATAACGATAATAGTAATAATATTAATAACGATAACAAAGATAATAACGACAATAATAATAATAATAATAATATTAATGATAATAATAATAGTAATAATAGTAATAATAATAGTAACGATAATTAGTATAATAACGATAATTATAGTAGTAATAATAACAATAATAACAATAATAACGATAATATCGTTAATAATGATAACAATAATAACGATAATAACGATAATATCGATTATAATGACAATATTAACAATATTAACGATAAGAATAATAATAATTTAAAAGTAAATAAAATTATTAACGTTATTTTTTTTGAAGGTCTGAGAATGCCAAACTTTACGCACTGACACTTGGAATCTGCAGACTAGAAGAACCCTTTACCATTTGGGTCTTCCGTTAAAGTTCCTGGGGAGTTGGGGTTTCCAGAGGAATAGACACTACCGACTAAACTCATATCCATCCTATTGGCATAGTGAAACCATGTGACATTACTTCGTGATGGCGTCACTTCATCATGTCCCATTAAATAGGACTCCCACGATTTGACTCTACGTGGCAGGAACCTGGTGATACGATGGTGGCACTTCTATGGGCCGCCCATCTCCTTCATCTTTTACATAAGATTGCCCTCATGTCGCAGGCAATCCTGCTCCACTCCTTCTGCCCACGCAGCATTTTTTCGACTATGCGGTCCGGCGAGATGTCTCCGAGCACCTGTTCCAAGGCAAATCGTTCGGCGCACAACAGTGCGCATATGAAGAAAGTGTGGTGGGCATCGTCGACGTTTGAATCGCCAAAGGGATAGTTTCCATCAGCAACTACCCTCATTTTTTCGTGGTAGCAGCAGAAAAGGTCATGCCCCATCAGGAAATGGGTGAAGGGGAAATCTAATTCTCCCGCCTTCGGGTTTATCCAGTTCTCTAGTCGGTTGATGAGTCGGGCTGTAGTTGTTTCCTGCTTCCATCTGCTTTGCCAGGTCTCGATGCTGGTAGACCTTGCGAGACTTGATGCCTTCTCCTTACCCAAAACGGACCTCTGTTGGAGGACGAATTGTCTCTCCTGGCCTTGTAGATCAATTGGGATTTCCCCCACGACGACTAGGACCGCGAGCTCAGAGACTGTGCGGTTAGAGCACGCGATTCGGAGAGCTCTCCTCCACCGAACCGCTGCTATGCGCTTGCGATATTTCTCCTTTTGCAGCGCATCGGCAATAATAATGATATTAACGGTATCAACGATAATAATAATAATCATAATAATGATATTTTCGATAATAACGCTAATAATAGTAGTAATAATAAAAATAATAAAAATAACAGCGATAATAACGAAAATAAAGATAAAATAATATCGATAATAACGATAATAATGATAATAATAATAACAATATTTACGATAATATCGATAATAACATTAATAATAAGAATAATAACGATGAAAACGATAATAATAATAATAAAGATAACAACGATATTAACGATAATAACGACAAAAATTATAACAATAATAACGATAATAACGATAATGATGAAAATAACGATAATAATAATAACGACAATAATGATAATAGGAATAATAATAATAACGATAATTACGATTATAATATTAATATTAATAACGATAATAAAGATAATAATAGTAGTAATAATAACAATAATAACAATAATAACGACAATAACGATATTAACGATAATCATAATAATAACGATAATAACGGTATTATCGAAAATAATAATTACAATATTAATGATAAAATCAATAATAAAAATAATAATAAAAACAATAATAACGATGATAACGATAAATACGCTTATAAAAGTAACAAAAAGAACGATAATAGAAATAATAATAATAACGATAATAAAGATAATAACAATAATAATAATAATTATAATAAAGGTAATAACGATATTAATGAAAATAATGATAATAAGGATAATAATAATAACTATAATAATAATAATAACAACTATAATTACGAAAATTACGAAAGTAACGACAATAATAGTAGTAATAATTACAATATTAACAATATAAACGATGACAAAGACAAGAACGATAATAATATAAGTAATAATAACTATAATAACAATAATAACGAAATTAAGGATTTTAACGATTATAATATTAACGATAATAACGATAATATTAGTAATAATAATAGCAATAATATCGATAATAATGATTCTTACGATAGTAATAATAATAATAATAAAGATTACAACGATATTAATGATAATAACGATAATAAAAATAACAATAATAAGGATAATAAAGATAATTATAATAATAAAAATAGAGATAGTAACTATATTAACAATAACAATAATAACGTTAACATCTATAATAACAATAACAATATTATCGATAATAACGATATTAATAAAAATAATAACATTAATAACAATAGAAAAGAGAATAACGATAATAGTAATAAAGATAATAACGACAATAGTAATAATAATAATAACGATAATAAAGATAATAACCATAAAAATAATAATAATTATAATAACGATAATAACGATATTAACGAAAATAATGATATTAATGATAATAATAAATACAATAATAATATTAAAAATAATAACAATAATATCGATAATGTCGTTAATAATAATAACAATAATAACAATAATAACGATAATTTCGTTAATAATAATAAAAATCTTAACGATAATATCGATAAAAGTAATAATAATAATAACTATAATAACGACAATACCGATACTAACGATAACAACAGAATGATAAAAATAATAAAGATAATAACGATATTAACGATAATAATGATTACAATGAAAATAATAATTATACTAATAACAATAACAAACGATAATGACGATAATAACGATAATAATAATAATGAAAATAACGATAATAGCAATAAAAATAATAACGATAATAACGACAATAATAATAATAATAATAACGATAATAAAGATAATAACCATAAAAATAATAATAATTATAATAACGATAATAACGATATTAACGAAAATAATGATATTAATGATAATAATAAATACAATAATAATATTAAAAATAATAACAATAATATCGATAATGACGTTAATATTAATAACAATAATAACAATAATAACGATAATTTCGTTAATAATAATAAAAATCTTAACGATAATATCGATAAAAGTAATAATAATAATAACTATAATAACGACAATACCGATACTAACGATAACAACAGAATGATAAAAATAATAAAGATAATAACGATATTAACGATAATAATGATTACAATGAAAATAATAATTATACTAATAACAATAACAAACGATAATGACGATAATAACGATAATAATAATAATGAAAATAACGATAATAGCAATAAAAATAATAACGATAATAACGATAATAACGATAATAACAACAACAATTGTAGTAATATTATCAATAATAACAATAATAATGAAAATAACTATTTTAACTATAATAATGATAGTTATGATAATAATAATAATGATTATAACGATAAGAATAATAATAATGTCGATAGTAATATTAATAACGATAATGACGATAATATTAAAAATAATAATAACAATAATAACGATAAAAACGATAATAATAATAATAACGATAGGAATAATAATATTATCAATAATAACAATATCAACAGTAAAATCGAGATTAAAGGTAATTATAATAACAATAAAAACATTAACAATGACATTAATAGTAATAATAATAAATTTTCAAACAATGATAATGCTTTTAAAGGTAATAACGATAATAACGATAATACTAATAACAATAATAACGACTACAACGATAATAACGATAATAACGATAATAATGACGATAATAACTATAATAACGTTAATAACGATAGTAATAATATAATTATTAACGATAATTACGATAATAACGATTAAAACATTGATAATAATAACAATAATAACGATAATAATATTGTCTATAATAACGACAATAATTACAACGATAATATAGATAAAAGGATAATAAAGATAATAACGATAAAATAGATAATAATAATAACAATTATAACGATATCAACGATGATAATAATAATATTAATAAAGATAATAACGATAATAATGAAAATAACGATAAGGACGATAATGATATGAGTAATAATGTTAATAACATTGATAACGATAATAACAATAATATCGATATATGGATAATAATAACAAAATTAATAACGATAATTACGATAATAAGGATTATAACAATAATAATAATTACAATAATAACGATAATTATAATAATAACGATAATAACGTCACAAACGATAATAAAGAAAAAATCTATAATCTCTATAACAATACTAACGATAATAACGGTACTAACGATAATAAAGAAAAAATCTATAATCTCTATAACAATAATAACGATAATAACGATAATTATAATTATAATAATAATAACAATAATAAAGTTAATAACTATAATAATATTAATAAAAATAACAATAATTACGATTATAACGATATTAACGTTTATAATAATAACAATAGTAACGATAATAACGATAATAATAGTAATAATAGCAACAATAATAATACTAATAAAAGTAACATTATTAACGTTAATAATAATAACAATTATAACGATATAACAATAAAAACGATAATAATAATAATCATAATAATAACGATAATAACGATAATAATAATTATAATAATAACGATAATAACGATAATAACGATAATAATATTAATAACGATAATAAAGATAATAAAGACAATAATAATAATAACAATAATAATGATAATAACGATAATAAAGATTTTAATAGTAGTAATAATAACAATAATATAGTATTTATATATAGTTTATATATATTTATTGTTACCACTATGACCTTTATTATTATCGTTATTATCGTTATTATCGTTAATATTATCATTATTATTATCGTTATTATCGTTATTTTTTTAATCGATATTATTATTATTATTATTATTAATATTATTATCGTTGTTATCGTTATTATTGTTATTGCTCTTTTCATTAATATCGTTATTATTGTTACTTATATTACCGTTATTATCGTTATTATTTCTAATATTATCATAATTATTATCGTTATTATTTTTATGATTGTTATTCCTATTATTATTATTTTTATCGTTGTTATCTTTATTATCGTTATTATCGTTAATGTTGTTATCGTTAATATATTTATTATCGTTATTATTTTTTATTATAGTTATTAATACTACTATTATTAATGTTATCGTTAATATCGTAATTATCGTAAATATTATTATTATTATTATCGCTATTATGTTTATTGATATTATCGTATTTATAGTTATTATTATTATCGGTATAATCTTTATTATCGTTATTATCGTTATTATTATTATCGTTATTACCGTTATAATAATTATTATTATTATCATCTTTATCGACATTATTATTATCGTTATTTCCGTTACTCACATTGATATTATTATTACTCTATCGTTATTATCGTTAGTATTATTATCGTTACTATCGTTATTACCATTATTATTATTATTATTATTATCGTTATTATCGTTATTATCATTATCCTTATTATCTTTATTATTTCTATTATTGTTATAAGTTTTAACATTACTACTATTATTATCGTTATTATACCAATTATCGTTATTAATATTAATATTATTATTGTTATAACCGTTACTATTTTTATTATTATTCTTTTTATCATTCTTATTGAAATTATTATTATCGTTATTATCGTTATTATCTTTAAGATTTCTTATAATAATTTATATACATTATCGCTATTAACGAGGATATTGCTTTTATTGTTATAGACATTATCGTAATTATCGCTATTCTTAATATCATCGTTAATATCGATATTGCCGTTAATCTTGCTATTATTGTTATTAATACTAATTTTATTTTTGTTATTATCGTTATTTTGAATTTATTATTAATATTGTTATTATTATTATTATTATTATTATTATTATTATTATTATTATTATAGTCGTCTTTATATTTATTATTGTAATTATTATTATTATTTATATCTTCTTTATGGTTATTATTATTATTGCTATTATCGTTATTAGCATTATTATTATTATCGTTATTATCTTTTTTATTGTTATTATTGTTATTATTTATATTATCGTTATTAACTTTATTATCATTAATCTTTTATTATTATTTTCGTATTTATCGTTATTATCGTTACTATTATTATAATTATTATCGTTAGTAACATTATAATATTATTATTGTTATTATTGTTATTATAGTTATTGTTTTAACATTATTATCGTAATTTCCGTTATTATTGTTATTATTACTATTATTATCAATATTGTTATTATTAATATCGATATTATCGTAATTATCATTATTATATTTATTATTGTTTCTATTATTATCATTATTATCGTTATTATTGTTATTATAATCGTTATTAACGTCATAACTGGTAATATAATTATTATTGTTATTATTCTTATTATTATTATAATTATAACCTAAATTATCGTTATCATCATTATTATCGATATTATCATTATTATTATTAACGTTATTATCTTTCCTATCTTTATTATTATTATCGGTTTTATAGTAATTATCGTTATTATTGTAATTTCTTTTATTATTATTATCGTCATAACCATTGTTATCGTTATTATCTATATTATTATTATTATTACTACCGTTAATATTATATACATCGTTATTATCGTAATTATTGTTAATATTATTGCCGTTATTATTGTTACTATCGTTATTATTGTTATAATTATTGTCGTTATTATTGTTTCAAATATTATAATTATTATCCTTATTATCGTTATTATTGTAATTAATATTATTATTACTATTGATATTATCATTTTTATTATTATCGTTATTATTATTATTATACCTATTAATTTTATTATTTTTATAATAATTATCGTTACTATTATTATTGTCATTTATAATATTATTATTTAAGTATTATCATCATTATCGTTATTTTTGTTATTATTATTATTATCTTTATTATAGTAATTATCGTTATTATCGAAACTATTGTTATTAATTTTACTACCGTCAATTATTATTAATATAGTTATTACGGATATAATCGTTATAATAGTTATTATTGTTATTACTATAATTATTATAATTTCATTATTATCGTTATTATCGTTATTATTGTTGTTATTATTATTATTATTATCTATATTAACGTTATTATCGTTATTAATATTATCGTTAAAATCGTTTTTATCGTTATTATTGTTATTACTATTATTATCACTATTATTATTATTGTTATTATCGTTATTATTGGTATTATTCTTAATATTATTAATACTTCTTCCATTATTAACGTTATAATCGTTATTATTTTTATCGTTATTAACGTAATTATCGTTATTATCTTTATTATCGATATTATCGTTATTATTATTATTAAGCTTATTATTTCTATTATCGTTATTATTTTTATTATCGATATTATCGTCATAATTGTTTTTATTGTTATTATTCTTGATATTATAATCGTCATTATCCTTATTATTATTATCAATATTATCTTCATTATCGTTATTATTATTTTCGTTATTATTGTTATTATCGTTATTATTGTTATTAACATTATAATTTTTTACGTTATTATCATTATAATTGCAATTATGATTATCGTTATTATTAGTGTTATAAATAATCGTTTATATTGTTATTATTATTATCGTTGTCATAGTCATCATCTCTCCTTTCGTTTTTATTATTATTATCATTAATATTATTATTATTGTTGTTATCGTTCTATTTGTTATTAATATTTTCGTTATTATCGTTATTATTGTTTTTCTATTATCTTTATTATCCTTATAATTGCTATTATTAATATAATTATTATCGTTGTTAACATTATTATCTTTATTATCGTTATTATTATTATCGTTAAACTCGTTTTTATCGTTATTATTGTTATTTCTGTTATTATTACGACTATGATTATCCTCTTTATCGTAATTATAGACATTATTCTTAATATTATTATTGTTACTTCTATTATTATAGTTAATATTGTTTCTATAGTTATTATTATTATCTCTATTATCGTTAATATCGTTAATAACGCTATTACCTTTATTATTATTATTATTATTAATATCGTTAATATCGATATTATCGTTGCTATTATTATTGTTATTGTCGTTAATATCATTAATATTGTTATCTTCATAATCGTTACTATCGATATTATAGTTTTTATTTTTAATATTACCACTATTATTATGGTTATTATACTAATTATCGTTATTATTATTATTATTATAAATACTATTATTATCGTTATATTCGTTATAATCTTTATTATCATTATTATTGATGTTATTAATATTATTATTTCGTTATTAAAGTTATTATTATAGTCGTTGTTATCGTTATTATCATTATTATATTTATTATTACGATTATTATTATCGATATTATTGTTAATTTATTTATTGTTTTTATGGATATTATCGTTATTATCGTTATTATAATTTTAGTTATTATCGTTTTCTTCGTTTTCATCGTTGTGGTTAATATTATTATTAATATTATTGTCGTTATTATCTTTATTATCGTTAATATACTTATTATTATTATCGATATTTTCGTAGTTATTATAATTATTATTATCTTCATTAACATTTTCATCTTTATTATTATTATTGCTATTATCGATTTAACGTTCTTATTATTGTTATTATCGTAATTATCGTTATTATCGTTATTATAGTCATTATAATTATTATCGCTATATTCGTTATTATTGTTATTATTATTATCGTTATTATCTCTAATATGATTATTATTATAATCGTTATTATCGTTATTATTATCATCATCATTATCGTTAATATTATTTTCCTTATAAAAGTCATTATCGTTAATATTGTTACTACTGATATTTATATTATTACTATTATCGTCAATATCATCATTAATAATATCGTTATTATCGTAATTATTGTAATTATTAACAATATTATCGTTATTATAGTTATTATTGTTATAGTTATTATCTTTATTACCGTTATTATCGTTATTATCGGTATTATCGTTAATATCGTTATTATCTTTTATTATTATTTTTATTATTCTCGTTATTTTCGTAATTATTGTTATAATTATTATTAATATTTTCGTTATTATCGTTAATAATATTATCGTTATTATTGCTATTATTGTTATTACTTTTGTTATTATTACTATCGTTATTATCGTTAATATCATTATTATTGTTATTATTATTATTGTTATCGATAGTTTCGTTAATTTCGCTATTATCGTTTTTATCGTAATTATTATTGTTGCTATTATCGTTAATATCGTTATTATTTTTATCGTTATTATCGAAAATACTGTTAATATTATTATAGAAATTATCGTTATTGTTGTTATTATTATTATCGTAAAAAATTTTTTATCGTTATTATAGTTATTACTGTTATTATTACTACTATTATTATAGATATTATCGTTTTTATAGTATTTATTCTTAATATTGTTATTATTAGTTCAATTACTATCGTTATTAACATATCGTCGTTATTATTTTTATTATTATTTATTTTATTATCGTTCTTATGATAATAATCATTATAATCGTTAATATTGTTAATATTATTATAGATAGTGTCTTTAATATCGTTATTATCTTTATTATTATTGTTATATTATTGTTATTATCGATCATATCGTTATTGTCATTATTATCGTTATTATCGTTATTATCCTTTTTATCTTTATTATTGTTATTATTGTTATCATTTCTATCGTTATTATAGATAACGATTTTAATCGTTATCATAACAATTATTACACGTTATTATCATTATTATCGTCATTATTATTATAATTATTATCGTTATCATCGTTGCTTTTATTATCGATATTATTGTTAACATCGTCATTACGATTATTATAATTGTCGTTCTTAACGTTATTATCGTTATAATTATTATTATTATAGTTACTCTCGTTAATATCGTTATTATTGTTATTATTGATATGATTATTACAACAATTATCCAAATTATCGTTACTATCCGTCTTATTAATATTATTACTAACGTTATTACCGTTATTATTGTTATTATTTTTATTATTATGATCGTTAATGTCGTTTATATCGTTATAAACTTTATTAATATATTTATTATTATCGTTATAGTCGCTATTATTATTAATATTATATTCGCTATTATTGTTATTATTATTATCGTTATTATCCTTAATATCTTTATTGTTCATTCTATTATTATCGTTATTATCCTTATTATTATTTTTATTTATATGAATATTCTTGTTATTATGTTCATTATCCATATAATCCTTAATATGGATATTATAAATATTATAATCCTTCTTATCGAAATTATCGTTGTTACATTTATTATTGTTATTTTTATTATTGTTATTTTCTTTATTTTCGTTTTTATTGTTACGTTTATTATCGTTATTATCATTAATATCGTTATTATCGTTATTATAATTATTATTATCTTAGTTATTATTATAATTGTTATTATTGCTATTATCGTTATTATCGTTATTATTATTACTACTCTTATCGTTATTATCTTTATTATTATTACTACAATTATCGTTAGTATCGTTATTATTGTTATTATTAATATTGTCATTATCATAACTATTATTATCACTATTAACGACATTATTATTATTATTTATATTATTATCATACAAGCAATTCGCACAGTCCCTTTTAGTCGCCTCCTACGACAAGCAGAGAGTACTGAGGGAGTATTATACTTCACCACAAGCACAGGGGTTAATAATAACGCTAATAACGATAATAATAGTAACGATAATAACGGAAAGAGTAATAAAAATAATAACGATAATAACGATAATAATAATAATAATAATAAAATAATAACGAGAAAAGCAATAATAATAATAATAATAATACGATAAGAACGATAATAACGATACTAATAATAAAAATAATATCGAAAATATCGATAATAACGATAATAATAATAAAATAATAACGATAACAACGAAATAACGATAATAATAATAATTATAATATCGAAAATAAGGATAATAACGATGACAACGATAATAATAATAATAATAATAATAATAATAACGATAATAACGATAATACCGTTAATAACGATAATAACGATAATAACGAGAAAAACGATAATAATAATAATAATAGAAATAAAAATTATAACGATAATAACTATAATAAAAATAATAAAAATTAAGATATTGACGATAATAATGATAATAAAAATCACGATAATAACGATAATTACGTTCATAACGATTGTAATAGTAACGATAATAAAGATAATAGTAGTATTAATAATAGCGATAATAACGTTAATAGTAGAAATAATAATAACGATAATAACGATAATAACAGTAATAACAATTGTAATAACGAAAACAACGATAACAAAAAATATAACAACAATAATAACGATATGAATGATAATAAGAATAATAAACATAAATATTAAAAATAACGATATTGACCGTAATAAAAATAACAATAATAACGATAATAACTATTATAATGATGAAAAAATAGTAATATTCCTAATAATAACAATAATATTGACAATAAAGATAATAATGGTAATAATATTAGTAATAATGACAAAAATAACAATTATAACGAAAATAACTATAATAACGACAATAATAATAAAGATAAAAAGGACAATAACAATATTAACGATAAAAATAATACAAACTATAATAACCATAATCATAATAAAGATAATAACGATAAAAACTACAAAATAAATAATTATAATAATAACGATAATAACGATAATAACGATAACAATAATAGTAATAATAAATATATCAATGATATTAACGTTAATAACGATAATAATAATAACAATAACAACGATAATTACGATAATAATGATAATAACGATAATAACGACTTTAACAATAATAATAATAATATTAATAAAGGTAATGATGATATTAATGATTCTGATGATGAGAATAATAAGAATAATAACGATAATAACGATTATAATGATAATAACGATAATAATATTAACAATAATAACAATAATAGCGATAAAAAAGATAATAACGATAATAATAGAAGTAATAATATCAATATTCAGAATAAAAACTGTAATAACGATAATAAGGATAATAATAGTAGTAATAATAACAGTAAGAACAATAATAACGTTAAAAAAGATTTTAAGGATAACAATAATAACAATAATAATAACGATAATATCGATAATAATATTAACAATATTTACTATAATATCGATAATAATAATAATAAAAATAACAATAATAATGATCATAACGATAATATCGATAATTATAAAAATGAATGTAACGATAATAATAATAATAATAATAGAGATAGTAACAATAATGATAATGATGATTATAATCATAATAATATTAGCGATTATAACAATAATAACGATAATAACGATAATAACAATAATAACGATAATATTGATAATATTAGTAATAACAATCATAAGATAATAAAGATAATAACGATAATAATAACAATAATAATAACAATAATAACGATAAGAACGAATATAATTATTACGATTATGACGGTAATAATAATAATAACGATAAAAACGATAATTACGAGAATAATAATAACGATCAAAACGTTAATAACGATATTAACTATAATATCGATAGTAACGAAAAAATAATAATAATAATAACGGTAATAACGATAATAACAACAATAGTACCATTAATTATATTAATTATAATAATAGCGATATTGATGGTAATATATTATTACGATTATTAACGATTATTATATTAACGATTGTAATATTTTAACGATTATAATATTAACGATAATAACACAAGAGTAATAATAATAATAACGATAATAACGATAATACCGATTATAATTATAAGGATAATACGGTAATAAAAATAATAATACTAGCGATAATAACGATTATTATGATTATTATAAACACAATACTAACGATTATATCGATAATAATAATAATTATAATAACAATAATAACGATAATAACGGTTTTAAAGATAATGACAATAATAATGATAATAATAATAGTTATAATAACAATAATAAAGATAATAAAGATAATAACGATATCAACGATAATAACATTAATAGTAACAATAATAATAACGAAAGTAAGAATAATAACGGTGACAACAGTAATAATAATAAAATTAATAATGATATTAACGATAATAACGATAATACTAATAAAATGGATAACGATAATAACGATATTAACGATGATAGCGATAATAACGATAATAGCGATAATAATATTAATGATATTAACGATAATATCGATTATAATAATAACAATAATAACAATAACATCGATAATAATTACATCAACTATAACAATAATGACGATAATAACGATAATAACGATTATAATAATATCGATAATAGCGATTACAGTAATACTAATAATAACGATATTAACGATAAAATCGATAATATAAATAAGACTAATGTAGATGACATTGATGTTAAAGTTATTCAAGATAATTATAATAACAATAATAACGATAAGAATGATAATAATAACAATAAAAAATAATACCGGTAATAACAATTATAATAGAATAATAATACTAATATTATGTATAATAACTATAATAAGAGTAATAACGGTAATAATAGTAGTAATAATAACAGTCATAACAATAATAACGATAAAGACGATTTTTACGGTAATAATAATAACGTTAATAACAATAATACCGATAATAATAATACCAATATTAACGATAAAACCGATAATAATGATAATAATAGTAATAAAAATAATAACGATAGTAACGATAATAACGTTAATAATAATAACGATATTGGCGATAATAATAAAAATAAAAATAACAATAATAACGATTATAACGTTAATAACGATAATAAAATTAACGATATTAACAATAATGGCAATAAAAATAATGAAGATAAAAACAATATTTACGATAAAAACGATAATAACAATAATATTAAACACGATAATAACGATAATATCGATAATAATAATAATTATTATATCGATATTAAAGATAAGAAAGACAATAATAATAATAATAATAAAAAGAATAACGATAATAACGATACTAATAATAGTAATAATAAGAATGATAAAAATAATAACGATAATAAAGATAATTATAATAATTATAGTAATAACAATAATAACTATTATAACGATTATATCCGTAATAACTATATTAATAATAATTGACGGTAATAAAATTAATAACAATAATTTCGATAATAACGATAATTACTATAATAAAGATAATAATAATAACAAAAATAACGAAAATGATGATAATACTTAAATAATAATAGTATAAATGACAATAATAATAGTAACGATAATTATTATAAAAATAAAAAAATTAATAGGGATAATAATGATAATAATGATAATAATAAAAATGATAATATCGATAGTAATAATATTAATTAAATTAATAACGATAATAAGGATAATAATTATAATAATTGAAACAATTATAACGACAATAATTATACATATAATAACGATAATAAAAATAATAACGGCAATAATATTAACAATAATTACGATAATAACGATACTAATAATAACTTTAACATTAATAACGATATATATGATATTAACGGTAATAATAACAATAATAATATAGATAATAAAAATAAAAATGGTTATAACGATAATAATGATAATAAGTATAGAAATAATAAGAATAATAACAATAATAACAATAATATAGGTAATGACTGTGATAATAATAATAATAATAATATTATTAATAATAATAATAATAATAATAATAATATAGGTAATGACTGTGATAATAATAATAATAATAATAATATTAATAATAATAATAATAATAATAATAATAATAACGATAATAATGATAATAGATTTTAAATCGTTAATAACAATAATAATAATAATTACAATAATGATAATATTAAAATTAATGACGATAATACCAATAATAATAACAATAATAACTATTACAATGATATTAATAGAAATAATGATAACAATATCAACGATAATTACCACAATAAATATAATAATAATCACAATAATAACGATTATAATATCGATAATAATGATAATATTAATAAAAATAATAAAGAAAATAACGACAATAACATTAATAACGATATTAACGATAATAATAACGATAATAACTATAATAACGTTAATAACAATAGTAATAATAAAATTAGTAACGATAATTACGATAATAAAGATTAAAACACTAATAATAATAACGATGATAACGATTATAATATTGTCTATAATAACGACAATAATAACAACGATAATATAGATAATAACGATAATAACGATAATTATAAAAATAATATTAAAGGTAATAATAATAATAACGATAATAATTATAATGACGATAATAATAATATCAAAAATAACAATAAAATTAACAACGATATTTACGAATATAACGATTATAACAATATTAATATTTACAATCATAACGATAATTACAATTATAACGATAATAACGATAATAATAATAATCATAATAATGATAATTATAATAAAAATAATAACGATAGTAACGATATTAACTAAAATATTAATAAAAAAAATAACGAAAATAACGTTAATAAAGTTAGTAATAATAACAACAATAGCGATAATAACGATAATAATAACTATAATAATAATAATAATAATAAAAATATTAACAATATTGAAAGTAAAAACGATAATAACGATAACAATGATAATAACAAAAATAATAACAATAATATAAATAATACTAATAAGGATAATAACGATAATAATAGAAATAACGATAAAATATTAATAATAACATTTATAACGAAAATAACGATAATAATAATAATAACAATAATAATAATAATAATAACGATAATATCAATAATAACGACAATAATAATAATAATATTGATAATAAATATAATAACGATAATAACGATAATAATAAAAATAATAACGATAAAAACGATAATAACCATAATCATGATAAGAATAATAGCGATGATAACGATTATCATGATAACAATAATAACGAAAATAATATTGTTATATTGTTATAATAATAATAATATCGATAATAACAATAATAGCGATATTAACTATAATAGCGATAGTAGTAAAAGTAATATTCATAATAGTAACAATATTACCGTTCTTAACGCAGATATAGGTAATAATGACAATATAATGATGATAGTGATAATAAAAATAAAGTTAATAACGAAATAAATGATAATAATAAGAACGATAATAACTATAATAACGATAATTTATTATAATGTAATAATAATAATAATAATAATATCGATAATAACAATAATAACGATAATAACGATAATAACGATAATAAAGACAAAAACGAATTTAACGGTAAATGCTATAATAAGCCCGTGTTCTTCTATCCAGGAGATGACTCTTCGCATGACCTGGTTGAGTAGCAGCTGTGGCCCCTCCGTGTCTCTTGCAGTTATGACTCCTGCAGTGTCGTCTGCGTACCCAACAAAGAAAGCACCATCAGGGACTGCCATACGAATTATACCTTCGTAAAATATATTCCAGATATCTGGTCCTAGTATGGATCCCTGAGCTGCCCCCGATATCAATTCCAAGTTTCTTGGACCATCGCCAGTATTGTATTCTAGGAAGCGCTCGTTCAGGTAATCCCCGAGTATTCGAAGCAGATACCCCGGAACTCTGAAATAACGTTCGAGCGCTTACATTGTCAAGTCCCACCTGACGGAGTTGAAGGCATTTCTCACGTCTAAAGTGGCCAGCAGACACAAAGGGCGGGAATGGTGATTACCGCGCTCCGTCATTTTAGCGGCCGTGACAACCTCCTGAACTGCGTGGATGGTGGAGAGGCCGGATCGAAATCCATACTGACGGGCAGCAATATCCCCCGCTACCCTCACGGCTGCGTGCAGCCGTGGCCTAAGCAGCTTCTCCAGGAGCTTGCCAACAGTATCGAGCATAGAGATAGAACTGTATAAAGAAGCTGCATCTGCTGGACCCTTGACCTTGCTGATGAGCACAAGCCTCGCTTTCTTCCACGGGGCGGTGAATATGTCTTCCCTGCAGCCAGGGAAGCAGCATCGAGATCGCTTCTCTTCGCTCATTGTGCTAAACAGTGAAGACTTATGCACTTTTTACAAAGATCTGGGATCACGTTCGTCCACCAGTATGCAGGACGCCTCTGCCGTTTCGTGCCCTTCTTTGGCACCGCTATCGCCTTCCTCTGGAGAGCGGTCTGGTCTCCCCCAATTCGAGAGCTTTGGCATTGAGGTCTGCAGCCACAATGAGATCGCCTTGTATTTCCCGCAGCGCGTCTTCCAGATCGTCCAGATTAGATTGGCAGTCGTCTATCCGGTCGTTAGGGGTGTGATATACGCTGACATAAGTCGTCGAGTTGTGTCCCACCCAAACGTATCCGCATCCGAATCCTTGATCCGACAAATGTATTTGACGGGAATCTGAGATCCAAATGGCCGCGGTGCCCAATTCGTCTGCGTACCATCCTAAGCCCGCTCTGTCCTGGTATTGTTAGCAGATTAAAACGATTTCAGCTTATTTCTCAGAGCAGAGCCGGGTTAGGAGTTGGTGCACCGTACTGCTTCTATTGAGATTACCCTGAAGTACACTCGTCCTGTTTTCCTCTTGTTGGCTGTTGCATGGGCCTCTTTGAAAGTTTTGCAGGCACTTGATCCCGGCAAGTGCTTTTTAGGTTCAACAACGCTATTGGAGCATAAGAAGCAAATCGGTTCGCTGACCTTGCAATCTTTGATCGTGTGCCCCGTGCTGCCGCAGAAATAGCAGAACTTACTGCAATCAGAGCCATTGCACGTGGCGCTATAGTGACCAAAGTTGAGAGAGCCGTAGCATCTCCTCACTTCTGCTCTTCTCCTGACCCTGCAGCTGACGATGCCGACCAGCACTCGGCCGACCTTTAAAAGCTTCGCAGCTGCATCCTCTTCTAGTCTGATGAGGTCCAGGCGTTGTTGTCTCGCGTTGGGGTTCGTCAATTTAACCACTAGATTCCCCGCGTAGTCTGGCAGGGTCCTCCTTAGGGCCACCTCGACTTCCACCACCAATTTGTAGCAATCGCAGTCCCGTATCTCCAGCGTACCTCTAGGAACCAGTTTCGTGATGCAGCTCGTTTCTCCAACTTCTTTCCTCAGGTTTTATGCGAATGAGGACCTGGTATGCGCAGTGGTCTTCTTAAGTTCGCGGAGAACCCCTCCAATTCTGGTCTGCCGGAACGATCTAACTTCTACCCCTGTTCCGCTGGTCTTGAAGTGCTGGTGGAAGTCTCCGACTACGTCTGCATAAGTTTTACCTTGCGCAGGTTTCAGGAGGATCGCGTCGGGCCTTGTTCTCTTTCTCGGCCTTTCCTCCGATTTGCTTGGTTTCTTTTTCTCCTGCTGTGTGTGTTTCATCACTTTCGTCGCTGGTTTGTCCTAATTTCATTTCTTCTTAACGACCTCCGTCCACTTGGTGGCTTCGGTCGTCGTCGTCTCTTGCCTTGGTCTTTGAGGATGTCTTGAGGCAACTGCTGCGGGTTTGTCGCTACTCTTTTAATTGCGTCAGCATCAGTTAGAAAATTTACCCAAGGAGTCTGTGAAACTCGGGCTAGGGTCCTCGCTCGCTTAATGACAATTCTTCGAGATTCATAAATGAACTCGAGGCAGTCTATGATGTCCTCCATTTCTGTGATCCCTTACTTAATAGTGTTATTAACGTTGGGCTGTCTAGTAAGAGCCGCTTTCATTTTGGCAAGGAGTACTTTCGCTTGAGCGAGATTCTCACTATCAACATCTTGTGATGTCCCCATCGCAGGCTGCATAGGTGACATCAGGCCGGAGAATCGCGTGCTATCAACTGCCCTGGCAGCCAATTGCCACTCCTCCAAGTGGCTTTTCTCATATTTCAGCCTTCCTGTCGCAATAGACAATCCTCAGGGCAGGTCGCCTATCTGTGGTGCTCTTCCTGTAATAACATCCAGAGTTGGGGCCAGGTTGCCTACCCCAAGCTCCTGGCAGATGCTGGATGAGGACGGTGGGTGGCCTGCCCTAAAACCACCTGACAGCGCCGTGGCGTGTAAGTACCTCCCACGACAGCATTTAACTTTTTATGTACTATTCATCATAAGAAATATAATAATTGGGAGGCGAGCTGCCCAAAGGAAAGGCAGGGATCGGATAGAAGCTTGATAGTGAGAGTAAGATTAGAAAAAGATATAAAGGAAGAACAAATATAGGAGTAGCCGTACAAGAACATTCACTCGCCATTCACACAGTTCATTTTAGTCGCCTCCTACGACTAGCAGGGTGTACTATGAGAGTATTCTACCTCTCCCTACTCATAGGAAGTAATAATAATAGTAATAATAATAATAATAATAACGATAATTACGATAATAACAATAATAGTAATAATAATGATAAAGATAACAACGATATTAACAAATATTAACGATAATAAAAAATAACAACAATAACGATAATAACAATTATAATGATAATAACGATAATAATATTTATAATAACAGCAATAATAATAATAATAACGATAATAACGATAATATTAGTAATAATAACAATATTAACAATAATAAAAATAATAACGATAATAATAGTAGTAATAAGAACAATAATATCAATAATTGCGATAATAACGATATTACGAATAATTGATATCGGTAATAACGAAGATATCGAAAATAACAATAATAATAATAACGATAATAACGACAACAATAATAATAATAATAATAATAATAATAATAATAATAATAATAATAATTATAAATATAATAACGATAACAACAATAATAATAATAACAATAGTACGATAATATTGATAATAAGGATAATACTTACAATAACGATAACAATAATTACGATAATAACGATAATATTGATAATAACGATAATAACGATAATAACGTTAATAATAATAATAATAATAATAATAAAATTAATAATGATTATAATGAGAATAATGAAAATAATATTCAAAATAATACGAATAATAACGATAATATTGTTAATAACGATAATAACGATAATAACGATAATAAAATTAATAACTATAATAACAGTATTTATAATAACAATAATAACAATAGCAACGATAATAATGATTTTAAGGATAATTATAATAACTTTATTAACTATAGTATCGATAACAACATTAACAATATTACGATAATATCGATAATATTAATAATAATATTAACTATAAAATCGTTAATAATAATAATAAAAATAATAACAATAATAGCGATAAAAACGATAAAATCTGCTATAATAATTACGATAATTAAGGTAATAAGGACAGTAATAATAACAATAAAAATCATAATAATAACGATTATAATGATAATAACGATAATAATATTAATATTAATAACAGTAATAACGATAATAAGGATAATAATAATATTAACTATAATATCTATAATAACGATAAAAACGATAATAATAGTATTTATAATAACAATATTAAAAATAATAACGATAATAACGATTATAACGATAATAATATTAGTAATAATAACAATAATAAATATAATAACGAAAATAATGGTCTTAACTTAAATAATAATAATACCGATGTAATAGATAATATCGATAATAATAATAACAATAATAACGATACTAACAATGATAATAATAACAGAAATGAGGGTAATAAGGATAATAACGATAATAAATAAAACGAAAATAACAATAATAGTATTAATAATTATAAAGATAGAAACGATAATAACGATAATAACGATAATAAATATAATTACGTCAATTATAATAATAATAATAATCATAATAATTACGATTATAATGATAATAACGATAATAATATTAATATTAATAACAGAAAAAACATTAATAAGGTTAATAACGATATTAATAATAATAATAATAATAACAATAATAACGATAATAACATTAATGGAGGTAATAATAGGAGTAAAAATAACAATAATAACAATAATAACGATATTAACGATCGTATCGATAATAACAATAATAATATTAACGATAATGTTGATAATAATAATAATAATAAGAGTAATAGAAGAGTAATAGAAGCGATAATAACGATTATAATAATAATGTTAATAAAGACAAAAACGTCAATAATAATAATATTATCGATTATAATGGTAATAACGATAATAATAAAAACAATAATAATAATAATAACAATAATAACGACAATATCGATAATAACGTTAACAATAATTACCATAATAACGCCAATAATAATAGTAATATTAACGATAATAACGATAACAATGATAATAATTGTAATAATAATAATAATGAAGATAAGAACGATATTACACATAATTACAACATTAATGATAATAATAATACGAATAATAACAATAACAACGATAATTAGGATAATAACGATATTAATAATAACGATAATAATGAAAATATTAATAATGTTAGTAACGATAATAACGATAATAACGATAATAACTATGATAAAAATAATAATAAAAAAGATAAAAACGATATTAACGATAATAATAATAATAATGATAATAATAATATTATTAATAACGATATTAATAATAAAAACGGTAATTATATTTCTGATAATAACGACAATTATAGTAATAATAATAACGATAATAACGATAATAACGATAATAACGACAAAAATAATAATAACAATAATAATAATAATAACGATGATAATAGTAGTAATAATAACAATAATAACAATATTCACGATATTAACCTTAATAATAATAATAGTAATAACAATAATTATAGTAATAACGATAATCATAGTAACGATAATAACAATAATAGTAGTAATAATAGTATCAATAGTAACGATAATAAAGATAATAATTATAATAATAATACATGCAATAACGATAAATTTAATAATAAAGATAATGTCGATAATAATAATTATAACTGTAGAATTAATAGTAATAATAACAATAAAAAAGATGTTAACAATAATAATAATAACAATAATAACAATAATAACGATAATGACGATAATAACGATAATAATAGTATTAATAATGACAATATTAAAAATTAATATCGATAATAACAGTTATAACGATAATAATATTAGTAATAATAACAATAATAAATATAATAACGAAAATAACGGTATTAACTATAATAATAATACCGATACTATAGATAATATCGATAACAATAATAACACTAATAGCGATTATAACAATGATAATAATAACAAAAGACGGTAATAACGTTAATAACGATAATAATAATAACAATAATAACGATAACAATGATAATAACGATAAAAATAATAACGGTAACATCGATAATAGTAATAATAATAATAAGGACAGTAACGACATTAACGATAATAATAATAATAATAATAAAGTCAAAAAAGATATAATCGATAATAATGATAATAATACTAACAATTATAACGATAATAACGATAATAAATATAACGATAATAACAATAATAGTAATAATAAATAATAAAGATAGAAACGATATTAACGATATTAATGATAATAATAATACAGATAATTACGATAAAAACGATAATAACAGTTTTAATAATAATAATTATAACAAAATTAAGAATTAGAGCAATGACAACGATGATAATAAGAACATTAATTGCGATAATAACGATATTAACGTAAATAATAATAATAATAATAACGATAATAATTATAGTCATATTAACGATTATACCCATATAAATGATAATAGCGATAATAACTATAATAATAATAATATTAATAACGATAATAACATTATTAACGAAATTAATAATAACTATAATAACATTACTATCGAAAATAATAAGAACGAAAATAACAATAATATCGATAATAATAAAAATAATAATAAAAATAATAATAATATTAATAACAATAACGGTAATATTGATAACAAAAATAATAATAATGATAATAATAACAATATAAACGATAATAATAATAACGACAATAACTATATTATCGATAACAACAAATAACAATAGTATAGATATTATCGATAATAATAGTAATATTAACAACAGTAAAGATATAAACAATAATAACGATTATAGTAATAAGGAAATAACGATAATAACGAAAATAAAAATAATAACGACAATAATAACAATAATATTTATAACCATTATAATGATAATAACGATAATAATATTAAAATACTAAAAATAATAACGGTATTAACGATAATCACGATAATAACATTAATAATAATAATAATAATAACGATAATAACGATAATAGCAATAATAATAATAACGATAAAAACGATAATAATATTAATAATAATAATTATAATAGCGATAATAACGATATTAACGATCATAATTATAATAAAAATAACAATAATAACGATAATAACTATTATAATGATAAAAAATAGTAATATTCCTAATAATAACAATAATATTGACAATAAAGATAATAATGGTAATAATATTAGTAATAATGACAATAATAACAATTATAACGAAAATAACTATAATAACGACAATATCAATAACGATAATAACGATAATAGTAATAATAATGACAACGATTGTAACATTAATAACGACAATGACGATAAAAATGATAATAATAATATTATTAATAACGATAATTAAGTTAATAACGAAAATAAGAATAACAATAATAACGATACAAACGATGAAAATAATAATCATAATAATGATAATAACGATAACAACGATAATAATAATAGTAATAATAACAATTATAACAATAATAGCGGTAATGAACATAACAACGCTAATATCGATAATAATAATAACAATAATAATAATGATAATAACGATAATATCGATACTAAAGATAATAGTATTTATATTTATAAAGTTAATAAAGGTCATAACGGCAATTATTATAATAATAATAACATTTATAACGATAATAACAATAAAAACAATTATAACTATAATAATAATGATAATTATAAAAATGAAAATATGGATAATAACTATAATACCGATAAAGATAATAATAATAATAGAAAAGATAATCATAAGAATAATAATGATAATAATTATAAAAATAATAACAATAATACTCTAATTACGCAATAAGTAATAACAATAATAATGATGATAACGATAATAACGATAATAATATTAACAATAATATCGACAACTACAATAATAACGATAATAATAATAATAATTTAACAAAAATAAAAATTATAACGATAAGGATGTTAATTACAATAACAATAATAACAATAATAACGATAATAACGTTAGTAATTATAATTATAAGACCGATAAAAACGATTATTTTGATAATAATAATAATGATAACAATAATAACAATAATAATGATAGTAACGACAACAACGATAATATTAATAGCAAATATAACGATAATAACGATAATAACGGTAATAACGTTAATAACGACAATTACAATAATAATAATAACGATGTTAACGATAATATCGATAATAACAATAACGTTAATGACGATAGTAATAATAAGAAATAGAACGCTAATAACGATAATAACGATAATAACGACAATAAAAGCATTGATAATAACGATAATAACGATAATAATAAAAATAATAATGACGATAGTAAAGATAATAGTCCATAATAATAATTATGATAATAAGAATAGTAATAATAACAATAATATCGATGATAACGATAATGAAGATACTAAAAATGATATTTATGACGACATTAAGGTTAATAACGATTACATCGATAATAATAACAATAATATCGATACTAATGATAAAGACGATAATATTAATAATACTAAAAAAGATTATATAATACTATATATAATGCTAATATCTATATTAGAGATAGTAACGATGGTAATAATATTAACGATAATAACATTAATAATAATAATAATAATAACAATAATAATAATAATAATAATAATAATAATAATAAAGATATTAACGATAATAATGGAAGTAACGATAATAATGATTATAATGATAAGAATGATAATAATAATAATATTAATAGCAATAAAAACGATAACAACGAAAATCATATTTATAATAATAACAATATTAACAATAATAAAGATAATAAGGATAACAACGATAATAATTGTAGTAATAATAACAATAATGACATTACTAACTATAATGACGATATTAATGATAATAATAATGACGATAATAACGATAATATCGATAAAAATAATGACAATATTAATGATAATATCGATAATAATTATAATTATAGTTTGTATAATAAATACATAACGAAAATTAAGGTAATAATATTAACGATAATAAAGAGAATTGAAATAATAATAATATTGATAGTAACAATAATATCTATAATAAAAATAATAATAATAATAAAGAAAAAATCTATAATAAAGATAATAACGATAATATCAGTAATAACCATAATAATAATAAAAATAATAACGTTAATGAAAATAATAATAATATTAATGAAGATAACGACGATATTACCGGTAATAACGATAATAATAATAACAATAATAACGATAATAACGATATTAGCAATAATAGTGATAATAATAAAAAAGATATTACTAATATTAACCATTATAACACTAATAGTAATAATAATTATATGAATAGTAACAATAATAATAATAATAATAATATAATAATAATAACTAAAATAGCTATAATAACGATAATAACAATTATAATAATAACAATAATGGCGATAATAACGATAATAAATATAATAATAATAACGATAAACGAATAATAATGATTAGAATGATATTAATACTAACAATAGTAACATTAACAATGATAATTACGATAATCACGATAGTAATAATGACAATAATAAAGAAATAAACGATAATAACGATAATAATAATATTAATAATATCGTCAATAAGGAAAATTATGAAAATAACATTAATAACGATAATAATGATAATATCAATAATAATAATAATAATAATAATAACAATAATAACGATTATAACGATAATAATAATAACAAAAATAAGATTAATAACGCTAACAACGATAATAACGATATCAATAAAACGATAATAAAGAATTTAACGATAATAGTGATAATAACAATAAGAACGATAATGATACGATAAATACGATTAAAGTAACAATAATAATATCGATAGTTTCGATAATAACGATAACGAAGATAATAATAAAAATAATAATAAGGTAATAAAGATATTAACGACATAAACAATAATAACGATAATAACAATAATAATAATAATAATAATACCAATAATAACGATTATAACAATAATAAAGAGAAAAATAATAACGATAATAAGGTTAATAACGAAAGTAATAATAGCAATAATGGCGATAACAATGATAATAAAAATAATAATAATAATAACGATAATTTTGTTAATAACGATGACAACCATAATAATAATAACAATAATAACGATAACAACGATAATAATAATAATAATAATAACGATAATAACGATATTAACAATAATAAAGATACTAATAATAACAACAATAACTTCAATTCCGATAATAATGATACTAATGATAATAACGAAAATAACATTATTAATATTAATAATAATAACGAAATACAATATAAGAACTATCAGAACGATAATAATAATAACAATAATAACAAGTATAGCGACAATAATGATAATAAAAATAATTATAACAATAATAATAACGATATTACCGTTAATAACGATAATAAAAATAGTAAAACTACAATAATATCAATAATGAAGATAATTTAAGATAATAACGATAATAACGATAATAATTATAAGAATAATAAATATAACAATTGTATTAAAGTTAATAACAATAATAATCATAACAATAATTACGATAATAACGGCAATAAATTGAAGATAATAACCATAAGAACGATAGTATCGATAATAATAATAACAATATTAATAATAATATCGCCGATAATAATAATAATAATAACAATAATACCGATACTAATGTTAATAACGAAAAAATAATAATAATAATAAAGTTAATAACGATAATAACGACAATAGTTCTATTAACAATAATAATAATAATAAAAATAATAAAAACGTTATTGACGATTATAACGAGAATAGTTGTAGTATTAATATTAATATAAACAATAATTTCGATAACAACGATAAAAACGATAATAATGATAGTTATAATAACTATAAAAGCGATAATATCATCAATGGTAATAATAATATTAATAAAAATATATAATAATATTAATAATAATATTAATATTAATAAAAATATCGATGATAAAAATAATAATAATAATTACAATAATATCAATAATAACGATAATAATGATTATAATAATACCGAAAATAACGATAACAATAATAATAATAGTAACAATAATAAAAATTATAATGATGAAAAGGGTTTATAATAATATTAATAATAAAGACAAGAACGATATTAACAATAATAAAAATAATAACGATAATAGTAATAATTATAACTATAATAACAACGAAAATTTCGATAATAACGATAATAATAATAACGTTAATAATGATAATAGTATTAATATTAATAAAGATAATAACGATAATAACGATAATAATGATAATTATATTAAAAATGATAGTAACAATATCAACGATTATATCGATAATATTAATAATAATAATAACAATAAAATCGATAATAATGATAATTACGATAGTAATAATATTAATAATAAAGATTACATCGATATTAATTTTAATAACGACAATAACAATAACAATAATAACGATAATATCGATAATGATAATAATAATAAAAATATAGATATTTACTATATTAACAATAACAATAATAACGTCAACATCGATAATAATAATAACAATATAATCGATAATAACGATTGTAATAAAAATAATAATAACATTAATAACAATAATAAAGAGAATAACGATAAAAGTAATAAAGATAATAACGACAATAGTAATAATAATAATAACGATAATAATGATAATAACGATAAAAATAATATTAATTATAATAAAGATAATAACGATATTAACAAAAATAATAATAATAGTTATAATAACGAATACAATAATAATAATGACAATTATAACAATAATAACGAAAATGTCGTTAATAATAATAACAATTATAACAATAATAACGATAGTATCGTTAATAATATCAACGATAATAACGATAAAAGTAATAACGATAATAACATATAATATCGATAATAATAATGACAATATTAACGATTATATCGATAATTTTAATAAAAATAATTACAATAATAGCAATATTATCGATTATAATGATAATAACGATAATAAACGTAATAAAAATGACAAAATTACAATAGTAACGATATTAACGATAATAACGATTATAATAGTACCAATAATAACAATCATAACGACTATAACTATAATAACGATAACAATAATAACAATAATAACGATAATGTCGATAAAAATTATAATAATATTAAAGATAATATCGATAATAATAATAATTATGACAATAAAAACGATGATAACGTCAATAACGATAATTGTAATTATAATAATAAAGATAGTAACGAAAATAATTATAATAATAATAACGATGGTGACGGTAATAATAATAATCGTTATAACGATGATAACGATAATTACGATAATAACAATAATTATAATAACGATAATAGCTATAATAATAATAACGGATAATGACGATAATAACGATAAAACTAATAATAATAATTACGATGATAAATATAATTTGAACAAAAATTGTAATAATAATAATAATATTAACAACAATATCAATAATAATAATAATAATATCGATAATAACGATAATAATGATAATAACAATGTTAGAAATACCAAAAATAACAATAACAATACTAAATTAATAAAAATTTTAACGATAATATGGATAATTGCGATAATAATGGTAATCGCGATAATTACGATAATTACGATAATAATAAAAATAATTATAATAATATGAATAACAATGCTATTATATTTATTTTTATCAATAAAAACGATTCTAACGATAATAACGATAATAATGATAATAATAATAACGATAATAAGTGTAATAACGATAATATTGATAAATACGCCAATAATAATAATAATAATAATAATAATAATAATAATAATAATAACGATAATAACGATAATAATTGTGGTAATAGTAACATTAATAACGATAAAGTGATAATAATAATAATAATAATAACGATAATAACGATATTAGCGATAATAATAATACTAATAATAATACAGATAAAAACGATATTGACGATATAAACCATAATAGTGATAATAGCGATAATATTAATAATAATAATAACAATAATAACAATAATAACAGTTATAATATGAACAATAATAACGATAATAACGATAATAATAGTAGTAATAGTAACATTAATAGCGATAAAGTGATATTAATAATAATATTAATAACGATAATAACGATATTAGTGATAATTATAATAATAATAATACAGATAAAAACGATATTGACGATACAAACCATAATAGTGATAATAGCGATAATATTAATAATAATAATAACAATAATAACTATAATAACAGTTATAATATGAACAATAATAACGATAATAACGATAATAATAGTAGTAATAGTAACATTAATTGCGATAAAGTGATATTAATAATAATATTAATAACGATAATAACGATATTAGTGATAATAAAAATAATAATATTACAGATAAAAACGATATTAATGATACAAACTATAATAGTGATAATAGCGATAATATTAATAATAACATTTATAACTATAATAAAAATAATAATATGAACAATAATAACGATTATAACGATAATAATGATATTAATAATAATAATTATATCGATAATAATGATAAAAACGATCAGAACGATAAGAATAATGACAATAATAACAATAATAACGATAACAACGACAATAAAAATAATATTAATTGTGATAATAACGATAATAGAGAGATTAACGGCAATAACGATAATAACGACAAGAATAATAAAAATAATAATATTAACGATAACATCGATAATAACGTAAATAATAGTAGTAGTAATTACAATAATAACGATAATAACGATAATAACTATAATAATGGTATTAATAATAATATCATTTATAATGATAATAATAATAATAATATTAATAACAATAATAACGATAATAACGATAATAGTAATAATATTTAAACGATAACAAAGATAATAACGACAATAATAATAATAATAATAATAATAATAATAATAATAATAATAATAATAATAGTAATAATAGTAATAATAGTAGTAACAATAATTAGTATAATAACGATAATTATAGTAGTAATAATAACAATAATAACAATAATAACGATAATAACGTTAATAATGATAACAATAATAACGATAATAACGATAATATCGATTATAATGACAATATTAACGATATTAACGATAAGAATAATAATAATATTAAAGGAAATAACGTTTTTAACGTTATTTTTTTTGAAGGTCTGAGAATGCCAAACTTTACGCACTGACCCTTGGAACCTGCAGACTAGAAGAACCATTTAGCATTTGGGTCTTCCGTTAAAGTTCCTGGGAAGTTGGGGTTACTGTAGGAATAGACACTACCGACTAAACACATATCCATTCTATTGGCATAGTGAAACCATGTAACATTACTTCGAGATGGTGTCACTTCATCATGTCCCATTAAATAGGACTCCCACGATTTGGCTCTACGTGGCAGGAACCTGGTGATACTATGGTGGCACTTCTATGGGCCGCCCATCTGCTTCATCATTTTACGTAAGATTTCCCACATGTCGCAGGCAATCCTGCTCCTTTCCTTCAGCCTTCGAAGCATTATCTCGACTATGCTGTCCGGCGAGATATCTCCGAGCTCCTGTTCCAAGGCAAATTGTTCGGCGCACAACAGTGCGCATATGAAGAAAGTGTGGTGGGCATCGTCGACGTTTGAGTCGCCAAAGGGATAGTTTCCATCAGCAACCTTCCTCATTTTTGCGAGGGAGTAGCAGAACAGGTCATGCCCTGTCAGGAAACGGTTAAGGGAGAAATCTAATTCTTCCGCCTACGGGTTTATCCAGTTCTCTTGTCGGCTGATGAGTCGGGCTTTAGTAGTTTCCTGCTTCCATCTGCTTTGCCAGCTCTCGATGCTGGAAGACCTTGCGAGACTTGATGCATTCTCCTTACCCAAAACGGACGTTTGTTGGAGGACGAATTGTCTCTCCTGGCCTAGTAGATCAATCGGGATTTCCCGCACGACGGCTAGCACCGCGGGCTCAGAGACTGTGCGGTAGGAGCACGCGATTCGGAGAGCTCCCCTCCACCGTACCGTTGCTATGCGCTTGCGAAATTTCTCCTTTAGCAGCGCATCGGCAATAATAACGATATTAACGGTATCAACGATAATAATAATAATGATAATAATGATATATTCGATAATAACGATAATAATAGTAGTAATATTAAAATAATAACAAAAGCAGCGACAATAACGAAATTAAAGTTAAAATAATATCGATAATAACGATAATAAAGATATTAATAATAACAATATTAACGATAATATCAATAATAATATTAATAATAAGAATAATAACGATGAACACGATAATAATAATAATAATAATAATAATAATAATAAAGATAACAACGATATTAACGATAATAACGATAAAAATTATAACTATAATAACGATAATAACGATAATAATGAAAATAACGATAATAATAATAACGACAATAATGATAATAGGAATAATAATAATAACGATAACAACGATAATAACAATAATAATAATAATACTAATAAAGATAACAACGATAATAACCACAATAACGATATAAATAATAAAACTAATAACGATAATTAAGATAATAATAATAATAATAATAATAACGATAATTACGATTATAATATTAATATTAATAACGATAATAAAGATAATAATAGTAGTAATAATAACAATAATAACAATAATAACGACAATAACGATATTAAAGATAATAATAATAATAAAAACAATAACGGTATTATTGATTATAATAATTACAATATTAATGAAAAAATCAATAATAATAATAATAATAAAAACAATAATAACTATGAAAACGATAAAAACGCTTATAAAAGTAACAAAAAGAAAGATAATAGAAATAATAATAATATCGATAATAAAGATAATAACGATAATAATAATAATAATTATGATAAGGGTAATAACGATATTAACGAAAATAATGATAACAATGATAATGACGATTACAATAACAATAATAACCATAATACGAATATAATGATAATAAGGATAATAATAATAATAATAATAATAATAATAACAATAATAACGATAAAAACAATATCAGTAATAATAAAAATTATAATAAAAATAACAAAGATATTAACAATAATAACTATATAAATAATAAAAATAATAATGTTAATAACGATTATATTGATAATAACTATAATAATAATAATAATAACAACTATAATTACGAAAATTACGAAAGAAACGACAATAATAGTAATAATAATTACAATATTAACAATAAAAACAATAAGAATAACAAGAACGATAATAATATTAGTAATAATAACTATAATAACAATAATAACGAAAGTAAGGATATTAACGATAATAATATAAACGATAATAACGATAATATTAGTAATAATAATAGCAATAATATCGATAATAATGATTCTTACGATAGTAATAATAAAAATAATAAAGATTACAACGATATTAATGATAATAACGATAATAAAAATAACAATAAGAAAGATAATAAAAATAATAATAATAATAAAAATAAAGATAATAACTATATTAACAATAACAATAATAACGTTAACATCGATAATAACAATAATTATAATAACGATAATAACGATATTAACGAAAATAATGATAATAATGATAATAACAAATACAATAATAATATTAAAAATAATAACAATAATTTCGATAATGTCGTTAATAATAATAACAATAATAACAATAATAACGATAATTTCGTTAATAATAATAAAAATCTTATCGATAATATCGATAAAAATATTAATAATAATAACTATAATAACGATAACAATTGTAGTAATATTAACAATAATAAAAATAATAATGAAAATAACTATATTAACGATAATAATGATAGTTATGATAATGATAATAATGATTATAACGATAAGAATAATAATAATGTCGATAGTAATAATAATAACGATAATGACGATAATATTAAAAATAATAATAACAATAATAATGATAATAAAGATAAAAACGATAATAATAATAACAATAATGACGATAATAACTATAAGAATAATAGTAATAATAACGAAAATAACGAAAGTTATAATAACGATAATAATAATAATGATAAAATCGATAATAATAATAATAATAATAATAATAATAATAATAATAACGATAATAATGGTAATAGATTCTAAAACGATAATAATAATAATAAAATTACAATAACAATAATATTAACATTAATGACGATAACACCAATAATAGTAACAATATTAACGATAACAATGATATTAATAGTAATAATGATAACAATATCAGCGATAATTACAATAATAACTAAAATAATAATCACAATTATATCGATAATAACGATAATAATAATAAAAATAATATAGAAAATTACGATAATAACGATAATAATGATATTAACGATAATAATAACGTTAATTACGATAATATCGTTAATAATAAGAACATTAATAAAGAAAATAACGACGATAATAATAATGAAAATAACAATAATCAGGATTATAACGATACTAACGTTAGTAACAATAACAATAGTAACGAATATAACGATAATAATGATAATAGCGACAATAATTATAAAAATAATAAAGTGATTAATAATAATAACGATAATAACGGTAATAATAATAATAATAATAACAATAATAACGATAAAAACGATAATAATAATAATAACAATAGGAATAATAATATTAACAATAATAACAATATTAACAGTAAAATCGATATTAACGATAATAATAATAACAATAAATACATTAATAATGACACTAATAGTAATAATAATGAAGTTTATAACAATTATAATGATTTTAAAGGTAATAACGATAATAACGACTAAAACATTGATAATAATAACAATAATAACGATAATAATAATTATAATAATAATAACAATAATAAAGTTAATAACTGTAACAATAATAATAAAAATAACAATAATTACGATTATAACGATATTAACGTTTATAATAATAACAATAGTAACGATAATAACGATAATAATAGTAATAATAGCAACAATAATAATACTAATAAAAATAACATTAATAACGTTAATAATAATTACAATTATAACGATAAAAACGGTAATAATAATAATCATAATAATGATAATTATAATAACAATAATAACGATAATTTCGATATAAATAATAACAATAATAATAATAATAACGATAATAATGAAAATAACGATAATAATAATAACGACAATAACGATAATAGGAATAATAATAATAACGATAATAACGATAATACCGATAATAATAATAATACTAATAAATATAACAACGACATTAACGATAATAACGATAATCATGATAATTACCTTGATTATCGTTGTTATCGTCATTATTATTATCGTTATTGTCGTTATTATCTTTATTATTGTTAATATTGATATTATTACTACTGTCATAATCGTTATTATCGTAATTATCGATATTATTAGTATTATTATTATCGTTATTATTGTTATAATCGATATTATTGTTAGTATTATTATTATTATTATCGATATTATCTTTAAAATTGTTTGTATTATTATCGATATTATCGTTGTTATCGTTATTATTACTATCGTTATTATCGTCAATAACGTCATTATTATTATTAATATTCTTAATAGTACTATTGTTTTTATTATCGTCTTTACCGTTATTATTATTATTATTTTTTCGTTATTATCGTTATTACAGTTATTATCGATATTTTTATTATGTTTATTAACGTTATTTTCGTTATGAACGTTATTATCGTTATAATTATTTTCGTTATTATCGCAATTATCGTTATTATCGTTATTATTGTATTTATTAAATCGTTGTTATCGTTAATGTCGATATTATTGCTATTGTTTTTATTATTGTTATTATTAATACTATTTTTATCCTTCTGATCGTTATTATCATTATTATCAATATAATTCTCATTATTAAAAATATTAATAACGTTATTATGATTATAATTGTTATTATCGTTATTATAGTTATTTTTATTTTCGTTATTACCTTTAGTATCGTCATTATCTTTATAATTACTATTATTATTATTGTTATTATCGTTATTATCATTATTATCATTATTATCGTTATTATCGTTGTTATTATTATTATTATTATCATCATTATCGTTAACATCGTTGTTATCTTTATTATTATTACAATTATTATAGTAATTAACTTAATTACCCTTATTATTATTATTATTGTAATCTTTATTATCGTTATTATTGTAATTAATAATATTATTATTATCGACATTATCGTTAATATTGACGCCATTATTATCGATATTGTCATTGGTATAGTTATTTTCGTTATTATCGTTATTAACGTTATGACTGTTATCAATGTTACTATTACTATTATTATTATCGTTATTATCCTTATTGTCGTTATTATCATTATTATTATTATTATTATTATTATTATTATTCTTATTATTATTATTATTATTATTATTATTATTATTATTGGCATTATTGTCTTTATTATCGTTATTATTATTATTATTATTATTATTTTCGTTATTGTCGCTATTATCGATGTTATTAATATTATTATTATTATTATTATTATTATCGATGTTGTCGTCAATATTGTTATTATTATTATCGATATTATCGTTGTTATCGTTATTATTACGTTCGTTATTATCGTTATTAATGTTATTATCGATATTATAGCTAATATTGATATTATTATTACTTCTATAATCGTTACTATCGTCAGTTACGTCATCATTATTATTATTATTATTACCGTCATTATCGTTATGATTATTATACTTATTAACATTATTATCGTTATTATTATTGTTACTATTATTATTATTATTTTCGTTAGATACGTTATTATCGTTACTATTGTTATTATTATTTTCGATAATATCGATATTAACATTAATATTATAAATATTATATAGATATTATCGTTAATATCGAAATTATCGTTATTATTGCTATTATTGTTATTATTAATAATATTATTATCCTTATTATCGTTATTATCCTTATAATTGGTATTATTGATCTTATTACTACTATTATTATCCTTTGTATCGTTATTATCGTTATAATTATTATTCTTGTTATTATTACTACTATTATTATCATCATTTTCGTTATTATCAGTATAATTCTTATTATAATAAATATTATTGACGGTATTATGACTATAATTGTTATTACCATTATATTCGTTTTTTTTGTTATGTTTATTATCGTAATTATCATTTTTATCGTTTTTATCGTTATTAAAATTTTTATTATCGTTGATGTAGTTATTTTAATTGTTATTAGAGTTATTATCGTTATTATTGTTGAGATTATTATTGTTATTATTATTATTATTATTATTATTATTATTATCGTTACTGTCGTTATTGTCGTTATTATTGTTATTATTGTTATTATTACTTCTATTATTATCTTTATTATTTATATTATTTTTATGATTATTATTATTATATATATTATCTTTATTATCGTTAATATCGTTATTAACGTTATCATCTTTGTTATTATTATCGATATTATCGTTATTATTATTATTATTATTATCGTTATTATCAATATTATCGTTATTACAGTTATTATTATTATAATTTTTGTTGTTATTATTATTATTATTATCGATATTAGCGATAATGTTTTTATTATTATTATCGATATTATCGTCATTTTCGTTATTATTCTTATCGTCTTTACCTTTATTATCGTTATTCTTGTTATTCTTAATATTATTATTATTGTTATTATCGTTAATATTGTTATTATTATTGACGATATTATCCATATTATAGTAATTATCGCAATTATTATTATTATTATTTTTATTATTATTATTAAAATATTATCTTTATTTTCGTTATTATCGTTTTTTCCGTTATAATCGTTTTATTGTCATTATTTTTATCGTCCTTATAGTTATTATCTTTATTATCGTTATTGTTATTTTTATTATCATTGTCATTACCGGTATTATCGTTATTACTTTTTTTATTATTGTTATTATCGTTATTATTAATGTCGTTCTAATCGTTCTTATCATTATTATCGGTCGTATTATTGTTTTTAATATCGTTATAATCGATATTATTGTTCTTATCGCCATTATCATTATCGTTATTATCGTTATTACTATTTTTATTATTATCGTTATTATCATTACTATCGTCATTATTATTATTACTATTATCGTAATTATAGTTTTTATTATTATCGTTATTACTGTCATTATCGTTATTATTGTTGTTATTGTTATTGCTAATATCGTAATTATCGATTTTATTGTTATAATTTTATCGATATTATCGTTATTATTGTTATTATTCTTATTATCTTAAATATCAATATTATCTTTATTATTAGTAATATTATTATTGTTATTATCGTTATTATCGTTATTATCATTATTTTTGTTGTTATCGCTTTTATCGTAATTATTATAATTGATATTATCATGGTTATCGTTATTATTGATATTGTTTTTATTATTATTATCGATATTATAGTTAATATTATTATTATTATTATCGATATTATTGTTAATATTTGTATTAATATTATCCTTAAGGCCGTTTATATCGTTATTATCGTTATTATCTTTATTAATATCATCGTCATTATCGTTATTATTATTATCGTTATTATCGTCATTATCGTTATTATTGTAACTACTATATTTTTATTATTACTAATTTCGTTATTGTCATCATTATTATTATCCTTATTAACGTTATTATCGTTATTATTGAAATTATTATTTTTATTATTATCGATATTATCGCTATTATACTTATTGTTATTACCGTTTGTATTGTTATTCTCCTTATTACCTATTATTATTACCGTTATGAATGTTAATATCGTTGTTATCTTTATTATTATTATTATTGTTATCGTAAATATTGTTATTATCGTTATTAGTATTACTACTATTAGCGTTATTATCGCTATTGTCGCTATTATCGCTATTATCGTTATTAATATTATTATTATCTACTTTATTTTTTAATATTGTTATTATTATTATGGATATTATCGTTATTATCGTTATTATTGTTATTAATATTTTTATTTCTATTATCGTTATTATCGTTATTATTATTTTTGTTATTATTAATATCGTCGATATTATCGTTATTATTATTATTAATATTACCGTTATTATCATTATTATTATAGTAATTTTTTTCGTTATAATCGGTATTTTTGTTTTTATTATTATTATTATTATCGAAATTATCATTGATATTGTTTTTATTTTTTTCTATATTATCGTCATTATCATTATTATCGTAGTTATCGTGATTATTGTAACTCTTATTATTGTTACAATCTTTAATATCCGTATTATCGTTATTACTATTAATACTATTACCGTTATTATCGTAATTATCCTTATTATTGTAATTATTATTATTATTAATATCGTTATTACCATTATTATTGTTATTATTATAATCGATATAGTTATTAGTGATATCATTAATACTATTATTATCCTTAATATCGGTATTATCAATTTTATTATTATTACTATTGTGGATATTATCTTTAATATTGTTATAGTCATAATCGTTATTATGGTTATTATCGTTATTATTGTTGTCGTCATAAACTTTATTATCGTTATTATCGTAATATTCGTTATTATTTTTATAATTATAATTAATAATATGGTTCTTATTGTTATTATCATTATTATCGATATTATTATTATTATTGTTACCGTTCATAATGTTGTTATCGTTAATGACATTATTAATGTCATTATTGTTATTATTACTAATTTTATTACCGTTATTATCATTATTATTGTTATTATTATTATTATTATGATTATTATCGTTTTTATCGTCTTATTGTTATTATTATTATTATTATTATCGTTATTATCATTCTTATCGTTATTATCGTTATTATTATTACTTTTATTGTTGATGTTATCGTCATTATTGTTATTAGTGTTTTTATTACTACTCCTATTATCGTTATTATCGTTATTATCTTTATTATTAATATTATTATTATTATTATTATCGTTATTACCGTTATTATTGTTACTGCTAATATTATTATAATCGATATTATCGTTAATTTTGTAATTATTATTATGGATATTATCGTCAATAACGATATTATTATTTTCGCTATTATCGTTAATAACGTTATTATCCTTTTTTATTACTATTATTATTTTTGTTATTATCGTTATTATCGCTTCTATCGTTATTGTTCTTATTATTATTATCGTTGTCATCGTAATAATCCTTAATTTCGATATTATTATTACTATTCATATTTACGTTGTTTTCGTTTTTATTGTTATAAATATTGTTTTTATTAACGATATTATCGTTATTATTATGACATTAATATTCTTATTATTGTAATTATTGATATTATTATTATTATTATTGTTGTTAATACCATTATTATTATTTTTATCGTCAATATCGTTATTATCCTTATTATCGTCATTATTAGTATTACTATTATCGTTTTTATCGTTGTAATCGCAATTATTGTTATTACTATTATCGTTATTATCGCTTTATCAATAATATTGTTCTTATCATTATTGTTATTACCGCTATTGCTGTTATTATTATGATTATTATTAACGCTATTATCATTATTATCGTTTCGATCGTTTATGTTGTTATTTTCTATTATTATTATAATTATTATCGTCATTATTGTTACAATCGATAATATTATCATTATTATTATCGTTATTATCGTTAATTTTATTATCGTCACTATCGTTATTGTCGTGATTATTGTCATTATTATTATTATTTTGATCGATAATATCTCCAATATTGCTATTTTTATTATCGATATTAGCGCTATTATCGTTATTATTAATATCGATAATTTCGTTATTATCGTTATTATCATTATCATCATTACTATCGTTATTATTGTTATCATTATTACCGTTAATATCGTTGTTATCTTTATTATTATTTTTATTATTATCGACATTGCCGTTATTTTCCTCATTATTAATATTTTTATCGACATTAACGTTATTATCGCTATTATCTTTTTCATTATTATTATTATCATTTACGTTATGATCTTAATTATCGTTAATATTATTATTACTATTGTCGTTATTATCATTATTATAGTTTCTATCGTTGTTATTATTATTATTATTTAAATAATTATTATCGTCATTAACCTTTTTATTGTTATTACTATTATCGTTATTTTCGTAATTATCGTTAATGTAGGTATAAATATCGTTATTATCGTTGTTATTGTTATTTTTATTATTATTATTATCGTTATTACCGTTAATGTTGTTATCGTTAATATATTTATTATCGTTATTTTTTTTTATTATAGTTATTAATACTACTATTATTAATGATATCGTTAATATCGTAATTATCGTAAATATTATCATTATTATTATCGCTATAATGATTATTGCTATTGTCGTTATTATAGTTATTATTATTATCGGTATAATCTTTATTATCGTTATTATCGTTATTATTATTATCGTTATTATCGTTTTAATAATTATTATTATTATCATCTTTATCGATATTATTATTATCGTTATTATCGTTATTACCATTATTATTATTATTACTATTATCGTTATTATCGTTATAAATATTATCCTTATTATCTTTATTAATTCTGTTATTGTTATAAGTGTTAACATTACTACTATTATTAACGTTATTATACCAATTATCTTTATTAATATTAATATTATTATTGTTATTACCGTTACTATCGTTATTATTATCACTTTTATCATTATTATGGAAATTATTATTATAATTTTTATCATTATTATCTTTATTATTTCTTATAATAATTTTTATACATTATCGCTATTAACGAGGATATTGCTTTTATTGTTATAGATATTATCGTAATTATCGGTATTCTTAATATCATCGTTAATATCGATATTGCCGTTAATCTTGCTATTATTGTTATTATTACTACTTTTATTTTTGTTATTATCTTTATTTTGAATTTATTATTATTATTGTTATTATTATTAAAATTATTATTATTATTATTATTATAGACGTCATTATAGTTATTATCGTAATTATTATTATTATTTTTATCGTTTTTATCGTTATTATTAATATTGCTATTATCGTTATTAGCATTATTATTATTATCGTTATTATCTCTATTATTGTTATTATTATTATTATTGATATCGTTATTATCGATATTATCGTTATTGTTATTAATATTATTATTGTTATTATCGTTATTATCCTTATTATCGTTGTAATAATTATTATTATTATTATTTTTAACTTTATTATCGTTATTATCGTTATTAACTTTATTATCATTATTACTTTTATTATTAATATCGTATTTATCGTTATTATTGTTACTATTATTATAATTATTATTGTTAATAATATTATAATATTATTATTGTTATTATTGTTATTATCGTTATTATTTTAACGTTATTATCGTAATTACCGTTATTATTGTTATTATTACTATTATTATCTATATTGTTATTATCGTTATTATTGATATTATTATAATCGGTATTATTTTGATTATCGTCATTATTTTTATCGTTGTTATCGTTATTATCGCTATTACTCTCTTTAGTGTTATTATTACTACTCTTATTATTTTTATTGTTGTTATTATAGATATTATTATTATTATTATCTTCATTAATGTTATTATTGTCATTATTCTTATTATTATTATAATATGGAAACATATTGTCGTTATTGTCGATATTATTATTATTAATAATGACGTTATTTTCGAATTTATTATTATCGTGAGTATCGTTATTTACTTTATTAGTGTTTTTATTGTTATTATTACTACATTTATTACGGTTACTTGTATGTATATTGTATATATTCTTATTATTATTATTAGTTATATTATCGTTGTTATCATTTTTATCGTTATTATCATTATTATCGATGTTATCTTTATTATTATTATTATTATTTTCGTTATTATCGTTATTATCGTTTTTATTATTATTATTATTATCGTTATGATCGTTATTATTATTTCAATCGATATTATTATTATTATTATTATTATCGTCATTATCTTTATTAATATTGAAGTTATTATTGATATTATTCTTCTTATTAATATAATTTTTATCATTATTATTATTATTAGTATTGTTATTATTATCGATTTTGTCGTTATTATTGTTGACAGTATTATCGTTATTATCGTTAATGTGGATAGTATCGTTCTTATTATTTTTATTATCATTATTTTTATAACTATCGTTTTACCGTTATTAATGTTATTAATAATATTGTTATTATCGTTTTTATCGTTATTATTATTATTATTATTAATATTATCTTTATTATCGTTATTATCATTAATATTTTTATTATTGTTATTATTAATATCGTTCTTAAAGTTACCTTCCTTATTATCGTTATAATAATCATTATTATAATGGTTATTTTCGTTATTAATGTTATTATTAATATCGTTATTATCGTAATTATCATTATTATATTTATTATTTTTTCTATTATTATCAATATTATCGTTATTATTGTTATTACAATCGTTATTAACGTCATAACTGGTAATATAATTATTATTGTTATTATTCTTATTATTATTATAATTATAATCTTAATTATCGTTATCATCATTATTATCGATATTATCATAAATATTATTAACGTTATTATCTTTCTTATCTATATTATTATTATCGGTTTTATAGTATTTATCGTTATTATTGTAATTATTAATGTCGTTATTATCGTTATTATAGTAATTTCTTTAATTATTATTATCGTTATAACCATTGTTATCGTTATTATCTTTATTATTATTATTATTATTATCGTTAATATCATAAATATCGTTATTAACGTTAAAATTATTATTATTATTATCGTTATTACCGTTATTATCGATTTTATCGTAATAATTTTTATTACTATTATATATATATAAATTATTATATAAATAATATTTATTTATATAATAATTATAATATAAATTATTATTATATAATTAATAATTTTTATTTATATTATCGTTATTATTATTAATCTTTCTACCGTTATTATTGTTAATATGGTTATTATGACTATTATTATTTTCGTTATTATCGTTATTATCTATATTATCGTTAGTAATACTAAGGTTATTATAGTAATAATGATCATTATTGCTATTATTATTATAGTTATAAAAGATTTATTCGTTATTATCGTGATAATTGTTATTATAATTATCTTTATTATCGTTATAATAGTTATTATTATTATCGATATTATTGTTACTATCGTTTTTATCTTTTCGTTATTATCATTATTATCGTTATTGTTGTTCATACTATTACTGTTATTACCCTTAATATCGTTATTGCTGTTATTATTATTATCGCTATTATTGTTTTTATTATTATCATCATTATCGTTTAATTCTTTATTAACTTTATTATCGTTATTATCGTTATTATTGTTTTCTATTATTATTAATGTTATCGTTATTATTGTTACTATAGTCGTTAGTATCGTCACTAATAACTGTTGTTATTATTATTATTATTATTATTAACGTTATAATCATTATGAAACTTATTATCATTATAATCGATAAAATCATTAATATGATTATCGTGATTATCTTTATTATCAATATTATTATTAACGTTTCTGTAGTTGCTATCTTTATTATTGTAATTATTATTATTATTATTATTATTATCGTTATATCCATTGTTATATTTATTATCGATATTATTATTATTTTTATTACCGTAATTATCCCAAAATTTTTTATAAAGTTAAAATTATTATTATTTTCATCGTGATTATCGTTATTATCGTTTTTACGTAATAATAATGATTACTATAATCGTTATTATCGTAATTATTGTTATTAACAATATTATTATTATTATTAATACAATCGTCATTATCGTTATTATTGTTATAATTGTTAGTATTATTATCGACATTATCGTTATTATCGTTATTATTATTATTATCATTATTATTATTATCATTATCGTTATTATCGTTATTATTGTACAAATATTATCACTATTATCCTTATTAACGTTATTATTGTTATTAATACTATTATTAATATCGATTTTATTATTATTATTATTATTATTATTATCGTTATTATCATTATTATTGTTATTATTATTATAAATTATTATAGTTATTACCGTTTTTATCGTTATTAACTTTATTACTGATATTCCTAATATCGTTATTATCGTTATTATTGTTATCTTTGTTATTGCTATTATCTTTATTATTGTTTATATTATTATCCAAATCGTCATCCTTATTGTTATTATTCTTATTAATATTATCGTTAATATCGTTATTATAATTATTATTAATATTAGCTTTATTAAAATTATAGTTATTATAGCTATTAAGGTTATTACATTTATTATTATTATTTTCCTTATTATCGTCATTATCGTTATAATCATTATTATATTTATTATGGATATTATTGTTATTATCTATATAATCGGTATTATTTTTATTATGGGCATTATTATTGTCGTTCTTATAGTTCTTATCATTATTATTATTATCTTTATTATCGTTATTATCGTTATTATATTTATTATTAATATTAGTTTTATTAAAATTATGGTTATTATAGCTATTATAGTTATTACATTTATTATTATTATTTTCCTTATTATCGTCATTATCGTTATAATCATTATTATATTTATTATGGATATTATTGTTATTATCTATATAATCGGTATTATTTTTATTATGGGTATTATTATTGTCGTTCTTATAATTCTTATCATTATTATTATTATCGTTATTATCGTTATTATCGTTATAATCGACATTATTATTATTATTCTTATCGTTATTATCATTTTTAATTTTTATTGATATTTATATTATTTTTATGACCATTATTATCGTTATTATTATTAACGTTATTATCGTTATTACCTATGTTATTATTATTACTATTATTACTATTATCATTAACATCATTATTATTGTTATTATCGACATTATTATTATTATTATTATCGCTATCATCGTAGTTATCATTATTAGCATTATTATAATTATTAGCGTTATTATTGTTATTATTGTTATCGTTTTTAACGTTAATTCTATAATTATTGTTGTTATTATTATCACTATTACCGTTATTATTGTTATTATTATTATCGATATTTTCGTTAATATTGATATTATTGTTATCGTTATTTCATTATTATCAATACTACGTTTATATCGCTTTATTGTTATTATTATTATCGTTATTATAGTTTTTATCGTTATTATCATTATTACTTTTATATTAATATCGTTATTATTGTTTTTATCGTTTTTATCATTATTACTGTTATATTATTATCATTATATTATTATCCTTATTACACTATTATGGGTATTATCGATATTATCGTATTTTTCATTATAATTATTATCATTATTTCCGTTATTACTGTTATTATTATTATCACTATTATCGATGTTGTTGTTATTATCATTATTGTTATTACCGTTAAACCGTTATTATTGTTATTGTTTATATTATTACTATTACTACTATCGTTATTATAGTTAATAACGGTATTATTGTTATTATCGATATTCTTATTATTACGATTATCGTAATTATCGTTCTTATTGTTAGTATTAATATTATTATCCTTATTATTATAATTATAGTATCTATATTATTGTTATAATCGCTATTACCGTTATTATCGTTATTATTATTATTATTTTTATCGTTATTATTGTTATTATCGTTATTATTATTACTATTATTATTATTGTTTTTATCGTTATTATCTATAATATCGTTATTATTATTAATCTTGTTACCGTTATTATTGTTAATATGGTTATTATTATTATTATTATTATCTTTATTATCGCTATTATTATTATCATTATTATAGTCATTTACAATATAATTGTTATAATTATTATCGGTATAAACGTTATAATCGTTATTACCCTTAAAATTGTTATTATCTTTATTATCGTCATTTTCGTTTATATAGTTATTATTCTTTTTATTATTATCAATATTATTGTTATTATAATCGTTATTATCGTTATAACAGTTATTATAAATATTATTGTTATTATTATTATTTTAATTATCGATATATTCTTTATTATCTTTATTATCATTATTATCGATATTATCATTAATATGTTTATGATTATTATCATTATTATATATATTATTATTATCGTTTTTATATTCGTTATCGTTATTATTGTAATTATTATTATCGCTAATATCGTAATTATTGTAATTTCTCTTATTATTATTATCGCTATAATCATTGATATTGTTATTGTCGATATTATTATTATTATTACTATTGTTATTATCGTTAATATTGTCATTATTATTATCGATAATATCGCTATTATCCTTATTATTACTATCTTTAACATTGTTATTATCGTGATTATCGTAATTATTTTGATTATTTTTATCGTCATTATCTTTATTATTGTTACTATCGATATTAATATTATTATGATTAACGTCTATAACGTTATAACCTCTATAATCTTTCTTATTATTATTATTATCGTTATTATCGTAATTATCGTTGTCATAGTTATTATTTTTAAGATTATTATCGATATTATCATTATTATCATTATTATTATTATAATTATTAATATTATAAATATAGTTATTATCGTTGTTAATGTTATTATTATTACCATTATTATTATCGTTAATACTGATATTATTTTTATCGATATTATTGTTATTAATATTATTATTTTTATCATTATTATAGTTATTATTGTTATTATTATTATCGATATTATCGTTAATATAGATATTATTGTAATCGTTAATATCGTTATTATTGTTATTAACATTATTTTTCTGATTATTATATATTGTTATTATCGTTACTAATATTATTATTATTATTGTTATTATCGATAATATCGTTATGAACGATTTTATCGCCATAATCTTTTTTAGTTTTATTATCATTATCGTTATTATTGTTATTTTTATTATTATTATTATCGTTAATATCGTTTTTGTTCTAAACATTATTATCGATATTTTCGCTATTATCAATATTATTATTATTATTATTATCGATATTATCCTTATTATCGTTATTATTATTATTATTATTATTAATATTATTATTATAATTATTGTTATTATCGTTATTAATGTTACTAGTTTTATTATTATTACCGTAATTATTGTTATTATTATTATTATTATCTTCATTATCGTGATTATTGTTATTACTATTATCGTTATTATCGATATTTTCTTTTTTTATTTCGTTTATTATCGGTATGATGGTTTTTATTTCCGTTATTATCATTATTATCATGGTTATTGTAATTAATCTTATTATATCTATTTTTACTGTCCTTATTATCTTTATTAACGTTATTATCAATATTATCGTCATTATTGTTATTATTATTATTATTATTATCGTAAGTATCGTTATAATAGTTAATATTATAATCTATATTATCGTTATTATTATTATTATTATTCTTATCTTTATTATCGATATTATAGTTGTTATTTCCCTTATAACCGATGTGATCGTTATTATTCCCCTTATAATCATTATTATCGTTATTATTCTTATTATCGTTATTATCGTAATTATTGTTAATATTATTGCCTTTATTATTGTTACTATCGTTATTATTGTTATAATTATTGTCGTTATTATTGTTTCAAATATTATAATTATTATCCTTATTGCAGGTATTAATGTAACTAATATTATTATTACTATCGTTATTATCATTTTTATTATTATCGTTATTATCATTATTATCCCTATTAATTTTATTATTTTTATAATAGTTATCGTTACTATTATTATTGTCATATATAATATTATTATTTAAGTATTATCATTATTATCGTTATTTTGTTATTATAATTATTATCTTTATTATAGTAATTATCGTTATTATCGAAATTATTGTTATTAATTCTATTACCATAAATATCGTTATTATTAATATATTTATTACGGATATAATCGTTATAATAGTTATTATTGTTATTACTATAATTATTAAAATTATTGTTATTATCGTTAGTATCGTTATTATTGTTTTTACTATTATTATTATTATTGTTATTATCATTTTTATTAATATCGATATAATCATTATTATCGTTATCATTTTTGTCATTCTTATTATTATTCTTATTAGTATCATTATTATCGTTATTCTTCTTCTTCTTATTATTATTACTGTCTTTCTTATCTTTAATATCGATATAATAATTATTATTATTATCGTTAATATTGTTATTATTATTATCGATATTATCGTTTCTATCGTTTTTATTATTATTGTTATTATCGTTGTTTTCGTAAATATTGTTTTTATCTTTATTATTTTTATTGATATTATCGTTAATATCGTTATTTTTATTATCGTTTTTAACGTAATAAACGTTATTATTGTTACTATTATTATTATTATTATTATCGTCATTATCGTTATTATTATTAACTTTATTATCGTTACTATCGTTATTGTTGTTATTACTATTATTATCATTATTATCGGTTTTATCGTTATTAACGTTATTATTATTACCGTAAAAATCGTTTTTATCATTATTATTGTTAGGACTGTTATTATTACTACTATTATTACCGTTATTACCCTTATTATAGTTATTATAATTAATATTAGTATTAATATTAGTATTATTTTTCTATTATTATTATTGTTATCGTTATTATTTTTTATTATTATTATTATCATTCTTACCGTTAGTATTGTTATTATTATTATCTTGAATAACGATAACATCTATGTCATCTACATTATTCTTATTTATATTATCGATATTATCGTTAATATCATTAATATTATTATCGCTATTATCGTTAATATCGTTATCATCGTTAATATCGTTATTATCGTATCAATATTATTAGTATTATCGTTATTATCGTTTATATCATTATTAATGATATTATTATTACCGTTGTCACCGTTATTATTCTTACTTTCGTTATTATTATTGTTACTATTAATGTTATTATCGTTGATATCGTTATTATCCTTATTATCTATATTATTGTTATTATAACTATTATTATAATCATTATTATCGTTATTATTTTTAATACCGTTATTATCGTTATTATTGTTATTATAACTATTATAATTATCGATAGAATCGTTAATATTGTGTATATTATAATATTAATAATCGTTTATATCGCTAGTATTATTATTATAATTATCGTCATTATCCTTATAATTATTGTCGGTATTATCGTTATTATCGTTATTATTAATATTATTTATCATTATTATTTATTTATCTTTATTATATCTTTATTATAATAACAATATTAACCAAAATAACTATATTAACGATAATAATAATAACGATAATAACAATAGTATCGATAATAAGAGTTTCTGTATTAACATTAATAACGACAAAAATAATAATAATAACAATTATTACGATAAAAACGAAAATAACGATTATAATAATAACGGTAACAACGAATATTACGGTAATGACGATAATAATAGTACTAATAATAACAATATTAATAATAATAAAGTCAATGACGATAATAATTTTAGTAATAATAACAATAATATCTACAATTACGATAATAACGATATTAACGATAAAATAATATCGATAATAACGATATTATCGATAATAATAATAACAATATTAAAGACAAAATCGAAAATAATAATAATAATAATTACAATAATAACGATGAAAACGATAAAAACGATTATAAAAATAACGACAAGAACGATAATAATAATAATAATAATAATAATAAAGATATCAACGATATTAACGATAATAACGATAATAATGATAATAACGACAATAACGATGATAATAATAACATTAATAACGAGAACGACGAGAAGAACGATAATAATAATATTAATAATATCCAAAATAAGGATAATAACAATAACATCGATAATAATAATAACAATAATACGAAAATAATTATATCAAGAATAACAATAAAAATAATACTAAAAATAACAATGTTATTAAAAATAATATCTATAATAATAATGACAATAATAATGCTAATAACGATTATATTGATAATAACTATAATAATAAAAATAATGACAAAATTAAAATATAATAAAAACGATAAAAACGATAATAACGCTAATAATATTATTAATAATATCTACTATAACAATAATAACGAAAGTAAGGTTATTAGCGAAAATAATAATATCGATAATAAAGATAATATCGATAATAATAATAAAAATATAACAATAATAACGATAATAACGATAGTAACGATAGAAACTATAATAATAATAATAAATATAAAGATAATAACGATATTGACGTTAAGAAGGATAATTATAAATAACAATAATAACGATAATAACGATAATAATGGTAATAATAATAATGATAAAATCGATAATAATAATAACAATCATCACGATAATAACTATAATAACGACACTATAGATATAGTAATAATAACAATAAAATTATAATAATGGTTATTAAGGTAATTATTATAAAGAAGTAACAATAATATCGGTAATAACGATAATAATAATAACAATAATATCGATAATGACTACGATAGTAATAATAGTCATAATAATAATAATAATAATAATAATAATAATAATAATAATAATAATAATAATAATAATAACAATAATAACGATAATAACTAAAATAATAACGATAATTTACATTAATAATAAAAACGATGATAACGATTATAATATTGTCTATAAAAACGACAATAATAACAACGATCATATATATAATAACGATTATAACGATAATTATAAAAATAAAATTAAAGGTAAAAAATAATAACGATAATAATTATAATAATACTAATAACAACAATAAAGTTAATAACTATAATAATAATAATAAAATTATCAATATTAACGATTATAACGATATTAGCGTTAATAATAATAACAATAGAAACGATAATAACGATAATAATCGTAATAATAGCATCAATAATAATAATAAAAAAAAATAACAATAATAACGTTAATAATAATTACAATTATAACGATAATAACGATAATAATAATAATCATAATAATGATAATTATAATAAAAATAATAACGATAATAACGATATTAACTAAAACATTAATAAAAATAATAACGAAAATAACGTTAATAAAGTTAGTAATAATGACAACAATAGCGATAATAACGATAATAATAACTATAATAATAATAATAATAAAAATATTAACAATATTGAAAGTAAAAACGATAATAACGATAACAATGATAATAACAAAAATAATAACAATAATATAAATAATACTAATAAGGATAATAACGATAATAATGGAAATAACGATAAAATATTAATAATAACATTTATAACGAAAATAACGATAATAATAATAATAACAATAATAATAATAATAATAACGATAATATCAATAATAACGACAATAATAATAATAATATTGATAATAAATATAATAACGATAATAACGATAATAATAAAAATAATAACGATAAAAACGATAATAACCATAATCATGATAAGAATAATAGCGATGATAACGATAATCATGATAAAAATAATAACGAAAATAACGATTGTTATAATAATAATAATATCGATAATAACAATAATAGCGATATTAACTATAATAGCGATAGTAGTAAAAGTAATATTCATAATAGTAACAATATTACCGTTCTTAACGCAGATATAGGTAATAATGACAATATAATGATGATAGTGATAATAAAAATAAAGTTAATAACGAAATAAATGATAATAATAAGAACGATAATAACTATAATAACGATAATTTATTATAATATAATAATAATAATAATAATAATATCGATAATAACAATAATAACGATAATAACGATAATAACGATAATAAAGACAAAAACGAATTTAACGGTAAATGCTATAATAAGCCCGTGTTCTTCTATCCAGGAGATGACTCTTCGCATGACCTGGTTGAGTAGCAGCTGTGGCCCCTCCGTGTCTCTTGTAGTTATGACTCCTGCAGTGTCGTCTGCGTACCCAACCAAGAAAGCACCATCAGGTACTGCCATACGAAGGATACATTCGTAAAATATATTCCAGATATCTGGTCCTAGTATGGATCCCTGAGCTGCCCCCGATATCAATTCCAAGTTTCTTGGACCATCGCCAGTATTGTATTCTAGGAAGCGCTCGTTCAGGTAATCCCCGAGTATTCGGAGTATGTACCCCGGAACTCTGAAATTACGTTCGAGCGTTTCCATTGCCAAGTACCACCTGACATTGTTGAAGGCATTTCTCACGTCTAAGGTGGACAGCAGACACAAAGGGCGGGAATGGTGATTCCCGCGCTGGGTCATTTTAGCGGCCGTGACAACATCCTGAACTGCGTGGATGTTGGAGAGGCCGGATCGAAATCAATACTGACGGGCAGCAAGATCATCAGCTACCCTAACGGCTACGTGCAGCCGTGGCCTAAGCAGCTACTTCAGGAGCATGCCAGCCGTATCGAGCATACAGATAGGACTGTATAACGAAGCTGCATCTGCTGGACCCTTGACCTTGCTGATGAGTACAAGCCTCGCTTTCTTCCACGGGGCGGTGAATGTGCCCTCCCTGCTGCCAGGAAAGCAGTATCGAGATCGCGTCTCTTCGCTCATTGTGCTAAACAGCGAAGACTTATGCACTTCTTACGAAGATCTGCGATCTCGTACGTCCACCAGTATTCAGGACGCCTCTGCCGTTTCGTGCCCTTATTTGGCACCGCTATCGCGCAAGCCTTTTAGATGAGCTGCATAGTAGCTGCAGTAATCATCCTGGCTTGTGCTGGTGTCGATAGACTCGCGGATGCATTTTGAAGTGATCTCCATCCTTCTTCAATGACCGAAGACAGCCTCTATCGGTCCATTCTTGGAATGTTCCACCGGAGGTGTCGTTTTGCAATTGTCCCGAATATCATCCTATCGTGTACATCGAAGAGTATGTACTGATGATCGCTCCCGGTATAATCCTCTATTACACGACAGCCTGCGACTCTTGCCACAAGTTGTTTGTTCACTAGAAAGACGTCCGTGATCATCTCTCTGTAGCCGTGCCTACGGATGCTTTGGGTCGAGGCTGTATTGAGTACTGATAGCTCTAGGCTCAACACCGACTCCATGATTCGCCTTTCTCTGGAGGCCGGTCTGGTCTCCCCCCATTCGAGAGCTTTGGCATTGAGGTCTGCAGCCACAATGAGATCGCCTTGCATTTCCCGCAGAGCGTCTTCCAGATCGACCAGTATAGACTGGGAGTCGTCTATCCGGTCGTTCGGGGTGTGATATACGCTGACATAAGTCGTCGAGTTGTGTCCTACCCAAACGTATCCGCATCCGGATCCTGGATCCGACACATGAATTTGACGGGAATCTGAGATGCAGAGGTCCGCGGTGCCCAATTCGTCTGCGTACCATCCAAAGCCCGCTCTGTCCTGGTATTGTTGGCTGATTAATAAGATATCAGCTCATTTCTCAGAGCAGAGCCGGGTTAGGAGTTGGTGCACCGTCCTGCTTCTATTGAGATTACCCTGAAGTACACTCGTCCTGTTTTCCTCTTTTTGGCTGTTGCATGGGCCTCTTTGAAAGTTTTGCAGGCCCTTGATCCTGCCAAGTGCTTCATAGGTTCAACAACGCTATTGGGGCATAAGAAGCAAGTCGGTGCGCTGACCTTGCAGTCTTTGATCGTGTGCCCCGTGCCGCCGCAGAAATAGCAGAACTTACTGCGATCAGAGCCATTGCACGTGGCGCTATAGTGACCAAAGTTGAGACAGCGGTAGCATCTCCTCACTTCTGCTCTTCGCCTGACCCTGCAGCAGACGATGCCGACCAGCACTCGGCCGACCTTTAAAAGATTCGCAGCTGCTTCCTCTTCTAGTCTGATGAGGTGCAGGCGTTGCTGTCTCGCGTTGGGGTTCGTCAATTTAACCACTAGTTTCCCCGCGTAGTCTGGCAGGGTCCTCTTTAGGGCCACCTCGACTTCCACCACCAATGTGTAGCAATCGCAGTCCCGTATCTCCAGCGTACTTCTAGGGACCAATTCCATGATGCTGCTCGTTTCTCCAACTTCTTTCCTCAGGCATTATGCGAATGAGGACCTAATATGCGCAGAGGTCTTCTTAAGTTCGCGGAGAACCCTTCCAATTCTGATCTGCCGGAACGATCTAACGTGTACCCCTGTTCCGCTGGTCTTGAAGTGCTGGTGGAAATCTCCGACTACGTCTGCATAAGATTTACCTTGCGCAGGTTTCAGGAGGATCGCGTCCGGCCTTGTTCTATTTCTCGGCCTTTCCTCCGAATTGCTCGGTTTCTTTTTCTCCTGCTGTGTGTGTTTCATCACTTTCGTCGCTGGTTTGTCCTAATTTCATTTCTTCTTAACGACCTACGTCCACTTTGTGGCTTCGGTCGTCGTCGTCTTTTGCCTTGGTCTTTTGAGGCTTTCTTGAGGCAACTGCGGTGGATTTGTGGCTACTCTTTTAATTGCGCCAGCATCAGTTAGAAAATTTACCCGAGGGCTCTGCGATACTCGGGCTAGGGTCCTCGCTCGCTTAATGACCATTCTTCGAGATTCATAAATGAACTCGCGGCTGTCTATGATGTCCTCCATTTCAGGGAGCCCTTGCTTAATAGTGTTGTTAACGTTGGGCTTTCTAGTAATAGCCGCCTTCATTTTTGCAAGGCGTACTTTCGCTTCAGCGAGATTCTCACTATCTCCATCTTGTGATGTCCCCATCGCAGGCTGCATAGGTGACATCAGGCCGGAGAACCGCGTGCTATCAACTGCCCTGCCAGCCAATTGCCACTCCTCCAAGTGGCTTTCCTCATATTTTAGCCTTCCTGTAGGCATTGACAAACCGCAAGGCAGGTCGCCTAACTGTGGTGCTCTTCCTGCAGCAATATCCAGAGTTGGGTCCAGGTTGCCTACCCCAAGCTCCTGGCAGATGCTGGATGACCACGGTGGGTGGCCTGCCCTAAAACCACCTGACAACGCCGTGGCGTGTAAGTCCCTCCCACGTCAGCATTTAAGTTTTTATGTACTATCCATCAGAAGAAATATAATTATTGGGAGGCGAGCTGCCCAAAGGAAAGGCAGGGAACGGAAAGAAGATTGATAGTGAGAGAAAGATTAGAAAAAGATATAAAAGAAGAACGAAGGTAGGAGTAGCCGTACAAGAACATTCACTCGCCATTCACAATCCATTTTAGTCGCCACCTACGACAAGCAGGGTGTACTATGGGAGTATTCTACCTTCCCCTACTCATAGGATGTAATAGTAATAGTAATAATAATAATAATAATAATAACGATAATAACGAAAATAACAATAATAGTAATAATAAGGATAAAGATAACAACGATATTAACAATATTAACGATAATAAAAAATAACAATAAAAACTATAATAACAATTATAATGATAAAAACGATAATAATATTTATTATAATAACAATAATAATAATAATAACGGTAATAACGCTAATAGTAGTAATAATAACAATATTAACATTAATAACAATAATAACGATAATAGTAGTAGTACTAATAACAATAATATCAATAATTGCGATAATAACGATATTACGAATAATTAATATCGGTAATAACGAAAATATCGATAATAATAATAATAATAATAACGATAATAAAGACACTAATAATAATAATAATAAATATAATAACGATAATAACGATAATAACGATAATATCAAAAATAATAACAACAATAATAACGATAATGAAGATAATAACAATAATAATAATTACAATAATTTTGATAACAAAGATAAAAAAGATAAAAATAATATTAATAATATCCAATATAAGGATAATAACGATAACAACGATAATAATAATAACTATAGTACGATAATAATGATAATAAGAATAATACTAACAATAACGATAACTTTGACAATAAAGATAATAACGATAATAACCGTAATAGTAACAACAATAATAAAATTAATAATGATTATAATGAGAATTACGAAAATAATACTCAAAATAATAAGAATAATAACGATAATAAAGATAATACCGATAATGATAGTATTAATAATAACAATAATAGCAATAATAACTATAATAAGGATTTTAACGATAATTATAATAACTATATCAACGATAGAATCGATAATAACAATAACAATATTACGATATTATCGATAATAATAATAACAATTTTAACTATAATATCGTTAATAATAATAATAAATGTAATAACAATAATAGCGATAAGAAAGATAATAACTGCTATAATAATAACGATAATAAAGATAATAACGACAGAAAATAATAACAATAAAAATCATAATAATAACGATTATAATGATAATAACGATAATAAGGATAATAAAGATATTAACAATAATAATAATTATAACGTTAATAACAATAATAACTTTAATATCGATAACAATTATAACAATATTAACTATAATATCGATAATAACAATAACAATAATAACAATAATGACGATAAAAACGATAATAACGGTTATAATAGTGGTAATAATATCAATTATACCAATAATAACAATAATAACGATAATAATAGTATTAATAATAACAATATTAAAAATTATAACGATAATAACGGTAATAACGATAACAATATTAGTAATAATAACAATAATAACGATGATAACGATTATAATAATCAAGACAATATCGATAATAGTAAGAATAATAATAATGATAAGAACGGTAATAACGATAATAATAATAATAATAATAAAACTGACAACAATATTAACGTTAATAACGATAATAAGAATAACAATAATAAAATTATTAATAATAATAATAATAATATCGAAAATAACGATAATAACGATGACACCGATAATAATAATAAGAATAATAACGATAATATCGATAATAAAAATAATAATAACAGTAATAACGATAGAAAGGATAATAAGGATTATAGTAATAAAGAAAATAACGATAATAACGATAATTACAAAAATAACAATAACAATAATTAAGATTATAACGTTAATGGTGATAATAATAATAATGATAATGACGATAATAAAGATAATAATAATAATAATAGTAATAAAGATTATAACGATATTAACGATAATATCGATAATAACGTTAACAATAATTACCATAATAACGACAATAATAATAGTAATATTAACGATAATAACGATAACAATGATAATAATTGTAATAATAATAATAATGCAGATAAGAACGATATTACCCATAATAACAACATTAATGATAATAATAATATGAATAATAACAATAACAACGATAATTACGATAATAACGATATTATTTATAATGTTAATAACGATAATAACGATAATAACGATAATAACGATGATAAAAATAAGAATAAAAGAGATAATAACGATATTAACGATAATAATAATAATAATGATAATAATAATATTAATAATTACGATATTAATGATAAAAACGGTAATTATATTAACGACAATAACGACAATTATAGTAAGAATAATAACGATAATAACGATAATAACGACAAAAATAATAAAAACAATAATAATAATGATAATAACTATGATAATAGTAGTAATAATAACAATAATAACAATATTGACGATATTAACTTTACTAATAATAATAGTAATAACAATAATTAAGGTAATAACGATAATAATAGTAACGATAATAACAATAATAGTAATAATAACAATAATAAAAATAATAACCATAATAACGATAATAATAGTATTAATAATAACAATATTAAAAATAATAACGATAATAACGGTAATAACGATAATAATATTAGTAATAATAACAATAATAAATATAATAACGAAAATAATGGTATCAACTATAATAATAATACCGATGTTATAGATAATATCGATAACAATAATAACAATAATAGCGATAATAACAATGATAATAATAACAAAAGACGGTGATAACAATAATAACGATAATAATAATAACAATAATAACAATAACAATGATAATAACGATAAATATAATAACGGTAACAACGATCATAGTAATAATAATAATAAGGACAGTAACGATATTTACGATAATAGTAATAATAATAATAAAATCAAAAAAGATATAATCGTTAATAACGATAATAACAATAACAGTAATAATAAATAATAAAGATAGAAACGATAATAACGATAATAATGATAATAATAATATAAATAATTACGATAAAAACGATAATATCAGTTATAATAATATTAATTATAACAAAATTAAGAACAAGAGCGATGACAACGATGATAATAATAACATTAAATGCGATAATAACGATACTAACGTAAATAATAATAATAATAATAACGATAATAATTATAGTCATATTAACGATTATATCGATATAAGCGATAATAGCGATAATAACTTTAATAATAATAATATTAATAACGATAATAATGTTATTGACGATATTTATAATAACTATAATACATTACTATCGAAAATAGTAAGCACGAAAATAACAATAATATCGATAATAATAATAATAATAATAATAAAAATAATATTAATATTAATAACAATAACGGTAATATTGATAACAAAATAATAATAATGATAATAATAACGATATTAACGATAATAATAATAACGACAATAACGATATTATCCATAATAACAATAACAATAGTATAGATAATATCGATAATAATAGTAATATTAACAACAGTAAAGATATAAACGATAATAACGATTATAGTAATAAGGAAATATCGATAATAACGAAAATAAAAATAATAACGACAATAATAACAATAATATTTATAATATTATAATGATAATAACGATAATAATATTAAAAATACTAAAAATAATAACGATAATAAATGTAATTATAATTATAATAAGAGCAATAATGAAAACGATAATTACGATAATAACGATAATAATAGTAGTAATAATAACAATAATAATATTAATATCGATATTAACAATAATAATAATAATAAAGGTAATTACAGTATTAACGGTAACAACGATTAAAACGATAATAATAATAACGATCATTACGAGATTATCCATAATAATAATAACAATAATAACGATAACAACGATAAAGTCATTAATAATAATAATTATAATAATAATAACGATAATAACGACAATAACAATATCGATAATGATAATAGTAATAATAATGACAACGATTGAAACATTAATAACGACAATGACGATAAAAATGATAATAATAATAATATTAATAACGATAATTAAGTTAATAACGAAAATAATAATAACAATAATAACAATACTAACTTTAAAATACAAATCATAATAATGATAATAACGATAACAACGATACTAAAGATAATAGTATTTATATTTATAAAGTTAATAACGATCATAACGGCAATTATGATAATAATAATAACAATTATAACGATAATAAAGATAAAAGCAATTATAACTATAGTAATAATAATAATTATAAAAATGAAAATATGGATAATAACTATAATACCGATAAAGATAATAATAATAATAGAAAAATTAATCATAAGAATAATAACGATAATAATTATAAAAATACTAACAATAATACGCTAATTATACTATAAGTAATAACAATAATAATGATGATAACGATAATAACGATAGTAATATTAACAATAATATCGACAACTACAATAATAACGATAATAATAATAATAACAATATTAACGATAATAACGTTAGTAATTATAATTATAAGACGGATAAAAACGATTATTTTGATAATAATAATAATAATAACAAAAATAACAATAATAACAATAATAACGATAGTAACGACAACAACGATAATATTAATAGCAAATATAACGACAATAACGAAAATAACGATAATAACGTTAATAACAACAATTACAATAATAATAATAATAACGATGTAAACGATAATATCGATAATAACAATAACGTTAATGACGATAGTAATAATAAGAAATAGAACGATAATAACGATAATAACGATAATAACGATAATAACTATAATAATAAAAATAATAATGACGACAGTAACGATAATAATGAATAATAATAATTATGATAATAAGAATAGTAATAATAATAATAATATCGATGATAACGATAATGAAGATACTAAAAATGATATTTATAACGACATTAAGGTTTATAACGATTACATCGATAATAATAACAATAATAACGATACTAATGATAAAGACGATAATATTAATGATACTAATAAAGATGATATAATACTATATATAATGCTAATATCTATATTAGCGATATTAACGATAATAATGGAAGTAACGATAATAATAATAACAATAATATCGATAATAATGATTATAATGATAAGAATGATAAAAATAATAATATTAATAGCAATAAAAACGATAATAACGACAATAACGATAATAACGATAATCATATTTAAAATAATATAAATATTAACAATAATTACGATAATAACGATAACAACGATAATAATTGTAATAATAATAACAATAATAACATTACTAACGATAATAACGATACTAATGATAATAATAGTGACGATAATAACGATAATATCAATAAAAATAATGACAATATTAATGATAATATCGATAATATTTATAATAATAGTTTGCATAATAAATACAAAAACGAAAATTAAAATAATATTATTAACGATAATAACTAGAATTGAAATAATAATAATATTTATAGTAACAATAATATCTATAATAATAATACTAATAATAACAATGAAAAAATCTATAATAAAGATAATAACGATAATATCAGTAATAACCATAATAATAATAAAAATTATAACGCTAATGTCGATAATAACGATAGTAACAATTATAATAATAATAACAATAATAACGATTATAACGATAATAATAATAACAATAATAATGATAAAAATGTTTAAAAAGATAATAATAATAATAACAATTATAACTATAATGACAATAATAATATGAACAATAATAACGATAGTCACGATAATAATGATAATAATATTAATAATAATATCGATAATAATGATAAGAACGATTAGAACGATAAGAATAATGGCAATAATAACAATAATAACGATAACAACAACAATAAAAATAATATTAATTACGATAATAACGATAATAGAGAGAATAACGGTAATAATGACAATAACGACATTAATAATAATAATAATAACGATAATATCGATAATAACGTAAATAATAGTAGTAGTAATTACATTAATAACGATAACAACGAATAGAATGATAATAAAATTAATAATTATAATAACGATAATAACGATAATAACTATAATAATGGTATTAATAATAATATCGTTTATAATGATAATAATAATAATAATATTAAGAACAATAATAACGATAATAACGATAATAGTAATAATATTAATAACGATAACAAAGATAATAACGACAATAATAATAATAATAATAATAATAATAATAATAATAATAATAATAGTAATATTAGTAATAATAATAGTAACGATAATTAGTATAATAACGATAATTATAGTAGTAATGATAACAATAATAACAATAATAACAATAATAACGATAATAACGATAATATCGATTATTATGACAATAATAACGATATTAACTATAAGAATATTAATAATATTAAAGTAAATAACGTTATTAACATTATTTTTTTTGAAGGTCTGAGAATGCCAAACTTTACGCACTGACCCTTGGAACCTGCAGACTAGAAGAACCCTTTACCATTTTGGTCTCCCGTTAAAGTTCCTGGGGAGTTGGGGTTACCGTAGGAATAGACACTACCGACTAAACTCATATCCATCCTATTGGCATAGTGAAACCATGTGACATTACTTCGAGATGGCGTCACTTCATCATGTCCCATTAAATAGGACTCCCACGATTTGGCTCTTCGTGGCAGGAACATGGTGATACGATGGTGGCACTTCTATAGGCCACCCATCTCCTTCATCTTTTTACGTAAGATTGCCCTCATGTCGCAGGCAATCCTGCTCCACTCCTTCTGCCCTCGCAGCATTTTCTCGACTATGCTGTCCGGCGAGATGTCTCCGAGCTCCTGTTCCAAGGCAAATCGTTCGGCGCACAACAGTGCGCATATGAAGAAAGTGTGGTGGGCATCGTCGACGTTTGAGTCGCCAAAGGGATAGTTTCCATCAGCAACCTTCCTCATTTTTGCGAAGTAGGAGCAGAACAGGTCATGCCCTGTCAGGAATGTGTGAGGGAGAAATCTAATTCTCCAGCCTCCGGGTTTATCCAGTTCTCTAGACGATTGATGAGTTGGGCTTTAGTAGTTTCCTGCTTCCATCTGCTTTGCCACGTCTCGATGCTGGTAGACATTGCGAGACTTGATGCCTTCTCCTTACCCAAAACGGGCCTCTGTTGGAGGACGAATTGTCTCTCCTGGCCTAGTAGATCAATCGGGATTTCCCCCACGACGACTAGCACCGCGGGCTCAGAGACTGTGCTGTAAGAGCACGCGATTCGGAGAGCTCCCCTCCCCGTACCGCTGCTATACGCTTGCGATATTTCTCCTTTTGCAGCGCATCGGCAATAATAACGATATTAACGGTATCAACGATAATAATAATAATAATAATAATCATAACGATAATAAAGAAAATAACGATAATAACAACAATAACGATTATAATAATAATAATATTAATAACAATCATAAAAAAATTATCGATAATAACAACAATTATAATAACAATAATAAAGATAATAACGATAATAAAGATAACAACGATAATAATAATAATAATAGGAATAACAATCATAAAGATAATAAAGGTAATAATTATGATAATAATAGAAATAATAACGATAATAACTGTAATATAAGTAACAATAATAACGATATTAATGAAAAGAACAATAACAATAATAACGATAACAACAATAATAATATTAATAATAATAATAATAATAGTAATAATATCGATTATAAATATAACGATAATAACGATAATAATAATAATAAAAAAGGGCATAGTGGTACAATAAATATATATAAATTATATATAAATACTATATTATTGTTATTATTACTACTATTATAATCTTTATTATCGTTATTATCATTATTATTGTTACCATTATTATTGTCTTTATTATTTTTATTATGCTATTAATATTATTATTGATATTATCGTTATTATTATTAACGTTTTTATCGTTATTACCGATGTTATTATTATTACGATTATTACTATTATCATTAATATCATTATTATTGTTATTATCGACATTATTATTATTATTATTATCGTTATCATCGTAGTTATCATTATTAGCATTATTATGATTATTAGCGTTATTATTGTTATTTTTGTTATCGTTATTAACGTTAATTCTATAATTATTGCTGTTATTATTATCACTATTACCGTTATTATTTTTATTATTATTATCGATATTATCGTTAATATTGATATTATTGTTATCGTTATTATCGTTATTATCAATACTACGTTTATATCTCTTTATTGTTATTATTATTATCGTTATTATAGTTTTTTCGTTATTATCGTTATTACTGTAATATTATTATCCTTATTATTGTTTTTATCGTTATTATCGTTATTACTGTTATATTATTATCATTATATTATTATCCTTATTACGCTATTATCGGTATTATCGATATTATCGATATTGTTATTATAATTATTATCATTATTTCCGTTATTACTGTTATTATTTTTATTATTTATATTATTACTATTACTACTATCGTTATTATCTTTATTAACGTTATTATCGTTATGATTGCTATTCCCGTCATTATCGTTATAAATTTTATTATTATAATTATCGTTATTATCGTAATTATTGTTATTATTATTGCCGTTATTATTGTTACTATCGTTATTACTGCTATAATTAGTGTCGTTATTATTGTTTCAAATATTATAATTATTATCCTTATTATCTTTATTAATGTAAATAATATTATTATTACTATCGATATTATCATTTTTATTATTATCGTTATTATCATTATTATCCCTATTAATTTTATTATTTTTATAATAATTCACGTTACTATTATTATTGTCATTTATAATATTATTATTTAAGTATTATCATCATTATCGTTATTTTTGTTATTATTAAAATTATCTTTCTTATAGTAATTATCGTTATTATCGAAATTATTGTTATTATTTTTAATTCCGTCAATATCGTTATTATTATTATAGTTATTACGGCTATAATCGTTATAATCGTTATTATTGTTATTACTATATTTATTATAATTATCGTTATTATCGTTATTATCGTTATTATTGTTTTTACTATTATTATTATTATTATTGTTATTATCGTTTTTATTAATATCGATATTATCATTATTATCGCTATTATTTTTATCATTCTTATTATTACTATTATTAGTATCGTTATTATCGTTATTCTTCTTCTTCTTATTATTATTATTGTCTTTTTTATCTTTAATATCGATATAATAATTATTATTATTATCGTTAATATTTTTATTATTATTATCGAAATTATCATTTTCATCTTTTTTAATATTATTGTTATTAACGTTGTTATCGTAAATATTGTTTTTATCCTTATTATTTTTATTGCTATTATCGTTATTATCGTTATTATTATTATCGTTATTAACGTAATAATCGTTATTATTGTTATTATTATTATTATTATTATCGTCATTATCGTTATTATTATTAACGTTATTATCGTTACTATCGTTATTATTGTTATTACTATTATTAACATTATTATCGGTTTTTTCGTTATTATTGCTATTATTATTTTTGTTATTAACGTTATAATCATAATTAATTTTATTTTTTACCGTTATTATCGTTATTATCGTTGTTATTTTTATTATTATTATCTTGAATAACGTTAACATCAATGTCATCTACATTATTCTTATTTATATTATTGATTTTATCGTTAATATCGTTATTATTATTATTATTGTTATCGCTATTACCGATATTATTATAATAGTTATTATCGTTATTATCGTAAATATTGGTATTGTCCTTATTATTTTTATTTTTTATTATCGTTATTACTGTTATTATCATTATTAATGTTATTATAGTTATCGTTATCACCGTTATTATCCATAACTTTGTTATTATTATTATTATTATTAATGATATCATCGCTGTTATCGTTATTATTGTTATTATTATTATCGTTAATATCGTTAATATTGTTATTTTTATTACGGTCAATATCGTTATTTTGGTATTATTATTATAATTTTATCGTTATGATTATTATTGTTGTTTTAATCGTTATTATTGTTACTATTATTATCGTTATTATCTTTATTATCGTTATTAGCATTAATATCGCAAATTTGTTGTTATTATTATTATTATTATTATTATTATTATTATTATTATTATCGATATTATCGTTATTATCGTTATTAATATTATCCTTAAAATCGTTTTTAACGATATTATTGATATTACTGTTATTATCACTATTATTATTATTGCTATTATCGTTAATATTGTTATTATTCTTAATATTATTAATACTTCTTCTATTATTAACGTTATAATCGTTATTATTTTTATCGTTATTAACATTACTACTGATATCGTTATTATCGTTATTGTTGTTAATAATATAATTATTTTTATAATCGTTATTTCCTTTATTATCGTTATTATCGATATTATTTTTATTATTATTATTATTATTATCGATATTATCGTTACTATCGCTATTAAGGTAATCATTTTTATTATTATTATCTTTATTATCCTTATCATTATTATTATTATTATCGTTATTATATTAATTATCGTTTTATAAATATTATCATTATCATTAATACTGAGATTATTAATATTGATATTATCGTTTTTAATATTATTGTTATTATCGTTATCATCGTTATTAACGTTATTATTTTTTTATTATTACCTTTATTATCGTCATTGTTACTATTATTATAATTGTCCTTATTATCTTTATTTACGTTATTATCGTTATTATTATTATCGTTATTATCGTTATTATCGCTATTACCATTAATATCGTTATTATCTTTATTATTAGTAATAATATTATCGCTTTTATTGTTATTATCATCATTATTATTATGGATATTATCATTATTATCGATATTATTGCTATTATTATTATTATTATTACCGATATTAACAATAATAATATCATTATTATTATTGATATTATCATTATTATCCTAATTTCTATTATCATAAACAGAGTTATTATCGTCATTATCGTTATTATTATTATCGTTAAAAACGTTAATATTGTATTTATCTTAATAATTATTATTATTATTATCGTAAATATCGTTAATATCGTTATTAACATTACTATTAATATTGTTATTATCATTATTATTGTTATTAATTTTATTAAAATTATTATCGTTATTAGCTTTATTATCGTTATTGTCGTTATTATTTTTATTATTATTATTATTACTACCGTTATTATCGTTAATAATGCTATTTTTATTACCGTTATAATCGTAATTATAGTTGTTATTATTAATGTTATCATCGTTATTATTGTTCTTACCGTTATTATTATTACTTTCATTCGTATCGTTATTATTGTTATTATTATTATCTTGATTAACATTAACATCAAAGTCATCTACCTTATTCTTATTATATTATCGGTTTTATCAATAATATCGTTATTATTATTATTACTGTTATCGCTATTATCGATATTATTATGATCGTTATAATCTTTGTTATCTTCATTATTTTTATTGTTGATATTATTATAATCGATATTATCATTAATATTGTTATTATTATAATCGATATTATCGTTCGTATCATTAATATTATTATCGCTATTATCGTTATTATCTTTAGTACCGTAATTATCGTTATTATAGTTATAAAATTATTATTATTATCGATATAATCGTTAATATTGTGGTTATTATAATCGTAATAATCGTTATTATCGCTAATATTGTTATTGTTATTATCTTCATTATCCTTATAATTATTATCTGTATTATCGTTATTATCGTTATTTTTATTATTATTCTTGCGTTATTATCGTTAATATTATAATCGTTAATATAATATTCGTTAATAATCGTATTAATATATTATCGTCAATAACGTTATTATTATAATTAATAATATTAATGGTACTATTGTTGTTATTATCGTTATTACCGTTATTATTATTATTATTTTTTCGTTATTATAGTTATTATCGTTATTTTCGTTATTATCATTATTAGCGTTATTGTCGTTATTATTGTTATTATCGTAATTATCGGTATTATCGTTAATATCGTTAATATATTTATAATAATTACTGTTATTATCGTTATTACCACATTTATCGTTATTATTATTATTAATACTGTCATTTTTATCGTTAAAATTAACATTGTTTTTACCTTTATTATCGTCATTATCGTTATTATTACTACTATCAATATCGTTATTATCCTTATTAATGTTACTATAATTATTATTAACGTTATTATAGTTATTATCGTTATTATCGTTATTACTATTGTTTTTACCGTGTTTATCGTAATTATTAATTTTGTTATCATGGATATTATCGTTATTATCGTTATAATCTTTAATAATGCTTATATAATTACAATTATTATCAATATTATCGATATTATCGTTATTATTAGTACCATTATAATTGTTATTATTGTTATTATTATTGAAATAATTATTATTATTATTATTATTATTATTACTATTAATATTATTATTATTATTTTCGTTATTATTTTCGTTATTATATTAATTATCGTTCTTATATAATTATTATTATCGTTAATACTGTTAATATTAATATCGATATTATCGTTATTGTCATATTTGTTGTTATTGTTAATATTGTTATTTTCTTTAATATTATTATCGTTACTATCGTTATTATCGTTATTAACGTTATTATTTTTTTTTATTATCTTTATTATTGTTATTATTTTTAATTTCAATATCGTTAAGATCGTTATTATTGTTATAATTGCTATTATTATTATTATTATAATCATCATTATCATTATTATTGTTACTATCGATATTATTATTATTATTATTATCGTTATTTTCATTGTTATGATTATCGATGTTATCGTTATGATCATTATTATTTTAATTTTTATTATTATTATTATCGATATTATCGTAAATATTGTTAATATTATATTCGATATTATCGTTATTATTGTTATTATTATTATCGTTAAAATCGTTTTAAACGTTATTATTGTTCTTCCTGTTATTATTACTACTATTATTATCCTTATTATCGTTATTATAGTTATTATTCTTAATATTGTTATTTATGCTTTTATTATTATCGTTATTATCTTATTATCGCTATTAATGTTATTATTGTTAATATTATTATCGTTATTATCATTATTTTCGTATTTATCGTTATTATTGTTAATGTTATTATCGTTATTAACGTTAATATCATTGATATATTTATTTTTACTATTATTATTATCGTTATTGTCGTTATTATCGTTAGTATCATTATTAATATTATCGTTACTATCGTTATTATTATAATCGTTATTATCGTTATTATCGTTTTTATAATTATTATTTATTTTCTCTTTATAATTGTTATTATCATTTATATGATTATTATTATTATAATTTATATCGTTGTTATCGTTGATATCGTTATTATCGTTATTATTATTATTATCGTTATTATTGTTATTATCATTATTATTGTTATTATTATAATTATTATTAGCAATATTATCGTTATTATTGTTATTATTATTATCTTTATTATCGTATTTATCGTATTTAGCGTTATTATCAATATCAATATTGTTGTTATTATCGTTGATATTAATATCGTTCTTATCTTTACTATTGTTATTATTGTCGTTATTTCTACTAATATTATCATTATTAACTCTTATTATCGATATTATTATTGTCGTTATTAAAGTAATTATCGTTATTATCTTCATTATCGATATTATCGTTATTATTATTATTAAGCTTATTATTACTATTGTCGTTATTATTTTTATTATCGTTATTATCGTCATATTTGTTATTGTTGTTATTATTATTGATATTGTTATCGTTATTTTCGTTATTATTATTATCGATATTATCTTCATTATCGTTATTATTATTAACGTTATTATTGTTATTATCTTTATTATTGTTATTAACATTATAATTTTTTACGTTATTACCATCATAATTGCAATTATGATTGTCGTTATTATTGGTATTATAAATAATCTAAATAATATAAATAAGTTTTTATTGTTATTTTTAATATCGTTGTCATAGTCATCATCTCTCCTTTCGTTTTTATTATTATTATCATTAATATTATTATTATTGTTGTTATCGTTCCAAATGTTATTAATATTTTGGTTTTTATGGTTATTATTGTTTTTCTATTATCTTTATTATTCTTATAATTGCTATTATTAATATAATTATTATCGTTGTTAACATTTTTATCTTTATTATCGTTATTATTATTGTCATTATACTCGTTTTTATCGTTATTATTGTTATTACTGTTATTATTACTACTATGATTATCCTCTATCGTAATTATAGATATTATTCTTAATATTATTATTGTTACTTCTATTATTATCGTTAATATCTTTTCTATAGTTATTATTATTATCTATATTATCGTAAATATTTTAATTATTATAATCGATTTTATCGTTAATATCGTCGTTATTACTAACGCAATTATTGTTATTACCGTCATTATCGTTATTATCGTTATTATCATTATTATTATTATCGATAATATCTTCATTATCTTTATTATGGTTATTATCTTTATTATCGTTAATATTGTTAGTAACGCTATTATCTTTATTATTATTATTATTATAAATACTATTAATATCGTTATATTCGTTATTATTGTTATTATCGTTATTATTATTATTATTACTATTGTTGTTATTATCGTTAATATTATAATTGTTATTATCGTAATTATCTTTATTAATATTATTAATGTTGTCGTAATTATCGTTAATATTATTATCGTTATAATCTGTATTATCATTATTATTGTTGTTATTAATATTATTATTTCGTTATTAAAGTTATTATTATAGTCGTTGTTATCGTTATTATCGTTATTATATTTATTATTACTATTATTATTATCGATATTATTCGTAATATTTTTATTGTTTTTAACGATTTTTTTATTATTTTTTTTATTATTATTTTCTTTATTATCTTCATTATCCTTATTAGTGTTATTATTTGTAATCTTATTATCGTTATTAAACTACTATCGTTATTACCATTATCGTTATTATCTTTATTACCATTATTACTACCGTCGTTATCATTAATATTAAATTCGTTTTTCTCAATATTATCGATATTATCTTTATTATTATTATTACAATTATTATTATTATTAACGATATTATTGTTATTATCGTTATTATTATGACCGTTATTATCGTTATTAACGTTATTATTTTTATTAATTTTATCTTTATTATCGTTAATATTTTCACTCTTAATATCGTTATTATCGTTATTATAATTATTATCGCTATAATCGTAATTATTGTTACTATTATTATCGTTATTACCGTTAATATCGTTATAACCGTTATTATTCTTATTATTATTATCTTTTCTAACGTTAGTATCCTAATCATAATTATTGCTATTATCGTTATTATCGTTAATTTTATTATCGTTATTATCGTAATTATCGTTGATATCATTATTATTATTAATATTATTATCGTCATTATCATCATAATTATCTTCGATATTTTCTTTATTACGTTCATTATTGTTATTAATATTAATATTAATATTATCGTTTTTATCGTTATCATTGATATTATTATTTAATTATTTACGTAAATATCATTATTAATTTTATTAATATTATCGCTGGTATTGTTAATTTCGTTGTTTTCGTTATTATCGTTATTATTATCATCGTCATCATCGTTAATATTATTATCTTTATAAAAGTCATTATCGTTAATATTGTTAATATTGATATTTTTATTATTATTATTATCGTCAATATCATCATAATAAATTCGTTTTTATCGTTATAATTGTTATTATTAACAATATTATCGTTAATATAGTTATTATTGATATAGTTATTACAGTTATTATGGTTATTATTGTTATAATTGTTATTATTACAGTTATAATTATTGTTATTATCCTTAATATCGTTATTATTATTATTATCATTATTAGTGACGTTATTATCTTAATTATCGTTATAATCGTTATTATCGGTATTATCGTTAATATCGTTATTATCTTTTATTATTATTGTTATTATTATTTATATTATTATCGTTCTTATGATTATAATCATCTTAATCATTAATATAGTTATTATTATTATAGATAGTATCTTTAATATCGTTAATATCTATATTATTATTATTATATTATTGTTATTAACGATCATATCGTTATTGTCATTATTATCGTTATTATCGTTATTGTCGTTTTTATCTATATTATTGTTATTATTGTTATTATTATTATCGTTATTATAGATAATATCGTTTTTATCGGATTTGTTGATATTACTATTAACGTTATTATCTTTACTATCATTATTATTATTATCGTAATTATTGTCATTATCGTTATTATTATTATTATTATTATTATTAATATAGTTAATATCGTTATTATTGTAATTAGTATTATCGATTTTATCCTCATTTTCATTATTATCGTTATTATTGTTATTATTAATATTGTTATCAGCATAGCAATTATTGCACGTTACTATCATTATTATCGTCATTATTATTGTAATTATTATTGTTATCATCGTTGCTTTTATTATCGATATTATTGTTAACATCGTCATTACGATTATTATAATTGTCGTTTTTAACGTTAGAACTATATAATTGTTATTATTATTATCGTTACTCTCGTTAATATCGTTATTATTTTTATTATTGGTAATATTATTACTACAATTATCCAAATTATCTTTATTATCCGTCTTATTAATATTATTACTAACGTTATTATCGTTATTATTGTTATTATTTTTATTATTATTATAGTTAATGTCGTTTATATCGTTATTAACTTTATTAAAATATTTACTATTTTCGTTATAGTCGTTATTATTATTAATATTATATTCGCTATTATTGTAATTATTATTATCGTTATTATCCTTATTATCTTTATTGTTCTTTCTATTATTATCGTTATTATCTTTATTATTATTTTTATTTATATTAATATTCTTGTTATTATGATCATTATCCATATTATGGTTATCATCGTTATTATAAATATTATAATCGTTCTTATCCAAATTATCGTTGTTACGTTTTTTATTGTTACTTTTATTATTGTTATTATCGTTATTTTCGTTTTTATTGTTACGTTTATTATAGTTATTATCATTAATATCGTTATTATCGTTATTGTAATTATTATTATCGTCGTTATTATTATAAATGTTATTACTGCTATTATCGTTATTATCGTTATTATTATTTTTACTATTATCGTTATTATCGTTATTATTATTACTACAATTATCTTTATTATCGTAATTATTGTTATTATTAATATTGTCATTATCATAACTATTATTATGCGATATTATCATTATTAACGTTATTATTATTACCATTATTATCGTCATTACCGTTATTATTATTATTACTTTTCTTATTATCGTTATTTTTAGTATCTATATTATTGTTATCATTGTTATAATGATTATTGTAATTGTCGTTTTAAACGTTATTATTGTTAATATTTATACTATTATTACCCAAATTATCGTTATTATCGTTCTTATTATTATTGTTACTAACGTTATTATCCTTAGTATTGTTGTTATTATTATTACCGTCCTTATCTTTATAATCCTCATTATCGTAATATTAATATTACTATTATCGTTATTAACGTAATTATCGTTATTATTGTTAATATTTTTATCGTTATTATCGTTATTATCGTTATTATCGTTTTAATGTTATTATCATTATCGTTAATATCGTTACTATCGTTATTAACTTTATTAATATAATTACTATTACCGTTATAGTCGTTATTATAATTATTATTATTGTCGCTATTATGGTTATTATTATTATCCTTATTATCGTTATTATCCTAATTATCGTAATTATCGATATTATATATATTATAATCGTTATTATCGATATTATCGTTGTTATTTTTATTTGTGTTATTATTATTCTCTATATTAACGTTATTTTCGTTTGTATTTTTATGTTTATTATCCTTATTATCATTAATATCGTTATTATTGTTGTTATAATTTTTATTATCGTTGTTTTCGTTATTATAATTGTTATTACTGTTATTATCGGTATTATCGTTATTATTATTTCTACTATTAACGTTATTATCGTTATTAATATTACTACTATTATCGTTATTATCGTTACTATTACAATCGTTATTAACGTAATTATCTTTATTATCGTAATTATTATTATCATTATTATCGTCATTATCTTAATTTTTATTATTTTTATTATAGTTATTATCGTTATAATTTTTATTTCTCTTATTATTATTATTATCTTTTTTATCGTTATTATCGTTATTATCGTTATTAACGGTATTATCGTTATTATCATTATTATTATTATTATTATTTTTATTATAATCGTTATTATTGATATTATTATTACCGTTGTCATCGTTAATATCCTTATTTTCGATATTATAATTATTATTATTATCGTTATTATCGTTGTTATCGTTATTATTTTATTATTATCGTTATTATCGATATTTTCTATATTATTTTTGTTATTAGTATAGTTATTATCGTTATTATCGTATTATTATTATTATTATTATTGCTTTTATCGTTATTATTTTATTATTATTATTATTATTATCGTTATTATCGTTATTATTTTTATTACCCTTTCCGTTATTATCGTTACTATTATTATCGTTATTAGCTTTATTATTATCCCCTGTGCGTGTGGTGAAGTATAATACTCCCTCAGTACTCTCTGCTTGTCGAAGGAGGCGACTAAAAGGGACTGTGCCAATTGCTTGTGAATGTTCTTGTATGGCTACTCTATACCTTTGTTCTTGTTTTATATTATTTTCTATTCTTTCTCTCACTCTCAAGCTTTCTTCCGTTCCTTTCCTTGCCTTTGGGGAGCTTGCCTCACAATATTTATATTTATTATGATGGATAGTAGAGAAAAAGTTTAAAGCGGGCGTTGGAGGGACACCCACGCTATGGCGGTGCCAGGTGGTGTTAGGGCAGGCCATCCGCCGTTGTCATCAAACAACTGCCAGGAACTTGGGGTAGGCAATCTGACCCCAGCTCTGAATATTGCATCGGGAAGAGCACCACAGTTTGGCGATCTGGCCATAGCGCCAGGAAGAGTAAGATATGAGGAAAACCACATGAAGGAGTGGCAGTTGATTGCCATGGCCGTTGATATTACGCGGTTCTCCGTCCTGACGTCACCTATCCAGCCTGCGAATGGGACACCACAAGATGGAGAGAGTGAGAAACTCGCACAAGAAAAATTCCTCCTTGCCAAAATGAATTTGGCTATTGCAAGACAGCCAAATGTCAACGACCTCCGGCCGTACACTAGGCGAATACTGATGCGTGCCACCGAAGCCAGGATGCAGTACGGCGCAGAAGTATGTGCGGAGGCCCTGTGATAAGAGAATTGTCGCAAGCACATAGCCGCGGTACAGAGTAGGGGCGCTCTCCGAATCGCTTGCTCCTACCGCACGGTCTCTGAGCCCGCGTTGCTAGTGGTCGCGGGAGTAAAGCCGATCGTTCTACTAGCCCAGGAGAGACAATTCGTCCACCAGAAATGGTCCGCTTTGGGTAAGGAGGAGGCATTATGGCTCGCCAGGTATACCAGCATCGAGACCTGGCAAAGCAGATGGGAACGGGAGCCTAGGGGCTTATATAATATTATAATTATTATTATCGTTATTACTGTTTTTATCGTTATTATTGTTATTATTATTTACATTAACATAGTTATAATCCTTATTTTTGTTATTATTATATATATTATTATCGTTATTATCGTTGGTATCGTTATTATTGTTATTATTATTATAATTATTTTCGTTACTATCGTTATTATTGTTCTTATTACTATAGTTATTATGGTTAATATTATTATTATTATTATCGTTATGATAATTAATATCGTTATTATCGTTAATATCGTTATTGTCTTCATTATTATGATTTTTATTATCGTTATTATCGTTATTATCGTTACTATTAATACTATTGTCGCTCTTGTAATTATTATTAATATTATTATTATTATTATGGAAATTAAAGTTATTATCGTTATTATTGTTATCGTTATTAACAGTATTGTCGTTATTATTGTTATTATTACTAAAATTATTAAGGTTATTATCGTTATTATCGATATTATCGTTATTATTAGTGTTAAGATTATTATTATTATTATTATTATTATTATTGTTATTATCGTTATTGTCGTTATTATTATTTTTATTATTGCCGTTACTATCTTTATTATTGTTATTTCTATTATCGTTGTCATCGTTATATCCTTATTTTCGTTATTATTATTATTATTGTATTTAACGTTATTATCGTCATTATTGTTCTCATTATTATTGTTATTATCGTTATTATTGTTATTATAATTATTATTATTATTGTATTTATCATTATTATCGTTTTTGTCATTGTTGTAATTATTATTGTCATTATTATTATTATTATCACCATTGCCATTATTATTCATATTATCATTATCGTTATTATCATTATTATCGTTATTATCGTTATTATTGTTAATATTGTTATTATTATAATTGTTATTATTAATATTGTTCTTATTATAATTGTTATTATCGTTATTATTGTATTTATTATTATTATTATTATTATCATTATTATTATCGTTATTACCGTAATTATCGTTATTATTATTATTACTATTGTCGTTATTTTCTTGATTACTATAATCGTTATTATCTATATAATCATTATTATTTATATTTTTACTTTTATCGTTATTATCGTTAATATTGCTAATATTATTATCGAAATTATCGTTATTATCGTTACACTTGTTACCGTTAATATAGTTATCATTGTTATTATTGTTATTACTAACTACTATTATTAACGTTGTTATTGTTATTATTATTATTATGGTTATTGTCGTTATTATTGTTTTAGTATTTCTATTATTGTCATTATTATCTTTATTATCCTTATCCTCTATATTACCGATATTGTCGTACTTAATATTATTTTTCTTGTCGTTATTATCGTTATTATTGTTATTATTGTTATTATTAATATCGCTATAATCGTTTTTATTGTTATTATTATAATCGCTATTATCGTTATTATCGTTATTTTTGTTTTTTTAATTACCGTTATTATCGTTAATATCGCTGTTAACTTTATTCTTATTATTATTCTTATCGTTATTTTTTTTATTATTATTATTACTATTATAGTTACCATCGTTATTATTATAATCGTTATTATCGTTATTATCGTTATTATTTTTATTATTATTTTCAATATTAAAGTTAATATTGTTATTAAAATTATCGATATTATAGTTACTATCATTAATATCGTTATAGTCCTTATTATTGTTTTTATTATTATTATTATCGATATTATCGTTAACATTGTTATTTTTATTATCGATAATATCATTATTATCTTTTTTATTAGTAACACTAATACCGATATTATCGTTAGTAACGTTATTTTTCTTATTATTACTACAATTATTATCGTTGATATCGTTATTATCGTTAGTACTGTTAATTTTGTTTTCATTATTAATATGATTATCGTTATTATCGTTATTATTCTAAATATCGTTATTAATACTATTTTTATTATCGTCATTATCGTTATTATTGTTATTATTACTATTGTTACTGTCATAATTATTATTATATGTTATTATCGTTATTATCGTTATTATCGTTATTTTCGTTCTTATTGTTATAATTTATATCGTTCTTATCGTTATTATTATTTTCGATATTATCGTTAACATCGTTATTATTATTATTATAATTGTCGTTATTTACGTAATTATCTTTATTTTCGTTATGATTGTAAATATTCGTATTATTATTATATATATTATAGTAATTATTCTTATGATTATTATTGTAATTATTACTATTATTATTATCGTTATTATAGTTAATAGCGTTTTTTTGTTATTATCCTTATTATCGTTATTATTATTATTTCTATTGTCGTCATTATCATTATTTTTGCTATTATCGTTAATATTGTAATTATTTTCGTTATTGTTTATAATAACTTTATTAACCTTATTAAGATTACTATTAATACCGTTATTATCGTTATTGTTGTTATTCTCATTACCGTTTTTATCGTTACTATCGTTAGTATTGCTATTATTAATACCGTTATTATTGGTATTATTGTTATTATTGTTATTATCGATATTATTTTTATAATTATTACATTCGCATTTATCGTTATTATTGCTTTTATTGTTAATATTACGATTGACATTAACGTTTTTATCGTTATTATTGGTATTATTATTACTAGTCATATCGTTATTACCGTTATTATTGTTATAGTTATTATCGTTATTATTATTATTATTATTATCTTTATTATCGTTATTAATATTATTATTATCGGCCTTATCCTTTTTATTACTATCGTTATTATCGTTATTTACTTTATTATTGTTACTATTGTTATTACTATTATTATTATTATTATCATTATTACCTTTATTATCGTTATTATCATTATTATTGTTAATATTATTATTATTATGATCATAGATATTATCGTTAATACTGTTAATATTATTGTCTATATTATCATTATAGTTTTCATTATTATTATCCTTATTATCGATATTACCCTTATCATTGTTATTATTGTTATTATTTCTTTTATTATTAACTATATTTCCGTTATTATCGTTACTGTTATTATTATTATTATTATTGTTTTGTTATCTACATTATCGTTATTATTATTACTATTATTATCGTTATTATCGTTATTATTCTTATTATTAATACATTATCGTTATTATTAATATCTTTATTACTGATAGTTTCATTATAATCGTTAGTATCGTTCTTAACGTTATAATTCTTATTATTATTATTATTATTTTTATAGATAATACCGTTCATACTGTTATTATTATTATCGATAGTTTTATATTGTCGTTATTATTATTATCGTTATTATCGATATTAGCCCTATAATTGTTATGATTTCTATCATAATCATTATTAGTTTCGATATTATCCGTATTTTTATTATTATTATAATTATTATTGTCGATTCTATCTACATTATCGTGAATATTATTATTACTATTATCGTTATTATCTTTATTATGGTTATTTTCGTTTTTATTATTATCGGTATTGTCATTATTATCGTTATTATTGTTATTATTAACGTTGTTATCGTTATTATCCCTATTATTATTATTATTTAATTTTATTATTTATTTATCTTTATTATATCTTTATAGTAATAGCAATAATAACCAAAATAACGATATTAACGATAATAATAATAACGACAATAACGATTATAATAATAAGTGTAACAACGATAATTACGGTAATAACGATAAGTAATAATAACAATATTAGTAATAATAAAGTCAATGACGATAATAATTGTATCAATAATAGCAATAATAATTACAATTACGATAATGACGATATTAACGATAAAATAATATCGATAATAACGATATTATCGATAATAATAATAACAATATTAAAGATGAAATCGAAAATATTATTAATAATAATAACAATAATAACGATGATAACGATAAATACGATTATAAAAATATCGACAAGAACGATAATAATAATAATAAAAATAAAAATATTAGCGATATTAACGATTATAACGATAATATTGATAATTAGGATAATAATAATAATAATAATAACAATGATAACGATAATACCAAAAATTAGAATAACTATAATAACGATAATAACGATAACAACGAAAATAATAATAACAATAATACGAAAATAATGATAATGAGGATAACAATAAAAATAATACTAAAAATAACAACGTTATTAGCAATAATATCAGTAATAATAATGACAATAATAATGCTAATAACGACTATATTGATAATAACTATAATAATAATAATAATGAGAAAAATAATAACGATAAAAACGATATTAACGATAATAATATTATTAATAATAACAATAATAAAGAAAGTAAGGTTATTAGCGAAAATAATAATAACAATTATCACGATTATAACTATAATAACGACACTATAGATATAGTTATAATAACAATAAAACTATAATAATGCTTATTACGATAATAATTATAAAAATGTAACAATAATACCGGTAATAACGATAATAATAATAACAATAATATCGATAATGACTACGATAGTAATAATAGTAATAATCATAATAATAGTAATAATAATAATAATAATAATAATAACAATAATAATAATAATAATAATAATAATAATAATAACGATAATAATGATAATAAATTTTAAATCGATAATAATAATAATAATAATAATAATAATAATAATAATTACAATAATGGTAATATTAACATTAATGACGATAATACCGATAATAATAACAAAAATAATAAAGTGATTAAAAATAATGACAATAATAACGATAATAATAATAATAATAACAATAATAACGATAATAACGATAATAATAATAATGACGATAGGAATAATAATATTATAAATAATAACAATATTAAAAATAAAATAGATATTAACGATAATAATAATAACAATAAACACATTAATAATGACACTAATAGAAATAATAATAAAGATTATAACAATAATAACAATTTTAAAGGTAATAACGGTGATAGAGATAATAACGATAATAACGAAAATAATAACGATAATAACGATTAAAACATTAATAATAAAAACAATTATAACGATTGTAATATTGTCTATAAAATCGACAATAATAACAAGGACAATATATATAATAACGATTATAACGATAATTATAAAAATAGTATTAAACGTAAAAAAATTATAACGATAATAATTATAATAACTATAATAATAATATCAAAAATAACAATACAATTAATAACGTTAATTACGAATATAACGATTATAACAATATTAATATTTACAATCATAACAATAATTATAATAATAAGGACAATAACGATAATTACGATATTAGCGATAAAATAGATAATAATAATAACAATTATAACGATAACAACGATGAAAGCAATAATAATAATAAAGATAATAACGATAATAACAATTGTTATAATAATAATAATATCGATAATAACAATAATAACGATATTAACTATAATAGCGATAGTAGTAAAGTAATAATCATAATAGTAACAGTATTAACGTTATTAACGCATGTAAAGGTAATAATGACATTATAATGATGATAGTGATACTAAAAATAAAGTTAATAACGAAATTAATAATAATAATAAGAACGATAATAACTATAATAACGATAATTTATGATAATATAATAATAATAATAATAATAATATCGATAATGACAATAATAACGATAATAACGATAATATCGGTAATAATAATATCGATAATAACGATAATAATTATAATAATAATAACAATAATTATGATTTAATAATAATAACAATAATAACGATAGTAAGGATAGTAACAACAGTAACAATAATAACTCTAATAATGATAATAACGACAATAACGATTATAACGGTTATTACCCTAATAATATTCGTATTAGTAGCAATAATAACGATAATAGCGATAATGAAGATAATAAGGTTCACGATATAACGATAATAATTATATAAAATAATAACGATAATAACGATAATAACGATAATAAAGACAAAAACGAATTTAACGGTTATTACGATAATAATATTCGTATTAGTAGCAATAATAACAATAATAATAATCACCGAGTATTCGGAGTATGTACCCCGGAACTCTGAAATTACGTTCGAGCGCTTCCATTGCCAAGTACCACCTGACGTTGTTGAAGGCATTTCTCACGTCTAAGGTGGACAGCAGACACAAAGGGCGGGAATGGTGATTCCCGCGCTGGGTCATCTTAACGGCCGTAACAACATCCTGAACTGCATGGATGGTGGAGAGGCCTAATCGAAATTAATACTGACGGGCAACAAGATCCTCCGCTACCCTCACGGCTACGTGCAGCCGTGGCCTAAGCAGCTTCTCCAGGAGCATGCCAGCCGTATCGAGCATACAGATAGGACTGTATAACGAAGCTGCATCTGCTGGACCCTTGACCTTGCTGATGAGTACAAGCCTCGCTTTCTTCCACGGGGCGGTGAATATGCCCTCCCTGGTGCCAGGGAAGCAGTATCGAGATCGGGTCTCTCCGCTCATTGTGCTAAACAGCGATGACTTACGCACGTCTTACGAAGATCTGCGATCTCGTTCGTCCACCAGTATGCAGGACGCCTCTGCCTTTTCGTGCCCTTCTTTGGCACCGCTATCGCCCAAGCCTTTTGGATGAGCTGCATAGTAGCTGCAGTAATCATCCTGGCTTGTGCTGGTGGCGATAGACTCGCGGATGCATTTTGAAGTGATCTCCATCCTTCTTCAATGACCGAAGACAGCCTCTCTCGGTCCATTCTTGGAATGTACCACCGAAGGTGTCGTTTTGCAATTGTCACGACTATCATCCTATCGTGTACATCGAAGAGTATGTACTGATGAACGCTCCCGGTATAATCCTCTATTACACGCCAGCCTGCGACTCTTGCCACAAGTTGTTTGATCACTAGAAAGACGTCCGTGATCGTCTCTCTGTAGCCGGGCCTACGGATGCTTTGTGTCGAGGCTGTACTGAGTACTGATAGCTCTAGGCTCAACACCGACTCTATGATTCGCCTTCCTCTGGAAGCCGGTCTGGTCTCCCCCCATTCGAGAGCTTTGGCATTGAGGTCTGCAGCCACAATTAACATCGCATTGCATTTCCCGCAGCGCGTCTTCCAGATCGTCCAGTTTATACTGGCAGTCGTCTCTCCGGTCGTTTGGGGTGTGATATACGCTAACATAAGTCGTCGAGTTGTGTCCCACCCAAACGTATCCGCATCCGGATCCTGGATCCGACACATGTATTTGACGGGAATCTGAGATCCAGAGGGCCGCGGTGCCCAATTCGTCTGCGTACCATCCAAAGCCCGCTCTGTCCTGGTATTGTTGGCTGATTAATAAGATATCAGCTCATTTCTCAGAGCAGAGCCGGGTTAGGAGTTGGTGCACCGTCCTGCTTCTATTGAGATTACCCTGAAGTACACTTGTCCTGTTTTCCTCTTTATGGCTGTTGCATGGGCCTCTTTGAAAGTTTTGCAGGCCCTTGATCCCGCCAAGTGCTTCTTAGTTTCAACAACGCTATTGGAGCATAAGAAGCAAGTCGGTTCGCTGACCTTGCAGTCTTTGATCGTGTGCCCCGTGCCGCCGCAGAAATAGCAGAACCTACTGCGATCAGAGCCATTGCACGTGGCGCTATAGCGACCAAAGTTGAGACAGCGGTTGCATCTCCTCACTTCTGCTCTTCGCCTGACCCTGCAGCAGACGATGCCGACCAGCACTCGGCCGACCTTTAAAAGATTCGCAGCTGCTTCCTCTTCTAGTCTGATGAGGTGCAGGCGTTGCTGTCTCGCGTTGGGGTTCGTCAATTTAACCACTAGTTTCCCCGCGTAGTCTGGCAGGGTCCTCTTTAGGGCCACCTCGACTTCCACCACCAATGTGTAGCAATCGCAGTCCCGAATCTCCAGCGTACTTCTAGGGACTAATTCTGTGATGCAGCTCGTTTCTCCAACTTCTTTCCGCAAGTTTTATAAAAATGAGGATCTGATATGCACAGAGGTCTTCTTAAGTTCGCGGAGAACCCTTCCAATTCTGATCTGCCGGAACGATCTAACGTGTACCCCTGTTCCGCTGGTCTTGATGTGCTGGTGGAAGTCTCCGACTACGTCTGCATAAGATTTACCTTGCGCAGGTTTCAGAAGGATCGCGTCCGGCCTTGTTATCTTTCTCGGCCTTTCCTCCGATTTGCTCGGTTTCCTTTTCTCCTGCTGTGTGTTTCATCACTTTCGTCGCTGGTTTGTCCTAATTTCATTTCTTCTTAACGACCTCCGACCTCTTGGTGGCTTCGGTCGTCGTCGTTTCTTGCCTTAGTCTTTTGAGGCTTTCTTGATGCAACTGCGGCGGGCTAGTGGCTACTCTTTTTATTGCGCCTGCATCAGTTAGAAAATTTACCCAAGGGCTCTGTAAAACTCGGGCTAGGTTCCTCACTCGCTTAATGACCATTCTTCGAGATTCAAAAATGGACTCGAGGCTGTCTATGATGTCCTCCATTTCTGGGAGCCCTTGCTTAATAGTGTTGTTAACGTTGGGCTTTCTAGTAATAGCCGCCTTCATTTTGGCAAGGAGTACTTTCGCTTGAGCGAGATTCTCACTATCTCAATCTTGTGATGTCCCCATCGCAAACTGCATAGGTGACATCTGGCCGGAGAACCACGTGCTATCAACTGCCCTTGCAGCCTATTGCCACTCCTCCAAGTGGCTTTCCTCATATTTTAGCCTTCCTGTCGCCATAGACAAACCGCAAGGCAGGTCGCCTAACTGTGGTGCTCTTCCTGTAGCAACATCCAGAGATGGGTCCAGGTTGCCTACCCCAAGCTCCTGGCAGATGCTGGATGACGACGATGGGTGGCCTGCCCTAAAACCACCTGACACCGCCATGGAATTTAAGTCCCTCCCACGACAGCATTTAACTTTTTATGTACTATCAATCATAAGAAATATAATAATTGGGAGGCGAGGTGCCCAAAGGAAAGGCAGGGAACGGAAAGAAGCTTGATAGTGAGAGAATGATTAGAAAAAGATATAAAAGAAGAACAGAGGTAGGATCAGCCGTACAAGAACATTCACTCGCCATTTACACAGTCCATGTTAGTCGCCTCCTACGACAAGCAGGGTGTACTAAGGGAGAATTCTAACTCCCTCTACTGACAGAAAGTAATAATAATAGTAATAGTAATAATAATAATAACGATAATAACGATAATAACAATAACAGTAATAATAATGATAAAGATAACAACGATATTAACAATATTAACGATAATAAAAAATAACAGTAATAACGATAATAACAATTATAATGATAATAACGATAATAATATTTATAATAATTACAATAATAATAATAATAACGATAATAACGATAATAGCAGTAGAAATAACAATATTAACAATATTAACGATAATAATAGTAGCAATAATAACAATAATACCAATAATTGCGATAATAACGATATTACGAATAATTAATATCGGTAATAACGAAAATATCGATAATAATAATAATAAAAATAACAATAATAATAATGATAATAATAATTATAATAATAATAATAATAAGTACGATAGTAACGATAATAATAGTAGTAATAATTACAATAATGACAATAATAACTAGAATAATGATAATAACGAAAACAATAATAACAAATAATACGACGATAATAATAAAAATAATAACTATTATAACGATAATATCGATTATAATAATAATAATATAATATCTTAATTTTTTTATTTTAACTCGTTTTAATTAGGGTGAAGTGACAATCGGAAATATGTTTCTCTGTGAACAAAGGAACGACAATTCACGTTTATTGTTCACTCTGTTAAATTTTATATTTTACTCTCGTACTACTTCTCTCGTCTACGTTCTATTTCTTACTGCCAGTTTCTCTCCCCAAATCTTAACGGCTCGCTTTGTAGATAACAAAAGAATTTGTAGATACCAAAAACAAAGGAAGAGCGGGCCATGAGACGCGTGACAAATCTACCTGGAGAAAGTATACTTTCTTTACATCTCCCCCCCCGCCCGGATAAAGTATCAACAATTTTTAATCCTCTTCTCCATCCTCTGTAATCGGAAGTAGTTTTGTTATGTGGAAGAATCCGGTTTCTTGTTTCTGTTTCCCTGTTTTTATTTCGTATATAGACACTAAAATTTTTTTTATTATTTGGAAAGGGCCAATTCTCAATTCGTCTAATTTCTTTCTATTCAACCTATTGCCATCTTCTATATACACCGAATCTCCTGTGTTAAATTGGTGATGCTTTCTATTCTTATTAAATATTCTTTTGTTATATTCATGTGATCTTTTTGTTCTTTCTAGGGCTAATTCTTTATCTCTTATCCAATTTTCTTTATCATTTTTTCTTTTTTTTATATCTTCGGGTAGAATGCTGGTGATTGTGCAATCTAACAAATATTTAGGCGTGAAGCTGGTTACTGTATGTTCTGTTTCATTGTATTTATCCAAACATTCTCTAGCGATCGTTGTCCAAGCTCTTTTTTTCCTTTCTCGTTTATTCTGCATCTTATTTTGTTTTCTAATGTCTGATTCAGTCTCTCGTTCAGACAGTTGGAAAAGGGCGCATTGACAGCGGTAAAAATCAGTTTCGTATCATTTTTTATGAGAAATTCCCTAAATTCTTTTGAGTTTATTCCCGGGTATTGATCTGCGAGTATCACTCCTATTATGTCGGTTTCTAGTATTCCACTTATCAGCTTGATGAAATCCGTTGCTCTCTGGGTTTTTGTTGTTCTCATGAACGCGTATCTTGTAAAATGATCCACCAGTAGATGAAGGTATCTTTTTGTTGATCTTTGTCCTCCGAAGCCTCCGATGGTATCTATTGACATGATTTCGAACGGTTGCGTTGCCGGTCTTAGTTGTGACATTCGTCCATATTTTCCTTGCCCCCTGGATTTGTACTTAATGCATATTTCGCAGTTTTGGCAAACTTTTTTTATATTTGCCGTTATTCCTTTAGCTGTGTAGTAAGGAGATATCCTGCTTATCATTTGTTTGATGCCTATATGACACCATTCAGAATGTATTTCTTTAATTAATTTTAAGCTTAGTTCTGTAGATAAGATTATTTTTTCTTTGTTTCTAATTTTTTTATAGAATATCCCGTCTTTTTCTATAAGTTTTGATTTGGTCTTTTGCAATGTTATATTTTCTTTTTGATCTGTTTTTATTTCTTTTATTTTTATTAGGTTGATTATTCCTAGTATTTCTTCCGTATTTTCGGATAATTCCAGTACTGGATTTCTGCTTAGACTATCTGCTTCAGCGTTATCTTTTCCCGGAATATAATTTATTTGAAAGTCATATTGAGATAAATAATATGTTAATACTCCAAGTTCTTCATCTGTTCTAGCTTTTATATTCATACCTTCTAATGATTTATGGTCTGTGAATATCGTGAATTTTCTTCCGATCAACCAATGTTGCCAATATTTTACCGCTTCCTTGATTGCCAGGCATTCTAAATAAATTGCCTTTTTTCTCTTTTGTGAATCATTTAACTTTTTCGAAAAGTATGCTACTGGCTTTTCTTTACCATCACTCTGTACTTGCTTAAATATCGCACCAATGCCTTCCAGTGATGCATCCGTGTAAATTCTTATTGGTACATTCCTGTCAAATATTTGCAACACTGGTTGAGAGCATAGTAGATTTTTTATACCTTTGAAGGATTTCTCACACACCTCAGACCATATGAACTTTTCATTTTTTCTTAACAGTCTATGTAATGGGTTTAGTTGTATTGAGCTTTTCGGTATGTATTCGTGATAAAAGTTTATTTTTCCAAGAAATTGTCTAATGTTCTTTTGAGTTTTTGGAGTAGGAAAATTTCGTATTGAAATTAGATTATCCTTTACTGGTCTTACTGTATTGTGCTCTATTATGTGTCCGAGATATTTCACTGAATCTGTTGCAAATGTACATTTTTTAAATTTTAGTCTGAAACCTTCGTTTAGTATTGCCTTCATTACTCTTTCTATGTGTTCTATGTGTTCTTCAAATGATACTGAAAAAATTAATATGTCGTCTATGTAATTCTCTGAAAAATCTTTCAATTTGTGCTTTCTTAGAATATTCGATACTATTCTCTGGAAAATGGCTGGTGATGTTTTTAGTCCGAACGGTAGACATGTCCATTGGAAGTGTCCCTCTTGTGTAACGAATCCAGTTTTTGTCTATCTTCAATACGTAATGGAATTGACCAGAAAGCGGAATTTATATCTAATGTGGTGATGTATTTACAGTTTCTTGCTTTTAATATTAAATCTTCTATTAATTGAAATGGTTGAGCTTGTGGTGTAACTATCTTGTTTAATTCACGAAAATCTATACACAATCGTGATCGTTTGTTTTCATCTTTAATGAATGCCAGAGTTACTGGTGCTACAAACGGACTATAAGATTCTTCGATCAGTTTATTTTCTAATAGTTTTGCTACTTGATTTTCTATCTCTTTTTTATCTTCTATAGTGCACCTATATGGGCTCTTACTGCAGTATTTATCAACCAGTAAGTCTATTCGCGCTTCGTAGTCCGAAACGGTGCCTACATCATATTTGTTTTTTGCAAATATAAAATTATATTTTTCTATTAGTTTTTTTTTGTATTATCCAAGTGATTTAGATCTAATCTAAATTCGTCCTCATTAACATGTTCGTTAAAGTTTATTTTAACTTCTTTTATTTCTTTCTTTGTATCCAATGTACTTATATTTTCTTTTGTCTGTGTTTCTCTCTTTCGAGATATTTGTAGATTTTCATTTTGGGTTAGTTTGAATTTCTTTATCATATCTAACCCAATAATAAAATCTTCAAAGTCATTTCTTTCTACGATAAATACGTCAACGTATTCTTCTTTATCGAAAATTTTTATTTTAATGGTTACTAAACCTTTTGTTTGTATCACACCATTGACCGTTTTTAAAAATATTTTATTTTTATCTTTTATCTCTTTTTCTTTTTTTTTATTTTAACTAGTTTCGAATTTATTAGAGAGACTTGGGAACCTGGGTCATATGTTCCGTTTACTTCTAACATCTCTACTAATATCATCTTTACTTTGATCAATGGTATGGTTATTTGTTTTTTTGTTCCTTGCATTGGTCTTCTTTTATCATCGAGTTGCTTTTGTTTATTCTGGTTTCTTTTCTAAACCAACAGGCGTCCTCTGAGTGATATCTAATACCTTTGTTTAGTTTTTCGCAGTTCTTACATGGTCTTTTCTCTTCAAATTTCTTGTTGTTATCTTGTCTTTCCTCTTTCTTCTTTTTAAAATTGTTCTTACTTACCAGATTTTCACATTTCTTTATCTCCTGTAATAGTTCTGTCGAATTTTGACACTTTTCTCTGTCTATCCTATTTCTTATAAATTCTGGTAGTCCTGCTGCTATAAGCATTATCAGGGTCTTCGTCCCTATATTGTTGTCCATACCGAGTAGTAGTTTTTCCTTCTTCATAGCGTACTCCATCAGTGAACCTTCCTTATATCTGTAGGATGTAGCGTATATACCTGTATTCCATCCCTTGACTGCAAATGATTTCAAGAACTTTTGTTTCCATTCGTTCCAACTAGCCTCCATTCTTAAGGCTGTTAATGTTGCTGAGTGCCAATCCACATATGCTCTGTCAAGGAATAATCTTAGGGTTTCGATTTTTGTGTTATCTCTATTAATTTTGAATCTTTGACACCCTTTTTAAAATGTCTCCAACCATTGTTCTGCATTTGAATGTTTGCACACAAATTTTTCGATCATAAATTGTCCCGATATACTCTTTAAATCTATTTGGTGTTCTTTTTCCTATGCGGGTTCTACTATGTCTTTCTCTACTACTTCGTCTAGGTATAGATCATTGAATATTACGTTTCCATTTTCGTCGAAATACGTAGCTTCCATTTCCTGTGTGCATGTAATCCAAATTTTTTTCTCCTGGCCTCTTTGATTGAGACTTTTTTTCATTCTCTTATAACTTTCGGTTTTTATTAGTTCGCTGTGATTACTTACCAATTTCTCGTTTTCCGGCAATATGTATTTTTCTTTATCCTCAGTTGTGATAGAGGTTATAGCAATCACGTTTATTTTTCTGTCGCTTGGAGATGACACACATTTAAACGCAAACCGTAGTTTTCTTTCTATTATAAACAAAGAATTATCGTTTTATAATATCTTAATTTCTTTATTTTAACTCGTTTTAATTATGGTGAAGTGACAAACGTAAATATGTTTCTCTGTGAACAAAGAAACGACAATTCACGTTTATTGTTCACTCTGTTAACTTTTATATTTAATCTCTTACTACTGCTCTCCTCTCCGTTCTATTTCTTACTGCCAGTTTCTCTCCCCAAATCTTAACGGCTCGCTTTGTAGGTAACAAAAGAATTTGTAGATAACAAAAACAAAGGAAGGGCGTGCCATGAGACGCGTGACAAATCTACCTGGAGAAAGTATACTTTCTTTACAATAATAATAAAGATAATTACGATATTAACGACAATAATGATAATAATAATAATAATAATAATTACGATAAAAACGATAATAACGATTACAATATTAACATTAACAACGATAATTACGGTAATAATGATAATAACAGTAGTAATAATAACAATATTAATAATAGTAACTACAATGACGATAATGACTGTAGGATTAACAACAATAATAACTACAATTGCGATAATAACGATATTAACGAAAAATAATATCGATAATAACGATAATATCGATAATAATAATAACAATATTAACAATAATATCGATAATAATAATAATAACAAATAACAATAATAACGATAATAATGAAAACAGTAATAACGAAAGTAACGAAAATAATAATAATAGTAACAATAATAAAAATTATAATGATAATAAAGGTTTATAATAATATTAATAATAAAGACAAGAACGATATTAACGATAATAAAAATATTAACGATAATAGTAATCATTATAACTATAATAACAACGAAAATTTCGATAATAACGATAATAATAATAACGTTAATAATGATAATAGTATTAATATTAATAAAGATAATAACGTTAATAACGATAATAATGATAATTATATTAAAAATGATAGTAACAATATTAACGATAATGTCGATAATAATAATAATAAAATTAACAATAAAATCTATAATAATGATAATTACGATAGTAATAATAATAATACTAAATATTACATCTATATTAATTTTAATAACGTTAATAACAATAACAATAATAACGATAATATCGACAATAATAATAATGAAAATAAAGATATTTACTATATTAACAATAACAATTATAACCTTAACATCGATAATAATAATAACAATATTATCGATAATAACGATAGTAATGAAACTAATAATAACATTAATAACAATAATAAAGAGAATAACGATAATATTAATAAAGATAATAACGACAATAGTAATAATAATAATAACGATATTAATAATAATAACGATAAAAATAATAATAATTATAAAAAAGATAATAACGATATTAATGAAAATAATGATAATAATGATAATAACGAATACAATAATAATAATAACAATTATAACAATAATAACGAAAATGTCGTTGATAATAATGACAATTATAACAATAATAACGATAATATCGTTAATAATAATAACGATAATAACGATAAAAGTAATAACGATAATAACATATAAAATCGATAATAATAATGACAATATTAACGATTATATCGATAATTTTAATAAAAATAATTACAATTATAGCAATATTAACGATTATAATGATAATAACGGTAATAACAATAATAAAAATGACAATATTACAATAGTAACGTTATTAACGATAATAACGATTATAATAGTAACAATAATAACAATCATAACAACTATAACTATAATAACGATAATAATAATAACGATAATAACGATAATGACGATAAAAATAGTAACAATATTAAATATAATATCGATAATAATAATAATTATGGCAATAAAAACGATTATAACGTCAATAACGATAATAGTAATTATAATAATAAAGATAGTAACGAAAATAATTATAATAATAATAACGATAGTGACGGTAATAATAATAATCGTTATAACGATGATAACGATAATTACGATAATAACAATAATTATAATAACGATAATAGCAATAATAATAATAACGGATAATGACGGTAATAACGATAAAACTAATAATAATAATTACGATGATAAATATAATTTGAACAAAAATTGTAATAATAATAATAATATTAACGACAATAACTATAATAATAATAATAATATCGATAATAACGATAATAATGATAATAACAATATTAGTAATACCGAAAATAACAATAACAACGATAATAACAATACTAAAATTAATAAAAATATTAACGATAATATGCATAATAGCGATAATAACGGTAATCGCGATAATTACGATAATTACGATAATAATAAAAATAAAAATATTAATATGAATAACAATGATAATAAAGTTATTTTTATCAATAAAAACGATTCTAACGATAATAACGATAATAATGATAATAATAATAACGATAATAAGTGTAATAACGATAGTATTGATAAAAACGCCAATAATAATAATTATAATAATAATAATAATAATAATAATAATAATAATAATAATAATAATAATAATAATAATAATAATAATAATAATAACGATAATAACGATAATAACGATAATAATAGTAGTAATAGTAACATTAATAACGATAAAGTGATAATAATAATAATATTAATAACGATAATAACGATATTAGCGTTAATAATAATAATAATAATAATAATAATAATACAGATAAAAACGATATTAACGATACAAACCATGAGAGTGATAATAGCGATAATATTAATAATAATAATAACAATTAAAACTATAATAACAGTTATTATATGAACAATAATATCGATAATAACGATAATAATAGTAGTAATAGTAACATTAATAACGATAAAGTGATATTAATAATAATATTAATAACGATAATAACAATATTAGTGATAATAATAATAATAATACAGATAAAAACAATATTAATGATACAAACTATAATAGTGTTAATAGCGATAATATTAATAATAATAATAACAATTATAACTATAATAACAATAATAATATAAACAATAATAACGATAATAACCATAATAATGATATAAATAATAATAATAATATCGATAATAATGATAAGAACGATTAGAACGATAAGATTAATGGCAATAATAACAATAATAACGATAATAATAATAGTAATAATAAAGATAATAACGATATTAACGATAATGACAATAATAATGATAATAATAATAACAATAATACGTTAATAATAATAATAAGGATAATAATAATAATAATAATAATAACAATATTAACGATAAAATCAATAATAGTAATAACAAATGTATCGATAATAACGTAATAAAGATAATATTAATAACAATAATAACGATAACAACAATAATACCGATAATAATAATAACGATAATAAAGATAATAATAATAATAATAATAACAATTATAACGATAACAACAATAAAAACCACAATAATGATAACGATAATAACGATAATAATAATAATAATAATAACGAAAATGACGATAATAATATTAATAACGATAATAAAAATAATAAAGACAATAATAATAATAACAATAATAATGATAATAACGATAATAAAGATTATAATAGTAGTAATATTAACAATAATATAGTATTTATATATAGTTTATATATATTTATTGTTAACATTATGACCTTTATTATTAATATTATTATCGTTATTATCATTATTATTATCGTTATTATCGTTACTTTTATAATCGATATTATTACTATTATTATTATTATTTATTTTATTATCGTTGTTATCGTTATAATTGTTATTGTTCTTTTCATTAATATAGTTATTATTGTTACTTATATTAACGTTATTATCGTTATTATTTCTATTATTATCAAAATTATTATCGTTATTATCTTTGTGATTGTTATTCCTATTATTATTGTTATTTTCGTTGTTATCTTTATTATCGTTATTATCTTTATTATTGTTATTATAATTATTGTTATTATCGATAATTTTTTTATGATTGTTATTAATATTATTATTATTATAATCGTTATTGTTGTTATTATCGTTATTGTCGTTATTATCTTTATTATTGTTAATATTGATATTATTACTACTGACATAATCGTTATTATCGTAATTATCGATATTATTAGTATTATTATTATCGTTACTATCGTTATAATCGATATTAATGTTAGTATTATTATTATTCCTACCGATATTATCTTTCAAATTGTTTGTATTATTATCGATATTATCGTTGTTATCGTTTTTATTACTATCGTTATTATCGTCAATAAAGTCTTTATTATTATTAATATTCTTAATAGTACTATTGTCTTTATTATCTTTTTTACCGTTATTATTATTATTATTTTTTCGTTATTATCGTTATTACAGTTATTATCGATATTTTTATTATGTTTATTAACGTTGTTTTGGTTATTAACATTATTATCGTTATAATTATTTTCGTTATTATCGTAATTATCGTTATTATCGTTATTATTATTATAATTACCGTCATTATCTTTATTATTATTATCCTTATTACTGTTATTATCGTTATTATTATTGTTAATATTATTATTATTATTTTCTTTAGTTACGTTATTATCGTTACTATTGTTATTATTATTATCATTATTATCGCTAATATCGTTATTATCATTATTATTGTATTTATTATATCGTTGTTATCGTTAATGTCGATATTATTGCTATTGTTTTTATTATTGTTATTATTAATACTATTTTTATCCTTCTGATCATTATTATCGTTATTATCAATATAATTCTCATTATTAAAAATATTATTAACGTTATTATGATTATAATTGTTATTATCGGTATTATTGTTATTCTTATTTTCGTAATTATCTTTAGTATCGTCATTAGCTTTAAAATTACTATTATTATTATAGTTATTATCGTTATTATCATTATTATCATTATTATCGTTATTATCGTTGATATTATTATTATTATTATCATCATTATCGTTAATATCGTTGTTATCTTTATTATTATTACTATTATTATAGTAATTAACTTTATTACCCTTTATATTATTATTATTGTAATCTTTATTATCGTCATTATTGTAATTAATAATGTTATTATTATCGACATTATCGTTAATATTGTTGCCATTATTAATGATATTATCGTTGGTATAGTTATTATCGTTATTATCGTTATTACCGTTATGACTGTTATCAATGTTACTATTACTATTATTATTATCGTTATTATCCTTATTGTCGCTATTATTATTATTATTATTATTATTATTATTATTATTATTATTATTATTATTATTATTATTATCATTATTATTGTCATTATTGTCCTTATTATCGTTATTATTATTACTATTATTTTCGTTATTGTCGCTATTATCGATGATATTGTTATTATTATAATTATTATTATCGATGTTGTCGTTAATATTGTTATTATTATTATCGATATTATCGTTGTTATCGTTATTATTATTATCGTTGTTGTCGTTATTAATGTTATTATCGATATTATTGCTAATATTGATATTATTATTACTACTATAATCGTTACTATCGTCAATAACGTCAAGATTATAATTAATATTATTAATAGTTCTATTGTCGTTATTATCGTTATTACAGATATTATCGTTATTTTTATTAATATTATTAGCTTTACTATCGTTATTGACGTTATTATCATTACTAAAATTATCGTTATTACCGTAATTATCGTTATTAGCGTTATTATTATTATTACCGTCATTATCGTTATAATTATTATACTCATTAATTTTATTATCGTTATAATTATTGTTACTATTATTATTATTATTTTTGTTAGTTACGTTATTATCGTTTATATCGAAATTATTATTATTATTGCTATTTTTGTTATTATTAATAATATTATTATCCTTATTATCGTTATTACCCTTATAATTGGTATTATTCTTCCTATTACTACTATTATTATCCTTTGTATCCTTATTATCGTTATAATTATTATTCTTGTTATTATTACTACTTTTATTATTTTCATTATCGTTATTATCAGTACAATTCTTATTATTATAAATATTATTGACGGTATTATGATTATAATTGTTATTACAGTTATATTCGTTTTTTTTGTTATGTTTATTATCGTAATTATCATTTTTATCGTTTATTTCGTTTATAAAATTTTTATTATCGTTGTTGACGTTATTTTAATTATTATTACAGTTATTATCGTTATTATTGTTGAGATTATTATTGTTATTAATATAATTATTATTTTCGTTATTGTCGTTATTGTCGTTATTATTGTTATTATTGTTAACGATAATATTATTATTGTTATTATTATTATCGTTAAAATCGTTTTTATCGTTATTGTTCTTATTACTGTTATTATTACTACTATTATTAACGATATTATCGTTATTATAGTTTTTATTCTTAATATTGCTATTATTACATCTATATTTATGGTTTTTATCGTTATTATCGTTATTATTTTATTATTATTAAGTTTATTTTCGTTCTTATAATAACAACCGTTATTATCGTTATTATACTTATTATAATTATCATTAGAATCTTTAATATCCTTATTATCTTTATTATTACTATTATTATTATTGTTATTATCGTTATTATCGTTATTATCATTATTATCGTTGTAATCATTATTATCGTTGTTATTATAATCGTTATTATCGTTCTTATTGTTAATATTATTCTTATTATTATTATTGTTATTATTATCTTTATTATCGTTATTATAGGTATTATTATTATCCTTATTGTCGTTATTATCGTTATTATCGTTATTATCGATTTTATCGTTATTATTGTTATTATTATTATTATTATTACTATTATCGTTATTATTTTTATTATCGTTATTATTATTCTTATTATTATTATTGTCTTTATTATCGTTATTAGCGGTATTATCATTAATATCGTTATTATCTTTATTATTATTAATTTTATTATTGTTATTATCGTTATTATCGTTATTATTATTATTAATATTGCTGTTATTATCGTTAATTTTATTTTCGTTACTATCGTTATTATCACTATTATTGTTATTTTCTCTATTATTATTATTATTATTATCATTATTGTCGTCAATTTCGAAATTACCCTTTTTCTTATTATTATTATTACCGTTATTATGGTTATTATCGTTAATAATATTGCCGTTTTTATCGTTATTATCGTTATTATTGTTATTATAACTATCGATATTAACGTTATTATCGATATTATAATTATTATTTTTATTTTTATTAATATTATTATTATTATTATTATTATTATTATTATTATTATTATTATTATCGTTATTTTCGATATAATAGTAATTAATATTATTATTATCGTTATTATCGTTCTTATTATTTTCGAGAGTATTTACGTTATTTACTTTATTGTTGTTATTATTGTTATTATTACTACTATTATTATGGTTATTTTAATTTATAACGTCTTTATTATTACAATTAATATTATTATTATTTTTGTTATTTTCCTTATTATCGTTATATTTAATATTATTTTTATCGTTGTTATCGTTATGATCGTTATTATCGTTATTATTATTATTATTATTATTAATATTATCTTTATTATCGTTATTATTATAATCGTTTTTATCGTTATTATCGTAATTATAGTTATTCTTTTATTACAGAAATTATTAATAACGATATTATCGTTGTAATTGTTATTAGTGTTATTATTACTACAATTATTATCGTTTTTATCGGTATTATCGTTATTATTATTATCGTTATTATCGTTATTATCCTTATTATTGTTCCTACTATTATTATTATTATCGTTATTATCGTTATTATCGTTTTTATTATTATTATTATTATCGTTATGATCTTTATTATTTCTATCGATATTATTATTATTATTATTTTCGTCATAATCTTTATTACTTTTGAAGTTAATATCGATATTATTCTCCTTATTATTTTAATCTTTATCATTATTATTATTATTAGTATTGTTATTATTATAGATTTTGTCGTTATTATTGTTGTCAGTATTATCGTTATTATCGTTATTATCATTAGTATTTTTATTATTGTTATTATTAATATCGTTCTTACATTTATCTTCCTTATTATCGTTATAATAATCATTAATATTATTGTTATTTTCGTAGTTTTCGATATTAATGTTATTATTAATATCGTTATTATCGTAATTATCATTATTATATTTATTATTGTTTCTATTATTATCATTATTATCGTTATTATTGTTATTATAATCGTTATTAACGTCATAACTGTTAATATAATTATTATTGTTATTATTCTTATTATTATTATTATTATAATCTTAATTATCGTTATTATCATTATTATCGATATTATCATTAATATTATTAACGTTATTATCTTTCTTATCTTTATTATTATTATTGGTTTTATAGTAGTTATTGTTATTATTGTAATTATTATTGTCGATTTTGTCGTTATTATTGTAATTTCTTTTATTATTATTATCTTTATAATCATTGTTATCGTTATTATCTATATTATTATTATTATTATTACCGTTAGTATCATAAATATCATTATTAACGTTAAAATTAATTACTTTATTATTGTTTATATTATTATCGTTAATATTGTTATTATCGTTATTAACTTTATTATTATTATTATTATTATCGTTATAATATTTATTATTTATTTTATTGTTATTATTATTACTCTTTCTACCGTCATTACTGTTAACATGGTTATTATGACTGTTATTATTTTCGTTATTATCACTATTATCTTATTATCGTTAGTATTATTATGGTTATTATAGTTATAAAAGATATATTAGTTAATATCGTGATAATTGTTATTATAATTATCTTTATTATCGTTACTATATTAATATATATTATTGTTACTATCGTTTTTATTTTTTCGTTATTATCATTATTACCGTTATTATTGTTCATATTATTACTGTTATTACCCTTAATATCGTTATTATTGTTATTATTGTTATCGCTATTATTGTTTTAAATATTATCGTCATTAACGATTAATTATTTAATAACTTTATTATCGTTATTATCGTTATTATAGTTGTTATTGTTTTTATTATTATCAATAGTATCGTTATTATTGTTACTATAGTCGTTAGTATCGTCACTAATAACTGTTGTTATTATTATTATTATTATTAACGTTATAATCATTATTAAAGTTATTATCATTATAATCGATAATATCATTAATATGATCATCGTGATTATCTTTATTATCAATATTATTATTAACGTTTCTGTAATTGTTATCGTTATTATTGTAATTATTATTATTATTATTATCACCGTAATTATCGCAAAATTTTTAATAAAGTTAAAATTATTATTATTTTCATCGTGATTATCGTTATTATCATTTTTACGTAATAATTATTATTATTATAATCGTTATTATCATAATTAGTGTTATTATCGATATTATTATTATTATTATTATTATTATTAATACAATCGTCATTATAGTTATTATTGTTATAATTGTTAGTATTATTATCGACATTATCGTTATTACCGTTATTATTATTATTATTATTATTATCATTATCGTTATTATCGTTATTATTGTTACAAATATTATCACTATTATCCTTATTAACGTTATTATGGTTATTAATACTATTATTATTATCGATTTTATTATTATTTTTATTATCGTTATTATCATTATTATTGTTATTATTATTATAAATTATTATAGTTATTACCGTTTTTATCGTTATTAACTTTATTACTGTTATTCCTAATATCGTTATTATCGTTATTATTGTTATTATTATTATTATTATCGTCATTATCATTATTATCGTTATTTATTTTATTATTATTATAATAATTATCGTTACTATTATTATTAATGTTATTAATACTATTATAATCATCTTTATTATCGTTATTATCGTTATTAATTTTTTATTGATAGTTATATTATTTTTATGATCATTATTATCGTTATTATTATTAACGTTTTTATCGTTATTACCGATGTTATTAATATTACTATTATTACTATTATCATTAAAATAGTTATTATTGTTATTATCGACATTATTATTATTATTATTATCGCTATCATCGTAGTTATCATTATTAGAGTTATTATGATTATTAGCGTTATTATTGTTATTAATGTTATCGTTATTAACGTCAATTCTATAATTATTGTTGTTATTATTATCACTATTATCGTTATTATTGTTATTATTATTATCGATATTATCGTTAATATTGATATTATTGTTATCGTTATTATCGTTATTATCAATACTACGTTTATATCGCTTTAATTTTATTAATATTATCGTTATTATAGTTTTTATCGTTATTATCGTTATTACTGTAATATTATTATCGTTATAATTTTTTTTATTGTTATTATCATTATTACTGTTATATTATTATCATTATATTATTATCCTTATTACGCTATTATCGGTATTATCGATATTATCGTATTTGTTATTATAATAATTATCATTATTTCCGTTATTACTGTTACTATTATTATTATTTATATTGTTACTATTACTACCACGTTATTATCTTTATTAACGTTATTATCGTTATGATCGCTATTACCGTCATTATCGTTATTAATTTTAATATTATAATTATCGTTATTATTGTTATTATTATTAATTATATTATTGTAAGTATCGGTATAATTGTTAATATTAATATCTATATTATCGTTATTATTATTATTATTATTATCATTATTATCGATATTATCGTTGTTATTTCCCTTATTACCGGTATGATCGTTATTATTCCCGTTATAATCATTATTATCGTTATTATCGTAATTATAGTTATTATTATTGCCTCATTATTGTTACTATCGTTATTATTGCTATAATTATTGTCGTTATTATTGTTTCAAATATTATAATTATTATCCTTATTATCGTTATTAATGTAATTAATATTATTATTACTATCTATTTTATCATTTTTATTATTATCGTTATTATCATTATTATCCCTATTAATTTTATTATTTCTTTAATAATTCACGTTACTATTATTATTGTCATTTATTATATTATTATTTAAGTATTATCATCATTATCGTTATTTTTGTTATTATTATTATTATCTTTATTATAGTAATTATCGTTATTATCGAAATTCTTGTTATTATTTTTATTACCGTCAATATCGTTATTATTAATATAGTTATTACGGCTATAATCGTTCTAATCGTTATTATTGTTTTTACTATATTTATTATAATTATCGTTATTATCGTTATTCTCGTCATTATTGTTTTTACTATTATTTTTATTATTATTGTTATTATCGTTTTTATTATTATCGATATTATCATTATTATCGTTATTATTTTTATCATTCTTATTATTAAAATTATTAGTATCGTTATTATCGTTATTCTTCTTCTTCTTATTATTAATATTGTTTTTTTTATCTTTAATATTGATATAATTATTATTATTATTATCGTTAATATTGTTATTATTATTATCGAAATTATCATTTTTATCGTTTATAATATTATTGTTATTATCGTTGTTATCGTAAGTATTGTTTTTATCTCTATTATTTTTATTGCTATTATCGTTAATATCGTTATTATTATTATCGTTATTAACGTAATAATCGTTATTATTGTTATTATTATTATTATTATTATTATTATTATCATCATTATCGTTATTATTATTGACGTTATTATCGTTACTATCGTTATTATTGTTATTACTCTTATTATCATTATTATCGGTTTTATCGTTATTATTGCTATTATTGTTTTTGTTATGAACGTTATAATCATTATTAATTTTATTTTTTATCGTTATTATCGTTATTATCGTTATTATCGTTATTATTGTTACTATTATTATCTTGAATAACGTTAACATCAATGTCATCTACCTTATTCTTATTTATATTATCGATTTTATCATTAATATCGTTATTATTATTATTACTGTTATCGCTATTATCGATTTTATTATAATCGTTATTATTGTTGTTATCTTCATTATTGTTATTGTTGATATTATTATAATCGCTATTATCGTTAATATTGTTATTATTATAATCGATATTATCGTTCATATCATTAATATTATTATCGTTATTATCGTTATCATCTTTGATATCGTTATTATCGTTATCAATATAATTAGTATTATTGTTAATATCGTTATTATCATTATTAATGTTATTATTGTTATCGTTGTAACCGTTATTATTCTTACTTTCCATATTATTATTATTACTATTAATGTTATTATTGTCGATATCGTTATTATCTTTATTATCTTAATTATATTTATTATCACTATTATCATTATCATTATTATCGTTATTATTGTTATAAAATTATTATTATTATCGATATTATCGTTAATATTGTGTTTATTATAATCGTAATAATCGTCATTATCGCTAATATTGTTATTGTTATTATCGCCATTATCCTTATAATTATTATCTGTATTATCGTTATTATCGTTATTATTATTATTATTCTTGCGTTATTATCGTTAATATAATAATCGTTAATATTCGTAATAATATATTATCCTCAATAATGTTATTTTTTTAATTAATAATATTAATGGTACTATTGATGTTATTATCGTTATTACCGTTATTATTATTATAATTGTTTCGTTACTATCGTTATTATAGTTTATATCGTTAATAACGTTATTATCGTTATTATCGTAATTATCGTTGATATCGTTTTTATTATTATTATTATCGTCATTATCATCATAATTATCTTCTATATTATCTTTATAATCTTTATTATTGTTATTAATTTTATTAATATTATCGCTGTTATTGTTAATTTCGTTGTTTTCGTTATTATCGTTATTGTAATAAATATTAACGTTATTATTATTATTATTATTATTATCGTCATTATCGTTATTATTATTATTACTTTTCTTATTATCGTTATTATTATTTCGATATTATTGTTATCATTGTTATTATGATTATTGTAATTGTCGTTTTTAACGTTATGATTGTTATTATTGTTATTATTTATACTACTATTACCCAAATAATCGTTTTTATCGTTCTTATTATTATTGTTACTAACGTTATTATCCTTAATATTGTTGTTATTATTATTACCGTCCTTAACTTTATAATCCTCATTATCTTAACATTAATATTACTATTATCATTATTATTGTTAATATTATTATCGTTATTATCGTTATTATCGTTATTAACGTTATTAACGTTATTTTCATTATCATTAATGTCGTTACTACCGTTCTTAACATTATTAATATAATTACTATTACCGTTATAGTCGTTATTATAATTATTATTATTGTCGCTAATATGGTTATTATCATTATCGTTATTATCGTTATTATCCTTATTATCGTTATTATAGATATTATATATATTATAATCGTTATTATCGATATTATCGTTGTTATTTTTATTTTTGTTATTATTATTCTCTATATTATCGTTATTTTCGTTTGTATTTTTATGTTTATTATCCTTATTATCATTAATACCGTTATTATTGTTGTCATCATTTTTATTATCGTTGCTTTCGTTATTATAATTGCTATTAATGTTATTATCGTTATTATCGTTACTATTACAATCGTTATTAACGTAATTATCTTTATTATCGTGATTATTATCATCATTATTATCGTCATTATCTTAATATTTATTATTTTTATTATAATTATTATCGTTATAATTTTTATTTCTATTATTATTATTATTATCGTTTTTATCGTTATTATCGTTATTATCGTTATTAACAGTATTATCGTTATTATCGTTATTATTATTATTATTATTATTAATATCGTTATTATTGTTATTATTATTATCGTTGTCATCGTTACTATCCTTATTTTCGATATTATAATTATTATTATTATCGTTATTATCGTTGTTATCGATATTTTCGATATAATTTTTGTTATTAGTATCGTTATTATCGTTATTATCGTATTATTATTATTATTATTATTGCTTTCCTTGTTATTATTATTATTATTATTATTGCTTTTCTCGTTATTATTTTATTATTATTATTATTATTATCGTTATTATCGTTATTAGCGTTATTATTAACCCCTGTGCGTGTGGCGAAGTATAATACTCCCTCAGTACTCTCTGCTTGTCGTAGGAGGCGACTAAAAGGGACTGTGCGAACTGCTTGTGAATGTTCTTGTATGGTTATTCTATACCTTTGTTCTTGTTTTATATAATTTTCTATTCTTTCTCTCACTCTCAAGCTTCCTTCCTTTCCTTTCCTTGCCTTTGGGGAGCTTGCCTCACAATATTTATATTTATTATGATGGATAGTGGAGAAAAAGTTTAAAGCTGGCGTTGGAGGGTCACCCTCGCTACGGCGGAGCCAGATGGGGTTAGGGCAGGCCATCCGCCGTTGTCATCAAAAAACTGCCAGGAACTTGGGGTAGGCAATCTAACCGCAGCTCTGAATATTGCATCGGTAAGAGCACCACAGTATGGCGAACTGGCCATAAATAAAATAATAACGTTAATAACGTTAATTTCAATAATAACGATAATATTCATAATAACTATATAATTAATAATGATAATATCGACAAAAATAATAATAATAATAATAACAATATTGCCGATAACTACAATAATAACCAGAATGATAACAATAATAAAGATAATAACGATATTAACGATAAGAATGATAATATTGAAAATAATAATAATAATATCAATAACAACGATAATGACGATAATATCGATAAGGATAATAATGAATATATCGCTAATAGCAATAAAAATCATAACGGTAATAACGATAATAACAATAACAATTGTAGTAAAGTTTACAATAATTTAAATAAAATTTACAATAAACGATAATAATGAAAATAACTATTTTAACGATAAAAATGATAGTTATGATAAATATAATAATGATTATAACGATAAGAATAATAAAAATAATATCGATAGTAAAAATAAAAACGATAATGATTATAATAATAAAAATAATAATAATAATAATGATGATAATAAAGATAAAAACGACAATAATAATAACAATTATGACGATAACAATGATAAAAGTAATAATAATAATAACGATAGTAACGATAATCATAATAACGATAATAAAGATTACAACAATAACAATTATTGTAAAAATGTTGTTAATAATATTTACAATAATAACGATAATAACGATAATAATAATAATGATAAAATCGATAATAATAATAACAATTATCTCGATAATAACTATAATAACGACACTATAGATATAGTAATAATAATAATAAAACTATAATAATGGTTATTACGATAATTATTATAAAAAAGTAACAATAATACCGGTAATAACGATAATAATAATAACAACAATATAGATAATGACTACGATTGTAATAATAGTAGTAATAATAATAATAATAATAGTAATAATAATAATAATAATAATAATAATAATAATAATAATAATAATAATAATAATAACGATAATAATGATAATAAATTTTAAATCGATAACAATAATACCAATAATAATTACAAATATGATAATATTAACATTAATGACGATAATACCGATAATAATAACAAAAATAATAAAGCGATTAAAAATAATGACAATAATAACGATAATAATAATAATAATAACAATAATAACGATAATGACGATAATAATAATAAAGACGATAGGAATAATAATACTATAAATAATAACAATTTTAACAATGAAATAGATTTTAACGATAATAATAATAACAATAAATACATTAATAATGACACTAATAGAAATAATAATAAAGAATATAACAATAATAACAATTTTAAAAGTAATAACGACAATAACGATAATACTAATAACATTAATAAGGACTACAACGATAATAACGATAACAATGATAATAACGAAAATAATAACGATATTAACTATAATAACGTTAATAACGATAGTAATAATAAAATTAGTAACGATAATTACGATAATAAGAATTAAAACATTAATAATAAAAACGATGATAACGATTATAATATTGTCTATAAAGACGACGATAATAACAACGATAATATATATAATAACGATTATAACGATAATTATAAAAATAATATTAAAGGTAAAAAAATAATAATGATAATAATAATAATAACTATAATCATAATATCAAAAATAACAATAAAATTAATAACGTTAATTACGAATATACCGATTATAACAACATTAATATTTACAATCATAACGATAATTATAATAATAAGGACAATAACGATAATTACGATATTAGCGATAAAATAGATAATAATAATAACAATTATAACGATAACAACGAAGAAAACAATAATAATAATAAAGATAATAACGATAATAATGATAATAACGATAATGACGATGATGATAAAAATAGTAAAAATAATAACATTAATAACGATAATAACGATATAGCGATAATAGTAACGATAGTAACTATAATGACGATACAAGGATAATAATAATAGAATTAATAACGATAATTACGATAATAAGGATCATAACAATAATAATAATTACAATAATATAGCTAATTATAATAATAACGATAATAACGGTACTAACGATAATAAAGAAAAAATCTATAATCTCTATAACAATAATATCGATAATAACGACAATAATAATAATAATACTAATAACAATAATAATGTTAATAACTATAATAATAATAACAAAATTATCAATAATAACGAATATAACGATATTAACGTTAATAATAATAACAATAGTAACGATAATAACGATAATAATAGTAATAATAGGAACAATAAAAATAATAAAAAATAATAACAATAATAACGTTAATAATAATTACAATTATAACGATAATAACGATAATAATAATAATCATAATAATGATAATTATAATAAAAATAATATCGATAATAACGATATTAACGATAATAATTATAATAATAATAACAATAATTACGTTAATAAAGTTAGTAATAATAACAACAATAGCGATAATAATGATAATAATACCTATAATAATAATAATAATAAAAATATTAACAATATTGAAAGTAAAAACGATAATAACGATAACAATGTTAATAACAAAAATAATAACAATAATATACATAATACTAATAAGGATAATAACGATAATAATAGAAATAACGATAAAATATTAATAATAACATTTATAACGAAAATAACGATAATATTAATAATAACAATAATAATAATAAAAATAACGATAATATCAATAATAACGACAATAATAATAATAATATTGATAATAAATATAATAATGTTAATAACGATAAAAATAAAAATAATAACGATAAAAACGATAATAACCATAATCATGATAAGAATAATAGCGATAATAACGATTATCATGATAACAATAATAGCGATACTAACGATAAAACGATAATAACGATAATAATAACGACTATAATTATAATAACGATAATACCTATAAATTGTTAATAACGGTAATAAAGATAATAACGATAATAACGATAATAATAATAACAATAACAACGATAATAGCGATAATTATAATATTAATAATATCGAGAATAACAATAATAACGATATTAACTATAATTGCGATAGTAGTAAAAGTAATAATCATAATAGAAACAGTAATAACGTTTTTAATGCAGATAGAGGTAATAATGACAATATAATGATGTTAGTGATAATAAAAATAAAGATAATAACGAAATTAATGATAATAATTAGAACGATAATAACTATAATAACGATAATTTACTATAATATGATAATAATAATAATAATAATATCGACAATAACAGTAATAAAGATTATAACGATAATATCGGTAATAATAATATCGATAATAACGATAATAATGATAATAATAATAACGATAATTATGATATAATAATAATAACAAATATAAAGATAATAAGGATAATAACAACAGTAACAATAATAAATCTAATAACGATAATAACGATAATAACGATTATAACGTTTATTACGATAATAATATTCGTATTAGTAGCAATAATAACAATAATAACGATAATGATGATAATAACGGTAAAGATATAACGATAATAATTATATAAAATAATAACGATAATATCGATAATAACAATAATAAAGAGAAAAACGAATTTAACGGTAAATGCGATAATAAGCCCGTGTTCTTCTATCCAGGAGATGACTCTTCGCATGACATGGTTGAGTAGCAGCTGTGGCCCCTCCGTGTGTCTTGCAGTTATGACTCCTCAGTCCCAACCGAGAAAGCACCAACAGGGACTGCCATACGAAGGATACCTTCGTAAAATATATTCCAGACATCTAGTCCTAGTATGGATCCCTGAGCTGCCCCCGATATCAATTCTAAGTTTCTTGGACCATCGCCAGTATTGTATTCTAGGAAGCGCTCGTTCAGGTAATCCCCGAGTATTCGGAGTAGGTACCCCGGAACTCTGAAATTACGTTCGAGCACTTCCATTGCCAAGTACCACATGACGGAGTTGAAGGCATTTCTCACGTCTAAGATGGCCAGCAGAAACAAAGGACGGGAATAGTGATTCCCGCGCTCGGTCATCTTAGCGGCCGTGACAACCTCCTGAACTGCGTGGATGGTGGAGAGGCCGGATCGATATCCATACTGACGGGCAACAAGATCCTCCGCTACCCTCACGGCTACGTGCAGCCGTGGCCTAAGCAGCTTCTCCAGGAGCTTGCCAGCCGTATCGAGCATACAGATAGGACTGTATAACGAAGCTGCATCTGCTGGACCCTTGACCTTGCTGATGAGTACAAGCCTCGCTTTCTTCCACAGGGCGGTGAATATGCCCTCCCTGCTGCCAAAGAAGCAGTATCGAGATCGCGTCTCTTCGCTCATTGTGCTAAACTGCGTAGACTTATGCACTTCTTACGAAGATCTGCGATCTCGTACGTCCACCAGTATGCAGGTCGCCTCTGCCGTTTCGTGCCCTACTTTGGCACCGCTATCGCGCAATCCTTTTGGGTGAGCTGCATAGAAGCTGCAGTAATTATCCTGGCTTGTGCTGCTGGCGATAGACTCGCAGATGCATTTTGAAGTGATCTCCATCCTTCTTCAATGACCGAAGACAGCCTCTCTCGGTCCATTCTTAGAATGTTCCACCGGAGGTGTCGTTTTGCAATTGTCACGACTATCATCCTATCGTGTACATCGAAGAGTATGTACTGATGATCGCTCCCGGTATAATCCTCTATTACACGACAGCCTGCGACTTTTGCCACAAGTTGTTTGTTCACTAGAAAGACGTCCGTGATCGTCTCTCTGTAGCCGGGCCTACAGATGCTTTGTGTCGCGGCTTTACTGAGTACTGATAGCTCTAGGCTCAACACCGACTCCATGATTCGCCTTCCTCTGGAGGCCGTTCTGGTCTCCCCCCATTCGAGAGCTTTGGCATTGTTGTCTGCAGCCACAATGAGATCGCCTTGCATTTCCCGCAGCGAGTCTTCCAGATCGTCCAATATAGACTGGCAGTCGTCTATCCGGTCGTTCGGGGTGTGATATACGCTGACATAAGTCGTCGGGTTGTGTCCCACCCAAACGTATCCGCATCCGGATCCTGGATCCGATACATGTATTTGACGGGAATCTGAGATCCAGAGGGCCGCGATGCCCAATTCGTCTGCGTACCATCCTAAGCCCGCTCTGTCCTGGTATTGTTGGCTGATTAAAACGATATCAGCTTATTTCTCAGAGCAGAACCAGGTTAGGAGTTGGTGCACCGTCCTGCTCTTATTGGGATTACCCTGAAGTACACTCGTTCTGTTTTCCTCTTTTTGGCTGTTGCATGGGCCTCTTTGAAAGTTTTGAAGGCCCTTGATCCCGCCAAGTGCTTCTTAGGTTCAACAATGCTATTGCAGCATAAGAAGCATGTCAGTTCAATGACCTTGCAGTCTTTGATCGTGTGCCCCGTGCCGCCACAGAAATAGCAGAACCTACTGCGATCAGAGCCATTGCACGTGGCGCTATAGTGACCAAAGTTGAGCAGCGGTAGCATCTCCTCACTTCTGCTCTTCGCCTGACCCTGCAGCTGACAATGCCGACCAGCACTCGGCCGACCTTTAATAGCATCGCAGCTGCTTCCTCCTCTAGTCTGATGAGGTCCAGGCGTTGTTGTCTCGCGTTGGGGCTCGTCAATTTAACCACTAGTCTTCCCGCGTAGTCTGGCAGGGTTCTCTTTAGGGCCACATCGACTTCCACCACCAATGTGTAGCAATCGCAGTCCCGTATCTCCAGCGTACTTCTATGGACCAATTCCATGATGCAGCTAGTTTCTCCAACTTCTTTCCTCAGGCTTTATGCCAATGAGGACATGATATGCGCAGTGGTCTTCTTATGTTCGCGGAGAACCTCTCCAATTCTGGTCTGCCGGAACGATCTAACGTCTACCCCTGTTCCGCTGGTCTTGAAGTGCTGGTGGAAGTCTCCGACTACGTCTGCATAAGATTTACCTTGCGCAGGTTTCAGGAGGATCGCGTCCGGCCTTGTTCTCTTTGCCGGCCTTTCCTCCGATTTGCTCGGTTTCTTTTTCTCCTGCTGTGTGTGTTTCATCACTTTCGTCGCTGGTTTGTCCTAATTTCATTTCTTCTTATCGACCTACGTCCACTTGGTGGCTACGGTCGTCGTCGTCTTTTGCCTTGGTCTTTTGAGGCTTTCTTGAGGCAACTGCGGCGGACTGGTGGCTACTCTTTTAATTGCGCCAGCATCAGTTAGAAAATTTACCCAAGGGCTCTGCGATACTCGGGCTAGGGTCCTCGCTCGCTTAATGACCATTCTTCGAGATTCATAAATTAACTCGAGGCTGTCTATGATGTCCTCCATTTCTGGTAGCCATTGCATAATAGTGTTGTTTACGTTGGGCTTTCTAGTAATAGCCGCCTTCATTTTGGCAAGGTGTACTTTCGCTTTAGCGAGATTCTCACTATCTCCATCTTGTGATGTCCCCATCGCAGGCTGCATAGGTGACATCAGGCCGGAGAACCGCGTGCTCAACGGAGATCAACTGCCCTGGCAGCCAATTGCCACTCCTCCAAGTGGCTTTCCTCATATTTTAGCCTTCCTGACGCCATAGACAAACCGCAGGGCTGGTCGCCTCCCTGTGGTGCTCTTCCTGTAGCAACATCCAGAGATGGGTCCAGGTTGCCTACCCCAAGCTCCTGGCAGATTGTGGATGACGACGGTGGGTGGCCTGCCCTGAAACCACCTGACAACGCTGTGGCGTGTATGTCCCTCCCACGAAAGCATGTAACATTTTATGTACTATCCTTCAGAAGAAATATAATTATTGGGAGGCGAGCTGCCCAAAGGAAAGGCAGGGAACGGAAAGAAGCTTGATAGTGAGGGAAAGATTAGAAAAAGATATAAAAGAAGAACAAAGGTAGGAGTAGCTGTACAAGAACATTCACTCGCCATTCACACAGTCCATTTTAGTCGCCTCCTACGACAAGCAGGGTGCACTATGGGAGTATTCTACCTTCCCCTACTCATAGGAAGTAATAATAATAGTAATAATAATAATAATAATAACGATAATAACGAAAATAACATTAATAGTAATAATAAAGATAAAGATAACAACGATATTAACAATATTAACGATAATAAAAAATAACAATAATAATGATAATAACAATTATAATGATAAAAACGATAATAATATTTATAATAATATCAATAATAATAATAATAACAATAATAACGATAATAGTAGTAATAATAACAATATTAACAATAGTAACAATAATAACGATAATAATAGTAGTACTAATAACAATACTAGCAAGAATTGCGATAATAACGATATTACGAATAATTAATATCGGTAATAAGGAAAATATCGTTAATAATAATTATAATAATAACGATAAAAAGACACTAATAATAATTATAATAAATGTAATGATGATAATAACGATAATAACGATAATAACGATAATAAGTATAATAATAATAACAAAAACAACAATATTAACGATAATATCAAAAAAAAAGAACAATAATAACAATAATAAAGATAATAACAATAATAATAATTACAACAATAACGATAACAACGATAAAAACGATAAAAATAATATTAATAATATCCAAAATAAGGATAATAACTATAACAACGATAATAACATTAATAATAATAACAATAATAAAATTAATAATGATTATAATGATAATAACGAAAATAATACTCAAAATAATAAGAATAATAACGATAATAACGATAATACCGATAATGATAGTATTAATAATAACAATAATACCAATAATAACGATAATAATGATTTTAACGATAATTATAATAACTATATCAACGATAGTATCGATATAACAATAACAATATTACGATAATATCGATAATAATAATAACATTATTAACTATAATATCGAAAATAATAATAATAAAAATAATAACAATAATAGCGATAAAAACGATAATAAAAGCTATAATAATAACGATAATGAAGATAATAACGACAATAATAATAACAATAAAAATCATAATAATAACGATTATAATGATAATAACGATAATAAGGATAATAAGATATTAATAATAAAAATAATTTTAACGTTAATAACAATAATAACTTTAATATCGATAATAATAATAACAATAATAACGATAATAACGATAATAAACATTACGCTAATAACAATAATAGTAATAATAATTATAAAGATAAAAAACGATAATAACTATAATAACGATGATAAAGATAATTACGTCAATAATAATATTAAAAATTATAATAATTACGATTATAATGATAATAACGATAATAATATTAATATTAATAACAGTAAAAACATTAATACGGATAAAAACGATATTAAAAATAATATTAATAATAACAATAATAACGATAATAACGATAATAGCGGTAATAATAGGAGTAATAATAACAATAATAACAATAATAACGATAATAACGACATTAACGATTTTAATAGTAACGATATTAACGATCGTATCGATAATAACTATAACAATATTAATGATAATGTCGATTATAATAATAATAAGAATAATAACGATAGAAGCGATAATAACGATTATAATGATAATGGTAATAAAGACAAAAACGACAATAATAATAATATTATCGATCATAATGGTAACAACGATAATAATATTATTAATAATAAGAATAATAACGATAATAAGGAAAATAAGGGTAGTAATAATAATAATAATAACGATAATAACGATAATAACGATAATATCGATATTTATAAAAACAATAATAATAATAATAACAATATTAACGATAATAACGATGATAACGGTTATAATAATCAAGACAATAACGATAATAATAATAATAATAATAAAGCTGACAACAATTTTAAAGTTAATAACGAATATAAGAATAACAATAATAACATTAATAATAATAAAAATAATAATATCGAAAATAACGATAATAACGATGACACCGATAATAATAATAACAATAATAACGATAATATCGATAATAATAATAATAGTAAAAGTAATAACGATAGAAACGATAATAAGGATAATTGTAATAAAGAAAATAACGATAGTAAAGATAATTACAATAATAACAATAATAATAATTAAGATTATAACGTTAATGGTGATTATAATAATAATGATAATGACGATAATAAAGATAATAATGATAATAATAGTAATAAAGATTATAACGATATTAACGATAATATCGATAATAACGTTAACAATAATTACCATAATAACGACAATAATAATTGTAATATTAACGATAATAACGATAACAATGATAATAATTGTAATAATAATAATAATGTAGATAAGAACGATATTACCCATAATAACAACATTAATGATAATAATAATATGAATAATAGCAATAACAACGATAATTACGATAATAACGATATTAATAATAACGATAATAATGATATTATTAATAATGTTAATTACGATAATAACGATAATAACGATAATAACGATGATAAAAATAAAAATAAAAGAGATAATAACGTTATTAACGATTATACTAATAATAATGATAATAATAATATTATTAATTACGATAATAATGATAAAAACGGTAATTATATTAACGACAGTAACGACAATTATAGTAATAATAATAACAATAATAACGATAATAACGACAAAAATAATAAAAAAAATAATAATAATGATAATAACTATGATAATAGTAGTAATAATAACAATAATAAAAATAATGACGATATTAACCTTACTAATAATAATAATAATAACAATAATTAAGGTATTAACGATAGTAATAGTAACGAAAATAACAATAATAGTAATAATAACAATAATAACAATAATAACCATAATAACGATAATAATAGTATTAATAATAACAATAAAAAAATAATAATGATAATAACGGTAATAACGATAATAATATTAGTAATAATAACAATAATCAATATAATAACGAAAATAATGGTATTAACTACAATAATAATACCGATGTTATAGATAATATCGATAACTTTAATAACAATAATAGCGATAATAACAATGATAATAATAACAAAAGTCGTTGATAACGATAATAACGATAATAATAATAACAATAATAACGATAACAATAATAATAACGATAAATATAATAACGGTAACAACGATAATAGTAATAATAATAATAAGGACAGTAACGATATTAACGATAATAATAATAATAATAATAAAGTCAAAAAGGATATAATCGATAATAACGATAATAATACTAACAATTATAACTATAATGACGATAATAAATATAACGATAATAACAATAATAGTAATAATAAATTATAAAGATAGAAACGATAATAACGATAATAATGATAATAATAATATAGATAATTACGATAAAAACGATTATAACAGTTATAATAATATTAATTCTAACAAAATCAAGAATAAGAGCGATGACAACGATGATAATAATAACATTAATTGCGATAATAACGATATTAACGAAAATAATAATAATAATAATAACGATAATAATTATAGTCATATTAACGATAATATCGATAAAACTATAGCGATAATAACTATAATAATAATAATATTAATAACTATAATAATGTTATTAACGATATTAATAATAACTATAATACATTACTATCGAATATAGTAAGAACGAAAATAACAATAATATCGATAATAATAATAATAATAATAAAAATAATAATAATATTAATAACAATAACGGTAATATTGATAACAAAATAATAATAATGGTAATAATGACGATATTAACGATAATAATAATAACGACAATAACAATATTATCCATAATAACAATAACAATAGTATAGATAATATCGATAATAATAGTAATATTAACAACAGTAAAGATATAAACGATAATAACGATTATAGTAATAAGGAAATATCGATAATAACGAAAATAAAAATAATAGCGACAATAATAACAATAACATTTATAATATTATAATGATAATAACGATAATAATATTAAAAATACTAAAAATAATAACGATATTAACGATAATCGCGATGATAATAGTAGTAATAATAACAATTATAACGTTAATAACGATACAAACGATATTAATTCTAACGATAATTAACATAGTATCTATAATAACAATATCAATATTAAAGATAATATCTATAATAATAATAATAGTAACAATATTAATGATAATAACCATAATAATTAAATAACGTTAATAACGTTAATAACAATAATAATTATAGTATTAATAAAAATAATAAATATATTAACGATATTGGCGGTAATAGTAACAACAATAATTACGATAAGGACGATCATAATGATAATAACGATAATAATATTTATAATAATAACAATAATATAGACAATAAAGATAATAACGGGAATAATAGTAGTAATAATAACATTATTTACAATAATAACGATAGTAACGACAACAACGATAATATTAATAGCAAATATAACGATAATAACGAAAATAACGATAATAACGTTAATAAAGACAATTACAATAATAATAATAACGATGTAAACGATAATATCGATAATAACAATAACGTTAATGACGATAGTAATAATAAGAAATAGAACGATAATAACGATAATAACGATAATAACTATAATAATAAAAATAATAATGACGACAGTAACGATAATAATGCATAATAATAATTATGATAATAAGAGTAGTAATAATAACAACAATATCGATGATAACGATAATGAAGATACTAAAAATGATACTTATAACGACATTAAGGTTTATAGCGATTACATCGATAATAATAACAATAATAACGATACTAATGATAAAGACGATAATATTAATAATACTAATAAAGAGTATATAATATTATATATAATGCTAATTTCTATATTAGCGATATTAACGATAATAATGGAAGTAACGATAATAATAACAACAGTAATATCGATAATAATGATTATAATGATAAGAATGATAAAAATAATAATATTAATAGCAATAAAAACGATAATAACGACAAGAACGATAATAACGATAAGAATATTTAAAATAATAACAATATTAACAATAATTACGATAATAACGATAACAACGATAATAATTATAATAATAATAACAATAATAACATTACTAACGATAATAACGATACTAATGGAAATAATATTAACGATAATAACTAGAATTGAAATAATAATATTATTTATAGTAACAATAATATCTATAATAATAATAATAATAATAACAATGAAAAAATCTATAATAAAGATAATAAGGTTAATATCAGTAATAACCATAATAATAATAAAAATTATAACGCTAATGTCGATAATAACAATAATAACAATTATAATAATAATAACAATAATAACGATTATAACGATAATAACAATAACAATTATAATGACAAAAATGATAAAAAAGATAATAATAATAATAACAAAAATAAGATTAATAACGCTAACAACGATAATAACGATATCAATAAAACGATAATAATGATATTAACGATAATAGTGATAATAACAACAAGAACGATAATAATGATACGATAAATACGATTAAAGTAACAATAATAATATCGATAGATTCAATAATAACGATAACGACGAAAATAATAAAAATAATAATAAGGTAATAAAGATACTAAAGACATAAACAATAATAATGATAATAACAATAATAATAATAATAATAATAATAATAATAACAATAATAACGATTATAACAATAATAATGAGAAAAATTATAACGATAATAACGATAATAACGATAACAACGATAATAATTCTAATAATAATGACGATAATAACAATATTAACGATAATAAAGATACTAATAATAACAATAATAACTAGAATACCGATAATAATGATACTAATTATAATAACGATAATAACATTATTAATATTAATAATAATAACGAAATACAAGGTAAGAACGATGAGAACGATAATAATATTACCAATAATAACAAGTATAACGACAATAATGAAAATAATTACAATTATAATAATAATAATAACGATATTAACGATAATAACGATAAAAAAAATAGTAAATCTATATCAATAATAACGATAATAAAGATAATAACGATGATAACGTTAATAATAATAAGAATAATAAATATAACAATTATATTAAAGTTAATAACGATAATAAACATAACAATAATAACGATAATAACGGCAATAAAATGAAGATAATAACGATAAGAACGATAGTATCGACAAAAATAATAACAATATTAATAATATGATCGACTATAATGATAATAATAATAAAAATAATATCGATACTAATGTTAATAACGAAAAAATAATAATAATGACAACGTTAATAACGATAATAACGACAATAGTTCTATTAACAATAATAATAATAATAATAATAATAATAATAATAATAATAATAATAATAATAATAATAATAATAACGTTATTGACGATTATAACGAGAATAGTTATAGTATTAATATTAATATTAACAATAATCTCGATAACAACGATAAAACGATAATAATGATAGTAATAATAACGATAAAATCGATAATATCGTCAATGATAATAATAATATTAATAATAATACCGATGATAATAATAATAATAATAACAATAATATCGATATTAACGATAATAATGATTATAATAATAACGATAATGACGATAATAATAACATCAATAATGACGAAAATAACGATAATAAAAATAGCGATAATAATATTATAAATAATAACAATAATATCGATTAATAATAATAACGAATACAATATTAAAAAATAAAGAAAAATGGAGATAATTTACGATAATAGCGGTAACAATAATATCGATAACAACGATAGTAACGATAATAACAAATATAAGGATAATAATAATAATAATAACGATAATTACGATAGTAACAACTATAATAATATTAATAACGATAAGAACGATAATAACTATAATGTTAATAACACAAACAAAGATAATAAGTATAATAATGCTAGTAACGTTAATAATATTAATAATAATAACAATAATAACGATGAAAACGTTAAAAATAATATTAATAAAGATAATGATGTAATAACGATAATAACGATAATCATAATAATAATAATATTGATAGTAACAATAATAACGATAATAATGATAATAATAATAATAAAAATATTAATAATAATGACAATAAGTATTAAAATATAAAAATTAATAATGATAATTACGATAGTAACGATAATAATAATAGCAATGATAGCGATAATAACGGTAATGATAATAATAATACTACCGATAATAACGATAATAATAATAACGGTATTGACGATAATAATAATGATAATAATAATATAATAACGATAGTAGCGAAAATAATAATATTAATAATAATGATTATGAAGGTAATAATGATAATAATAATAATTATAAAAACGGTAATAACGTTAATAACGATAATAACGATAATAGCAATGACAATAATAACGATAATAACGATAATAATGAAAATAATGATAATAATAAAAATAATAATATGAATAATGATGATAATAACGATAAAATTAAACAAAATTATAATAATAACAATAATAACGATTGTAACGATAAAAACGATAATAATAACGATAATAGTAACGATAATAACGAAAATAACGATAATAACGATAATAATGATAATATTAACGATGATAACGATATTAACGAGATTAATGATTTTAATAATATTAATAATAACGATAATATAGTTAATAATAGTAGTAATAAAAACACAAATAACAATAATAACGATCAAAACGATAATAATGATAATAACGATAATATTTTTTTTTAATTTTTTTTTGATGATCCTAGATGCCAATTTTTGCGGACTGACCCAGGGACCCTTCCCGCTAGAGGAACCCTTTACCAATAGGGTCCCCCCGTTAAAGTCCCTGGAGTGTCGTGCTCATCGTTGGAATAAGCACTACCGACTAAACTCATTTAAATCCTAGAGGCATAGTGAAACCATCCCGGCATCGCCATGTAGCATTACTTCGGGAAGGCACCACTGCTTCATGATCTCTCTTTTTCGGCTCTACGTTGCAGGAACCTGGAGCAACATTGGTAGCACGTGTATGGGCCATCCATATAATTCTTCTTCTTGCGTAAGATTTCCCTCACGTAATAGGCTACACTGTTCCTCTCCTTCTACCCTCGCAGCATTTTCTCGACATCGTTGTCCAGCGAGATGTCTCCGCGCTTCTGCTCCAAGGCAAGTCGTTCGACGCTCCACCGGGTACATAAGAAAAACGTGTTGTGTGCATCGTCGTTGATCGAGTCCCCATAGAGGCAGTTGCCGTCTGCTACTTTCCCCATTTTTGCGAGGTAGGAGAGGAACAGGCCATGCCCTGTTAAGAATTGGGTGAGGTAGAAATTGACCTCACACGCCTATCGGTTTATCACTTTGTCAAGTCCACCGATGAGTCGGGCATTCCATCTGTCCCTAGGTTCCTGCTCCCATCTGCTTTGCCAGGTCTCGATGCTGTTAGACCTGGCTTTCTTTGATGCCTCCTCCTTCCCAGAACGGGCTTCTGCTGATGGACGAATTGTCTCTCCTTGGCTAGTAGGTCGATCGGGATTACCCCAGCGGCAACTAGCACTGCGGGCTCTGAGACCGTGCGGTAGGAGCACGTCATTCGGAGAGGGCCCCACTTCTGTACCACGGCTATGCGCTTGCGATATTTCTCTTTTCGCATCGCCTCAGCCCATACTTCCGTGACGTACAGGATCACTGCGTCGGCGTCACGCATCATTAGTCGTCTAATGCACGGGAGGGGACTGTGGACATTGGCCATGAGTGTGGCCAGCATGGCTACTACTTTTGCCGCCTTGTCGGAGGCAATTATTATATGTTCTCCGTAATTTAGTTGTCAAACGAACATTACTCCTAGATACCTGACGGACGGCTTAGTCTGGACCATCGCGTCTCCTACGGTGAAGCTGCGCAAGGTGTTGATGCGCTTCTTCGTTAGTAGCCCGATTTCTGTTATCTGGGCTGCTAAGGATAGCCCGTGTTCTTCTATCCAGGAGATGACTCTACGCATGACCTGGTTGATTAGCAGCTGTGCCCCCTCCGTGTCTCTTGCAGTTATGACAACTGCAATGTCGTCTGCGTACCCAACCAAGAAAGCTCCGCCAGAGCCTGCCATTCGTAGGATACCTTTGTAGAAAATATTCCAGATATTCGGTCCTAGCATGGAGCCCTGACCTGCCCCCGATGTCAATTCCAAGCATCTTGGACGGTCGCCAGTATTTTATTCTAGTAAGAGCTCGTTCAGATAATCCCCGAGATTTCGGAGTAGGTACTCCAGAACTCTGAGATTACGTTCGAGCGCTTCCATTGACAAATTCCACCTGACGGAGTTGAAGGCATTTATCACGTCTATTGTAGCCAGCAGACACGAAGGGCGGGAATGGTGATTCCCGCGCTCCGTTATTTTAACGGCCGTGACAACCTTCTGAACTGCGTGGATGGTGGAGAGGCTGGATCGAAAACCATACTGGCGGGTAGTAAGATTCTCCGCAGCCCACACGGCTGCAACTTCTGGCCAAAGCAGCTTATCCAGGTACTTGCCAGCCGTATCTAGCATACAGATACGCTTATATAGTAGTATAATATTATATAATAACTATATAATAATAATAAAATTTATAACGATGAAAATAATAATAATAATATCGTCAATAACGATAACAAATATAATACCGATAATAAAAATAACAATAACGATTATATCGATAATAACGATAATAATAACGATAATAATAACACTAATAACCATAATAACCATAAAAACAATAATAACAATAATAATGATAATAACGATATAAACGATAAATATAATCAGGATAATTTCGACAGTAACGACAATAACAATATTAACAATAATAATAATAAAATTAATAACGATAATTAAGTTAATAACGATAATAATAGTAGCAATAATAACGATAATAGCAATAATAATTATAATAATAATAGTAATAATAATAATAATAACAAATACAACGATAATGACGAAAATAATTGTAGTAAAAATAACAATAATAAAAATATTAAGGATAATAACGAACATAACGATAAAAATAATAACAACAATAACGAGAATATCGATAATAACGATATAGCAATAATCATAATATCGATAATAAGGATTTCGAACTGTTAGAATGATAATACTAATAACGAGAATAAAAATTTTAATTTTAATAACGATAATAAGGATAATAACGATAATATAGAAAACAATAATAACAATTAAAACGAAGATAATAATAAAAATAATAACGATTATAATGATAATATCGATTATAATAATAATAATATAATATCTTAATTTTTTTATTTTAACTCGTTTTAATTAGGGTGAAGTGACAAACGGAAATATGTTTCTCTGTGAACAAAGAAACGACAATTCACGTTGATTTTTCACTCTGTTAAATTTTATATTTTACTCTCTTACTACTTCTCTCGTCTACGTTCTATTTCTTACTGCCAGTTTCTCTCCCCAAATCTTAACGGCTCGCTTTGTAGGTAACAAATGAATTTGTAGATAACAAAAACAAAGGAAAGCGGGCCATAAGACGAGTGACAAATCTACCTAGAGAAAGTATACTTTCTTTACAATAATAATAAAGATAATTACGATATTAACGACAATAGTGATAATAATAATAATAATAATAATTACGATAAAAACGATAATAACGAATATAATATTAACGTTAACAACGATAATTACGGTAATAATGATAATAATAGTATTAATAATAACAATATTAATAATAATAACTACAATGACGATAATACCTGTAGGAATAATAACAATAATAACTACAATTGCGATAATAACGATATTAAGGAAAAATAATATCCATAATAACAATAATATCGATAATAATAATAACAATATTAACAATAATAACGATAATAATAATAATAACAATAACAATAATAACGATAATAATGAAAACAGTAATAACGATAGTAACGAAAATAATAATAATAGTAACAATAATAAAAATTATAATGATAAAAAGGTTTATAATAATATTAATAATAAAGACAACAACAATATTAACGATAATAAAAATAATAACAATAATAGTAATAATTATAACTATAATAACTACGAAAATTTCGATAGTAACGATAATAATAAAATCGATAATAATGATAATTACGATAAAAATAATAATTATTATTATAAAGATAATAAAGATATTAACGAAAATAATGATAATAATGATAATAACGAATACAATAATAATAATAACAATTATAACAATAATAACGAAAATGTCGTTAATAATAATCACTATTATAACAATAATAACGATAAAAGTAATAACGATAATAACATATAAATTCGATAATAATAATGACAATATTAACGATTATATCGATAATTTTAAAATAAATAAATACAATAACAGCAATATTAACGATTATAATGATTATAACGATAATAATAGTAATAAAAATGACAATATTACAATAGTAACGATATTAACGATAATAACGATTATAATATTACCAACAATAACAATCATAACAACTATAAATATAATAACGATAATAATAATAACGATAATAACGATAATGTCGATAAAAATAATAACAATATTAAAGATAATATCGATAATAATGATAATTATGACAATAAAAACGATAATAACGTCAATAATGATAATAGTAATTATATTAATAAAGATAGTAACGCAAATAATTATAATAATAATAACGATAGTGACGGTAATAATAATAATCGTTATAACGATGATAACAATAATTACGATAATAACAATAATTATAATAACGATAATAGCAATAATAATAATAACGGATAATGACGGTAATAACGATAACACTAATAATAATAATTACGATGATAAATACAATTTGAACAATAATTATAATAATAATAATTATATTAACGACAATAACTATAATAATAATAATAATATCGATAATAACGATAATAATGATAATAACAATATTAGTAATACCAAAAATAACAATAACAACGACAATAAAAATACTAGGATTAATAAAAATATTAACGATAATATGGATAATAGCGATAATAACGGTAATCGCGATGATTACGATAATTACTATAATAATAAAAATAATAATATTAATATGAATAACAATGATAATAACGTTATTTTTATCAATAAAAACGATTCTAACGATAATAAGGATAATAATGATAATAATAATAACGATAATAAGTGTAATAACGATAATATTGATAAATACGCTAATAATAATAATAATAATAATAATAATAATAATAATAATAATAAAAATAATAATAATATTAACGATAATAACGATAATAGTAGTAGTAATAGTAACACTAATAACGATAAAGTGATAATAATTATAATATTAATAACGATAATAACGATATTAGCGATAATAATAATAATAATAGCAAAACAGATAAAAACGATATTAACGATACAAACCATAATAGTGATAATAGCGATAATATTAATAATAATATTAATAACGATAAAAACGATATTAGAGATAATAATAATAATAATAATACAGATAAAATCGATATTAATGATAAAAACTATAATAGTGATAATAGCGATAATATTAATAATAACAATAACAATTATAACTATAATCACAATTATAATATGGTCAATAATAACGATAATAACGATAATAATAGTAGTAATAGTAACATTAATAACGATAAAGTGATATTAATAATGATAATAATAACGATAAAACGATATTAGTGATAATAATAATAATAATACAGATAAAAACGATATTAATGAAACAAACTATAATAGTGATAATAGCGATAATATTAATAATAATAATAACAATTATTACTATAATGACAATAATAATATGAACAATAATAACGATAGTAACGATAATAATGATATTAATATTAATAATAATATCGATAATAATGATAAAAACGATTAGAACGATAAGAATAATGGCAATAATAACAATAATAACGATAACAACAACAATAAAAATAATATTAATTACGATAATAACGATAATAGAGAGATAAACGGTAATAACGATAATAACGACAATAATAATAATAATAATAACGATAATATCGATAATAACGTAAATAATAGTAGCAGTATTTACAATAATAACAATAATAACGAATAGAATGATAATATTATTAAGAATTATAATAACGATAATAACGATAATAACTATAATAATGGTATTAATAATAATATTGTTTATAATGATAATAATAATAATAATATTAAGAACAATAATAACGATAATAACGATAATAGTAATAATATTAATAACGATAACAAAGATAATAACGACAATAATAATAATAATAATAATAATAATAATAATAATAGTAATAATAGTAATAATAATAGTAACGATAATTAGTATAATAACGATAATTATAGTAGTAATGATAACAATAATAACAATAATAACAATAAGAACGATAATAACGATAATATCGATTATTATGACAATAATAACGATATTAACTATAAGAATATTAATAATATTAAAGTAAATAACGTTATTAACATTATTTTTTTGAAGGTCTGAGAATGCCAAACTTTACGCACTGACCCTTGGAACCTGCAGACTAGAAGAACCCTTTACCATTTTGGACTCCCGTTAAAGTTCCTGGGGAGTTGTGGTTACCGTAGGAATAGACACTACCGACTAAACTCATATCCATCCTATTGGCATAGTGAAACCATGTGACATTACTTCGAGATGGCGTCACTTCATCATGTCCCATTAAATAGGACTCCGACGATTTGGCTCTTCGTGGCAGGAACCTGGTGATACGATGGTGGCACTTCTATGGGCCGCCCATCTCCTTCATCTTTTTACGTAAAATTGCCCTCATGTCGCAGGCAATCCTGCTCCACTCCTTCTGTCCTCGCAGCATTTTCTCGACTTTGCTGCATGGCGAAATGTCTCCGAGCTCCTGTTCCAAGGCAAATCGTTCGGCACACAACAGTGCGCATATGAAGAAAGTGTGGTGGGCATCGTCGACGTTTGAGTCGCCAAAGGGATAGTTTCCATCAGCAACATTCCTCATTTTTGCAAAGTAGGAGCAGAACAGGTCATGCCCTGTCAGGAAATGTGTGAGGGAGAAATCTAATTCTCCAGCCTCCGGGTTTATCCAGTTCTCTAGACGGTTGATGAGTCGGGCTTTAGTAGTTTCCTGCTTCCATCTGCTTTGCCACGTCTCGATGCTGGTAGACATTGCGAGACTTGATGCCTTCTCCTTACCCAAAACGGGCCTCTGTTGGAGGACGAATTGTCTCTCCTGGCCTAGTAGATCAATCTGGATTTCCCCCACGACGACTAGCACCGCGGGCTCAGAGACTGTGCTGTAAGAGCACGCGATTCGGAGAGCTCCCCTCCCCGTACCGCTGCTATACGCTTGCGATATTTCTCCTTTTGCAGCGCATCGGCAATAATAACGATATTAACGGTATCAACGATAATAATAATAATAATAATAATCATAACGATAATAACGAAAATAACGATAATAACATCAATAACGATTATAATAATAATAATATTAATAACAATCATAAAAAAATTATCGATAATAACAATAATTATAATAACAATAATAAAGATAATAACGATAATAAAGATAACAACGATAATAATAATAATAATAGGAATAACAATCATAAAGATAATAAAGGTAATAATTATGATAATAATAGAAATAATAACGATAATAACTGTAATATAAGTAACAATAATAACGATATTAATGAAAAGAACAATAACAATAATAACGATAACAACAAAATAGTATTAATAATAATAATAATAATAGTAATAATATCGATTATAAAAATAACGATAATAACGATAATAATAATAATAAAAAAGGGCATAGTGGTACAATAAATATATATAAATTATATATAAATACTATATTATTGATATTATTACTACTATTATAATCTTTATTATCGTTATTATCATTATTATTGTTACCATTATTATTGTTTTCATTATTTTTATTATGTTATTAATATTATTATCGATATTATCGTTATTATTATTAACGTTTTTATCGGTATTACCGATGTTATTATTATTACGATTATTACTATTATCATTAATATCATTATTATTGTTATTATCGACATTATTATTATTATTATTATCGTTATCATCGTAGTTATCATTATTAGCATTATTATGATTATTAGAGTTATTATTGTTATTTTTGTTATCGTTATTAACGTTAATTCTATAATTATTGCTGTTATTATTATCACTATTACCGTTATTATTTTTATTATTATTATCGATATTATCGTTAATATTGATATTATTGTTATCGTTATTATCGTTATTATCAATACTACGTTTATATCACTTTATTGTTATTATTATTATCGTTATTATAGTTTTTTCGTTATTATCGTTATTACTGTAATATTATTATCCTTATTATTGTTTTTATCGTTATTATCGTTATTACTGTTATATTATTATCATTATATTATTATCCTTATTACGCTATTATCGGTATTATCGATATTATCGATATTGTTATTATAATTATTATCATTATTTCCGTTATTACTGTTATTATTTTTATTATTTATATTATTACTATTACCACTATCGTTATTATCTTTATTAACGTTATTATCGTTATGATTGCTATTCCCGTCATTATCGTTATAAATTTTATTATTATAATTATCGTTATTATCGTTATTATTGTTATTATTATTGCCGTTATTATTGTTACTATCGTTATTACTGCTATAATTATTGTCGTTATTATTGTTTCAAATATTATAATTATTATCCTTATTATCTTTATTAATGTAAATAATATTATTATTACTATCGATATTATCATTTTTATTATTATCGTTATTATCATTATTATCCCTATTAATTTTATTATTTTTATAATAATTCACGTTACTATTATTATTGTCATTTATAATATTATTATTTAAGTATTATCATCATTATCGTTATTTTTGTTATTATTAAAATTATCTTTCTTATAGTAATTATCGTTATTATCGAAATTATTGTTATTATTTTTAATTCCGTCAATATCGTTATTATTATTATAGTTATTACGGCTATAATCGTTATAATCGTTATTATTGTTATTACTATATTTATTATAATTATCGTTATTATCGTTATTATCGTTATTATTGTTTTTACTATTATTATTATTATTATTGTAATTATCGTTTTTATTATTATCGATATTATCATTATTATCGTTATTATTTTTATCATTCTTATTATTACTATTATTAGTATCGTTATTATCGTTATTCTTCTTCTTCTTATTATTATTATTGTCTTTTTTATCTTTAATATCGATATTATAATTATTATTATTATCGAAATTATCATTTTCATCGTTTTTAATATTATTGTTATCATCGTTGTTATCGTAAATATTGTATTTATCCTTATTATTTTTATTGCTATTATCATTAATATCGTTATTATTATTATCGTTATTAACGTAATAATCGTTATTATTTTTATTTTTATTATTATTATTATCGTCATTATCGTTATTATTATTAACGTTATTATCGTTACTATCGTTATTATTGTTATTACTATTATTATCATTATTATCGGTTTTATCGTTATTATTGCTATTATTATTTTTGTTATTAATGTTATAATCATAATTAATTTTATTTTTTATCGTTATTATCGTTATTATCGTTGTTATTTTTATTATTATTATCTTGAATAACGTTAACATCAATGTCATCTACAATATTCTTATTTATATTATTGATTTTATCGTTAATATCGTTATTATTATTATTATTGTTATCGCTATTACCGATATTATTATAATAGTTATTATCGTTATTATCGTTAATATTGGTATTGTCCTTATTATTTTTATTATTATTATCGTTATTAATGTTATTATCATTATTAATGTTATTATAGTTATCGTTATCACCGTTATTATCCATAAGATTGTTATTATTATTATTATTATTATTAATGCTATCATCGTTGTTATCGTTATTAATATTATCGTTAAAATCGTTTTTGTCAATATTATTGATATTACTGTTATTATCACTATTATTATTATTACTATTTTCGTTATTAATGTTATTATTCTTAATATTATTAATACTTCTTTTATTATTAACGTTATAATCGTTATTATTCTTATCGTTATTAACAATACTACTGTTATCGTAATTATCGTTATTTTTGCTATTAATATAATTACTTTTATAATCGTTATTACTTTTATTATAGTTATTATCGATATTATTTTTATTATTATTATTATTATTATCGATATTATCGTTACTATCGCTATTAAGGTTATCATTTTTATTATTATTATCTTTATTATCCTTATCATTATTATTATTATTATCGTTATTATCATTATTATTGTTACTATCGATATTATTATTATTATTATTATCGTTATTTTCATTGTTATGATTATCGATGTTATCGTTATGATCATTATTATTTTTATTTTTATTATTATTATTATAGATATTTTCATAAATATTGTTAATATTATTTTCGATATTATCGTTATTATTGTTATTATTATTATCGTTAAAATTGTTTTAAACGTTATTATTGTTCTTACTGTTATTATTGCTACTATTATTATCCTTATTATCGTTATTATAGTTATTATTCTTAATATTGTTATTTTTGCTTCTATTATTATTGTTATTATCTTTATTATCGCTATTATTGGTATTATTGTTAATATAATTATCGTTATTATCATTATTTTCGTAATTATTGTTATTATTGTTAATATCATTATCGTTATTAACGTTAATATCATTGATATATTTATATTTACTATTATTATTATCGTAATTGTCGTTATTATCTTTAGTATCATTATTAATATTATCGTTACTATCGTTATTATTATAATCGTTAATATCGTTGTTATCGTTTTTATTATTATTATTTATTTTCTATCATAATTGTTATTATCACTTATATGATTATTATTATTATCATTTTTATCGTAATTATCGTTGATTTCGTTATTATCGTTATTATTATTATTACTATTATCGTTATTATTGTTATTATCATTGTTGTTGTTATTATTATAATTATTATTAGCAATATTATAGTTATTATTGTTTTAAGTATTATCTTTATTATGGTTATTAGCGTATTTAGCGTTATTATCAATATCAATATTGTAGTTATTATCGTTGTAATTAATATCGTTCTTATCTTTATTATTGTTATTATTGTCATTATTTCTACTAATATTATCATTATTAACTCTTATTATCGATATTATTATTGTCGTTATTAACGTAATTATCGTTATTATTATTATCGATATTATCTTCATTATCGTTATTATTATTATCGTTATTATTGTTATTATCGATATTATTGTTATTAACATTATAATTTTTTACGTTAATATCATCATAATTGCAATTATGATTATCGTTATTATTAGTGTTATAAATAATCTAAATAATATAAATAAGTTTTTATTGTTATTTTTATTATCGTTGTCATAGTCATCATCTCTCCTTTCGTTTTTATTATTATTATCATTAATATTATTATTATTGTTGTTATCATTCCAATTGTTATTAATATTTTGGATTTTATCGTTATTATTGTTTTTCTATTATCTTTAATATCCTTATAATTGCTATTATTAATATAATTATTATCCTTGTTAACATTATTATCTTTATTATCGTTATTATTATTGTCGTTAAACTCGTTTTTATCGTTATTATTGTTATTACTGTTATTATTACTACTATGATTATCCTCTTTATCGTAATTAAAGATATTATTCTTAATATTATTATTGTTATTTATATTATTACCGTTAATATCGTTTCTATTGTTATTATTATTATCTATATTATCGTAAATATTTTAATTATTATAATCGATATTATCGTTAATATCGTCTTTATTACTAACGCAATTATCGTTATTACCGTCATTATCGTTATTATCGTTATTATCATTATTACTATTATCGATAATATCTTCATTATCTTTATTATGGTTATTACCTTTATTATCGTTAATATCGATATTATCGTTTCTATTGTTATTATTATTGTCGTTAATATCATTAATAATATTATCTGCATAATCGTTATTATCGTTATTATTATTTTTTTTTAATATTACCACTATTATTATCGTTATTATACTAAATATCGTTATTATGATTATTATTAAAAATACTATTAATACCGTTATATTCGTTATTATCGTTATTATCGTTATTATTATTATTATTACTATTGTGGTTATTATCGTTAATATTATAATTGTTGTTATCGTAATTATCTTTATTAATATTATTAATGTTGTCGTAATTATCGTTAATATTAATATCGTTATAATCCTTATTATCATTATTATTGTTGTTATTAATATTATTATTTCGTTATTAAAGTTATTATTATAGTCGTTGCTATCGTTATTATCGTTATTATATTTATTATTACTATTATTATTATCGATATTATTGGTAATATTTTTATTGTTTTTAACGATTTTATCGTTATTATCGTTATTATTATTTTAGTTATTATCGTTTTCATCGTTATCATCGTTGTGTTTAATATTATTATTAATATTATTGTCGTTATTATCTTTATTATCGTTATTATTATTATTATTATTATTAGTGACGTTATTATCTTAATTATCGTTATTATCGTTATTATCGCTATTATCGTTAATATCGTTATTATCTTTTATTATTATTTTTATTATTATTAATATTATTATCGTTCTTATGATAATAATCATCTTAATCATTAATATAGTTATTATTATTATAGATATTGTCTTTAATATCGTTAATATCATTATTATTATTATTACATTGTTGTTATTAACGATCATATCGTTATTGTCATTATTATCGTTATTATCGTTATTGTCGTTTTTATCTATATTATTGTTATTATTGTTATTATTATTATCGTTATTATAGATAATATCGTTTTTATCGGATTTGTTGATATTACTATTAACGTTATTATCTGTATTATCATTATTATTATTATCGTAATTATTGTCATTATCGTTATTATTATTATTGTTATTAATATAGTTAATATCGTTATTATTGTGATTAGTATTATCGAATTTATCCTCATTGTCATTATTATCGTTATTATTGTTATTATTAATATTGTTATCATCATAACAATTATTACACGTTATTATCATTATTATCGTCATTATTATTGTAATTATTATCGTTATCATCGTTGTTTTTATTATCGATATTATTGCTAACATTGTCATTACGAATATTATAATTGTCGTTTTTAACGTTAGAATCGTTATAATTGTTATTATTATTATCGTTACTCACGTTAATGTCGTTATTATTGTTATTATTGGTAATATTATTACTACAAATATCCAAATTATCTTTATTATCCGTCTTATTAATATTATTACTAACCTTATTATCATTATTATTGTTATTATCTTTATTATTATTATAGTTAATGTCGTTTATATCTTTATTAACTTTATTAATATATTAACTATTATCGTTATAGTCGTTATTATTATTAATATTATATTCGCTATTATTGTAATTATTATTATCGTTATTATCCTTATTATCTTTATTGTTCTTTCTATTATTATCGTTACTATCTTTATTACTATTTTTATTTATATTAATATTCTTGTTATTATTATCATTATCCATATTATCGTTATCATCGTTATTATAAATGTTATAATCGTTCTTTTCGAAATTATCGTTGTTACGATTATTATTGTTACTTTTATAATTGTTATTATCGTTATTATCGTTTTTATTGTTATTATCGTTATTATCGTTATTAACGGTATTATCGTTATTATCATTATTATTATTACTATTATTATTATTATTATCGTTATTATTGTTATTATTATTATCGTTGTCATCGTTATTATCATTATTTTCGATATTATAATTATTATTATTATCATTATTATCGTTGATATCGTTATTATTTTATTATTATTGTTATTATCGATATTTTCGATATTATTTTTGTTATTAGTATAGTTATTATCGTTATTATCGTATTATTATTATTATTATTATTGCTTTTCTCGTTATTATTTTATTATTATTATTATTATTATCGTTATTATCGTTATTATTTTTATTATTCTTTCCGTTATTATCGTTACTATTATTATCGTTATTAGCGTTATTATTATCCCCTCTGCGTGTGGTGAAGTATAATACTCCCTCAGTACTCTCTGCTTGTCGTAGGAGGCAACTAAAAGGGACTGTGCGAATTGCTTGTGAATGTTCTTGTATGGCTATTCTATACCTTTGTTCTTGTTTTATATTATTTTCTATTCTTTCTCTCACTCTCAAGCATCCTTCCATTCCTTTCCTTGCCTTTGGGGAGCTTGCCTCACAATATTTATATTTATTATGATGGATAGAAGAGAAAAAGTATAAAGCGGGCGTTGGAGGGACACCCACGCTACGGCGGTGCCAGGTGGTGTTAGGGCAGGCCATCCGCCGTTGTCATCAAACAACTGCCAGGAACTTGGGGTAGGCAATCTGACCCCAGCTCTGAATATTGCATCGGGAAGAGCATCACAGTTTGGCGACCTGGCCATAGCGCCAGGAAGAGTAAGATATGAGGAAAACCACATGAAGGAGTGGCAGTTGATTGCCAGGACCGTTGATATTACGCGGTTCTGCGTCCTGACGTCACCTATCCAGCCTGCGAATGGGACACCACAAGATGGAGAGAGTGAGAAACTCGCGCAAGCAAAATTCCTCCATGCCAAAATGAAGTTGGCTATTGCTAGACAGCCAAATGTCAACGACCTCCGGCCGTGCACTAGGCGAATACTGATGCGTGCCACCGAAGCCAGGATGCAGTACGGCGCAAAAGTATGTGCGGAGGCCCTGCGAAAAGAGAATTGTTGCAAAAGCATAGCCGCGGTACAGAGTAGGGGCGCTCTACGTATCGCTTGCTCCTACCGCACGGTCTCTGAGCCCGCGGTGCTAGTGGGCGCGGGAGTAATGCCGATCTTTCTACTAGCCCAGGAGAGACAATTCGTCCACCAGAAAAGGTCCGCTTTTGGTAAGGAGGAGGCATCATGGCTCGCCAGGAATACCAGCATCGAGGCCTGGCAAAGCAGATGGGAACGGGAGCCTAGGGGCAGATGGACGGCCCGACTCGTCAGTCGGCTGGACAGCTGGCTAAACCGGGAGGAGGGGGAGGTAGACTTCTACATCACCCTATTTTTAACAGGGTATGTTCTGTTCTGCTCCTACCTCGCAACAATGAGGAAGGTTGTAGACGTTAAATGCTACTATGGCGACTCAACCGTAGAAGACGCCCACCACACGTTCTTCATATGTGCACGGTGGAGCGCAGAACGATTTACCGTGGAGCATGAGCTCGGAGACATGTCGCCGGACAACATTGTCGAGAAAGAGCTGCGAGGGCAGAAGGAGTGGAACAGGTATGCCTGCTACGTGAGGGCAATCTTACGTAAAAAGAAGGAGATGGGCGGCCAATAGACATACCACCAACGTTGCACCAGGATCCTGTCATGTGGAGACAAATTGTGGTCGTCCTAATTAATGGGACATGATGAAGTGGCGCGATTATGAATTAATATCATATGACGGAACCGGGATGGTTTCACTATGCCTCTAGAATATGATATGCGATTAATCAGTAGTGCCTATTCCATCGATGAGCCCGACACTACAGGGACTTTAACGGAGTCCCAAATGGTAAAGGGTTCCTCTGGAGTTCTGAGTCAGTGAGTAAAGATTGGCATCCTCAGACCATCAAAAAAAAATTATCGTTATTATTATTATCCCTATTATCGTAATTCCCGTTATTATCGTTATTATTATTAATATGATTATAGTCACTATCGTTATTATTATTATCTTTATTAACGTAATTATCGTTATTTTATTTATTATTGAAAATATTATTATCGTCGTTATCGTTATTAATATTATCGTTATTATTGTTATTATTGTTATTATTATTATTATTATTATTATTATTATCTTTATTAACGTTAATATTGCTATAATTATTTTTTTAATTAACGCAATTATCCTTAATAATTTTATTATTCTTAACGATATTATCGTTATTATCGTTACTATCGCTATTATTAATATTATTATTATCGTCATTATCGTTATTATTGTTTCCTTTGCTTTTTTATTATTACTATTAACGTTACTATCGTTATTACTATTATTATTAATATTATTATTATAATTGCCGTAACTATTGTTATTATCGCAATTAATAATATTATTATTATTATTATCGTTATTATTTTCTTTATCGTTATTATTGTTATTATTATTAACGTTAACATAGTTATAATCCTTATTTTTGTTATTATTATATATATTATTATCGTTATTATCGTTGGTATCGTTATTACTGTTATTATTATTATAATTATTATCGTTACTATCGTTATTATTGTTCGTATTACTATAGTTATTATGGTTATTATTGTTAATATTATTAATATTATTATCGTTATGATAATTAATATCGTTATTATCGTTAACTTCGTTATTGTCTTCATTATTATGATTTTTATTATCGTTATTATCGTTATTATCGTTACTATTATTACTATTGTCGTTCTTATCATTATTATTAATATTATTATTATTATTATCGAAATTAACGTTATTATCGTTATTATTGTTATCGTTATTAACAGTATTGTCGTTATTATTGTTATTATTACTAAAATTATTAAGGTTATTATCGTTATTATCGATATTATCGTTATTATTTTTATTATTATTTTCAATATTAACGTTAATATTGTTATTAAAATTATCGATATTATAGTTACTATCATTATTATCGTTATTGTCCTTATTATTGTTTTTATTATTATTATTATCGATATTATCGTTAACATTGTTATTATTATTATCGATAATATCGTTATCATCTTTTTTATTATTATCGTTAATACCGATATTATCGTTAGTAACGTTATTTTTGTTATTATTACTACAATTATTATCGTCGATATCGTTATTATCGTTAGTACTGTTAATTTGTTTTCATTATTAATATGATTATCGTTATTATCGTTATTATCCTAAATATCGTTATTAATACTATTTTTATTATCGTCATTATCGTTATTATTGTTATTATTACTATTGATACTGTCATAATTATTATTATATGTTATTATCGTTATTATCGTTATTATCGTTATTTTCGTTCTTATTGTTATAACTTATATCTTTCTTATAGTTATTATTATTTTCGATATTATCGTTAACATCGTTATTATTATTATTATAATTGTCGTTATTAACGTAATTATCTTTATTTTCGTAATGATTGTAAATATTCTTATTATTATTATATATATTATAGAAATTATTCTTATGATTATTATTGTAATTATTACTATTATTATTATCGTTATTATCGTTATTATTAATATTGATATTATCGTTATTATCGTTGTTATCGATATTATGTTTATAATAATTATGATAATGTGTCTTATTTTTGTTATTATTGGTATTATTGTTATTGTTATTATATTTATTATTGCTATTATTATTATTATTATTATAGTAGTCATTATCTTTGTTATCGTTATTACTATTTTTAGTGTTGTTATTATTATGAAAATTATTGTTATGCTTATTATCTGAATTATCTTTACTTTTATTCTTATTATTATTGTTATTATCGTTATTATCGTTATTATTATTATTTTTACTATTATTATTATTATTATTATTAGTATTATTATCGTTAATATCATTATTATCGTTATTATATTTGTAATTGTTATTATTAATATCGTTATTTCGTTATGATCGTTATTATTGTTATTATTAATATTTTTATCTTACTTATTTTTGTTATTATTGTTACTATATTTATCGTTATTATCTTTAATATCGTTATTATTATTATTATCATTATCGTTATTATCGTTATTATAGTGTCTATCGTTATTATTCTTATTATTATTATTATTATGATTATTATTATTATCGTCGATATAGTTATTATCGTTATAACTGTTCTTTTAATTATCGATATTTCGTTATTATTGTTATAATTATTATTACTATTATTATTGATAATATCGTTTTCTTGTTATTATTGTTCGTAGAATTGTCTTTACTATCGTTATTATCGTTATTATCATTATTATTGTTGTTATTATTATTATCATTATTCTCATTATCGTTATTATCGTAATTATCGATATTATCCTTATTATTATTACTATTATTATTATTATTATCGATAATGTCATCTTTATTGATATTATCTTTATAATTGTCATTATTAATATTGATATTTCGTTTTTATCATTACTATTGTTGTTATTACTGTTGTTATTACCGTTATTATTGTCATATTTATTATTAGTATAGATATTTTTTTAACATCTTTATAATCGAATATATAGTCATTATTTTTAACGATATTATCATTTTTATTATTATTATTATTGCCGTCATTATCGTTTATATCGTTATTATTATTAATATTATTATTATCATTATTATAGTTATTCTCTTTATTATCCTTATTATCGTTATTTTTATTATTATTATAATCGTTATTATCGTTATTATGATTATTATTATGGTCGTTATTTACGTCTTAATTATTATCGATATTATTGTTATTATCGTTATTATCGTTATTTTCGTTATTATCGTTATAATTGTTATTATTTTTATCATTACTGTCGCTAAAATCGTTATTATTATTATTATTTTTATTATTATTACTATTATATTCAATATTATCGTTATTATTGTTCTTACTATTATTATCATTATCGTTATTTTCGTTAGTTTAGTTATTATAATTATAGCTATTATAATTATTAACGTTATAATCGATTTTATTGTTATTACTATTACCGTTATTATGGTTATTATTATTATTAATTTTATCGTTATTATCATTATTTTTTATATAGATATTATCGTTATTATCGTTATTATTGTTATCATTAAAGTTATTATCGATAATATCATTCTTATCGTCATTATTTCTTTATATTTATTATCGTCATTATCGTTATTCTCATTACCGTTTTTATCGTTACTATCGTTAGTATTGTTATTTTTAATACCGTTATTATTGGTATTATTGTTATTATTGTTATTATCGTTATTATTTTTATAATTATTACATACGCATTTATCGTTATTCTTGCTTTTATTGTTAATATTATGATTGACATTAACGTTTTTATCGTTATTATTGGTATTATTATTACTAGTCATATCGTTATTATCGTTATTATTGTTATAGTTATTATCGTTATTATTATTATTATTATTATCGTTATTATTGTTATTAATATTATTATTATCGGCTATATCCTTTTTATTACTATCGTTATTATCGTTATTAACTTTATTATCGTTATTATTTTTATTAATATTATTATTATTATTATCATTTTCATCTTTATTATCGTTATTATCATTATTATTGTTAATATTATTATTATTATCATCATAGATATTATCGTTAATACTGTTAATATTATTGTCTATATTATCATTATAGTTTTTATTATTATTATCCTTATTATCGATATTATCCTTATTATTGTTATTATTGTTATTATTTCTTTTAATATTAACTATTTTTCTGTTATTATCGTTACTGTTATTATTATTATTATTATTGTCGCTGTTATCTACATTATTGTTATTATTATTATCCTTATTATCGTTATTATCGTTATAATTCTTAATATTATTATTATTATTTTGATAGATAATACCGTTCATACAGTTATTATTATTATCGATAGTTTTATATTGTCGTTATTATTATTATCGTTATTATCGATATTAGCCATATAATTGTTTTATTTCTATTATAATTATTATTAGTTTCGTTATTATCCGTATTTTTATTATTATTATAATTATTATTGTCGTTTTTATCTACATTATCGTTAATATTATTATTCCTATTATCGTTATTATGTTTGTTATGGTTATTATCGTTTTTATTATTATCAGAATTATCATTATTATCGTTACTATTGTTATTATTAACGTTGTTATCGTTATTATCCCTATTATTATTATTATTTGTCTTTATTATTTATTTATCTTTAGTATATCGTTATATTAATAACAATAATAACCAAAGTAACGATATTAACGATAATAATAATAACGATAATAACGATTATAATAATAACGGTGACAACGATAATTACGGTAATAACGATAAGTAATAATAACAATATTAGTAATAATAAAGTCAATGACGATAATAATTGTAGCAATAATAGCAATAATAACTACAATTACGATAATGACGATATTAACGATAAAATAATATCGATAATAACGATATTATCGATATTAATATTAACAATGTTAAAGATGAATTCGAAAATATTAATAATAATAATAACAATAATAACGATGATAACGATATAAACGATTATAAAAATAACGACAAGAACGATAATAATAATAATAATAATAAAAATATTAACGATATTAACGATAATAACGATAATAATGATAATACGGATAACAATAAAAATAATACTAAAAATAACAACGTTATTAACAATAATATTAGTAATAATAATGACAATAATAATGCTAATAACGATTATATTGATAATAACTAGAATAATAATAATATTGACAAAAATAATATCGATAAAAACGATAAAGACGATAATAATATTATTAATAATATCTATCAAAACAGTAATAACGAAAGTAAGATTATTAGCGAAAATAATATTAACAATAATAACGATCATATCGATAATAATAATAACAAATATTATCAATAATATCGACAGTAATAATAAAAATAATTACATTAATAACTATAATAACGATAGTAACGTTAGAAACTATAATAATAATAACAACTATAAAGATAATAACGATATTGACGTTAATAGGATAATTATAAATAACAACAATAACGATAATACGATAATAATGGTAATAATAATGGTAAGAGCGATAATAGCTATAATAATAATAAGAGTAATAACGATAATAACGACAATAGAAATAACAATATAAACGATAATAACTATTATAACGACAATAATCATAACAGTATTAACGACAACAACGATATTAATGATAATAAAGACAATATAATTTATAATAAAGGTAATAATGATAATAATAAATAAAATAATAACGTTAATAACGTTAATATCAATAATAACGATGATCTTGATAATAACTATATAATTAATAATGATAATATCGACAAAAATAATAATAATAATAATAACGATAATACCGATAACTACAATAATAACGAGAATGATAAAAATAATAAAGATAATAACGATATTAACGATAATAATGATAATATAGAAAATAATAATAATAATATCAATAAAAACGATAATGACGATAATATCGATAATAATAATAATGAATATAACTCTAATAGCAATAAAAATCATAACGATAATAACGATAATAACAATATAAATTGTAGTAAAATTAACAATAATAACGATAATAATGAAAATAACTATATTAACGATAAAAATGATAGTTAAGATAAAAATAATTATGATTATAACGATAACAATAATAAAAATAATATCGATAGTAAAAATAATAAACGATAATGATGATAATAATAAAAATAATAATAATTATAATAATAAGAATTATGATAATAAAGATAAAAACGACAATAATAATAACAATAATGACGATAACAATGATAAAAGTAATAATAATAATAACAATAGTAACGATATTCATAATAACGATAATAAAGATTCAACAATAAAAATTATTGTAATAATGTCGTTAATAATATTAACAATAATAACGATAATAACGATAATAAAAATAATGATAAAATCGATAATAATAATAACAATTATCAGGATAATAACTATAATAACGACACTATAGATATAGTAATAGTAACAATAAAACTATAATAATGTTTATTACGATAATAATTATAAAAAAGTAACAATAATACCGGTAATAACGATAATAATAATAACAATAATATCGATAATGAATACGATAGTAACAATAGTAATAATAATAATAATAATAATAATAATAATAATAATAATAATAATAATAATAATAATAATAACGATAATAATGATAATAAATTCTAAATCGATAATAATAATAATATTAATAATAGTAATAATAATGATAATAACGATAGTAATAATAATAAATTTTAAATCGATAATAATAATAATAATAATAATTACAATAATTGTAATATTAACATTAATGACGATAATACCGATAATAATAACAAGAATAATAAAGTTATTAAAAAAAATGACAATACTAAAGATAATAATAATAATAATAACAATAATAACGATAATAACGTTAATAATAATAATGACGATAGGAATAATAATATTATAAATTATAACAATATTAACAATAAAATAGATATTAACGATAATAATAATAACAATAAATACATTAATAATGACACTAATAGAAATAATAATAAAGATTATTACAATAATAACAATTTTAAAGGTAATAACGATGATAAAGATAATAACGATAATAACGAAAATAATAACGATAATAACTATAATAACGTTAATAACGATAGTAATAATAAAATTAGTAACGATAATTACGATAATAACGATTAAAACATTAATAATAAAAACGATGATAACGATTATAATATTGTCTATAAAAACGACAATAATAACAACGACAATATATTTAATAACGGTTATAACGATAATTATAAAAATAGTATTAAAGGTAAAAAAATAATAACGATAATAATTATAATAACAATAATAATAATATCAAAAATAACAATAAAATTAATAACGTTAATTACGAATATAACGATTATAACAATATTAATATTTACAATCATAACGAAAATTATAATAATAAGGACAATAACGATAATTACGATATTAGCGATAAAATAGATAATAATAATAACAATTCTAACGATAACAACGATAAAAATCAATAATAATAATAAAGATAATAACGATAATAATAATAATAACGATAATGTCGATGATAATAAAAATAGTAATAATAATACCATTAATAACGATAATAACGATATAGCGATAATGGTAACGATATTAACTATAATGACGATACAAGGATAATAATGATAGAATTAATAACGATAATTATGATAATAAGGATCATAACAATAATAATAATAATCATAATAATGATAATTATAATAGAAATAATAACTATAATAACCATATTTACTAAAATAATAATAAAAATAATAACGACAATAACGTTAATAGAGTTAGTAATAATAACAACAATAGCGATAATAACGATAATTATAACTATAATAATAATAATAATAATAAAAATATTAACAATATTGAAAGTAAAAACAATAATAACGATAACAATGATAATAACAAAAATAATAACAATAATATACATAATACTAATAAGGTTAATAACGATAATAATAAAAATAACGATAAAATATTAATAATAACATTTATAACGAAAATAACGATAATAATAATAAGAAAAATAATAACGAAAATAACGTTAATAAAGTTAGTAATAATAACAGCAATAGCGATAATAACGATAATAATGATATTAACTATAATAGCGATAGTAGTAAAAGTAATAATCATAAAAGTAACAGTATTAACGTTATTAACGCATGTAAAAGTAATAATGACATTATAATGATGATAGTGATAATAAAAATAAAGTTAATAACGAAATTAATGATAATAATAAGAACGATAATAACTATAATAACGATAATTTACTATAATATAATAATAATAATAATAATAATAATAATAATATCGATAATAACAATAATAACGATAATAACGATAATATCGGTAATAATTATATCGATAATAACGATAATAATTATAATAATAATAACGATAATTATGATATAATAATAATAACAATAATAACGATAATAAGGATAGTAACAACAGTAACAATAATAACTCTAATAACGATAATAACGACAATAACGATTATGACGGTTTTTACAATAATATTATTGGTATTAGTAGCAATAATAAAAATAATAACGATAATGAAGATAATAAGGGCCACGATATAACGATAATAATTATATTAAATAATAACGATAACAAAGATAATAACGATAATAAAGACAAAAACGAATTTAACGGTTATTACGATAATAATATTCGTATTAGTAGCAATAATAACAATAATAACGATAATGAAGATAATAACGGTCACGATATAACGATAATAATAATATAAAATAATAACGATAATAACGATAATAACGATAATAAAGACAAAATCGAATTTAACGGTAAAAGCGATAATAATCCCGTGTGCTTCTATCCAGGAGATGACTCTGCGCATGACCTGTTTGAGCTGCATTTGTGCCTCCTCCGTCTCTCTTGCAGTTATGACAACTGCAGTGTCGTCTGCGTACCCAACCAAGAAAGCACCATCAGGGACTGCCATACGAAGGATACCTTCGTAAAATATAATCCAAATATCTGGTCCTAGTATGGATCCCTGAGCTGCCCCCGATATCAATTCCAAGTTTCTTGGACCATCGCCAGTATTGTATTCTAGGAAGCGCTCGTTCAGGTAATCCCCGAGTATTCGGAGTATGTACCACAGAACTCTGAAATTACGTTCGAGCGCTTCCATTGCCAAGTACCACCTGACGGAGTTGAAGGCAATTCTCACGTCTAAGGTGGCCAGCAGACACAAAGGGCGGGAATGGTGATTCCCGCACTGGGTCATCTTAGCGGCCGTGACAACCTCTTGAACTGCGTGGATGGTGGAGAGGCCTGATCGAAATCTATACTGACGGGCAACAAGATCCTCCGCTACCCTCACGGCTACGTGCAGCCGTGGCCTAAGCAGCTTCTCCAGGAGCTTGCCAGCCGTATCGAGCATACAGATAGGACTGTATAACGAAGCTGCATCTGCTGGACCCTTGACCTTGCTGATGAGTACAAGCCTCGCTTTCTTCCACAGGGCGGTGAATATGCCCTCCCTGCTGCCAAAGAAGCAGTATCGAGATCGCGTCTCTTCGCTCATTGTGCTAAACTGCGTAGACTTATGCACTTCTTACGAAGATCTGCGATCTCGTACGTCCACCAGTATGCAGGTCGCCTCTGCCGTTTCGTGCCCTACTTTGGCACCGCTATCGCGCAATCCTTTTGGGTGGAGCTGCATAGAAGCTGCAGTAATTATCCTGGCTTGTGCTGCTGGCGATAGACTCGCAGATGCATTTTGAAGTGATCTCCATCCTTCTTCAATGACCGAAGACAGCCTCTCTCGGTCCATTCTTAGAATGTTCCACCGGAGGTGTCGTTTTGCAATTGTCACGACTATCATCCTATCGTGTACATCGAAGAGTATGTACTGATGATCGCTCCCGGTATAATCCTCTATTACACGACAGCCTGCGACTTTTGCCACAAGTTGTTTGTTCACTAGAAAGACGTCCGTGATTGTCTCTCTGTAGCCGGGCCTACGGATGCTTTGTGTCGAGGCTGTATTGAGTACTGATAGCACTAGGCTCAACACCGACTCCATGATTCGCTTTCCTCTGGAGGCCGGTCTGGTCTCCCCCAAATCGAGAGCTTTGGCATTGACGTCAGCAGCCACAATGAAATCGCCTTGCATTTCCCGCAGTGCGTCTTCCAGATCGTCCAGTTTAGACTGGCAGTCGTTTATCCAGTCGTTCGGGGTGTGATATACGCTGACATAAGACGTCGAGTTGTGTCCCATCCAAACGTATCCGCATCCGGATCCTGGATCCGACACATGCATTTGACGGGAATCTGAGATCCAGATGGCCGCGGTGCCCAATTCGTCTACGTACCATCCTAAGCCCTCTCTGTCCTGGTATTGTTGGCTAAATAAAACGATACCAGCTTTTTTCTCACAGCAGAGCCGGGTTAGGAGTTGGTGCACCGTATTGCTTCTATTGAGATTACCCTGAAGTACACTCGTCCTGTTTTCCTCTTGTTGGCTGTTGCATGGGCCTCTTTGAAAGTTTTGCAGGCCCTTGATCCCGCCAAGTGCTTCTTAGGTTCAACAACGTTATTGGAGCATAAGAAGCAAGTCGGTTCTCTGACCTTGCAGTCTTTGATCGTGTGCCCCGTGCCGCCGCAGAAATAGCAAAACTTACTGCGATCAGAGCCATTGCACGTGGAGCTATAGTGACCAAAGTTGAGACAGCGGTAGCATCTCCTCACTTCTGCTCCTCGCCTGACCCTGCAAATGACGATGCCGACCAGCACTCGGCCGACCATTAAAAGCTTCACAGCTGCTTCCTCTTCTTGTCTGAGGAGGGCCAGGCGTTGTTGTCTCGCGTTGGGGTTCGTCAATTTAACCTCTAGATTCCCCGCGTAGTCTGGAAGGGTCCTCTTTAAGGCCACCTCGACTTCCACCCCCAAGGTGTAGCAATCGCAGTCCCGTATCTCCAGCGTACCTCTAGGGACCAGTTCCGTGATGCAGCTCGTTTCTCCAACTTCTTTCCTCAGGTTTTAAGCGAATGAGGACCTGATATGCTCAGTGGTCTTCTTAAGTTCGAGGAGAACCCCTCCAATCCTGGTCTGCCGGAACGATCTAACGTCTACCCCTGTTCCGCTGGTCTTGAAGTGGAAGTCTCCGACTACGTCTGCATAAGATTCACCTTGCGCAGGTTTCAGGAGGATCGCTTCTGGCCTTGTCCTCTTTCTCGGCCTTTCCTCCGATTTGCTCTGTTTCTTTTTCTCCTGCTGTGTGTGTTTCATCACTTTCGTCGCTGGTTTGTCCTAATTTCATTTCTTCTTAACGACCTCCGTCCACTTGGTGGCTTCGGTCGTCGTCGTCTCTTGCCTTGGTCTTTTGAGGCTTTCTTGATGCAACTTCGGCGGGCTTGTGGCTACTCTTTTAATTGCGCCAGCATCAGTTAGAAAATTTACCCAAGGGCTCTGTGAAACTCGGGCTAGAGTCCTCGCTCTCTTAATGACCATCCTTCGAGATTCATAAATTATCTCGAGGCTGTCTATGATGTCCTCAATTTCTGGGAGCCGTTGCTTAATAGTGTTGTTAACGTTGGGCTGTCTAGTAATAGCCGCCTTCATTTTGGCAAGGAGTACTTTCGCTTGAGCGAGATTCTCACTATCTCCATCTTGTGATGTCCCCATCGCAGGCTGCATAGGTGACATCAGGCCGGAGAACCGCGTGCTATCAACTGCCCTGGCAGCCTATTGCCACTCTGCCAAGTAGCTTTCCTCATATTTTAGCCTTCCTGTCGCCATAGACAAACCGCAGGGCAGGACGCCTATCTGTGGTGCTCTTCCTGTAGGAACATCCAGAGATGGGGCCAGGTTGCCTACCCCAAGCTCCTAGCAGATGCTGGATGACGACGGTGGGTGGCCTGTCCTAAAACCAACTGACACCGCCATGGAATGTAAGTCCCTCCCACGACAGTATTTAACGTTTTATGTACTATCCATCATAAGAAATATAATAATTGTGAGGCGAGCTGCCCAAAGGGAAGGCAGGGAACGGAAAGAAGCTTGATAGTGAGAGAAAGATTAGAAAAAGATATAAAAGAAGAACAAAGGTAAGACTAGCCGTACAAGAACATTCACTCGCCATTCACACAGTCCATTTTAGTCGCCTCCTACGACCAGCAGAGAGTACTGAGGGAGTATTATACTTCACCACACGCAGAGGGGATAATAATAACGCTAATAACGATAATAATAGTAACGATAATAACGGAAAGAATAATAAAAATAATAACGATAATAACGATAATAATAATAATAATAATAAAATAATAGCGATAATGATAGTAATAATAATAACAATAATAACAATAACAATGATAATAATGATTTTAACGATAATTAAAATAACTATATCAACGATAGTATCGATAATAACAATAACAATATTACGATAATATCGATAAAAATAATAACAATATTAACTATAATCTCGTTAATAATAATAATAAAAATAATAACAATAATAGCGATAAAAACGATAATAACTGCTATAATTATCACGATAATAAATATAATAATGACAATAATAATAATAAAAATCATAATAATAACGATTATAATGATAATAACGATAATAATATTAATATTAATAACAGTAATAACGATAATAAGGATAATAACGATATTATCAATAATAATAATTATAACGTTAATAACAATAATAACGATATAAACGATAATAACGGTTCTAATAGTAGTAATAATATCAATTTTACCAATAATAACGATAATAACGTTAATAACGATAATAACGATAATAATAGTATTAATAATAACAATATTAAAAATAATAACGATAATAACGGTAATAACGAAAATAATATTAGTAATAATAACAATAATAACAATAATAACGAAAATAAGGGTATAAACTATAATAATAATAACTAAATTATAGATAATATCGATAATAATAATAACAATAATAACGATAATAACAATGATAATTCTAACAGAAATGAGGGTAATGAGGATAATAACGATAATAATAATATCATTAAAAACGATAACAAAGATAATAAATATAAAAGTAATGACGCTATCAACGATAATAGTAATAATTATAATAAGAACAGAAAAGATAATAACAATAATAATAATAATAATAATAAAGTCATACAACGATATAAACGATAATAACGAAAATGATAATAACAATAATAACGATAATAACGATAATAATAATAATTATGACAATAAAAACGATTATAACGTCAATAACAATAATAGTAATTATAATAATAAAGATAGTAACGGAAATAATTATAATAATAATAACGATAGTGACGGGATTAATAATAATCGTTATAACGATGATAACGATAATTACGATAATAACAATGATTATAATAACGATAAAAGCAATAATAACAATAACGGATAATGACGGTAATATCGATAAAACTAATAATAATAATGACGATGATAAATATAATTTGAACAAAAATTATAATAATAATAATAATATTAACGACAATAACTATAATAATAATAATAAGATCGATAATAACGATAATAATGATAATAACAATATTAGTAATACCAAAAATAACAATAACAACGATAATAACAATACTAAAATTAATAAAAATATTAACGATAATATGGATAATAGCGATAATAACGGTAATCGCGATAATTACGATAATTACGATAATAATAATAATAATAATAATAATATGAATAACAATGATAATAAAGTTATTTCTATCAATAAAAACGATTCTAATGATAATAACGATAATAATGATAATAAAAATAACGATAATAAGTGTAATAACGATAATATTGATAAAAACGCCAATAATAATAATAATAATAATAATAATAATAATAATAATAATAATAACGATAAAAACGATAATAATATTAGTAATAGTAACATTAATAACGATAAAGTGATAATAATAATAATATTAATAACGATAATAACAATATTAGGGATAATAATAATAATAATAATACAGATAAAAACGATATTAAAGGGATTTCCCCCACGACGAATAGAACCGCGGGCTCAGAGACTGTGCGGTAAGAGCACGCGATTCGGAGAGCTCCCCTCCGCCGTACAGCTGCTATGCGCTTGCGATATTTCTCCTTTAGCAGCGCCTCGATAATAATAACGATAATAACGGTATCAACGATAATAATGATAATAATGATATTTTCGATAATAACGGTAACAATAGTAGTAATAATAAAATTAATAACAATAACAGCGATAATAACGAAATTAAAGATAAAATAATATCGATAATAACGATATTAAAGATAATAATAATAACAATATTATCGATAATATCGGTAATAATATTACTAATGAGAATAATAACGATGAAAACGATAATAATAATAATAATAATAATAAAGATAACAACGATATTAACGATAATAACGATGAAAATTATAACAATAATAACGACAATAACGATAATAATGATAATAGGAATAATAATAATAACGATAACAACGATAATAACGATAATAATAATAATACTTATAAAGATGACAACAATATTAACCATAATGACGATATAAATAATAAAAATAATAATGATAATTACGATAATCATGATAATAACGATAATAATAATAACGATAATAACAGCAATAGTAATAATAAGTGTAAGGATAATAACGATAATACCGAAAATAATAATAATAATAATAAAGATAATAACGATATTAAAGATAATAATGATAATAATGATAATAACGATAATAATACTAATTAAAATAACAGTAATAACAATAACATTGATAAAAACTATAACAATAATTTTAATAATAAAGAAAATACTGATAATGAATATATATATAATATATAATGATATTAATGAAAATATGATAATAAGAATAACAATAATACGACAATAAAGATAATAAGGATAATAATAATAATAATAATAACAATAATATCGATAAAATCAAAAATAATAATAACAAAAGTATCGATAGTAACTGTAGTAAAGATAATAATAATAATAATATTACCAATAACAACAATAAAAACAATAATAATAATACCGATAATAACGATGATAATAAAAATAATAATAACGATAATTACGATAATAATATTAATATTAATAACGATAATAAAGATAATAATGGTAGTAATAATAACTATAATAACAATAATAACGACAATAACGATATTAACGATAATAATAATAACGATAAAAACGGTAATAACGATTATAATAATAACGATGATAACGATAATGATAATTATATTATTAAGATAGTAACAATATTAACGATAATAACGATAATATTAACAATAATAATAACAATAATATCGATAATAATGATTCTTACGATAGTAAAATAATAATAATAAAGATTACAACTATATTATTGATAATAACGATAATAAAAATAACAATAATAAGGATAATAAAGATAATAATAATAATAAAAATAAAGATAATAACTATAATAATAAAAAAAATAACATTAATTACAATAGAAAGGAGAATGACGATAATAGTAATAAAGATAATAACGACAATAGTAATAATAATAATAATGATAATAAAGATAATAACGATAAGAATAATAATAATTATAATAAATATAATAATGATATTAACGAAAATAATGATAATAATGATAATAACAAATACAATAATAATATTAAAAATAATAACAATAATATCGATAATGTCGTTAATAATAATAACAATAATAACAATAATAACGATAATTTCGTTAATAATAATAAAAATCTTAACGATAATATCGATAAAAATATTAATAATAATAACTATAATAACGACAATACCGATACTAATTACATCAACAATAATAACGAGATTGATAAAAATAATAAAGGTAATAACGATATTAACGATAATAGCGATTAATATCAAAATAATAATAATACTAATAACAATAACAACGATAATGACGATAATAACGACAATAATAATAATGAAAATAACGATAATAGCAAATAAAACTAAAAACGATAATAACAATAACAATTGTAGTAATATTAACAATAATAACAATAATAATGAAAATAAGTATATTAACGATAATAATGATAGTTATGATAATGATAATAATTATTATAACGATAAGAATAATAATAATGTCGATAGTAATAATAATAACGATAATGACGATAATATTAAAAATAATAATAACAATAATAATGATAATAAAGATAAAAACGATAATAATCATAACAATAATGATGATAATAACGATAAGAATAATAGTAATAATAACGATAATAACGATAGTTATATTAACGATAACAAAGATTACAATAATAACAATTATTGTAATATTGTCGATAATAATATTAACAATAAGAACATTAATAACGATAATAATAATAATGATAAAATCGATAATAATAATAACAATTGTAACGATAATAAAGATACGAATAATAACAATTATCACGATAATAACTATAATAACGATACTAACGATAACAAAAATAATAACAACAACAACTATACTAATGGTTATTACGATAATAATAATAAAAGAAGTAACAATAATACCGATAATAACGATAATAATAATAACAATAATAACGATAGTGACTATAATAATAATAATAATAATAATAATAATTATAATAATAATAATAATAATAATAATAATTACAATAACAATGATAATAACATTAATGACGATAATACCAATAATAGTAACAATAATAACGATAACAATGATATTAATAGTAATAATGATAACAATAACAACGATAATTACAATAATAACTAAAATAATAATCACAATAATATCGAAAATAACGAAAATAATAATAAAAATAATAAAGAAAATAACGATAATAACGATAATAACGATATTAACGATAATAGTAACGTTAATAATGATAATATCGTTAATAATAAGAACATCAGTAAAGAAAATAACGATGATAATAATAATGAAAATAACAATAATAAGGATTATAACGATACTAACGTTAGTAACAATAACAATAGTAACGAATATAACGATAATAATGATAATAGAGATAATAATTATAAAAATAATAAAGTGAATAAAAATAATACCAATAATAACGGTAATAATAATAATAATAATAACAACAATAACAATAAAAACGATAATAATAATAATAACGATAGGAATAATAATAATAACAATAATAATAATATGAACAGTAAAATCGATATTAAGGATAATAATAATAACAATAAATACATTATTAATGACACTAATAGTAATAATAATAAAGTTTATATCAATTATAATGATTTTAAAGGTAATAACGATAATATCGATAATACTAATAACAATAATAACGACTACAACGATAATAACGATAATAACGATAATAACGATAAAATAGATAATAATAATAACAATTATAACGATAACAACGATGATAATAATAATAATAATAAAGATAATAACGATAATAATGATAATAACGATAATGACGATAATGATAGGAATAGAAATAATAATAATATTGATAACGATAATAACAATAATAACGATATAAGGATAATAATAACAAAATTAATAACGATAATTACGATAATAAGGGTTATAACAATGATAATAATTAAAATAATAACGATAATTATAATAATAATGGTAATAACGGTACTAACGAAGATAAGGAAAAAATCTATAATCTCTATAGCAATAATAACGATAATAACGATAATATTAATTATAATAATAATAACAATAATAAAGTTAATAACTATAATAATAATAATAAAAATTACAATAATTATGATTATAACGATATTAACGTTTATAATAATAACAATAGTAACGATAATAACGATAATAATAATAATAATAGCACAATAATAATCCTAATAAGAATAAAATTAATAACGTTAATAATAATTACAATTATAACGATAATAACGGTAATAATAATAATAATAATAATGATAATTATAATAACAATAATAACGATAATTTTGATATAAATAATAACAATAATAATGATAATAACGATAATAATAAAAATAACGATAATAATAATAACGACAATAACGATAATACGAATATTAATAATAACGATAATAACGATAATAACGATAATAACGATAATAGCGATAATAATAATAATACTAATAAATATAACAACGACATTAACGATAATAACGATAATCATGGTAATAACGATAATAATAATAACGATAATGACGACAATAGTAATAATAAGTATAAGGATAATAACGATAATAACGATAACAATGATAATAATAATAACAATAATACGTTAATAATGATAATAAGGATAATAATAATAATAATAATAACAATATTAACGATAAAAACAATAATAGTAATAACAAATGTATCGATAATAACATAATGAACATAATAATAATAACAATAATAACGATAACAACAATAAAAACGATAATAATTATAACGATAATAACGATAATAATAAAAAATAATAATAACGATAATAAAGATAATAAAGACAATAATAATAATAACAATAACAATAACAATAACGATTATAATGATAATAACAATAATAATATTAATAATAATAACAATAGTAATGATAATAACGATAATAAAGATAATAATAGTAGTATTAATAACAATAATATAGTATTTATATATAGTTTATATATATTTATTGTTACAACTATGACCTTTATTATTATTATTATTATCGTTATTATCGTTATTATTGTTATTATCGTTATCATTGTTAATATTGTAATTATTACTGTTATTATTATCGTTATTATCTTTAATATCGTCATTTTTATTACTATTATTATAATTGTCGATATTATCTTTATTTACGTTATTATCGTTATTATTATTATCTTTATTATCGTTATTATCGGTATTACCATTAATATCGTTATTATCTTTATTATTAGAAATATTATTATCGCTATTATTGTTATTATCATCATTATTATTATGGTTATTACCGTTATTATCGATATTATTGCTATTATTATTATTATTGTTATCGATATTAACAATAATAATATCATAATTATTATCGATATTCTCGTTATTATCCTTATTTCTATTATCATAAACAGAGTTATTATCGTTATTATCGATATTATTATTATCGTTATTATCGTTAATAATGCTATTATTATTACCGATATAATCGTAATTATAGTTGTTATTTTTAATGTTATCATCGTTATTATCATTATTATCCTTATTATTATTATTTTCATTCTTCTCGTCATTATTGTTATCATTATTATCTTGATTAACGTTAACATCAATGTCATCTACATTATTCTTATTTATAATATCGATTTTATCATTTATATCGTTATTATTATTATTACTGTTATCGCTATTATCGATATTATTATGATCGTTATTATCGTTGTTATCGTCATTATTGTTATTGCTGATATTATTATTGTCGATATTATCGTTAATATTGTTATTAGTATAATCGATATTATCGTTAATATCATTAATATTATAATCGCTATTATCGTTATTATCGTTATCATCGTTGATATCGTTATTATCCTTATCAATATAATTAGTATTATTGTTATTATCGTTATTATCTTTATTAATGTTATTATTATTGTCGGTGTCACCGTTATAATTCTTACTTTCGTTATTATTATTGTTACTATTAATGTTATTATTGTTGATATCGTTATTATCTTTATTATCTTAATTATTATTATTATCACTATTATTATTATCATTATTATCGTTATTATCTTTAATACCGTTATTATCATCATTATCCTTATAATTATTATCTGTATTATCGTTATTGTCGTTATTATTATTATTACTCTTGCGTTATTATCGTTAATATTATAATCGTTAAAATATTATAATCGTTAATATAATAATCGTTATTATTCGTTATAATATATTATCGTCAATAATGTTATTATTATAATTAATATAATTAATGGTACTATTGTTGTTATTATCGTTATTGCCGTTATTATTATTATTATTTTTTCTTTACGATCGTTATTATAGTTAATATCGTTATTAACGTTATTATCTTTATTATTATTCGCGTAATTATCGTTATTATTGTTATTATTATTGAAATTATTATTATTACCATTATTATCGTTATTATTGTTTTATTATTTTTATTATTATTATTATTTTTATTATTATTATTATTATTATTATTATTATTATTATTATTATTATTCATATTATTATTATTATTATTATCGTTATTGTCGTTATTAATATTAATGTTATTATCGTTGTTATCGTTATTATTGTTATTTTCTTTAATATTATTATCGTTTCTATCGTTATTATCGTTATTAACGTTATTATTTTTTTATTATTATCTTTATTTTTGTTATTATTTTTACTTTCAATATCGTTATTATCGTTATTATTGTTATTATTGCTATTATTATCATTATTATAATCATCATTACCATTATTGTTATTACTATCGATATTATTATTATTATTATTATTATCGTTATTTTCATTGTTATGATTATCGATATTATCGTTTTGATCATTATTATTGTTATTTTTATTATTATTATTATCGATATTATTGTAATTATTTTTAATATTATTATCGATATTATCGTTATTATTGTTATTATTATTACCGTTAAAATCGTTTTTATCGTTACTATTGTTCTTACTGTTATTAATACTACTATTACTATCCTTATTATCGTTATAATAGTTATTACTCTTAATATTGTTATTATTACTTCTATTATTATCGTTATTGTCTTTATTATCGCTGTTATTATCCTCATTATCGTTAATATCGTTAATAACGCTATTATCTTTATTTTTATTATTATTATTAATATCGTTAATATCGTTATTATCGTTATTATTATTATTATTATTGTCGTTAATATCATTATTATTGTTATCGTCATAATCGTTATTATCGTTATTATTGTTCTTATTTTTAACATTACCACTATTATTATCGTTATATTCGTTGTAATCGTTATTATCGTTATTATAATTATTACTATTTTGGTTATTATCGTTAATATTATAATTGTTATTATCGTAATTATCTTTATTAATATTATTAATGTTGTCGTAATTATCGTTAATATTATTATCGTTATTATCTGTATTATCATTATTTTTGATGTTATTAATATTATTATTTCGTTATTAAAGTTATTACTATATTCGTTGTTATCGATGTTATCGTTATTGTAGTTATTATTATTCTTGTTATTATCGTCGTAAACTATAATATTATTATTATCATTATTATTATTATCATTATTATCGTTATTATCTTTAGTATTGCTATTATTATGATAATAATTATCGTTATTAAAATTATTATCATTATTATCATTAATATTCTTATTATTATTATCGATATTATCGTTGTTATTATAATTATTATTATCTTCATTAACATTTTCATTATTATTATTATTATTGCTATTATTGTTTAAACGTTATTATTATTGTTATTATCGTAATTATCGTTATTATTAGTATTATAATTATCATTAATATTGTCATTATTATTATCGTTGTCAACGTTATTACATTTACCTTCGCTATTTTTATTATTATTAGTATTTTTATTATTATCGTTATTATCGTTATTATCGGTTTTATCGATATTATAGTTGTGATGATTATCGTTATTATCGTTATTATCGTTATTTTTATTATTAATATTGTTATTATTATCGTTATTATTATTTTCTTTATTATCTTCATTATCGTTATTAGTGTTATTATTCCTAATCTTATTATCGTTATTAAACTACTATCGTTATTATTATTATCGTTATTATCCTTATTACCATTATTACTACCGTTGTTATCATTATTACTGAAATCGTTATTCTCAATATTATCGATATTATCGTTATTATTATTATTACTACTATTATTATTGTTATCGATATTATTGTTATTATCGTTATTATTATTATCGTTATTATTGTATTTATCATTATTATCATCATTATTATAATCTGTACTATCGTTATTAGCGTTATTATCGTAATTATTATTATTAATAATGTCATTATTATCGTTATTATTATTATTATTTTTATTATTAGAAATATAATCGTAATTACCGTTATTATTATTATTACTGTTACAGTTATTATCGTAATTATCTTTATTATTGTTATTAATATTTTAATTAATATCGTTATTATATTTATTAGTTTTATAAACATAATCTATCTTATCTTTATTATCGATATTATCTTTATTATAGTTATTAGTGTCATTTTGAATACTATTATTATCGTTATTATTGTTATTATTGTTATTACTATTATTATTATTATTGTTAGTATCGTTATTATCGTTATTATCGCTAATATTATTATTATTATTATCATCAGTAATGTTAATATCGTTAATAACGTTATTATTATTATTATTATCATTATTATCGTTATAATTATTATTATTATTATCGTTATTATCTTTATTAATGTTAGTATTATTATAGTTTTTACTTTGTTATAAATATTATTAGACTTACTGTCGTTATGATTGTTATTATAGTTATTATTGTTTTTATTATTATCGTAATTATCGTCATTATCTTTATTATTGTTATTATTATTAACGTAAATATCGTTATTATAGATATCATTATTATAATTATTATCGCTATTATCATTATCATTATATTTATCGTTATTATTGTAATTATTATTAATATTACTATCGTTAATATTGTTATTCTTGTTTTTCTTATTATTATTATTACAGTTATTATCGTAATTATTTTTATTATTGTTATTATTATTATTTTTTATATCGTTTTATATTTATTCTTGTTATAATTATAATCGTTATTATCTGTATTATCGATCATATCTTTATTATTGATATTAGTGTTATTATTTTTACTATTATTATCATTATTATAGATTTTATTATTATTATCGTTATTATCGTTATTATCGTTATTATCCTTATTATTGTTATTACTATTATTATTATTATCGTTATTATCGGTAATAACGTTATTATCTTTACTACTATTATTATTATCGATATTATCGTTATTATCATTATTATTATTTTTACTAATGTCTTTTCTATCGTTGTTATTATTATCGGTCTTATCTTTTAAAGTTTTTATTATTGTTATCGTTATTATCGATATTATCGTTTTAATTGTTATTATTGTTATAATTACTACTATTATTATCGCTGTTATCGTTATTGTCGTTATTATTATTATTATTATTATTATTATTATTATTATTATTATTATGGTTATTATCGTTTTATTCGTTACTATTATTATTATTATTATTATCGTAATTATCGTAATTATCGTAATTATCATAATTATCTGTATTATCTTTATTATTATTATTGTTATTATCGTCGTTAATATCGTAATTATCGTTCTTATTATTATTGTTATTATCGTTATTATTATTATTATTGCTATTATCGTTATTATCGTTATTTTTGTTTATATCGATATTATTATTATTACCATAATCGTTATATTTGTTATCATTAATTTCATTATTATCGTTATCGTCGTTAATATCATTATTATTATTTTTACTATTGTCGTTATTATCGTTATTATTTTTATGGATAATACGATTATTATTGTTATTCGTGTCATTATTATATTAATTATTATCCATTTTATTGTTCCTATTGTTATTATTTTTATCGAAATTATTGTTGTAATCGTTAATATTACAACTTTTATTATTCTTATAATTGTTATTATTGTTATTATTGTTATTATTATGATCGTTATTATCGTTAACTACATTATTATCTTTATTGGTTTTAATATTATTATCGCTATTTTCGTTATTATCTTTATTATTGTTAATATTATTATCGTTATTATCGTTAATGTCGTTCTTGTCGTTATTATTCTTACTATTGTTATTATTAGTATTATTATTATGGATGTATTCGTTAATATTGTTATTAATTTTATTAGTATTATCGTTATTATCATTATTATGGTTATTATTATTTTTAATACTATCATTTGTAATATTATTATCGTTTATATTGTTAATATTATTATTATTGCTATTGTCGATATTATCGTTATTATTGTTACCGATATTATCTTCATAATCATTATTCTTGTTCTCATTATTATTATTATTATTATCGATATTATCGTTATTATCGTTAATATCGTTATTGTAGTTGTATTGTTATTATTATTATGGCTATTATATTTAATATAGCATTTATCTTTATTATTAATATAAATATTACCGATATTATCGTAATTATTGTTATTATCATTATTATACTAAATATCGTATTAGTTATTTTTATTATTATTATTATTGTGGCTTTATCATTAATATCGTTATTATTATTATTACTATTAAAGTTATTATCGTTATTTTTTATTTTTATTATCTTAATGATGGTTATTATTGTTATTATTATTATTTTTATTAATATCGTTATTATCGTTCTTATTGTTGTTATTATAATCGATGTTATCTTTATTATTGTTATTGTTGTTGTCGTTATTATCGTAATTATCGTTATTGTTATTATTATTATTATTGTTATGTTCGATATTATTAATATTAATATTATTATTTTATCGTTATTATCATTATTATCGATAATATCGCTATTATCATTATTATTATTTTCGTTATTACCTTTAATAACGTTATTATCATTATTATTGTTGTTTTTTTATTGTGGCTTAATTGCTATTGTCGTTATTCTTGTTATTAATATTATTGTTTTTTTCGTTATTATTGTTACCATTATTACTATTATTATCGATATTATGATTATTATCGTTATTATTGTTATTACTATACTTATTGTTGTCATTAATATCTTTTTTAACCTTATTATTGTTATTATTGTTTTTATTACTACGATTATTGTGGTTATTATCATTTATGTTGTTATTATTACTAATATTAATATTAATATTATCGTTATTAACTTTATTTTCGTTATTATTATTATTACTATTATCGTTAATATAGTTATTTTTTATCGTTGTTATCGTAATCATCGTTATTATTGTTATTACTTTTATTATTATTAATATCGTTATTATCGAACTTATTGTTGATATTATAATCGATACTATCTTTTTATATCGTTATTATTGTTATCACCATTATCGTTATTATCGTTATTATCGTTATTATCGTTATTATCTTTTTTACTGCTTTTATTATTATTATGGTTATTATCCTGATTATTATTATTACTATTACCATTATTATCATTATTACAGTTATTATCGTTATTATCGTTGTTATTATTATTATTATTAATATTAATATTATTGTCATTATTATCGCATTATCGTTATAATTATTATTATGCATTTTATCATTATTATCTTTATTATCGATATAAACGTTATTATTATTATTATGCTCGTTATTAACATTGTTACAGTTATCATCGTTATTGTTACAATTATTATAGTTTTTAACGTTATTATCATTATTATTATTATTATTATTATTATTATTATTATTATTGTCGTTAATATTAGTATTATCATTATTATCGTTATTATCATTAGTACCGTTATTATTATTAATATAATTGTTATTATCGTTATTATCATTATTGTTGCTATTATTATTATTTTTATTATCGGTATTGTTATTTTTATTCTTATAATTATTGTCGTTATAATTATTATTATTACTATCGTTATAATTGTTATTATTTTTATTAGTATTATTATTACTACTATTATTATCGTCATAATAGCTATTATTATTATTATTATTATTATTATTATCATTATTATTATTATTATCCTTATTTATGGTTATTATCCTTATTGTTGTAATTATTCATATTGTTATTATCCTTATTATGGTTATTATTATTATTACTATTAACGTTATCATCATTTATGTCGTCTTTTCGCTATTATTATTACCGTTATTATCGTTCTTATCGATAATGTCGCTTAAATCTTTATTCTTATTTTTATTATTATCGTTATTATTGTTATTATTATTGTCGTTATTATCGTTAATATCGTTAATATCGCAATTATTATTTTTATTACTTCGTTATTATCGTTAATATTGATATTATTATTATTTCCATTATGATTATTATAGTTATTATTAATATCGTTAATTTCGTTACTTTCGTTATTATTATTATTACTATTATCGTTATTGTCGTTGTTATTATTAATGTTATTATCGCTATTACCGTTATTATTGTTGTTATTATTATTATTATCGATATTATCGTTATAAATGTTATTATTATTATCAATATTATTGTTATTATCGTTAATATCGTTATTATTGTTAATATTGTTATAACTGTTATTTTTATTACTATTATAATCGCTTTTATCCTTATTATCGTTATTATTACTATTATTATTATCGTTATTATCGTTATTATTAATATCGTTATCTTCTTTTATATCGTTATTATCTTTATTATTGTTTTCGCTATTATCGTTATTATCGCAATTATCGTAATTATTATTATTGAAATCATTATTATTATTAACCTTATTATCGTTATTATCGTTATTATTGATAACACTTTTATTATAATTATTTCCGTTGTTGTTATTAATATCGTTATTATTAATATTATTATCATCGTTATTAACGTTACTATTGTTATTATTGTTATTATCGCTACTATTGTTATGGTTATTTTCTTTTTTATCGTTGGTATTATTATTATTATTATTATTATTATTATAATTATTATTACACTTATTATCGTTATTATCATTATTATTATTATTTTTATCGTTATTATCGTTATTAATTTAATCGTTATTATATTTACTATCGATATTATTGTTATTATTATTATCGTTATAATCGTTAATATCGTTATTATCTTTATTAGTATTATTGTTATTATCGTTATTATCGTTATTATCATTAGTATCGTTATTATAATTTTTTTTATAATTATTATTATCATTATTATCGTTAATATCGTTGTTATCTTTATTATTATTATTATTATTATTGTTATAATCGTTATTACCGTTATTAATATAATTTTTGAAATTGTTATTATCGTAATTATTATTAACGTCATTATCGTTATTATTGTTAAAATTGTTATTACTATTACTATTTTTTTTCTTATTATCGTAATTATTGCATTAGCTATTATCGTTATTATTAGTATTATAATTACCTTTATTAACATCATTATCGTAATTATTGTAATTATAATTATCCTTGTCATTATTATTATCTTTATTTTCGATATTATTATCATTACTATTAATGTTATTATCGTTGTTAACGTTTCATTTGTTATTATTCCTTTCGTTAATATCGCTCTTATTGTTATATTTATTACCGTTTATGTCGTTACTATTGCTGTAATTATTATAATTATTATCACTATTATGATTATTATAGTTATTATCGTTATTTTTCATATTATTATTATCGTTATTATCGATATTATTATTACTGCAATTACCGTTATAATCGGAACTGTTATAATAGTTATTATCGTAATTATCGCTACTATTGTTATTAACGTTATTATCGTTATTATTGTTATTATCGTTATTATCCTTATTATTGTTATTATTATATTTATTATCGATATTATTGTTCATATTGTTATTATTATTATCGATATTATCGATATTATCGTTATTTTTATATAGTTATTATCGTTCTTATTGTTATTATTTTTAATATTGGTATTTCTATTATTATTATTATAGTTATAATCGTTATTATCTTTATTATGATTATTATTATTACCGTTATTATTTTTATTATTACAATCGTTTTTATGGATAATATCGTTATTATTGTCATTATTATTTTTATAAATATCGATATTATCATTAATATCGTTATTATTATTATCTATGTTATTGTTATTCTCGTTATTATGATTAACGTTATTATCGTAGTTATTGTTATTATCGTTATAATTACTATTATTACCATGATTATCGTTATTATTATTATCGTTATTCTCGTTATTATCGTTAAAATATTAATTATTGTTTTTACTATTATTATTATTATAATCGTTATTATCGTTATTATCGTTATTAGTGTTATTATTATTATTATTATTATTATTATTATTATGGTTATTATCTTTATTATTATATTCCTTGTTATCGTTATTATCGTTATTATTGGTATTATTGTTTTTATTACTAATATTATTTTCGTAATTATCGGTATTATCGTTATCATTATTATCATTATTATTATTATTATTATTATTATTATTATTATTATTGTCGTTATTATCTTTGTTATCGTTATGATTATTATTATTGTTGTCGTTATTATCGTTATTATCTTTATTATTGTTATTATGATTATTATTATTATGGTTATTTTTGATATTATTATAATCGTTATTATCTTTTTTATCGGTTTTAATGTTTTCATTATTATTATTATCAATATAATCGTTAAAATTGTTAGTATTATTATCGATATTATCGTTATTATGGTTATTATGATTATCGATATTATCGTTATATTTGTTATTATCGTTATTATCGTTATTATTATTATTTTTATCGTAATTATTGTTTTTATCGTTATTATTCATATTATTATTATCGTTGTCACAGTTATTGTCTTTATTTTCGATTTTATTGTTATTATTATTATCGTCATTATTGTTATTATTATTATCGTTCTTATCGTTCTTATTGTTATTATTGTTAATGTTTCAATTATTTTTATTATTATCGTTATTATCGTTATTCTCGTTATTATTTTTATTGTTATTATTTTTATTATTCTTATAATTATTATGGTTACTATCATTAATATTTACCTTATTATTATTATTATCGTTTTTATCGTTATTATCGTTATTACTAATCTCTGTGTGGGTGGGGAAGTAGAATACTCTCATAGTACTCCCTGCTTGTCCTAGGAGGCGACTAAAATGGACTGTGTGATTGGCGTGTGAATGTTCTTGTACGGCTATTCCTATCTTTGTTCTTCTTTTATATCTTTTTCTATACTTTCTCTCCCTCTCAAACTTTTTTCCGTTCCTTTCCTTTCCTTTGGTGAGCTTTCCTCCCAATTATTATATTTCTTAAGAAGGATAGTATAGAAATAGTTAAAAGAGGGCGTGGGAAGGACACCCACGCTACGATGGTGTCAAGTGATGTTAGGGCAGGCCACCTGCCGTAGTCATCCAGCAACTGCCAGGAGCTTCGTGTAAGCAGCCTGGCTCCAGCTCTGGATATTACATCAGGAAAAGCACCACAGATTGGCGATCTGGCCTGCGGTGTGTCTATAGCTCCAGGAAGAGTAAGATATGAGGGTAGCCACTTGGAGAAGAGACAATTGATTGCCAGGGCCGTTGATAGTACGCGGTTCTCCGGCCTGACATCACCTATCCAGTCTGCGAAGGGGACACCACAAGATGGAGAGAGTGAGAAACTCGCCCAAGCGAAAGATCTCCTTGCCGAAATGAAGGAGACTATTACTACGCAACCTAACATTAACAACGCGATTAAGCATGGGCTCCCAGAACTGGTGGACATCATAGACAGTCTTGAGTTCATTTATAAATCTCGAAAAAAGGTCAATAAGGGAGCGGGGACCCTCGCCCGAGTTTTTCAGAGCCATTTGACAAATTCTACTACTGATGTCGGCGCAATTAAGAGAGTAGCCACAAGTCCGCCGCAGTTGCCTGAAAAAAGCCTCAAAAGACCGAGGAAATAGACGACGATGTCCGACGCCACCAAGTGGACGGTGGTCGAGAAGAAGAGGAAAAATAATCAGAATCCAGCGAAGAAGGCGACGAAACACTATCCTAGATCTGCGCTGGAGATACGGGACTGCGATTGCTGCACGTCGTTGGTGGAATTCGAGGAGGCCCTAATGAGGACCTTGCCAGACTATGCGGGGAAACAAGAGGTTAAATTGACGAATCCCAACGCGAGACAACAATGCTTGGCCATCGTCAGTCTAAAAGAGGAAGCAGCTGCGAAGCTTTAAAAGGTCGGCCGAGTGCTGGTCGGCTTCGTCAGCTGAAGGGTCAGCCGAAGAGTAGAAGTAATGCGATGCTATCGCTGTCTCGACTATGGTCACTATAGCACCAAGTGCAAGGGCACTAATCGCAGTAAGTTTTGTTATTACTGCGGCGGCACGGGGCACAAGATCAGAGACTGTAAATTCAGGGAGCCTACTTGCTGTTTGTGCTCCAATAGCGTTGATGAACTTAAGAAGCACTTGACGGGATCAAGGGCCTGCAAAGATTTCCAAGTGGCCCATGCAACAGCCAACAAGAGGAAGACAGGATGAAAGTACTTCAGGGAAATCTCAATAGGAGCAGGACAGCACACCATCTTCTATCCCAGCTCAGCTCTGAGAAACAAGCTGATATCGTTTTAATCAGCGAACAGTAACAGGACAGAACAGGATTAGGAATGTACGCAAACGAATTGGTCACCGCGGCCATCTGTATCCAAGATCCCCGATATGTACATGTGTCATTTCAAGGACCCGGATGCGGATACGTTTAGGTAAGACAACTCGACGACTTATGTCGGTGTATATCTCACCCCGAACGACCGGATAGACGACTTCCAGACCAAACTGGACGATCTGGAACACGCGCTGCGGAAAATGCAAGGGGATCTCATTGTGGCTGGAGACCTCAATGCCAAAGCTCTCGAATGGGGGGAGGCCAGGCCAGACTCCAAAGGAAGACGTATCATGGAGTTGGCGTCGAGCTAGAGCTATCAATACTCAACACAGGCTCGACACCAACCTTCCGTAAGTCTGGCTACAAAGAGACGATCCCGGACTACTCTCTAGCCAACGAAAACTTGTGCCTAGAGTCGCAGGCTGGCGTGAAAATGAGGATTAAACCGGGAGCGACAATCAGTACATCCTATTCGATGTACACCATAGGCGACCAGCCGTGACAAGTGCAGAAAGACCTCTCCGGTGGAACATTGCAAGAATGGATCGAGATAGGCTGTCTTCAGTCATAGAAGAAAGTTGGAGATACCTTAAAATTGCTTCCGTGAGTCTATCGCCATCAGCACAAGCCAGGATGATTACTGCAGCTTTTATGCAGCTCATGTAAATGGCTTGCGCTCTAGCGGTGGCAAAGAAGACCACGTAACGGCAGGGGCGTCCTGTATACTGGTGGCGAACGAGATCGCAGATCTTCGTAAGAAGTGCTTAAGGCTTCACCGTTTGGCATAACGAGCGAAGAAATGTGAACTCGACGCTGCTCCCTTGGCTGCAGAGTATCAAGCGGCCAAAAGAGCTTTGAAGTGGGCAATCATGTCCAGTCAACGACGGTGCTGGAAGTAGCTGTGCCTGGAAGTCGATAAGAATCCGTGGATATTAGGGTATCAGATCGTTACCCGCAAGCTGGGGACTCAAACGCAAGGAATCCCTCAGAACGCGAGGACGTTGGAATACATCGTGCATACTATATTCCCCTCACAGCCGAAAAGAAAGATTAGCATAGCTGCGCCTGGCATAACAGAGACGCCACAATTTACGGTAGGAGAGCTACTCAGGACCGCAACTTCTATGCGGAACAAGAAAGCTCCAGGTCCTGACGGACTTCCAGCGGAAGTAATTAAAGCCGTCGCGCAAAGTCACTCTAAGCTCTTGCTAAATGCGTACAACATGTGCCTCAGGGAGGGCATCTTCCCCGCCCCGTGGAAGAAAGCGAGGCTTGTGCTCATCAGCAAGGAAAAGTGTCCAGCAGAGGCAGCTTTGTCATACAGGCCTATATGTATGCTCGATACGGCTGACAAGCTCCTGGAGACGCTGCTTAGGCCACGGCTGCTCGCAGCCGTGAGGGCATCAGGGGATCTTGCTGCTCGCCAGTATAGATTTCGATCCGCCCTCTCCACGCTGTTGAGGAGGTTGTCAAGGCCGCAAAAATGACAGAGTGCGGGAATCACCATTCCCGCCCTTTGTGTCTGCTGGCCACCTTTGACGTAAGAAATGCCTTCAACTCCGTCAGATGCGACTTGGCAATGGAAGCGCTCTAATGTAATTTCAGAGTTCCGGGGAACCTACTCCGAATACTCGGGGATTATCTGAACGAGCGCTTCCAAAAATACAATACTGGCAATGATCCAAAAAGCTTGGAGTTGACATCGGTGGCAGCTCAGGGCTCCATACTAGGACCGGATATGTGAAATATTTTCTACGACGATATCCTACGTATGGAAGTACTTGAAGGCGCTTTCTTCGTTGGATACGCAGACGACATTGCAGTTGTCTTAATTGTAAGAAACACGGAGGGGGCACAACTGCAGCTCAAACATGTCATGCGGATTCATTTCCTGGATGGAAGAACACGGGCTATCCTTAGCAGCACAGAAAACAGAGATCGTGCTACTAACGAAGACGCGCATCAACACCTTGCGCAACTTCACCGTAGGAGACGCGACGGTCCAGGCAAAGCCGTCTGTCAGGTACATTAGAATAATGCTCGATTGCACACTGAATTACGGATGCATATAATAAGGGCGGCTAACAAGGCGGCAAATGTTGTAGCCACGCACGGCACACTTATGGCCAATGTCAACGGCCCCCGACCGTGCATTAGGCGAATACTGATGCGTGCCGTCGAAGCAGTGATACTGTACGGCGCAGAAGTATGGGCGGAGGCGCTGCGAAAAGAGAATTATCGCAAGCGCATAGCCGCGGTACAAAGGAGGGGCGCTCTCCGAATCGCTTGCTCCTACCGCACGGTCTCTGAGACCGCGGTGCTAGTGCTCGCGGAGGTAATCCCGATCGATCTACTAGCCCAGGAGAGACAATTCGTCCACCAGCAAAGGTACTCTTTGAGTAAGGAGGAGGCATCATGGCTCGCAATGTCTACCAGCATCGAGACCTGGCAAAGCAGATGGAAGCAGGAAACTACTAAAGCCCGACTCATCAACCGACTAGAGAACTGGATAAACTCGGAGGCGGGAGAATTAGATTTCTCCCTCACACATTTCCTGACAGGGGATGACCTGTTCTGCTCCTACCTCGCAAAAATGAGGAAGGTTGCTGATGGAAACTATCCCTTTGGCGACTCAAACGTCGACGATGCCCACCACACTTTCTTGATATGCGCACTATTGTGCGCCGAACGATTTGCCTTGGAACAGGAGCTCGGAGACATCTCGCCGGACAGCATAGTCGAGAAAATGCTGCGAGGGCAGAAGGAGTGGAGCAGGATTGCCTGCAAAATGAGGGCAATCTTACGTAAAAAGATGAAGGAGATGGGCGGCCCATAGAAGTGCCACCATCGTATCACCAGGTTCCTGACACGAAGAACCAAATCGTCGGAGTCCTATTTAATGGGACATGATGAAGTGACGCCATTTCGAAGTAATGTGACATGGTTTCACTATGCCAATAGGATGGATATGAGTTTAGTCGGTAGTGTCTATTGCTACGGTAACCCCAACTCCCCAGGAACTTTAACGGGAGAGCCAAATGGTAAAGGGTTCTTCTAGTCTGCAGGTTCCAAGGGTCAGTGCGTAAAGTTTGGCATTCTCAGACCTTCAAAAAAAATAAAGTTAATAACGTTATTTACTTTAATATTATTATTATTCTTATCTTTAATATCGTTAATATTGTCATTATAATCGTTATAATCGTTATTATCGTTATTATTGTTATTATTGTTATTATTGTTATCATTACTACTATAATTATCGTTATTATACTAATTATCGTTACTATTATTATTACTATTATTACTATTATTATTATTATTATTATTATTATTATTATTGTCGTTATTATCTTTGTTATCGTTATTAATATTATTACTATTATCGTTATTATCGTTATTATTGTTATTTATATTATTATTATTATTATCATTATAAACGATAATATTATTAATACCATTATTATAGTTATTATCGTTATTATCGTTATTATAATTATTAATATTATTATCATTCTATTCGTTATTATCGTTATTATTGTAAATACTGCTACTATAATTTACGTTATTATCGATATTATCGTTATTATTATTATTATTGTTGTTATCATCGTTATTACCGTTATTTTCCCTATTATCGTTATTATCGTAAATAATATTATTTTTATTGTTGTTGTTATCGTTATTATTTTTATTATTGCCATTATTCTTATCGTTCTAATCGTTCTTATCATTATTATCGATATTATTATTAATATTAATATCATTATTATCGTTACTATCGTTATTATTGTTCATATTATTATTGTCATTATAGTTATAATTGTTATTGTTATTATTAATATTATCGCTATTATCACTATTATAGTTTGTATCATTAATATCGTTTTTATCTGTATTATTATTATTATTATTAACACTAATATCGTTATTATCGTTATTAATATTATTATTAATATTATCGCTAATATCGTTATTATCGTTATTAATATAATTATTATTATCACTTTATCGTTATTATTGTTACTATTACTACTATTATTATCGTTATTATCGTTATTATTATTATTATTTTTATTATTATTATTATTATTATTATTATTACTATTATTATTATTATTATTATTATTTTTATTATTTTTATTATAAGCGTTTTTATCAATATTATCGTTATTACACTTATTATCGTTATTATTATTATCATTATTATCGTTATTATCGTTAGAATCGTTTTTATTGGTAAAAATAACGTTATTATCATTGTTATTCATATTACTATTATTATTTTTATTATTATCGTAATTATCGTAATCATCTCGATTACCGTTATTATCGCTATTATCCATATTATCGTTAATATTTTTATTAATCTTAGTATTTTTATTATCGTTGTTATTGTTATTTTTGGTACTACTAATATTGTTATTGTCATTATTATCGTTATTATTGATATTATTATTATTATTATTGTTATTGTCGTTAATATTATTATTATTATAATAATTTTTGTTCAAATTATATTTATCATCGTAATTATTATTATTAGTTTTATCGTTATTACCGTCATTATCCGTTATTATTATTATTGCTATTAACGTTATTATAATTATTGTTATTATCGTAATTATCGTTATCATCGTTATAAAGATTATTATTATTACCGTCACTATCGTTATTATTATTATAATTATTTTCGTTACTATCTTTATTATTATAATTACTATTATCATTATTGACGTTATTATCGTTTTTATTGTCATAATTATTATAATTATCGATATTATCTTTAATATTGTTATTATTTTTATCGACATTATCGTTATTATCGTCATTATTATTATCGTTATTATATTTATAGTTGTTATGATTGTTATTATTGGTACTATTATAATCATTATTATCGTTAATATCGTTACTATTGTAATATTGTCATTTTTATTACTATTATTAACGTTATTATCATTATAATCGTTAATATTGCTGTTATTGTAGTTATTTATATTATAATTATCGCTATTATCGTTAATATTGTCATTATTATTATCGATTTTATATGTTATTACCGTTATTACTTCTATCGTTATTATCGTTATTATTGTTATAATTGTTATTATTATTAACGACATTTTCGTTATTATTGTTATAATTGTTATTATTATTATTGTATTCGTTATTATCATTATTATCATTATTTTCGTTAATATCTTTATTATCTTTATAATAATTATTATTATTTGTATCGTTATTATCATTATTATCGTTATTATTATTATTAATATTGTCGATATTATCTTTATTACTATTATCGTTATCCTCTTTATTATTGTTATTAATGTTAATATTAATTTTATTACTATCGTTATTATCGATAATATTGTTATTATTATTATCGATGTTATCGTTATTATTATTATAGTTAATATAGTAAATATCTTTATTCTTATTATTATTATTAGTACTATCGTAATTATCTTTATTATCGATTTTATTGTTATTATTATTATTAATGTTAACGATGTTATCGTTAATATTGTTACTATCATTTTTAATATAATTATCATTATTATCGTTATTATCGTTATTATCTTTATTAATATTAATACTTTAATCATTAATAACGTTATTATTATTATCGTTACTATCGAAATTGTCGTAGTTATTATAGTAATAATTATTACTATTATCGTTATTATTTTTATTATCGTTAATATCGTTCTTGTCTTTATTATTAATATTATTATAAACCTTTATTATCATTATAATTTTTATTATTGTTACTATTATTATTATTTTCGTTACTTTCGTTATTACTGTTTTCATTATTATCGTTATTATTGTTATTGTTATTATTATTATTATCGATATTATTGTTAATATTGTTATTATTATTATCGATATTATTGTTATTATGGATATTATTGATCGTTAATATCGTTATTATCTCAATTGTAGTTATTATTGTTATTAATCCTACAGTTATTATCGTCATTGTAGTTATTATTATTAATATTGTTATTATTAATACTATTATTATCATTATTACCGTAATTATCGTTGTTAACGTTAATATTATAATCGTTATTATCGCTTTTATCGTAATAATTATTATTATTATTATTATCATTATTGTCGTTATTATCGTAATTATCTTTATTATTATTGTAAAGAAAGTATACTTTCTCTAGGAAGATTTGTCACTCGTCTCATGGCCCGCCCTTCCTTTGTTTTTGTTACCTACAAATTCTTTTGTTACCTACAAAGCGAGCCGTTAAGATTTGGGGAGAGAAACTGGTAGAAAGAAATAGAACGTAGACGAGAGAAGTAGTACGAGAGTAAAATATAAAATTTAACAGAGTGAAAAATAAACGTGAATTGTCGTTTCTTTGTTCACAGAGAAACATATTTCCGTTTGTCACTTCACCCTAATTAAAACGAGTTAAAATAAAAAAATTAAGATATTATATTATTATTATTATAATCGATATTATCCTTATAATCGTTATTATTTTTATTATTATCTTCGTTTTAATTGTTATTATTGTTTTCGTTATTATCGTTATTATCGTTATTATCGTTATTAAAGTTAAAATTTTTATTCTCGTTATTAGAATTATCATTCTAATAGTTCTAAATCCTTATTATCGATATTATAATTATTGCTATATCGTTATTATCGATATTATCGTTATTGTCGTTATTATTGTTATCGTTATGATCGTTATTATCCATAATATTTTTATTATTGTTATTTTTACTACAATTATTTTCGTCATAATCGTTGTATTAGTTATTATTATCATTATTACTATTATTAGTATAATTATTATTGCTATTGTCGTTATTATTGCTACTATTATTATCGTTATTAACTTAATTATCATTATTAATTTTATTATTATTATTGTTAATATAGTTATTGTCGTTACTGTCGAAATTATCCTTATTATATTTATCGTTTATATCGTTATTATCATTATTATTGTTATTATCGTTTTTATGGATATTATGGTTATTAGTGTTATTATTATCGTTATTATTATCGTTATTACCGATATAATCGTTATTGTTATTTTTATTATCGGTATTATATTTGTTATCGTTATTGACGGTATTATTATTATTATTACTTTCTTCGTTATTAATTTTATTATTATTATATAGTTATTATATAATATTATTCTACTATATAAGCGTATCTGTATGCTAGATAAGGCTGGGAAGTACCTGGTTAAGCTGCTTTGGCCAGAAGTTGCAGCCGTGTGGGCTGCGGAGGATCTTACTACCCGCCAGTATTGTTTTCGATCCAGCCTCTCCACCATACACGCAGTTCAGGAGGTTGTCACGGCCGCTAAGACCCAGCGCGGGAATCACCATTCCCGCCATTTGTGTCTGCTGGCTACAATAGACGTGATAAATGCCTTCAACTCCGTCAGGTGGAATTTGTCAATGGAAGCGCTCGAACGTAATCGCAGAGTTCTGGAATACCAACTCCGAAATCTCGGGGATTATCTGAACGAGCTCTTTCTAGAATAAAATACTGGCGATGGTCCAAGAAACTTGGAATTGATATCGGGGGCAGCTCAATGATCCATACTAGGTCCAGATATCTGGAATATATTTTACGAAGGTATCCTTCGTATGGCAGTCCCTGTTGGTGCTTTCTTGGTTGGGTACGCAGACGACACTGCAGTTGTCATAACTGCAAGAGAGACGGAGGAGGCACAAATGCAGCTCAAACAGGTCATGCGCAGAGTCATCTCCTGGATAGAAGCACACGGGATTATTATCGCTTTTACCGTTAAATTCGATTTTGTCTTTATTGTCGTTATTATCGTTATTATCATTATTATTTTATATAATTATTATCGTTATATCGTGACCGTTATTATCTTCATTATCGTTATTATTGTTATTATTGCTACTAATACGAATATTATTATCGTAATAAGAGTCATAATCGTTATTATCGTTATTATCGTTATTAGAGTTATTATTGTTACTGTTGTTATTATCCTTATTATCGTTATTATTGTTATTATTATTATATCATAATTATCGTTATTATTATTATAATTAATATCGTTATTATCGATATTATTATTACTGATATTATCGTTAATATCGTTATTATTGTTATTATCGATATTATTATTATTATTATTATATTATCGTAAATTATCGTTATTATAGTTATTATCGTTCTTATTATTATCATGAATTTCTTTATTAACTTTATTTTTATTATCACTATCATCATTAAAATAACATTATTACTTATATTTGCGTTAAAAACGTTAATATTGTTACTTTTATGAATATTACTTTTACTACTATCGCTATTATAGTTAATATCATTATTATTGTTATTATCGATATTATTATTATTATAAAAATCGTTATTTTCTTTATTATTGTTATTATTATTATCGTTATTAACGTTATTATCTTGATTACCGTTATTAACATTTTATAGGTATTATCGATATTATAATTATAGTCGTTATTATTATCGTTATTATCGTTTTATCGATATTATCGCTATTATTGTTATCATGATAATCGTTATTAGCGCTTTTATTCTTATCATGATTATTGTTATTATCGTTTTTATCGTTATTATTTCTATTATTATCCTTATTAACGTTAATATATTTATTATCAACATTATTATTATTATTGTCGTTATTATTGATATTATCGTTATTATTATTATTATTATTGTTATTATTATTATTATCGTTATTTTCGTTATAAATGCTATTATTCATATTTTATCGTTATTTCTATTATTATCGTTATTATCCTTATTAGTATTATGTATATTATTTTTATAATTTTTGTAATTATCATTGTTATCGTTATTATCGATTTTACTTTCAATATTGTTAATATTTTTATTAGTATTATTGTTATAGTTATTATTATCGTTATTATCACTATTGTTTTTATTATTACTAACTTTATTAACGTTATTTTCGTTATTATTTTTATTATTATTTTAGTTAATATCGTTATTATCGTTATTATTTTTATTATAATTATCATTATTATTATTATTATTATTATCGTTATTATCGTTATAATTGTAATTATTATTAACGTTATTATTGTTATTATTTTTTATTATTATTATTGTTATTATTATTACTATTTTTATTGTTATTATCGTTACTATTGTTATTATTATTATCGTTAATATCGTTATAATCGTTATTATTGATAATTTTATTATTATTATTATAGTTATTTACTTTATTTTTGGTATTAGTATTATTATTATTATTGTCGTTATTATCGTTGTTATTGTTATAGAGATTATAGATTTTTTCTTTATTATAGTTAGTACCGTTATTATCGTTATTATTATAATTATCATTATTATTGTAATTATTATTATTGTTATAATCCTTATTATCGTAATTATCGTTATTAATTCTATTATTATTATCTTTATGTCGTCATTATAGTTATTATCGTTACCATTATCGCTATATCGTTATTATCGTTATTAATGTTATTATTATTACTATTTTTATCATCATCGTCATTATCGTTATTATCATTATTATCGTTATTATCTTTATTATTATTATTGTTTTCATCGTTGTTATCGTTATAATTGTTATTATTATTATCTATTTTATCGCTAATATCGTAATTATCGTTATTGTCCTTATTATTATAATTATCGTTATGATTGTAAATATTAATATTATTATAAATATTAATATAATCGTTATATTCGTAATTAACGTTATTAATTTTATTGTTATTTTGGATATTATTATTATAGTTATTATTATTATTATCGTTATTATTTTTTTACCTTTAATATTATTTTTATAATTATCGTTATAATTGTTATTATATATATTATCGTTGTTATTATCGTCGTTTTTATAGACAATATTATAATCGTTATCATCGTTTTTATTATTAATGTTTTAATCCTTATTATCGTAATGATCGTTACTAATTTTATTATTACTATCGTTATTAACGTTATTATAGTTATTATCGTTATTATTTTCGTTATTATCGTTGTTATCATTATTATCGTTGTAGTCGTTATTAATATTATTATTATTATCGTTATTGTCATTATTACCTTTAAAATTGTTATTATTGTTATATTTTTTATTATTATCTCTATTAGTATCATTATTAATGTATTTATTGTTATTATTATTATCGTTAAAATCTATTTTATTGTTAATATTATTATAATTTATAATATTATTATTCCTATCGTCATTATTATTATTATCGTTATTATCGTTATTATTGTTATTATTATTATTATTATCGTTATTATTGTCATTATTTTTAATCGCTTTATTGTTTTTGTTATTATTATCGGCATTATCGTCATTAATGTTAATATTATCATTTTTGTAATTATTATTATTATTATTATCGATTTAAAATTTATTATCATTATTATCGTTATTATTATTATTATTATTATTATTATTATTATTATTGTTATTATTATTATTATTATTATTATTACTATTATTACTATCGTAGTCATTATCGATATTATTGTTATTATTATTATCGTTATTACCGGTATTATTGTTACTTTTTTATAATAATTATCGTAATAACCATTATTATAGTTTTATTGTTATTATTACTATATATATAGTGTCGTTATTATAGTTATTATCGAAATAATAGTTATTATTTTTATCGATTATGTCATTATTATTATTATCGTTATTATCGTTATTATTGTTAATATTATTAACGACATTATTACAATAATTGTTATTGTTGTAATGTTTATTATCGTTATAATTATTATCGTTACTATCGTTATTATTATTATTACTTTTATCATTGTTATCGTCATTATTGTTTTTATTATTGTCGTTTTTATCTTTATTATCTTTATTATTATTATTATTATTTTTATTATTATAATCATTATCGTTATTATTTTTACTATCGATATTATTTTTATTATTCTTATCGTTATAATCATTATTATTTTTATCATAATTATAATTTTTATCGTTAATATAGTTATTTTCATTATTATCGTTATTATTGTTAATTTTACTACAATTGTTATTGTTATTATCGTTAATATCGTTATTATCTTTAATATTTCTATCATTCTCGTTATTATTGTAGTTATCGGTATTATCGTTGTTATTATTATTATTATTTTTTTTGTCGATATTGTCATTATTATCTTTATTATAAATAATATTTCCTTTATTATCATTATTATCGTTGTTGTCGGTAATACTGTTATGATTATTGTCGTTATAATAGTTATTATCGTTTATGTTGTATATCTATTATCGTTATTATCGTTATTACTCTTATTATTATTATAACTATTATCGCTCTTACCATTATTATTACCATTATTATCGTCATTGTCTTTATTATTACTAATATTGTTATTATTACTACTATTCTTATCGTTATTACCGTAATTATCGTTGTTACCGTTATTATTATAATCGTTATTATCGTTTTTATCGTAATAATTGTTATTATTATTATTTTTATCGATATTATTGATAATACTGATGCTGATATTATCGATACTATTGTCATTATCATTATTATAATTATCGTTCATATCGTTATTTTGGTTGTTATAGTTATTATAATAAAGATATAATAAAGATAAATAAATAATAAAGATAAATAATAATAATAATAACGATAATAACGATAACAACGTTAATAATAACAATAATAACGATAATAATAATAATAATATTAACGATAATGCAGATAACAACGACAATAATATTTATAATAATAATAAAAATACGGATAATAACGAAACTAATAATAATTATGATAGAAATAATAACAATAATAACAATTATATGGCTAATATCGTTAATAACGATAATAATAATATCAACAATATAAAACTATCGATAATGAAAATAACAGTATGATCGATATTATCTATAAAAATAATAATAATAATAATAATAATAATAATAATAACAATTATAACGATAAGAACGATAATAATGATTATAATGAAACTATCGGTAATAAAGATATTAATAATAACGATAATGTATGTAATAATAATAAGAGTAACGATAATAACGATAATAATAGTAATAATAATAACGATAATGTAGATAATAACGACAATAATAATAATAATAATAGTAAAGATAATAAGGGAAATATAGTTAATAATAATAGAAATAATAATAATAATAACAATAATAAGGATAATATCGATAATAAGGATAATAATAATAGAAACTATAATGATAATATAGACAATAATATTAACAGTATTAACGATAATATCTATGATGATAATAATAATAATATTAACAATGATAATTATAATAACGATAATAAAGATAATAATGATAATAATTATAATAATATTAATAACAATAGTAACGATAATAAAGTTAATAACGATAATAACGATAGTAATAAAAAGGATAAGGCCGATAATAATAATATTAATAACGATAAAAACGATAATAATAATAATAATTATAACGATAATAACTATAACAAGAATAATGATAATAACTATATGTATAGTAATAATAATACCAATAATAACGATAAAAACGTTAATGTCATTCATAATATTAACAATAATAACAATAATAACGATAAATGCGAATGAAATAATTATAGAAATAATAACGATAATAACAATAATAACAATAATACCGATAATAACGGTATTAATAATAGCAATACTAACGATAGTAACGATACAAACGGTAAAGAGATTAACAAGAATAACGATAATAACGGAAGCAACGATTGTAACGATAAGAATAATAACAATAATAACGATAATTACGATATAAACGATAATAATAATAATAATAAAGATAATAACGATAATAACGGTAATAATAGTAGTAATGATAACAATAATAACAATAATAACGAAAATATCTATAATATTAAAAATAATAATAAGAAGGATAATAAATATATTAACGATAATAACTATCTTAATGTTAACAATAATAACGATTGTAACGATAATAATATTTGCGGTAAAAATTAATTTAGTAAAAAAATTTATAACGACAATATTGATAGTAACGATAATAATATATATAAAAATAACGAAAATGTCGATAATAAGGATAATAAAAATAATAATAATAACGATAATAGCGATTATTATTATAATAACGACAATAATAATAATAATAAAAATATCAATAATAAGGATAATAACAATAAAAATAAAAATAAAAATAACAATAATAACGATAATAAAGATAATGATAATAACGATAATAATTATAATAATAATAACAATAATAATGATAATAATAATACAAACGATAGAAAATAAAAATTTTATCATTAATAACCACAATAACGATAATAATAATAACATTAATAACGATAATAACGATTATAAAGAAAATAATAATACTAATAATAACAATAATAAGAATAACAACGATGATAAAGATAATAAAAATACTAATAATAACAATAATAACAATAATAACGGTAATAAATATAAAGAAATAATGACGATAAGAATGATATTATCGATAATAACTGTAATGATACAATAATAACGATAATATCGATAATATCTATATTAAAAATAATGATAATAACGATTAAATTAATAATAATATTAACCATAATAACGGTAATAGTAATAACAATAAAATCGATAATAACGAAAAATAATTATAAACGCTACAATTATAATAACTAAAATAACGATAATAACGATAATGATAATAATAATAAGACCGATAATAACGATAATATTGAATGTAATAGTAATAATAATAAAAATAATAATAACGATATTAACGACAGTAATGATAATAATAATAACAATTATAACGAAAATAACGATAATAACGATAATAACAATAATATCGATAATAATTAAGACGTAAATAACGACCATAATATTAATAATAATAACGATAATAAGGTAAATTACATAACACCGTTAATAGAAATAACAATTATATCGATAATAACGATATCAACGATAATAATTGTAGTAATAACAAAAATAACGTTACCAACAATAATATCGGTATTAACGATACTAATAAAAAAGATAATAATTATATTATCGATAATAATAATAACAATATTAACGTTAATATTGAAAACAATAATAAAAATAATAACGATAATAACGATAATAACGATTATAATAATAACGATGGTATCTATAATAGTAATAATAATAATAAAGAAAATAACGATAAGAATAATAATAAGAATAAAGTTAAAAGCGATATTAACGATAATAACGATAATTAAAAAAACAAGATTAACGATAATGACAATAATAACGATATTAACTTCAAGAAAAATAATGTTAAGAACGATAATATCGGTAATAAAGAGAATAAAGATAATAAAGATAATAACGACAATAATAGAAATACTAAAACAATAATAACGACAATAACAATAATAATAATAATAACAATAACAACGTTAATAATAGTAGTAGTAATAACAATAACAACGATGATAACTATATTAACGGTAACAAGTGTAACGATAATAACGTTAATTTTGATAATAATTATAGCAATATTAACGATAATAACGATAAAAGTAATAATAGAAATAATAACGATTATATAGTTAAAAACGATAATAGTAATGAAGAAAATAATGACAATAGTAATAATAATAATAACGACAATTACAGTAATAACGATAATAATAATAATAATAATAATAATAAATACAATAATAAAGATAATACAATTATAATAAGAACGATAACAATATTAACAATAATAACGATAAAAGTAATAATAGAAATAATAACGATTATATAGATAAAAACGATAATAGTAATGAAGAAAATAATGACAATAGTAATAATAATAATAACGATAATTTCAGTAATAACGATAATAATAATAATAATAATAATAAATACAATAATAAAGATAATACAATTATAATAAGAACAATAACAATATTAACAATAATAACGATAATAACGATAATAACGTTAATATGGATAATAATAATAATAATATTATAATAATGATAAGAACAACAATAGTAATAATAGTATCGATAATAACTATAAGAACGATATTAAATATCATAACGATAATAATAATAATAATATTAACAATAATAACCATAATAACTATAGTAATAAGAACAATAATAACGATAGTAACGATAATAATTATAATAATAATAACAATAATAACGATACCAACGATAATAACGATAATAATATATATAATATCGATAATAACGATAACAAGTATAATAACGAAAATAATAATATAGATAAAAACATTAATAATGTTCATAACGATAATAATAGTAAGAACAATAATGATAATAACGATAATAACGATAATAATAATAACCATAATAGCGAAAATAATAATAATTGGAATAACGACTATAACGGTAATAGTAATTATATTAATAATGTTAATAACGATAGTAACGACATTAACGCTAATGAAAATAACATTAATAACAATAATAACGATAATAAAGATAATAACGATAATAATATTAACAATAATAACGATAATAGTAATATTAATGTTACGATAATGAGGATTATAAAGATAAGGACGGTAATAATAATAACAACAATATTAAGGATAATAACGTTAGTAATAATAATATTAAGAATGATAATCACAATAATTTGGGTAATAGTAGTATAAATAATAACAATAATAACAATAATAACGTTAAAAACGACAATTTCAATAATCATAATAACAATGATAACAATAATATCGATAATAATAATAACGATAATAAGAAAAGTAATAATAATAAAAACGATAATGACGATAATAATAATAATAATAATAACGTTAATAATAATTAAAATAACGATAATAACGAAAACAACGAAATTAACAATAACAGCGATAATATTAATAAGATTAATAATGATATTTACGTAAATAATTAAATAATAATAGTAATCATAACGATAATAACGATAATATTAATAATAATATTAATAACAATAATAAAGATTATAAAGATAATTTCGAAGATAATTATGATGATAATGATGATAATAATATTAATAATAATAACGATATCAACGATAATTACGATAATAACGATAATAACGTTATTAACGATATTAACTATAACAACAATAGTAACGAAAAAATAATAATAATAATAACGGTAATAACGGTAATAACAACAATAGTACCATTAATATTATTAATTATAATAATAACGTTATTGACGATAATATATTATTACGAATATTAACGATTATAATATTTTAACGATTATAATATTAACGATAATAACGCAAGAATAATAATAATAATAACGATAATAACGATAATACAGATAATAATTATAAGGATAATGACGATAATAACAATAACAATATTAGCGATAATAACGATTATTACGATTATAATAAACACAATATTAACGATTATATCGATAATAATAATAATTTGATAACAATAATAACGATAATAACATTATTAGAGATAATAACGATAATAATGATAATAATAATAGTGATAATAAATATAATTATGATAATAAAGATAATAACGATATCAACAATAATAACATTAATAGTAACAATAATAATATGGAAAGTAAGAATATTAACGGTGACAACGATAACAATAATAACATTAATAATGATAATAACGATAATAACAATAATACTAATTATATTGATAACGATAATAACGATATCAAGGATGATAACTATAATAACGATAATAATATTAATGATACGAACGATAATATCGATTATAATAATAACAATATTAACGATAATATCGATTATAATAATATCAACAATAACAATAATGAAGATAACAATAATAACGATTATAATAAAATCGATAATAGCGATAACAGTAATAATAATAATAACGATATTAATGATAAAATCGATAATATAAATAAGAATAAGGTAGATGACTTTGATGATAACGTTATTTCAAATAATAATAATAACAATAATAACGATAATAACGATAATAACGATAAATAATAAAATTAATAATGATTATAAGGTTAATAACAAAATTAATAATAGCAATAATAACGATAAAACCGATAATAATGATAATAATAGTAATAAAAATAATAACTATAGTAACGATAATAACGTCAATAATAATAACGATAATGACGATAAAAATAATAATAATAATAACAATAATAACGATTCTTACGTTAATAACGATAATGATAATAACGATATTAACGATAATAGCAATAAAAATAATAAAGATAAAAACAATATTTACGATACAACGATAATAACAATAATATTAAAAACTATGAAAATGATAATTTCGATAATAATAATAACAACATTAACGATAATAATAATAATTATTATATCGATATTAAAGATAAAAAAGACAATAATAATAATAAGAAGAAGAAGAATAACGATAATAACGATACTAATAATAGTAATAATAAAAATGATAAAAATAATAATGATAATAATGAAAATATCGATAATAATAAAAACGATAATAACAATAATAATAATAATAATAGTAAAAACAATAATAACGATAATAACGATAATAACGATAATTATAATAAATATAGTAAAAACAATAATAACGATTATAACGATTATAGCCGTAATAACTATAATAATAATAACGATATTGACGGTAATAAAAATAATAACAATAATTTCGATAATAACGATAATTACTATAATAAAGATAATAATAATAATAACAAAAATAACGATAATGATGATAATACTTAAATAATAATATAATAAATGACAATAATAATAGTAACGTGAAATATTATAAAAATAATAAAATTAATAGGGATAATAATGATAATAACGATAATAATAAAAATGATAATATCGATAGTAATAATAATATTAATTACATTAATAACGATAAAAAAGATAATAATTATAATATTTGAAACAATAATAACGAAAATAATTATAGCAATAATGACGATAGTAACAATAATGAGGCAATAATAATAACAATAATTACGATAATAACGATAATAATGATTATAACTCGAATAATAACGAACATACCGGTAATAAGGGAAATAACAACGATAATATCGATAATATCGATAATAATAATAATAATAATAACGATAATATAGATAATAATATTAACAATTATAACGATACTTACAATAATAATATTAATAATAATAACAATAATAACGATAATTGTAATAATAAAATTAATAACGATAATGACGATAATAGCGATCATAACGATAATAACGTTAATACAGATAATAACGATAGTAGTAATAGTAACAATATAAATAATAATAATAGTAACAGTAATAACGGAAATAATGATAATAATTATAATAACAAATACGTTAATATCGATAATACCAATAATAGCGTAATAAGGAAAATAATATAATGATAATAATATAACAGTAATAACGATAATAACGATAACAATAATATCAATATTAACGATAATATCGATTGTAATAATAACAATAATAACGGTAATAGTGATAATAATAACAACAATAATTATAGAATTGACGTTAATAACGATAACAATAATAACAATAATAACGCTAATAATAATAATAACGCTAATAATGATAACTACGATGATAGCGATAATAATAATAATAATAATGTCGATAAAAACAATAATAATGATATTATTGATAATAGTAATAATAGTAATAATAATAACATCGGTAATAACGATAAAAACGTTAATAATAATAACGATAATAACGGTCATAAAAATAATATAAATATCAATAAAAAATTAATAACGGTAATAACGATAAGAATAATAATAATAATATCGATAATAACAATAATAACGATAATACTCATAATAATAATAATATTTATTACGTTAAACACGATAATAACGATAATCTCAATAATAATAATAATAATTAAAACGTTAATATCGATATTAATAATAATAATATCAATAATAACGACAATAATGGTTATAACGATAATAATAATAAAGAAATATCAATAATAACGATAATAACGATAATAATAATAATAATGATAAGAATTATAAGAACGACAATAATAATACTCATAATAAAAATAATACCGATAATATGGATAATAACAACAATAACCATAATAAATATAATAATGATTATAACGATAATGACGATAATAAGGAAAATAATAATAATAAATGTAATAACCTTAATAGCTATAATAACCATAATTTTAATAAAACTAATATTAATAATAATTATAATAACGATAATAACGATAATAAAGATAATAATATCAGTACTATAAACAGTAACAACAATGATAATGATTTTAACGCTACTAACGTTACTAACGGTAATAAACATAATAATGTTAATAATAATAACTATAAAGAAGATAGGAGTGATAATAATAATAATAATAATAATGGCAATAATAAATGATTATATCGATAATAATAATAAGAATTATAAGGAAGACAATTAAGATAATAATAATAATAATAAAGATAATAGCGATAATAACGATAATAACAATAATATCAATAATAATAATAACTATAATAACGATTTATTATTATCGATAATAATATTAACGATAGTAACGATAATAACGTAACTAACAAAAATAATAATAATAATAGTAACAATAATTATAACGATAATAAAGTTAATAAGTATAATAATCATAACGATAATGACGGTAATAATAATAATAACGCTAATAACGATAATTACGGTAATAACGATAATTTTAGTAATGATAATAACGTCAATAACGATAGTAAAGGTAATAATATTAATAAAAATAACGATAATATCTGTAATAACGATAATAACGACAATAGTACTATTAATAATATTAATTATAATCTTGACGTTATTGACGATAGTAACGATTATAGTAGTAATAATAATATCAATATTAGCAATAATATCGATAATAACATTAATAACGACAATAACGACAATAATAATAACGATAACAACGATAATATCGATAATAATAATAACAATATTAACGACAACATCGATAATAATAATTATAATAATAACAATATCATCGATAATAGCGACAATAACGAAAATAATAATAATAATAATAACGATAATAAAGACAATAATGACAATAATAATGATAATAATAATAATAATAATAATAATAATAATAATAATAATAATAATAATAATAATAATAATAATAACGACAATAAGGATAATAACGATAATAATAATAGTAATAGTAACATTGATAACAGTCATAACGGTAATAACGATAATAACGATAATAACTATACCAACGATAATATCTTTACTAATGGCAACAATATTAACGATAATGTCGATAATAATAACATTATTAATTACAATAATGACGATAATAAAGATTACAATAATAATAATAAGAAGGGTAATAAAGTTAATTACTATAATAATAGTAATAATAATAAAGATAACAACGATATTAACGATAATGATGATAATAATAATAATAATATCAACGATAATAACGATAATAATGATGATAATGATAATAACGATAATAACTATAATAATAATAGTAATTTTAAAGCTAATGACGATACTAAAGATAATTACGAAAATAAGAATAACAATAATAAAGATAATAACAATTATAATCATAATAACGTTAATAATATTTTTAATAATGAGAATTATATTGATAATAACGTTAATAATGATCAGAAGGATAAAAATAGTATTAATAATAACAATAATAAAAACAATAGCAATAATATCGACATTAACGATAACAACGATATAATAAATACAATAATAATGATAATAACGATATTAGCGATAATAATGATAATAATAATAACAATAGTAACGATAATAACGTAACTAAAGAAAATAATAATAATAATATTAACAATAATAATAACGATAATAACAGTAATAAGGATAATAATAATAAAGATAATGACGGTAATTATAATAATAATAACGATAATAACGATAATTACGATAATAACGAAAATAATTATAACGATAATAATGTTAATAAGCAAAACAACATTAATAAACATAATAAAAATATCGATAATAACTGTAATAACGATAATAACGAAAAAATAATAATAATAATAACGGTAAAAAAGATAATAAAGACAATAGTACTATTAAGAATATTAATAATAATAAAGACTTTATTGACGATAATAACGATAGAAATAAAAACGATAACAACGATAATATCGATAATAATACAAACAATTTGAAAGATAATATCGATAGGAATAATAATAATACTAACAATAATATCGATTATAACGATAGTAACGATAATAATAATACTAATAATATCGATAATTACGATAATAACGATTATGTCAGTAGTAATAATATCAATATTAACAATAATAAAGATAATAACGACAATAACGATAATAACAACAATAACGATTATAATAATAATAATAGTAATAACAATTATAAAAAAAACGATAATAACAATAATAATAATAATAATAACGATTATAACGATAATAAAGATAATAACGATAATGATAATATTAATAGGAATAACAATCATAAAGATAATAACGATAATAATTATGATAATAATAGAAATAATAACGATAATAACGGTAATATAAGTAGCAATAATAACGGTATTAATGAAAAGAACAATAACAATAATAACGATAACAACGATAATAATATTAATAATAATAGTAATAGTAATAATATCGATTATAAAAATAACAATAATAACGATAATAATAATGATAATAATTATGATAATAACGATAATAATAATAATAATAAAGGTCATAATGTTAACAATAAATATATATAAACTATATATAAATACTATATTATTGTTAATATTACTACTATTATAATCTTTATTATCGTTATTATCATTATTATTGTTATTATTATTATTGTCTTTATTATTTTTATTATCGTTTTTAATGTTGTTATCGTTATTATTGTTATTATTATTATCATTATTATGTTATTATCGATACATTTGTTATTACTATTATTGATTTTATCTTTAATATTGTTATTATTATTATTATTATTATCCTTATTATTATTATTAACGTATTATTGTTATTATTATTATCATTATTATTGTTATTATCGTTAATATCGTTATTGTCTTTATTATTACTATTATTATTATCGTTATTATTGTAATTAACCTTATACTTATTATTATTATTGTCGTTATTATCATGATTATCGTTATTATCGTTTATGTCGTTGTTATATTTATTACTATTATTATTATTATCGTTATTATCGTTATTATTATTATCGTTATATTCATTATTATCGTTATTATCGTTATTATTGTTATAATCTTTATCGTTATTATCGTTAATATCGTTGTTATCTATATTATTATTATTATTATTATCGTTTTCATCGTTCTTATTCTTATTATTAATATTATTATCGATATTATCGTTAATATTTTTATTATTATTATCTTTATTATCGTTATTATCGATATTATTTTATCTTTAATTTCGTTATTATCGCTGTTATTGTTAATATTTTTATTATTACTACTATTATTATCGTTATTATCGAAAATATCATTATTATCATTATTATTATTTTCGCTGATACCGTTATTATAGTTATTATTGCCGATGCGCTGCAAAAGGAGAAATATCGCAAGCGCATAGCAGCGGTACGGAGGAGGGGAGCTCTCCGAATCGCGTGCTCTTACCGCACAGTCTCTGAGCCCGCGGTGCTAGTCGTCGTGGGGGATATCCCGATTGATCTACTAGGCCAGGAGAGACAATTCGTCTACCAACAGAGGTCCGTTTTGGGTAAGGAGAAGGCATCAAGTCTCGCAAGGTCTACCAGCATCGAGACCTGGCAAAGCAGATGGAAGCAGGAAACTACTAAAGCCCGACTCTTCAACCGACTAGAGAACTGGATAATCCCGGAGGCGGGAGAATTAGATTTCTCCCTCACACATTTCCTGACAGGGCATGACCATTTCTGCTCTTACCTCGCAACAATGAGGAAGGTTGTTGATGGAAACTATCCCTTTGGCGACTCAAACGTCGACGATGCCCACCACACTTTCTTCATATGCGCACTGTTGTGCGCCGAACGTTTTGCCTTGGAACAGGAGCTCGGAGACATCTCACCGGACAGCATAGTCGAGATAATGCTGCGAGGGCAGAAGGAGTGGAGCAGGATTGCCTGCGACATAAGGGCAATCTTACGTAAAAAGATGAAGGAGATGGGCGGCCCATAGAAGTACCACCATCGTATCACCAGGTTCCTGCCACGAAGAGCCAAATCGTGGGGGTCCTATTTAATGGGACATGATGATGTGACGCCATCTCGAAGTAATGTCACATGGTTTCACTTTGCTAATAGGATGGATATGAGTTTAGTCGGTAGAGTCTATTCATACGGTAACCCCAACTACCCAGGAACTTTAACGGGAGAGCCAAATGGTAAAGGATTCTTCTAGTCTGCAGGTTCCAAGGGTCAGTATGTAAAGATTGGCATTCTCAGACCTTCAAAAAAATAACGTTAATAACGTTATTTACTTTAATATTATTATTATTCTTATGGTTAATATCGATAATATTGTCATTATAATCGATATTATCGTTATTATCGTTGTTATTGTTATTTTTGGTTTTACTAATATTGTTATTATCATTATTATCGTTATTATCGATATAATTATTATTATTATAGTTATTGTCGTTAATATTATTATTATTATTACAATTTTTGTTCAAATTATATTTATCATCGTAATTATTATTATTAGTTTTATCGTTATTACCGTCATTATCCGTTATTATTATTATTGTTATTATCGTTATTATAATTATTGTTATTATCGTAATTATCGTTATCAACGTTATAACGATTATTATTATTACCGTCACTATCGTTATTATTATTATAATTATTTTCGTTACTATCGTTATTATTATAATTACTATTATCGTTATTGACGTTATTATCGTTTTTATTGTCATAATTATTATTATTATCGTTATTATCTTTAACATTGCTATTATTTTTATCGACATTATCGTTATTATCGTTATTATTATTATCGTTATTATAGTTATAGTTGTTATGTTTGTTATTATTGGTACTATTATATTCGTTATTATCGTTATTATTGTAATTACTACTACTATTATTTACGTTAATATTGATATTATCGTTATTATTATTATTATTATTGTTGTTATTATCGTTAGTACCGTTATTCTCTCTATTATTGTTATTATCGTAATTAATATTATTTTTATTGTCGTTGTTATCATTATTATTGTTATTATTGTCATTATTCTTATCGATCTAATCGTTCTTATCATTTTTATCAAAATTATTATTATTATTAATATCATTATTATCGTTATTATCGTTATTATTATTTATATTATTACTTTTATTATTGTTATAATTGTTATTATTATTATTAATATTATCGCTATTATCACTATTATAGTTTGTATTATTAATATCGTTTTTATCTGTATTATTATTATTATTATTATCACTAATATCGTTATTATCGTTATTAATATTATTATTAATATCACTTTATTGTTATTAATCTTACAGTTACTACTATTATTATCGTTATTATCGTTATTATTGTATATATAATAAGTGTTATTATAGTTATAATTGTTATTATTATTATTAATATTATCGCTATTATCACTATTATGGTTTGTATCGTTAATATCGTTTTTATCTTTATTATTATTATTATTATTATTATCGCTAATATCGTTATTATCGTTATTAATATTATTATTATTATCACTTTATCGTTATTAATGTTACTATTACTACTATTATTATCATTATTTCCGTAATTATCGTTGTTAACGTTAATATTATAATCGTTGTTATCGTTTTTACCGTAATTATTATTATTATTATTATTATTATTATTATTATTATTATTGTCTTTAATATCGTAATTATCTTTATTATTATTGTAAAGAAAGTATACTTTCTCCAGGTAGATCTGTCACGCGTCTCATGGCCCGCCCTTCCTTTGTTTTTGTTATCTACAAATTCTTTTGTTACCTACAAAGCGAGCCGTTAAGATTTAGGGAGAGAAACTGGCAGTAAGAAATAAAACGTAGACGAGAGAAGTAGTACGAGAGTAAAATATGAAATTTAACAGAGAGAACAATAAACGTGAATTGTCGTTTCTTTGTTCACAGAGAAACATATTTCCGATTGTCACTTCACCGTAATTAAAACGAGTTAAAATAAAAAAATTAAGATATTATAAAACGATAATTCTTTGTTTATAATGGAAAGAAAACTACGGTTTGCGTTTAAATGTGTGGCATCACCAAGCGACAGAAAAACAAACGTGATTGCTATAACCTCTATCACAACTGAGGATAAAGAAAAATACATATTGCCGGAAAACGAGAAATTGGTAAGTAATCACAGCGAACTAATAAAAACCGAAAGTTATAAGAGAATGAAAAAAAGTCTCAATCAAAGAGGCCAGGAGAAAAAAATTTGGATTACATGCACACAGGAAATGGAAGCTACGTATTTCGACGAAAATGGAAACGTAATATTCAATGATCTATACCTAGACGAAGTAGTAGAGAAAGACATAGTAGAACCCGCATAGGAAAAAGAACACCAAATAGATTTAAAGAGTATATCGGGACAATTTATGATCGAAAAATTTGTGTGCAAACATTCAAATGCAGAACAATGGTTGGAGACATTTGAAAAAGGGTGTCAAAGATTCAAAATTAAAAGAGATAACACAAGAATCGAAACCCTAAGATTATTCCTTGACAGAGCATACGTGGATTGGCACTCAGCAACATTAACAGCCTTAACAATGGAGGCTAGTTGGAACGAATGGAAACAAAAGTTCTTGAAATCATTTGCAGACAAGGGATGGAATACAGGTATATACGCTACATCCTACAGATATAAGGAAGGTTCACTGATGGAGTACGCTATGAAGAAGGAAAAACTACTACTCGGTATGGACAACAATATAGGTACGAAGACCCTGATAATGCTTATAGCAGCAGGAATACCAGATTTTATAAGAAATAAGATAGACAGAGAAAAGTGTCAAAATTCGACAGAACTATTACAGGAGATAAAGAAATGTGAAAATCTGGTAAGTAAGAACAATTTTAAAAAGAAGAAAGAGGAAAGACAAGATAACAACAAGAAATTTGAAGAGAAAAGACCATGTAAGAACTGTGAAAAACTAAACAAAGGTATTAGATATCACTCAGAGGACGCCTGTTGTTTTAGAAAAGAAACCAGAATAAACAAAAGCAACTCGATGATAAAAGTAGACCTATGCAAGGAACAAAAAAACAAATAACCACACCATTGATCAAAGTAAAGATGATATTAGAAGAGATGTTAGAAGTAAACGGAACATATGACCCAGGTTCCTAAGTCTCTCTAATAAATTCGAAACTAGTTAAACTAAAAAAAAATAAAAAGAGATAAAAGATAAAAATAAAATTTTTTCAAAAACGGTCAATGGTGTGATACAAACAAAAGGTTTAGTAACCATTAAAATAAAAATTTTCGATAAAGAAGAACACGTTGACGTATTTATCGTAGAAAGAAATGACTTTGAAGATTTTATTATTGGGTTGGATATGATAAAGAAATTCAAACTAACCCAAGATGAAAATCTACAAATATCTCGAAAGAGAGAAACACAGACAAAAGAAAATATAAGTACATTGGATACAAAGAAAGAAATAAAAGAAGTTAAAATAAACTTTAACGAACATGTGAATGAGGACGAATTTAGATCAGATCTGAATCACTTGGATAATATAAAAAAAAACAAAGATAAAAAAACTAATAGAAAAATATAATTTTATATTTGCAAAAAACTAATATGATGTAGGCACCGTTTCGGACTACGAAGCGCGAATAGACTTACTGGTTGATAAATACTGCAGTAAGAGACCATATAGGTGCACTATACAAGATGAAAAAGAAATAGAAAATCAAGTAGCAAAACTATTAGAAAATAAACTGATCGAAGAATCTTATAGTCCGTTTGCAGCACCAGTAACTCTGGCATTCAAGAAAGATGAAAACAAACGATCACGATTGTATATAGATATTCGTGAATTAAACAAGATAGTTACACCACAAGCTCAACCATTTTCATTAATAGAAGATTTAATATTAAATGCAAGAAACTGTAAATACTTCACCACATTAGATATAAATTCGGCTTTCTGGTCAATTCCATTACGTATTGAAGATAGACAAAAAACTGGATTCGTCACACAAGAGGGACACTTCCAATGGACATGTCTACCGTTCGGACTAAAAACATCACCAGCCATTTTCAGAGAATAGTATCGAATATTCTAAGAAAGCACAAATTGAAAGATTTTTCAGAGAATTACATAGACGACATATTAATTTTTTCAGTATCATTTGAAGAACACATAGAATACATAGAAAAAGTAATGAAGGCAATAGTAAACGAAGGTTTCAGACTAAAATTTAAAAAATGTATATCTGCAACAGAATCAGTGAAATATCTCGGACACATAATAGAGCACAATACAGTAAGACCAGTAAAGGATAATCTAATTTCAATACGAAATTTTCCTACTCCAAAAACTCAAAAGAACATTAGACAATTTCTTGAAAAAATAAACTTTTATCACGAATACATACCGAAAAGCTCAATACAACTAAACCCAATACATAGACTGTTAAGAAAAAATGAAAAGTTCATATGGTCTGAGATGTGTGAGAAATCCTTCAAAGGTATAAAAATCTACTATGCTCTCAACCAGTGTTACAAATATTTGACAGGAATTTACCAATAAGAATTTACACGGATGCATCACTGGAAGGCATTGGTGCGATATTTAAGCAAGTACAGAGTGATAGTAAAGAAAAGCCAGTAGCATACTTTTCGAAAAAGTTAAATGATTCAGAAAAGAGAAAAAAGGCAATTTATTTAGAATGCCTGGCAATCAAGGAAGCGGTAAAATATTGGCAACATTGGTTGATCGGAAGAAAATTCACGATATTCACAGACCATAAACCATTAGAAGGTATGAATATAAAAGCTAGAACAGATGAAGAACTTGGAGAATTAACATAATATTTATCTCAATATGACTTTCAAATAAAATATATTCCGTGAAAAGATAACGCTGAAGCAGATAGTCTAAGCAGAAATCCAGTACTGGAATCATCCGAAAATACGGAAGAAATACTAAGAATAATCAACCTAATAAAAATAAAAGAAATAAAAACAGATCAAAAAGAAAATATAACATTGCAAAAGACCAAATCAAAACTAATAGAATAAGACGGGATATTCTATAAAAAAATTAGAAACAAAGAATAAATAATCTTATCTACAGAACTAAGCTTAAAATTAATTAAAGAAATACATTCTGAATGGTGTCATATAGGCATCAAACAAATGATAAGCAGGATATCTCCTTACTACACAGCTAAAGGAATAACGGCAAATATAAAAAAAGTTTGCCAAAACTGCGAAATATGCATTAAGAACAAATCCAGGGGGCAAGGAAAATATGGACGAATGTCACAACTAGGACCGGCAACGCAACCGTTCGAAATCATTTCAATAGATACCATCGGAGGCTTCGGAGGACAAAGATCAACAAAAAGATACCTTCATTTACTGGTGGATCATTTTACAAGATACGCGTTCATAAGAACATCAAAAATCCAGAGTGCAACGGATTTCATCAAGCTGATAAGTGGAATACTAGAAACCGACATAATAGGAGTGATACTCGCAGATCAATACCCGGGAATAAACTCAAAAGAAATTAGGGAATTTCTCATAAAAAAGGATACGAAACTGATTTTTACGGCTGTCAATGCGCCCTTTTCCAACGGTCTGAACGAGAGACTGAATCAGACATTAGTAAACAAAATAAGATGCAGATTAAACGAGAAAGGAAAAAAAGAGCTTGGACAACGATCGCTAGAGAATGTTTTGATAAATACAATGAAACAGAGCATACAGTAACCAGCTTCACGCCTAAATATTTGTTAGATGGCACAATCACCAGCATTCTACCCGAAGAGATAAAAAAAAGAAAAAATGATAAAGAAAATTGTATAAGAGATAAAGAACTAGACCTAGAAAGAACAAAAAGATCACATGAATATAACAAAAGAATATTTAATAAGAATAGAAAGCATCACCAATTTATCACAGGAGATTTGGTGTATATAGAAGATGGCAATAGGTTGAATAGAAAGAAATTAGACGAATTGAGAATTGGCCCTATCCAAATAATAAAAAAAATTTCAAAGTCTATATACGAAATAAAAACAGGGAAACAGAGACAAGAAACTGGATTCTTCCACATAACAAAACTACTTCCGATTACAGAGGATGGAGAAGAGGATTAAAAATTGTTGATACTTTATCCGGGCGGGGGGGGGAGATGTAAAGAAAGTATACTTTCTCCAGGTAGATTTGTCACGCGTCTCATGGCCCGCTCTTCCTTTGTTTCTGTTATCTACAAATTCTTTTGTTACCTACAAAGCGAGCCGTTAAGATTTGGGGAGAGAAACTGGCAGTAAGAAATAGAACGTAGACGAGAGATGTAGTACGAGAGTAAAATATAAAATTTAACAGAGTGAACAATAAACGTGAATTGTCGTTTCTTTGTTCACAGAGAAACATAATTCCGTTTGTCACTTCACCCTAATTGAAACGAGTTAAAATAAAAAAATTAAGATATTATATTATTATTATTATTATTATTATTAGTATTATTATCATTATTATTATTATTATTGCTATTATCTTTATTATTGCTTCTATTATTATTCTTATTATTGTTATAATTATTATCGTTATTATCGTTATAATCTTTATTATTGTTAATATTGATATTATTACAACTACTATTATCGTTACTATCGTCTTTACTGTTGATATTATTAATTTGCTATTATTAATAATATTATTAACATTATAATCGTTATTTCGTTATTATCGTTATTGTCTTTATTATTTGCCATTATTATTGACGTTATTGTCGTTGTTATCTCTATTAACATTATTTTTGAAATAATTATTATCGTTATTATCGTTATTCTTATTTTTATCGTTATTACAGTTATTATCATTATAAGCGTATTATTGTTATTATTATTATTATTATTGCTATTGTTATTAGTACCGTTATTATCTTAATTATCTTCAATAACGTTATCGTCATTAATAGTATTATTGTTATTATCGTTATTTTTGTTATTATTATTATCGTCATTATCTTATAATATCGATATTATCGTTATTATTGTCATTATTATTATCGTTATTATCATTATTATCGTTATTATCGTTGCTATTGTTCTTCTTATTATTATTATTCTTATTATCGTAATTATTGTTATTGTTGTTATTAACTACATTAGCGTTAGTATCGTTATTATTGATATTATTATTATTATCATTGTCGTTAATATCGTTAGTATCCTTATTGTTAGTATTATTATTATCGATATTATCGTTATTATCGATATTTCTAGTATTATTATTATTATAATTATAATTATAATAATAACTATATTTAACGTTACTCTTGTCATTATTATTAACATTATTATGGTCCTTATAGTTATTAATATTATTATTTTTATTATTATTATTATTATTAACGTTATCATCGTTATTATCATTATGTTTGTTATTATTATTATCACTATTTACCTTTTTATTGTTATTTATGTTATTATTATTTCTGTCATTAACATTATTAATGTTATTATCTTTTTTATTGATTTCATTATTGTCTTTATTATCGTTGTTATCGTAATACTCGTCATTAATATTATTATTAGTATAGCTATTATCAATCTTATCGTTATTACCGTTATTATTATTGTTATTAATATATTTATTATCCTCATGTTGTTATTATCAATATTATTATTATTTCTATTATAATTATTATCGTATTAGCGTTATTAGTATTACTATTATTATCGTTATCGTTACTATCGTTATTATTATTTCTATTATTATCATTATTATCGTTATTATTGTTCTTATTATTTCCGTTATTAACGTTTTTACTGTTATTATTGTTATTAAAGTTATTATTATTATTATTATTATTATCCTTATATTTGTTATTATCGTTACAATCGTTATTATCGATACTATTGTACCGCTATTATCGTAAATTATCTCCATTTCTCTTTATTGTTTAATATTGTATTCGTTATTATTATTAATCGATATTATTGTTATTATTTATAATATTATTATCGCTATTTTTATTATCGTCATTATCGTCATTATTGATGTTATTATTATCGTTATTAACGTTATTATCGTTATTATTTTTCTCATTATTATTGTTATAATCGTTAATATTGTTATTATTAATATTATTATTATTATTGTTATTATCATTATTATAGTTTATGTCGTTAATATCTTTATTACCTTATTATTATTTTTATTATTATCGTCATTGTCGTTATTATTGATACTATCGATATTATTATTATTACTTTATTCGTATTTATCGTATCATTAATATCGTTCTTATTGTTATTATCACTATTATCGTTAATATCGTTATTATCGTTTTATTGATATCGTTATTATAGTTGTTAACGTTATTAACTTATTTTTGTTATTATTATTATTATCTTTTTTATCGTTTTTATCATTATTATTGTTATTATTATTATCCTTATAATCGTTATTATTGTTATTATTATTATTATTATTATTATTGTTATTATCATTATTGTCGTTTTTTTCGTTATTATTGTCATTATTACAATCGTTATTATCGTAATTATCTTTGCTAATGTTACTATTGTTAGTACTAATATCATTCTTATCATTATTATTCGTTTCATCGTTATTATTATCATTATTAATATCGCTATTATCGTTGTTATCTATATTATTCTTATAATTATTACCGTTAGTTTCCTTATTATCGTTATTATTGTTTCATTATTATTGTAATTATCATTATTATTAGTATTATTATATTATTTATTATCATTAATATCTTTATTATCGATTCTATTTTTAATAATATTATTGTTATTATAGTTATTATTATTATTATTATAATAGTTATTGTCATTATTACCGTTATTTTCATTATTATTGTTATTATTAATATTATTATTATCGTTATTATCGTTATTGTCATTATTACTATTAATATTTTTATTATTATTATCGTTATTATCGTTACTATCACTATTAGCGTTATAATTTTTATTTTTATTATCGTTATTATCGTTATTATCGTTATTATTATTATTATTGTTATTATTGTTAATATAGCTATTTTCGTTATTATTATTATATTATTATTATTATTATTATTGTAACTATCCATATTATTATTATTACTATTAGCGTTATAATAGTTAATATTGTTAATATCTTTTTTATTATTATCACCACTATTGCTAATATCGTTATTATCGTTATTATTGTTATTATTGTTATTATTATTATCGTTATTACCGGTAATATCGTCGTTATCTTCATTAATATTATTACTATTTTTATTATCGTTATTATTATAATCGTTATTATCGTTATTATCGTTATTAACGTTATTATTTTTATTATTATTATGTTTATTACTGATATTATCGTTATTATCTTTATTATAGTTTTTTTCTTTATTATTATTATTATTATTATTATTATTATAGATAATATTGTTACTATTAATATTATTATTATTTCAATTCTCGTTATTATCGTTAATATTATTATCTTTATTTTCGTTTTTGTATTTATTATACAAACTACTATTATAATTATTATCCATATTATCATTAATATTGTCATTATTATTATCGATATTATAATTATTATCGTCATTATTATTATCATTAATATCGTTATTATCGTTAGTAATGTTATTATTGTTATTAATACTACAATTATTATCGTTGTTATCGTTATTATCGTTATTATTGTTAATATTGTAATTATTATAAATATGATTATCGTTATTATCGTTATTGTTGTTATTATCGTTTTTATTGCTATTAATGTTATTATTATTGTCATTCTTATCATTATAATCATTACTATCGTTATTATTGTTATTAGTATTATCGTTACTTCCATTATTATCATTAATATCTTTATTATTATTATTATTATTATTATTATTATTATTATTATTATTATTATTACTATTATTAATGTTATTTTCTTTATATCGTTACTATCGTTACTATCGCTAATATAGATATTAGCATTATATATAATATTATATAATCTTTATTAGTATTATTAATATTATCGTTTTTATTATTAGTATCGTTATTATTATTATTATTATCGATGTAATCGTTATTAACCTTAATGTCGTTATAAATATCATTTTTAGTATCTTCATTATCGTTATCATCGATATTATTGTTATTGTTACTATTCTTATTATCATAATTATTATTATGCATTATTATCGTTACTTTCGTCATTATTATTTTTGTTATTATCGTTATTATTATTATTATCAAAGCTTTTATTTTCGTTATTATCGTTATTATCTTTTTTATCTTTCTATTTCTTATTATTACTATCATCATTAACGTTATTGTTATTATCGTTACATTTGCTATTAATATTATCGTTGTTGTCGTTACTATCGTTATTATTGTTATTATTGTTATTATTGTTATTATTTTTATTATCGTTATTATCATTATTATTATTATTATTATTATTTTCGATTTTATCGATAATATTGTTATTATTATTATCGATATTATCGTTTTATCTTATTATTATTATCGATAATATCGTTGTTATGTTCATTACCGCTATTATTGTTATAATTGTTATAATTACTAGTATTATTATCGTTGTTATCGTTATTATCATTATTATGATTATTATTTTTACCGTTAGTATCGTTATTATGTTTATTATTATTTTCGTTATTAACATAATTATCGTTATGAATATTATAATTATTATCATTTTTATCGTCATTGTCGTTATTAATGTTACAATCGTGGTCATCATTATTACTATTATCGTTATTAACGTTATTGTTTTTGTCGTTATTATAGTTATTTTCGTTATAATTGTTATTATTGTCATTATTACTATTATTACCGTCATTATCTTTATTATCAATATTATTGTTATTATTATGAATATTACTTTTTTTTTATTTTTATAATAGTTATTATCGTTTTTATTGTTATTATTATTATAATTATTAACGTTAATATCGTTATTATCGCTATTATAATAATTATTTTTATTAACGTTATTATCGTTTTTATCGTTATTATTATTATTGCTATTATAGTTATTATCGTTATTAATATTATTATTATATAATGTTATTATCGTTGTTATCGTTATTATTGTTATTATTATTATGGATATTCTCGAAATAATCGTTATTATTATTATCGTTTTAATTGTTGTTACCGTTGATACTGTAATTACCTTTATTATTTTTATTATTATTGTTCTTATCGTTATTTCAGTTAATATCAATATTAATATTATTATTGTTATTATTACTACTATTATTATCGTTATTATCGTAATTATCGATTTTATTATTGCTATTATTATAATTATAATTACATTTATTATCGTTATTATCGTTATTATCGATATTATTTTATTATTATTATTACCATTATGATCGACATTATCGTTATTATTAATAACATAATTATTCTTATTATCTTTATTTGCGTCATTAATTTTATTATTATTATCGTTATTAACGTTATTATTGTTATTATTTTCATCGTTATTGTCATTAATATCGTTGTTGTCTATATTATTATTATTATTATTATTATCGTTAAAAGCGTTATTTTCCTTATTATTATTATTACTCTTATCGTTATTGTTACAATCGCTTTATCCTTATTATCGTTATTTTTGTTATTATTATTACTACCATTGTCGATGTTATTGTTATTATTGTTATTATTATTATCGATGTTATCGTTATTATTGTAAGTAATGTTATTATTCCTACTATTATTCCCGTTATTATCTTTATTGTCTATAGTATTGTTATTATTATAATATTATTATCGTTATTATCATTATAATCGTCCTTATCGTAATTATTGTTGTTACTATTACCGTCAATTTCGTTAATAACTTTACTATTTTTATTAATACTATAATTATTATTGTTATTATCGTTATTAACGTTATTTAATTATTATCGTTATTTTCATTAATATTGTTATTATTGTTATGGTTATTATAGTTATTATTATTATTATTATTGTCGTTTTTATCGTAATAATCGTTATTTTTATTAGCGTAAATATCGTTTTTATCATTATAATTGTTATAAATATTATTGTTATTATTGTCGTTATTATCTTTATTTTCGTTATTATCGATATTTCCTTATTACTATAATCGTTATTATCGTTTATATTTTCACTGTTGTTAATATTTCTATTATTATCGATATTATCTATACTAATGTTATTGTTATTATCGATAATATAGTTATTGTGGTTATTATTATTATCGATATTATTGTTATTTCCGTTCTTAATATTTCCGATAGTAACGTTATTATAGTTATTATTAATATCGTTAATAACGTTATTCTCGTTATTAATGTTATTATTGTTAATTATACTATTATTATTATCGTTATTATCGTTATTATCGTTATTAATATTATTATTATTATTATAGTTATCATCGCTATTATCGTTTATATCGATATAATCAATAATATGACTATAATTATTATCGTTATTATTATTTTTATTATTTACGTTAATATCGTTATTATCGCAATTAATGTCTTATTATCATCGTTGTCATCGCTCTTATTCTTAATTTTGTTATAATTATTATTATTATTACTGTTATTATCATTTTTATCCTAATTATCTTTATGATAATTATTATTAATATCGTTATTATTGTTTCTATCTTTATTATTTATTAATACTATTATTTTTATTATCGTTATATTTATTATCGTTATTATCGTTATAATTGTTAGCATTACTATCGTTATTATCGATTATAACTTTTTTGACTTTATTATTATTATTATCGTTAATATCGTTACTGTACTTATTATTATTATTACTATTATCGTTGTTACCTTTATTATTTTTATCGTTATTATCATTGTTATGGTTATTATTGTTTTTAGTATTATCGTTATTATCATTATTACCGTCTTTTGTTATTATTATCATTGATAATATGGCTATTATTGTTATTATTGTTATCGATATTATCTATAACATCGGTATTATTATTATAGTTAATACCCTTATTTTCGTCATTATATTTATTCTTGTCATTATTACTAATATTATTATCGTTATTACTGTTATTATCTTTATTATTTTTAATATTGTTATTATTAATAATTTTATTATCGTTATTATAGTCATTATCGTTATTATTGTTATTATTGTTATTATTATTATTGTTAAAATCCTTTTTATTGTTATTATTACTATTAATTCTATCGTTATTATTATTATTATCGACATTATAGTTATTATTGATAATATCGTTATTGCATATATTATTATTATAATTATTATCTTTATTATCGTTACTATTGTTACTATTGTTGTTACTATTATCGTTATTATCGTTACTATTATTATCGTTATTATCGTAACTATTGTTATTACTATTATTAATATTAAGGTTAATATCGTCAATATTGATACTATTGTTATTATTACCACTATTATCATCGTTATTATCATTATTATTATTTTTATTATTATTTTTGTCGTTATTATCGTTATTATCGTTATTATTATTACTATAATTGTCGTTATTATCGTTAATTTAATAATCGTTTTTATCATTAATATCGTTATTAATAATATTATAATTATCATTATTATTATTATTATCGTTATTATTGTTATTATTATTTTCGTTATTATGGATTATATCGTTTTGACTTAATTTTTATTATTATTATTATTGTTATTATCTTTACTGTTCTTATTATTATTATTATTATTATCGTTGATACCGTTATTATTTTTATCGTTTTATCATTGTTATCGTTATTATTGTTATCATTATTATCGTTTTTATCCTTACTAACCTCATTTCTGTTATTATTATCATTATTATTATCGATATTATCTATAATTTCGTTATTATTATAATAGTTAATACCCTTATTTTCGTTAATATTGTTATTATTGTTATTATTACTAATATTATTATCGTTATTATCATTATAATTGTTATTATCGTTATTACTGTTATTTTTTATTTTCGTTAGTATTGTTAATTTCGTTGTTATCTTTATCATTATTTTTACTGTTATTGATTTTATCGTTATTATCTTTATTATTATTATTATTACTATTATTATTACTTCCTGTGAGTAGGGGGAGTTAGAATACTCCCTTAGTGCACCCTGCTTGTCGTAGGAGGCGACTAAAGTGGACTGTGTGAATGGCGAGTAATTGGTCTAGTACGGCTAATCCTACCTTTGTTCTTCTTTTATATCTTTTTCTAATCTTTCTCTCACAATCAAGCTTCTTTCAGTTCCCTGCCTTTCCTTTGGGCAGCTCGACTCCCAATTATTATATTTCTTATGATGTATAGTACATGAAAAGTTAAATGCTGCTGTGGGAGGGACTTAAACGCCACGGTGCTGTCAGGTGGTTTTAGGGCAGGCCACCCACCGTCGTCATCCAGCATCGGCCAGGAGCTTAGGGTAGGCAACCTGGCCCCATCTCTGGGTGTTGCTACAGGAAGAGCACCACAGGAAGGCGATCTGCATTGCGGTTTGTCTATGGCGACAGGAAGGCTAAAATATGAGGAAAGGTACTTGGAGGAGTGGCAATTGGCTGCCAGGGCAGTTGATAGCACGTGGTTCTCCGGCCTGATGTCACCTATGCAGCTTGCGATGGGGACATCACAAGATGGAGATTGTGAGAATCTCGCTCAAGCGAAAGTACTCCTTGCCAAAATGAAGGCGGCTATTACTAGACAGCCCAACGTTAACAACACTATTAAGCAAGGGCTCCCAGAAATGGAGGACATCATAGACAGCCTCGAGTTCATTTATGAATCTCGAAGAATGGTCATTAAGCGAGCGAGGACCCTAGCCCGAGTTTCATAGAGCCCTTGGGTAAATTTTCCAACTGATGCAGGCGCTATTAAAAGAGTAGCCACAAGCCCGCCGCAGTTGCATCAAGAAAGCCTCCAAAGTCCACGGGAAGAGACGACGACGACCGAAGCCACCAAGAGGTCGGAGGTCGTTAAGAAGAAATGAAATTAGGACAAACCAGCGACGAAAGTGATGAAACACACACAGCAGGAGAAAAAGAATCCGAGCAAATTGGCGAAAAGGCCGAAAAAGAGAACAAGGCCGGACGCGATCCTCCTTAAACCTGCTCAAGGTAAATCTTATGCAGACGTTGTCGGAGACATCCACCAGCACTTCAAGACCAGCGGAACAGGGGTAGTCGTTAGATCGTTCCGGCAGATCAGAATTGGAGGGGTTCTCCGCGAACTTAAGAAGACCACTGCGCATATCAGGTCCCCATTTGCATAAAACCTGAGGAAAGAAGTTGGAGAAACGAGCTGCATCACAGAACTGGTCCCTAGAAGTACGCTGGAGATACGGGACTGCGATTGCTACACATTGGTGATGGAAGTCGAGGTGGCCCTAAAGAGGACCCTGCCAGACTACGCGGGGAAACTAGTGGTTAAATTGACGAACCCCAACGCGAGACAACAACGCCTGGACCTCATCAGACTAGAAGAGGAAGCAGCTGCGAAGCTTTTAAAGGTCGGCCGAGTGCTGGTCGGCATCGTCAGCTGCAGGGTCAGGCGAAGAGCAGAAGTGAGGAGATGCTACCGTTGTCTCAACTTTGGTCACTATAGCGCTACGTGCAATGGCTCTGATCGCAGTAAGTTCTGCTATTTCTGCAGCGGCACGGGGCACACGATCAAAGACTGCAAGGTCAGCGAACCGACTTGCTTCTTATGCTCCAATAGCGTTGTTGTAACTAAGTAGCACTTGGCGGGATCAAGGGCCTGCAAAACTTTCAAAGAGGCCCTTGCATCAGCCAAAAAGAGGAAAACAGGACGAGTGTACTTCAGGGTAATCTCAATAGTGGCAGGACGGTGCACCAACTCCAAACACGGCTTTACTCTGAGAAATAAGCTGATATCGTTTTAATCAGCCAACAATACCAGGACAGAGCGGGATTAGGATGGTACGCAGACGGATTGGACACCGCGGCCCTCTGGATCTCAGATACCCGTCAAATACATGTGTCGGATCCAAGATCCGGATGCGGATACGTTTGGGTGGGACACAACTCGACGTCTTATGTCAGCGTATATCACACCCCGAACGACCGGATAGACGACTGCCAGTCTAAACTGGACGATCTGGAAGACGCGCTGCGGGAAATGAAGGCGATCTCATTGTGGCTGCAGACCTCAATGCCAAAGCTCTCGAATGGGGGGAGACCAGACCGGCCTCCAGAGGAAGGCGAATCATAGAGTCGGTGTTGAGCCTAGAACTATCAGTACTCAATACAGCCTCGACACAAAGCATCTGTAGGCCCGGCTACAGAGAGACGATCACGGACGTCTTTCTAGTGAACAAACAACTTGTGGCAAGGGTCGCAGGCTGGCGTGTAATAGAGGATTATACCGGGAGCGATCATCAGTACATACTCTTCGATGTACACGATAGGATGATAGTCGTGACAATTGCAAAACGACACCTCCGGTGGTACAATCCAAGAAAGGACCGAGAGAGGCTGTCTTCGGTCATTGAAGAAGGATGGAGATCACTTCAAAATGCATCCGCGAGTCTATCGTCACCAGCACAAGCCAGGATGATTACTGCAGCTACTATGCAGCTAATCCAAAAGGCTTGCGCGATAGCGGTGCCAGAGAATGGCACGAAACGGCAGAGGCGTCCTGCATACTGGTGGACGAACGAGATCGCAGATCTTCGTAAGAAGTGCATAAGACTACGCTGTTTAGCACAATGAGCGAAGAGACGCGATCTCGATACTGCTTCCCTGGCAGCAGGGAGGGAATATTCACCGCCCCGTGGAAGAAAGCGAGGCTTGTAATCATCAGCAAGGTCAAGGGTCCAGCAGATGCAGCTTCGTTATACAGTCCTATCTGTATGCTCGATACGGCTGGCAAGCTCCTGTAGGAGCTGCTTAGGCCACGGCTGCACGTAGCCGTGTGGGTAGCGGAGGATCTTGTTGCCCGTCAGTATTGATTTCGATCAGGCCTCTCTACCATCCACGCAGTTCAGGATGTTGTCACGGCCGCTAAGATGACCCAGCGCGGGAATCACCATTCCCGCCCTTTGTGTCTGCTGGCCACCTTAGACGTGACCTAACTCCGTCAGGTGGTACTTGGCAATGGAAGCGCTCGAACATAATTTCAGAGTTCCGGGGTACATACTCCGAATACTCTGGGATTACCTGAACGAGCGCTTCCTAGAATACAATACTGGCGATGGTCCAAGAAACTTGGAATTGATATCGGGTGCAGCTCAGGGATCCATGCTAGGACCAGATATCTGGAATATATTTTACGAAAGTATCTTTCGTATGGCAGTCCCTGATGGTGCTTTCTTGGTTGGGTACGCAGACCACACTGCAGTTGTCATAACGGCAAGAGACACGGAGGGGGCACAAATGCAGCTTAAACAGGTCATGCGCAGAGTCATCTCCTGTATAGAAGAACACGGGCTTATTATCGCTTTTACCGTTAAATTCGATTTTGTCTTTATTATCGTTATTATTGTTATTATCGTTATTATTTTATATTATTATTATCGTTATATCGTGACCGTTATTATCTTCATTATCGTTATTATTGTTATTATTGCTACTAATACGAATATTATTATCGTAATAACCGTTAAATTCGATTTTGTCTTTATTATCGTTATTATCGTTATTATCGTTATTATTTTATATAATTATTATCGTTATATCGTGACCCTTATTATATTCATTATCGTTATTATTGTTACTATTGCTACTAATACGAATATTATTATCGTAATAACCGCTATAATCGTTATTGTCGTTATTATCGTTATTAGAGTTATTATTGTTACTGTTGTTACTATCCTTATTATCGTTATTATTGTTATTATTATTATATCATAATTATCGTTATTATTATTATAATTATTATCTTTATTATCGATATTATTATTACCGATATTATCGTTATTATCGTTATTATTGTTACTGTTGTTACTATCCTTATTATCGTTATTATTGTTATTGTTATTATATCATAATTATCGTTATTATTATTATAATTATTATCTTTATTATCGATATTACTATTACCGATATTATCGTTATTATCGTTATTATTGTTATTATCGATATTATTATTATTATTATTATTATTATTATATTATCGTTAATTATCGTTATTATAGTTATTATCGTTCTTATTATTATCATTAATTTCGTTATTATCTTTATTTTTATTATCACTATCATCATTATAATGTCATTATTACCTTTACCTGCGTTAATAACGTTAATACTGTTACTATTATGATTATTACTTTTACTACAATCGCTAATATAGTTAATATCGTTATTATTGTTATTATCGATATTATTATTATTATAACAATCGTTATTATCGTTATTATTGTTATTATTATAATCGTTATCAACTTTATTATCTTTATTACAGTTAATAACTTTTTATTGGTATTATCGTTATTATAATTATAGTCGATATTATTATCGTTATTATCGTTTTATCGTTATTATCGCTATTACTGTTATCATGATAATCGTTATTATCGCTATTTTTTTATTATTACTAACTTTATTAACGTTATTGTCGTTATTATTTTTATTATTATTTTAGTTAATAATGTTATTATCGTTATTATTTTAATTATAATTATCATTATTATGATTATTATTATTATCGTTATTACCTTTATAATTGTAATTATTATTAACGTTATTATTCTTATTATGTTTTATTATTATTATTGTTGCTATTATTACATTTATTATCGTTATTATCGTTACTAATGTTATTATTATTAACGTTAATATCGCTATAATCGTTATTATGTGTAATTTTATTACTATTATTATAGTTATTAACTTTATTATTGTTATTAGTATTATTATTATTATTGTCGTTATTATCGTTATTAATGTTATAGAGATTATAGATTTTTTCTTTATTATCGTTAGTACCGTTATTATCGTTATTATTATAATTAGCGTTATTATTGTAATTATTATTATTGTTATAATCCTTATTATCGTAATTATCGTTATTAATTCTATTATTATTATCCTTGTTTCGTCATTATAGTTACTATCGTTAACATTATCGCTATATCGTTATTATCGTTATTAATGGTATTATTATTACTATTTTTATCATCATCGTCATTATCGTTATTATCATTATTATCGTTATTGTCTTTATTATTATTATTGTTTTCATCGTTGTTATCGTTATAATTGTTATTATTATTATCTATTTTATCGCTAATATCGTAATTATCGATATTGTCCTTATTATTATAATTATCGTTATTATTGTAAATATTAATATTGTTATAATCGTTATATTCGTAAGTAACGTTATTAATTTTATTGTTATATTTGATATTATTATTATTGCTATTATAATTATTAGCGTTATTATTTTTTTAACTTTAATACTATTTTTGTAATTATCGTTATAATTGTTATTATATATATTGTTGTTGTTATTATTGTAATTTTTATAGACAATATTATAATCGTTATCATCGTTTTTATTATTAATGTTTTAATCGTTATTATTGTAATTATCGTTACTAATTTTATTATTACTATCGTTATTAACGTTATTATAGTTATTATCGTTATTATTTTCGTTAATATCGTTATTATCGTTATCATCGTTATTACCTTTAAAATTGTTATTATTGTTATAATCTTTATTATTATTTCTATTAGTGTTATTATTAATGTATTTATTGTTATTATTATTATCGTTAATATCTATTTTTTTGTTAATATTGTTATTATTTATAATATTATTATTCCTATCGTCATTATTATTATAATCATTATTATCGTTATTATTGTTATTATTATTATTATTATCGTTATTATTGTCATTATTTTTAATCACTTTATTATTTTTGTTATTATTATCGGTATTGTCGTCATTAATGTTAATATTACCATTATTGTAATTATTATTATTATTATTATTATCGAATTAAAATTTATTTTCATTATTATCGTTATTATTATTATTATTATTATTATTATTATTATTATTATTATTATTATTATTATTATTATTATTATTATTAGTATTATTATTATTATTATTATTATTACTATTATTATTATTATTACTATTATTACTATCGTAGACATTATAGATATTATTGTTATTATTATTATCATTATTACCGGTATTATTGTTACTTTTTTATTTTTATTATCGTAATAACCATTATTATAGTTTTATTGTTATCATTACTATATCTATAGTGACGTTATCATAGTTATTATCGTGATATTTGTTATTATTATTATCGATTTTATCATTATTATTATTATTGTTATTATTGTTATTATTGTTAATATTATTAACGACATTATTCAATATTTTTTATTGGTGTAATCTTTATTATCGTTATTATGATTATCGTTACTATCGTTATTATTATTATCACTTTTATCATTGTTATCGTCATTATTGTTATTATTATTGTCGTTTTTATCTTTATTATCATTATTATTATTATTATTATTATTATTATTTTTATTATTATCATCATTATCGTTATTATTTTGCTATCGATATTATTTTTATTATTGTTATCGTTATAATCATAATTATTTTTATCTCAACTATCATTTATATCGTGAATATAGTTATTTTCATTATCATCGTTATTATTGTTAATTTTACTACAATTGTTATTGTTATTATCGTTATTAACGCTATGTTTTTTATTGCTATTAGCGATATATTCATTATTATTATTATCGATATTATCGTCATTATCGTTGTTATTGATATTAATATTATTATTTTCAATATTATAATTATTATCGTTAATATCGTTATTTTCTTTATTATATTTATCATTCTTGTTATTATTGTAGTTGTCAGTATTATCGTTATTATTATTATTATTATTATTATTCTTGTCGATATTATGATTATTAATTATATAGTTATTATCAAGATTATCGTTATTATTGAAATTAACGTTATATAACGTTATTATTTTATTTATTATTATCATTATTACCTTTATTATAAATATTATTTTCTTTATTATCATTAATATCGTTGTTGTCGGTAATACTGTTATGATTATTGTCGCTATAATAGTTATTATCGATTATATTGTTATTTCTATTATCGTTATTATCGTTATTACTCTTATTATTATTATAACTATTATCGCTCTTACCATTATTATTACCATTATTATCGTATTATCGTTATTATTGTTATTTATAATTATCCTATTAACGTCAATATCGTTATTATCTTTATAGTTGTTATTATTATTATAGTTTCTAACGTTACTAACGTTATTATCGTTATTATTGTTATTATTTTTATTATTATTGTCGATATTATTGATAATATTTATTATTATTATTATCGATATGATCGTTATTATTATTATTATTATTTTCGCTAATAACCTTACTTTCGTTATTATTGTTATGATAGTTATTATTAATAATATTATTATCGTTATTGTCGTTTTTATCGTTATTATTTTTGTCAATATTATTATTATTATAGTTATTATCAATATAATCGTTATTAGCATTATTATTGTCATTATTATTACTGATATTATTGCTAATAACGTTGTTATTTTTAGTATTATTTTTATTGTTATCCTTATTATCATTATATTCGTATTATTGTTATTATTATTATCGTTGTTATCGTTATTATCGTTATTATAGTTATTCTAATTTTTGTTATTATCGTTATAATTGTTATTATTATTATTATTATTATCCTTATAATCATTATTATCGTTATTATCGTTAATGTCGTTAATATTTTTATTTTTATTATTATTATTGTCGTTCTTGTCGTTATTTTTATAATCGTTTTTATCGTTATCATCGTTATTATTGTTATTATTATTAGTAATATTTTCGATTTCATCTTTAATATTGTTATTATTAATATCGATAATATCGTTATTATCGATATTATTTTATCGTTAGTATCGTCATTATCGTGATTGTAGTTATTATTGATATTATTGCTACAATTATTATCGTCATTGACTTTATTATTACTAATATTGTTATTATTACTTATCGTTATTACCGTAATTATCGTTGTTACCGTTATTATTATAATCGTTATTATCGTTATTATTATTATCGTTAATATGGTTATTTTGGTTATTATTGTTATTATTATAAAGATATAATAAAGATAAATAAATAATAAAGATAAATAATAATAGTAATAGGGATAATAACGATAACAACGTTAATAATAACAATAATAACGATAATAATGATATCACCGACAATAATAAAAACGATAATAACCATAATAAAGATAATAACGATAATAGTAATAATAATATTAACGATAATGTAGATTGAAACGACAATAATAATTATAATAATAATAAAAATACGGATAATAACGAAACTAATAATAATTATGAAAGAAATAATAACAATTATATGGCTAATATCGATAATAACGATGATAATAATAATGACAATATAAAACTCTCGATAATAATAATAACAGTATGAACGGTATTATCTATAAAAATAATAATAATAATAATAAGAATTATAACGATAAGAACGATAATAACGATTATAATGAAACTATCAGTAATAAAGATATTAATAATAACGATAAAGTATGTAATAATAAGAATAATAACGATAATAACGATAATAATGGTAATAATAATAACGATAATGTAGATAACAGCGACAATACTAATAATAATAATAACAGTAACGATAATATCGGAAATATAGTTAATTATAAAAGAAATAATAACAATAATTACAATAAAAAGGATAATATCGATAATTAGTATAATAATAATAAAAACTATATTGATAATATAGACAATAATATTAACAGTATTAACGATAATATCTTTGATGATAATAATAATAATATTAACAATAATAATGATAACAACGATAATAAAGTTAATAATGATAATAATAATAATAATAGTATTAACAATATTAACAATAATAAAATTAATAACGATACTAACGATAGTAATAAAAAGGATAAGGCCGATAATAATAATATTAATAACGATAATAACGATAATAATAATAATAATAATAACGATAATAACGATATGACTAGTAATAATAATACCAATAATAACGTTAGAAACGTTAATGTCAATCGTAATATTAACAATAAAAGCAATAATAACGATAAATGCGAATGTAATAATTATAAAAATAATAACGATAATAACAATAATAACAATAATTCCAATAATAACGGTATTAATACTAGCAATACTAACGATAGTAACGTTAAAAACGGTAATGAGAATAACAATAATAAAGATAATAACGATAGCAACGATGGTAACGATAAAAATAATAACAATAATAACGATAATTACGATATAAACGATATTAATAATAATAATAAAGATAATAACGATAATAACGGTAATAATACTAGTGATGATAACAATAATAACAATAATAACGAAAATAACTATAATATTAATAACAATAACAATAAGGATAGTAACTATAATAACAAAAATATTAATATCGATAAAAAAATAATAAAATTAATAAAGCTAATTACGATTATAACGAAAATAATAATATCAATAATAAGGAATATTACGATGATAATAATTATATTAATAGCAATAATAATGATAATATTGATAATAACGCTAAAAGCAATAATAATAACGATAATATTAACGAAAAACACGATAATAATAATAACGACTCTAAGGATAATAGTAATAATAAAAATAACGATATTAACGATAATATCGATAATAATAATGACAACAATAAAGATTATAGCGATTATTATTATAATAGCAACAATAATAATAATAATAATAATAACAATAATAACGATAAGAACAATAAAAATAATAACAAAAATAACAATAACAACGATAATAAATATAATGATAATAACGATAATAATTATAATAATAATAACAATAATAATGATAATAATAATACAAACGATAAAAAGATAAAAATTTTATCATTAATAACCATAATAACGATAATAATAATAACATTAATAACAATAATAACAATAACAACGATGATAAAGATAATAAAAATACAAATAATAACAATAATAACAATAATGACGATAATAAATATAAAGAAATAAAGACGATATTATCGATAATAACTGTAATGATAACAATAATAACGATAATAACGATAATATCTATATTAAAAGTAATGATAATAACGATAATGATAATAATAATAAGACCGATAATAACGATAATATTGAATATAATAGTAATATTAACAACAATAATAATAATAATAACGATATTAGCGACAGTAATGATAATAATAATAACAATTATAACGATAATAACGAAAAGAACGATAATAAAGATAATAACAATAATATCGATAATAATTAAGACGTAAATAACGACTCTAATAATAATAATAATAACGATAATAACGATAATAATAATAATAAAAATAACGATAATAAGGATAATAAAGAGAATAACTATAATAATGATAATAATTATTACAATAATAACGATAAAAACAATAATAACGATAATAATAATAATAATATTATTAATTGCGATAATAACAATAGTTACGTCAATTATAATAATAATACTAATAATAATAGTAATAACGATAGTAACGTTAATAGTAATAATAATAAAGCAATGGAAACAATAATAACGATAATGACGATAATATTAATATTAATAATAGCGATAGTAAAGGTAATAACGATATTATCGATAAGAATAATAAAATTAATAAGGATAATTGCGTTAATTAAAAAAATAATTATAGCAATATTAACGTTAAGAACGATAATAATAATAATAATAGTAATAACAATAATAACAATAATAACGATAATAATAACAACGACGATAATAATATTTTCAATAATAAATAAAATAACGATAATTACGATAATAAAGATAATAATAATAACGATAATGACTATAATCATATTAATAATAATAACGATAATAACGGGAATTACGATAATAAGGATAATAATAATAACGATAATTTTTTTTGATGGTCTGAGGATGCCAAGCTTTACTCACTGACTCAGGGACTCCAGAGGAACCCTTTACCAATTGGGACTCCGTTAAAGTACCTGTAGTGTCGGGCTCTTCGTTGGAATAGGCACTACTGATTAATCGCATATCCATTCTAGAGGCATAGTGAAACCATCCCGGTACCGTCATATGATATTAATTCATAATCGCGCCACTTCATCATGTCCCATTAATTAGGACGACCACAATTTGTCTCCACATGACAGGAATCTGGTGCAACGTTGGTGGTACGTCTATTGGCCGCCCATCTCCTTCTATTTACGTAAGATTGCCCTCACGCAGCAGGCATACCTGTTCCACTCCTTCTGCCCTCGCAGCTCTTTCTCGACAATTTTGTCCGGCGACATGTCTCCGAGCTAATGCTCCACGGCAAATCGTTCGGCGCTCCACCGTGCACATATCAAGAACGTGTGGTGGGCGTCGTCTACGGTTGAGTCGCCATAGTAGCATTTAACGTCTACAACCTTCCTCATTGTTGCGAGGTGGGAGCAGAACAGACCATGCACTGTTAAATATAGGGTGATGTAGAAGTCTACCTCCCCCTCCTCCCGGTTTAGCCAGCTGTCCAGCCGACTGACGAGTCGGGCCGTCCATCTGCCCCTAGGCTCCCGTTCCCATCTGCTTTGCCAGGCCTCGATGCTGGTATACCTGGCGAGCCATGATGCCTCCTCCTTACCCAAAGCGGACCTTTTCTGGTGGACGAATTGTCTCTCCTGGGCTAGTAGAACGATCGGCATTACTCCCTCGACCACTAGTAACGCGGGCTCAGAGACCATGCGGTAGGAGCAAGCGATTCGGTGAGCGCCCCTACTCTGTACCGCGGCTATGTGCTTGCGACAATTCTCTTTTCGCAGGGCCTCCGCACATACTTCTGCGCCGTACTGCATCCTGGTTTCGGTGGCGCGCATCAGTATTCGCCTAGTGCACGGCCGGAGGTCGTTAACATTTGGCTGTCTAGCAATATCCAACTTCATTTTGGCAAGGAGGAATTTTGCTTGCGCGAGTTTCTCACTCTCTCCATCTTGTAGTGTCCCATTCGCAGGCTGGATAGGTGATGTCAGGACGGAGAACCGCGTAATATCAACGGTCCTGGCAATCAACTGCCACTCCTTCAAGTGGTTTTCCTCATATCTTACTCTTCCTGGCGCTATGGCCAGGTCGCCAAACTGTGGTGCTCTTCCCGATGCAATATTCAGAGCTGGGGTCAGATTGCCTACCCCAAGTTCCTGGCAGTTGTTTGATGACAACGGCGGATGGCCTGCCCTAACACCACCTGGCACCGCCGTAGCGTGGGTGTCCCTCCAACGCCCGCTTTAAAGTTTTTTTCTACTATCCATCATAATAAATATAAATATAGTGAGGCAAGCTCCCCAAAGGCAAGGAAAGGAACGGAAGGAAGTTTGAGAGAGAGAGAAAGAATAGAAAATGATATAAAACAAAAACAAAGGTATAGAATAGCCGTTCAAGAACATTCACAAGCAATTCGCACAATCCCTTTTAGTCGCCTCCTACGACAAGCAGATAGTACTGAGGGAGTATTATACTTCACCACACGAACAGGGGTTAATAATAACGCTATTAACGATAATAATAGTAACGATAATAACGGAAAGATTAATAAAAATAATAACGCCAATATCGATAATATTAATAATAATAATAAAATAATAACGAGAAAAGCAATAATAATAATAATAATAATAATACGATAATAACGATAATAACGATACTAATAATAAAAATATTATTGAAAATATCGATAATAACGATAATAATAATAAAATAATAACGATAACAACGAAAAAAACGATAATAATAATAATTATAATATCGAAAATAAGGATAATAACGATGACAACGATAATAATAATAACAATAATAACGATTATAATAATAATAATCATAATAATAATAATAACGATAATAACGATAATAACGTTAATAACGATAATAAGGATAATAACGAAAAAAACGATTATAATAATAATAGTAGAAATAAAAATTATAACAATAATAACTATATTAAAAATAATAAACATTAAGATAATGACGATAATAATGATAATAATAATAACGATAATAAAGATAATTATGTTAATAACGATTGTAATAGTAACGATAATAACGATAATAGTAGTAATAATAATACGATAATAACGTTAATAGTAGAAATAATAATAACGATAATACCGATAATAAAAGTAATAATAATTATAATAACGAAAACAACGATATTAATAATTATAACAACAATAATAACGATATTAATGATAATAAGGATAATATACATAAAAATACAAACGAAAATAACGATAATATCGAGAATAATAAAAACAAAAATAAAAATAACAACAATAATAAGGATAATAACGATAATATTAATATACATAAAAACAATAATAAAGTTAATAACGATAATAATAGTAAGAACAATAATGATAATAACATTAATAACGATAATAACGATAATGACGATAATAACGATAATAATATTAACAATAATAACGATAATTACGTTAATAACGATAATAGTAATATTAATATTACGATAATGAGGATTATAAAGATAAGGACGGTAATAATAATAACAACAATACTAAGGATAATAACGTTAGTAACAATAATAATAAGAACGATAATAACGATAATTTGGGTAATAGTAGTATAAATAATAACAATAATAACGTTTAAAACGACAATTACAATAATCATAATAACAATGATAACAATAATATCGATAATAAAAATAACGATAATAAGAAAAGTAATAATAATAATAACGGTAATGACGATAATAATGGTAATAATAATGACGTTAATAATGATAATATCGCATAATAATAGTTATGATAATGACAATATTAATAATAACAATAATAACGATAATAACGATAATTGTAGTAATAATAATAACGATAATAACGATAAGAGTAGTAATAATAATAACGATAATAAAGATAATAACAGTAATAACATTTATAATAATAACGACGATAATAATAATTACAACAACGATAACAACAATATTAATGATAATAACGATAATAAACCTAACAATAAAAACGAAAATAACGATAATAACAATAATAAAAGTAACAATAATAAACGTAACAACGATAATTTCGATAAGAACGATTATAATATTTATAATAACGATGATAACGATAATATGGATAATGATCATAATTACAAGAATATTAATATAAATAAAAATAATAATAAAGATAATAACGATAATAATAGAAAGAACAATAAAGATAATAAGGATAATAACGATAATAATAATTACAATAATAGCGAATATAATATTAATAATAATAACGCCTATAACGATAATAGTAAATATATTAAAATAGTTAATCACGATATAAACGACATTAACTATAATAATAATAAAAATAATAACAATAATAACGATAATAACGTAAGTAATAATATTAATAAGACGGATAATAAAGATAATTTGGATAATTGTAGTAATAATAATACCAATAATAACAATAATAACGATATTAACGAGAGTAACGATAATAATAATAACAATTATAACGATTCTAACGTTAAAAACGACAATTATAATAATCGTAATAACGATTTTAACAATAATATCGATAATAAAAACAACGAAGATAACGATAATAATTACAATAATAATGACGATAATAATGATAATAACGTGTTATAATTGTTATAATGATAACAATATTAATAATAACAATAATAACGATAATAATGATAGTGAGGATAAAATCGATAAAACTAATTACAATAATAACGATATTAACTTTATTAATAATAATAATAATAATAATAATGATAATAAAGATAATAACGTTAATAGTAATATCAACAAATGCGATATTATCTATAATATAAAAACGATATTATCTATAATAACGACAATAATAGTAAAAATAATAACAATAATATACATAAAAACGACAATAACGATAATAACGATAATAATGACAATAACGATATGATCGTTCTTAACAATAATATAATAATAATAATAAAGATATTAACGATATTAAAGACACTATCTATAATAATAATAACTATATTAATGATTAAGATGATTATTATCATAAGAACGATAATAATATAAATAATAATAAAGATAATAATAAAAGATAATAACGATATTAATGATAATTAAGATAATAACGTCACTAATAATAATAATAATAATAATAACGATAATAAGGATAATAACAATAATTATAACTGTAATAATAACAATTATAACAATAATAACCATAATAACTGTAATAGCTATAACAATAATAACTATAATAACGATAATATTATTAATAATTACAATAATAACGATAATTACGAATTTATTAATGATGATATTGACGATAATAATAATAATGGAAATATCAATAGTAACAATATTAATGATAATGACGATGATAATAATAACGATAATAACGAAAACAACGAAATTAACAATAACAGCGATAATATTAATAAAATTAATAATGATATTTACGTAAATAATTTAATAATAATATCAATGATAACGATAATAACGATAATATTAATAATAATTTTAATAACGATAATAAAGATAATAAAGATAATATCGAACATAATTATGATGATAATGACGATAATAATATTAATAATAATAACGATATCAACGATAATTACGATAATAACGATAATAAAAATAACGATAATAACGATAATAGCAATAATTATGATTAGAATACTAACGATAAAAAGATAATAATAATAAGAATAATAACGATTATAACGATATTAACGGTAATAACGATAATAATAGTAACAATATTAACGATTAAAGCGATAATAATTATAATGACGATAATAACGATATTAAAAGTAAAAATATTAACGATAATAAAGATAAAATTAATAAAAATAATAACGTTAATAACGATAATAACGGCCATAATAATAACGATAATAACAATAATATCGTTAATAATAATAATAGTTGTAATAATAATAATAAAGATAATATCGATAATTTTGAGAATAACGAATTTAATATTAATGATAACGACGGTAGTAGTAATGGTAATAACGATAATAACGATAATGATAATAACGATAGTAGTTTCATAACGATAATAAGATTACAAATAATAACACTAATAAGAATAATGAAGATAATAAAGAAAATAATAATAAGGATAATAATGACAATATTAATAATAATAATAACGATAATTACGATAATAACGATAATAATATTAATAATACTAAAGAAAATAACGATATTAACGTTAATAACTATAATAACGATAATAACGATAATCTTTATAAATATAATATCGATAAAACAGATAGTAACGATAATAACGATAATATTAATAATAATAATAATAATAACAATAACGAAGGTAAACGTAATAACGTTGACAGCGATAATAATAATAACAATAATAATGTTAATTATAATACTAATAATAACGATAATAATAAATGCAATAATAATTGCAATAACAAAAGAGATAATAATAGAATTAACAATAATAACGATAATAACGATAATTACGATAATAACAATAATAAGAAATTTAAAACGATAATACCGATAACAACGACTATAATAATAACTTTAATAACTAAATAATAATATTAATAATTACAATAATAATGATAAAACAGATTATAACGATAATAATATTAACGATAATTACGACAACATTAATAATATAAATAAAGATAATTACGATAATAACAATTATAATATTAACGATAATAACCACAATAGTAATAATAATAATAATAATGATAATAACGATAATAACGAATATAACGATATTAATAGTATTTATAATAATAATAATAATAACGATAATTAATATAATAACGATAATAATAGAGGTAATATTAAAAAAAAACAATAATAACTATAATAACGATTATGCAGATAATATTATTAATGATATTAACGACAATAATAATAACAATAGAAACGTTAATATCGATATTAACGATATTAATAATATTAATAATAATAAAGATAACAGCGTTATTAACGATATTATCGATAATAAAGATAATAACCATAATAAAGATAATGAAAATATTATCGATAATAATAATGATGATAATAACGATAATAACGATAATGACGGTTATAACGATAATTGCGTTAGTAATAACAGCGATATTAACGATAATATCGATTATAATAATTAAAATATTTACGATAATATAGATAATAATAATAACTATAGAAACGATATTAACGATAATAATAGAAGTAACAATAATAATATTAAGAATAATATCTATAATTACGATAAAGAGGATAATCATAGTAGTAATAATAACAGTAATAACAATAAAAACGATAAAAACGAGTTTAACGACAATAATAATAACGATAATAAAGATAATAATGTTAACAACGATAATAATTATATTAATAATAGCAATTATAAGGATAATAAAGATAATAGAAAACCAATAATAACGATAAAAACCAAAATATTAATAACAATTGGAACGATAACAACAATAATAATAATATTAATGATAATAATAATAAAAACGAAAGGAGAGATGATGACTATGACAACGATAATAAAAATAACAATAAAAACTTATTTATATTATTTCGATTATTTATAATACTAATAATAACGATAATCATAGTTGCAATTATGATGGTAATAACGTAAAAAATTATAATGTTAATAACAATAATAACGATAATAAAAATAACAACGATAATAATAATAACGATAATGAAGATAATATCGATAATAATAATAACGATAATAACGATAATAATATCAATAATAATAACAATAATAACAAATATGACGATAATATCGATAATAAAAATAATAACGATAATAGTAATAATAAGCTTAATAATAATAATAACGATAATATCGGTAATAAAGATAATAACGATAATTACGTTAATAACGACAATAATAATATCGATAATAAGAGTTAATAATGATAATATTAGTAGAAATAATGACAATAATAACAATAATAAAGATAAGAACGATATTAATATTAACGATAATAACTAAAATATTGATATTGATAATAACTCTAAATACGATAATAACGATAATAAAGATAATAATAATAACAATAATAACGATAATATTGCAAATAATAATTATAATAATAACAATAATAATGATTATAACAATAATATCGATAATAGTAATAATAATAATAACGATAATAAAGATATCAACAATAACAAGGATAAAAATGATAATAATAATAATCATATAAGTGATAATAACAATTATGAAGAGATAATAAATAATAATAATAAAAACGATAATAACGATAATAACGATTATAATAATTACGACAGTAACGATAATAATAATAGTAATAATATATATATCAATGATATTAACGTTAATAACGATAATAATATTAACAATAATAACAATAATTACTAAAATAATGATAATAACGATAATAATATTAACAATAATAACAATAATATCGATAATAAAGATAATAACGATAATAATAGAAGCAAAAATAACAATATTAAGAATAATAACTATTATAACGATAATAAGGATAATAATAGTAGTAATAATAACAGTAAGAACAATAATAACGTTTAAAACGATTTTAACGATAATATTAATAACAATAATAACGATAATATCGAAAATAATATTAACAATATTTACGATAATATCGATAATAATAATAATAAAAATAAAAATAATAATGATCATAACGATAACATCGATAATCATAACAATGAAAATAACGATATTAATAATAATAATAATATCGATAGTAACAATAATAATGATAATGATGATTATAATAATAATAATAATAGCAATTATAACAATAATAACGATAATAACGATATTGAAATAAAAATAATAACAATAATAAATATAATAATAAAAAAATAATAACGTCAATGACTAATAATGGTACTAATAATAACGATAATATCGATAATATTGATAATAATTGTAATAATATTAGCATTATTAAAGATTATAACGATAATAACGATAATATCCATTATAACGAAATTAATAACTACGATAAGACGGTAAAAACAATAGTAATAACGATAATAACTATAATAACGTTAATAATAATTATAGTAACATTAATAAGGATAATAACGATAAATATAGTACTAATAATAACGATAATAACGATAATAAAGGTAAAAACAATGTTAATTTTAACGATAAAAATGACAGTATTAATAATAATAATAACGATAATCGTGTTAAAAGATAATAATAGTAATTATTATAAATATACTAACGATATTAACGATAATAACTGATAAAAACGATAATACCGATAATTACGATAATAACAATAATAACGACAATAACGATAATAATGATAATAACAAAAATAACGATAATAACGATAATAATGAAAAAATAATAATAATAATAACGGTAATAACGATAATACCAACAATAGTACCATTAGTATTATTAATTATAATAATAACGTTATTGTCGATAATATATTATTACGATTATTAACGATTATTATATTAACGATTATAATATTTTAACGATTATAATATTAACGATAATAACGCAAGAATAATAATAATAATAAAGATAAAAACGATAATACAGATAATAATTATGAGGATAATGAAGATAATAACAATAACAATATTAGCGATAATAACGTTTATTACGATTATAATAAACACAATATTAACGATTGTATTGATAATAATAATAATTTTATAACTATAATAACTATAATTACGGTACTAAAGATAATAACGATAATAGCGATAATAATATTAATGATACGAACGGTAATATCGATTATAATAATAACAATATTAACGATAATATCGATTATAATAATAACAATATTAACGATAATATCGATTATAATAATATCAACAATAAAAATAATGAAGATAACAACGATAATAACGATCATAATAATATCGATAATAGCGATAACAGTAATAATAATAATAACGATATTAATGATAAAATCGATAATATAATAAGAATAAGGTAGATGACTTTGATGTTAACGTTATTCAAGATAATAATAATAACAATACTAACGATAATAACGATAATAACGATAAAAAATAAAATTAATTATGATTATAACGTTAATAACAAAAAAAATAATAACAATAATAACGATAAAACCGATAATAATGATAATAATAGTAATAACAATAATAACGATAGTAATGATAATAACGTTAATAATAATAACGATAATGACGATAAGAATAATAATAATAATAACAATAATAACGATTATTACGTTAATAACGATAATAATAATAACAATATTAACGATAATAGCAATAAAAATAATAAGGATAAAAACAATATTTACGATAACAACGATAATAACAATAATATTAAAAACGTGAAAATGATAATTTCGATAATAATAATAACAATATTAACGATAATAATAATAATTATTATAACGATATTAAAGATAAAAAAGACAATAATAGTAATAATAAGAAGAAGAATCACGATAATAACGATACTAATAATAGTAATAATAAAAATCATTAAAATAATAATGATAATAATGAAAATATCGACAATAATAAAAACGACAATAACAATAATAATAATAATAGTAAAAACAATAATAACGATAATAACGATAATAACGATAATTATAATAAATATAGTAATAACAATAATAACGATTATAACGATTATAGCCGTAATAACTATATTAATAATAACGATATTGACGGTAATAAAAATAATACCAATAATTTCGATAATAACGACAATTACTATAATAAAGATGATAATAATAATAATAACAAAAATAACGATAATGATGATAATACTTAAATAATAATATCATAAATGACAATAATAATAGTAAAGTGAATTATTATAAAAATAATAAAATTAATAGGGATAATAATGATATTAACGATAATAATAAGAATGATAATATCAATAGTAATAATAATATTATTTACATTAATAAAGATAATAAGGATAATAATTATAATATTTGAAACAATAATAACGACAATAATTATAGCAATAATAACGATAGTAACAATAATGAGCCAATAATAACAACAATAATTACGATAATAACGATAATAAGAATAATAACGATAATAATGATTATAACGGGAATAATAACGATCATATCGGTAATAAGGGAAATAACAACGATAATATATTTAATATCGATAATATTGTCATTATAATCGATATTATCGTTATAATCGTTATTATTGTTATTATTGTTATTATTGTTATCATTACTACTATAATTATCGTTATTATACTAATTATCGTTACTATTATTATTACAATTATTACTATTATTATTATTATTATTATTATTATTATTATTATTATTATTATTATTGTCGTTATTATCTTTGTTATCGTTATTAATATTATTACTATTATCGTTATTATCGTTATTATTGTTATTAATATTATTATTATTATTATCATTATAAACGATATTATTATTAATACCATTATTACAGTTATTATCGTTATTATCGTTATTATAATTCTTAATAATATTATCATTCTATTCGTTATTATCGTTATTATTGTAAATACTGCTACTATTATTTACGTTATTATCGATATTATCGTTATTATTATTATTATTATTGTCGTTATTATCGTTATTACCGTTTTTCTCTCTATTATCGTTATTATCGTAATTAATATTATTTTTATTGTTGTTGTTATCGTTATTATTGTTATTATTGCCATTATTCTTATCGTTCTAATCGTTCTTATCATTATTATCGATATTATTATTAATATTAATATCATTAATATCGTTACTAACGTTATTATTGTTCATATTATTATAGTCATTATAGTTATAATTGTTATTATTATTATTAAAATTATCGCTATTAACACTATTATACTTTGTATCATTAATATCGTTTTTATCTGTATTATTATTATTATCACTATTATCGTCATTATCGTTATTAATATCATTATTAATATCACTTTATCGTTATTAATGTTACTATTACTACTATTATTATCGTTATTATCGTTATCACTGACCATATTATAATTGTTATTATAGTTATAATTGTTATTGTTATTATTAATATTATCGCTACTATCACTATTATAGTTTGTATCATTAATATCGTTTTTATCTGTATTATTACTATTATTATTATCACTAATATCGTTATTATCGTTTTTAATATTATTATTATTATTACTTTATCGTTATTAGTGTTACTATTACTACTATTATTATCGTTATTATTATTATTATTATTATTATTATTATTATTATTATTATTATTGGCGTTTTTATCAATATTATCGTTATTACACTTATTATCGTTATTATTATTATCATTATTATCGTTATTATCGTTAGAATCGTTTTTATTGATAATAATAACGTTATTATTATTGTTATTCATATCACTACTATTATTTTTATTATTATCATAATTATCGTAATCATCGCGATTACCGTTATCATCGCTATTATCCATATTATCGTTAATATTTTTTTTAATCTTAGTATTGTTATTTTCGTTGTTATTGTTATTTTTGGTTTTACTAACATTGTTATTATCATTATTATCGTTATTATCAATATTTTTATTATTATTATTATCATTATTATCGTTATTATTGTTACTATCAATATTATTATTATTATGATTATCGTTATTATCGTTATTACATCATTATCTTTATTAATATAATTTTTAACGTTTTCATCGTTATTATTGTTATTATTATTAATATTGTTAACGTTACTAACATTATTATCCTTATTATCGTTGTTTGTGTTATTAACATTATAGTTATTATCGTTCTTATCATTATTAATATTATTATAATTGTTACTATCGTTATTAACGTTATTATTATTATTATTATTATCGTTTTTAGCGTTATTATTGACATTATTATTATCGTTATTATTGACATTATTATTATCGTTATTATATTTACTATCGTTATAAGTATTACTATTATTATCATTTTTATCGTTATTATTGTTCTTATTATTTCCGTTATTAACGTTTTTACTGTTATTATAGTTATTAAGGATATTATTATTATTATTATTATCCTTATATTTGTTATTATCGTTACTATCGTTGTTATCGATATTATTGTTACCGCTATTATCGTAAATCATCTCCATTTTTCTTTATTTTTTAATATTGTATTCGTTATTATTATTAATCGATATTATTGTTATTATTTATAATATTATTATCGCTATTTTTATTATCGTTATTTTCGTCATTATTGATGTTATTATTATCGTTATTATCGTTATTATTATAATCATTATTATCGTTAATAACGATATTATTGTTATTATTATTATTATCATCGATATTATTATTAATATTATTATTATCATTGACGATATTATCGATTTTATCGTTATTATTACTATCATTATTATCGTTTTTATCGTTGTTATCGATATTATTGTTAATATTAATATTAATACTATAACTATTCTCGTTATAATCGTCAATAACGTTATTATTATTATTATTTTTATTATCATTGTTATCGCCATTATTGCTATTATTATTTTCGTTATTAACGTTATTATCGTTATAATTTTTCTCATTATTATTGTTATAATCATTATTATTGTTATCATTATTATTATAATTATTATTGTTATTTTCATTATTATTGTTTATGTCGTTAGTATCTTTACTACCTTATTATTATTTTTATTATTATCGTCGTTATCGTTATTATTGAAACTAACGATATTATTATTGTTAATTTAATCGTATTTATCATTATTATCGTTCTTGTTGTTATTATCACTATTATCGTTAATATCGTTATTATCGTTTTATTGATATCGTTGTTATCGTTGTTAGCGTTATTAATCTTATTTTTGTTATTATTATTATTATCTTTTTTATCATTTTTATCATTATTATTGTTATTATTATTATCGTTATAATCGTTATTATTGTTATTATTATTATAATTGTTATTATCGTTATTTTTTTATATATATAAATTATAGTATTATAGCGTATATACGTATTATAGCGTTATAATTTTTATTATTATTATGGTTATTACTGATATTATCGTTATTATTTTAATTATAGATTTTTTCATTGTTATAATTATTAATATTATTATAGATATTATTGTTACTATAAATAATATTATTATTTCAATTCTAGTTATCATCGTTAATATTATTATCTTAATTTTCGTTTTTGTATTTATTATACATACTATTATTATAAATATTATCGACATTATCATTAATATTGTCGTTATTTTTATTGATATTATCGTTATTATCGTCATTACTATTATCATTAGTATCGTTATTATCGTTAGTAATGTTATTATTGTTATTATTATTATTATTATCAAAATAATCGTTTTTATCGGTCTTATAATTATAATTACTAACGTTAATATCGTTAATATTGTTATTATTGTTATTGTAATTAGCATACTTATCGTTATAATTTTTATTTTCGTTAAATTATTATTATTATTATCGTTATTATTGTAGTTGTCGATATTATTGTTAATATTACTATCTTTATTATCGTTATCATCATTATTATTGTTATTACTTATAGCATAATTAGCGTATTATTGTTAGTATTTTTATAATTATTATCGTTATTATTCTTATGATTAATTTTTCTATTATTATTATTATCTTTATCGGTATTATAGTTATTACCCATATTTACATTTTTATAATTATTATTATTATTATAGTTATAATTGCTTTTACCGTTATTATCGTTATAATTGTTATTATTATTATCATAATTGCCGTTACGATCGTTATTAACTTTATAAATATAAATACTATTATCTTTAGTATCGTTGTTATCGTTATTATCATTATTATGATTATTATTTTTATCGTTAGTATTGTTATTATTGTTATTATTTTCCTTATTAACTTAATTATCGTTATTAATATTATTATTATTATCATTTTTATCGTCATTGTCGTTATTAATGTTACAATCGTTGCCATTATTATTACTATTATCGTTATTATCGTTATTGTTATTGTCGTTATTATAGTTATTTTCGTTATAATTGTTATTATTGTCATTATTACTAATATTATTACCATTATTATCTTTATTATCAATATTATTGTCATTATTATGAATATTACTATTTTTTATTTCTTTATAATAGTTATTATCGTTTTTATTGATATTATTATTATAATTATTATCGTTAATATCGTTATTATCTCTATTATAATTATTATTATTAACGTTATTATCGTTTTTATCGTTATTATTATTATTGCTATTATCGTTATTATCGTTATTATTATTACAATTATTATTATTAATGACATTATCGTTGTTATCGTTATTATTGTTATTATTATTATGGATATTCTCGTAATTATCGTTATTATTATTATCGTTTTAATCGTTGTTACCATTAATACTGTAATTACCTTTATTATTATTATTATTAATTTTATTATTATCGTTATTAGTGTTAATATCGATATTAATATTATTATTGTTACTACTACTACTATTATGATCGTTATTATCGTAATTATCGTTTTTATTATTGCTATTATTATAATTATAATTACATTTATTATCGTTATTATCGTTATTATCATTATTATCGTTATTATTGTTATTATTTATATTATTACCACTATTATAACCGTTATTATCGTTTTTATCGTCATTACCGTTATTATTGTTATTGTTATTATCGATATTATAGTTATTATTGCTATTATTGTTATCGATATTAAAGTTATTATTGTTATTAACGTTATAATTGTTATTATTATTAATATCTTTATTATCCTTATTATCGTTATTATCATTATAATCGTTATTATTATGATTTTTATTGTTATTATTATTTTCGTTATTATCTTTATTATCGTTATTATTGTAGCAGTTATTATCGTTTTTATCGCTATTATTGTTATTATTTTTATTATTATTATTAACATTATTATAGTTAATATAGTTATTATTATTATCGACATTATCGTAATATTGTTATAGTTATTATCGATACTATCGTTGATAAAGTTATTATAATTATCGTTAAAATCATTATTATCGTTATTATTGCTATTATTGTTATCATTTATACTATCATTATCGGTATTATCGTTATTATCGTTAATACTCTTATTATTTTGAGTATTATTTTCGTTATTCCCATTATAATCATTATTAATTTTATTATTGTTATTATTAGTATTGTTATTATCGTTATTATCTTTATTATCAATGTTATCGTTATTGTTGATTATTATCCTTATTATCATTTTTATCGTACTATTGTTATTATTATTATCGTTGTTACAGTTATTATCCTTATTTTGGATATTATTAATATTATTTTTATCGGTTTTATCGTTGTTATCGTTATTGATGTAATTATTATTATTGTTATTATCTTTATTATCGTTATTATTGTTCTTATTATTTTTGATATAATCGTTAATATTGTTATTATTGTTATTATTATTATACTTATTATCATTATTATCGTTATTATCGTTTTTATCGTTATTATATTTATTATTATTATTATTAGTGTCTTTATTATCGATATTATTATTATTATTATTATCGATATTTTCGTTATTACCGATATTAATTATTCGTAGTATCGTTATTATTGCAATTATTGATATTATTGTTATTATTACTACTATTATTATCGTTATTATTGTTATTATTGTTAATATTGTTATTATTACTACTATTATCGTTATTATCATTATAATAGTTTATATTGTTATTATTGTTATTTTATATTATCGTTAATATTGTTAATATTGTTGTTATCTTTATCATTATTATTACTATTATTTTTATTTTCGTTATTTTCGTTATTATTATTATTATTATTACTATTATTATTACTTCCTATGAGTAGGGGAAGGTAGAATACTCACAAAGTACTCCCTGCTTGTCGTAGCAGGCGACTAAAATGGACTGTGTGAATGGCGAATGAATGTTCTTGAACGGCTACTCTTACCTTTGTTCTTCTTTTATATCTTTTTCTAATCTTTCTCTCACTATCAAGCTTCTTTCCGTTCCCTGCCTTTCCTAGGGCAGCTCGCCTCCCAATAATTATATTTCTTCTGATGAATAGTACATAAAGAGTTACATGCTGTCGTGGGAGGGACTTACACGCCACGGCGTTGTCAGGTGGTTTTAGGGCAGGCCACCCACCGTCGTCATCCAGCATCTGCCAGGTGCTTGGGGTAGGCAACCTGGCCCCATCTCTGGATGTTGCTACAGGAAGAGCACCACAGGTAGGCGACCTGCCCTGCGGTTTGTCTATGGCGACAGAAGGCTAAAATATGAGGAAAGCCACTTGGAGGAGTGGCAATTGGCTGCCAGGGCAGTTGATAGCACGTGGTTCTCCGGCCTGATGTCACCTATGCAGTTTGCGATGGGGACATCACAAGATGGAGATAGTGAGAATCTCGCTCAAGCGAAAGTACTCCTTGCCAAAATGAAGGCGGCTATTACTAGAAATCCCAACGTTAACAACACTATTAAACAAGCGCTCCCAGAAATGGAGGACATCATAGACAGCCTCAAGTCCATTTATGAATCTCGAAGAATGGTCATTAAGCGAGTGTGGACCCTAGCCCGAGTTTCACAGAGCCCTTGGGTAAATTTTCTAACTGATGCAGGCGCAATTAAAAGAGTAGCCACAAGCCCGCCGCAGTTGCATCAAGAAAGCCTCAAAAGACCAAAGCAAGAAACGACGACGACCGAAGCCACCAAGAGGTCGGAGGTCGTTAAGAAGAAATCAAATTAGGACAAACCAGCGACGAAAGTGATGAAACACACACTGCAGGAGAAAAAGAAACCGAGCAAATCAGAGGAAAGGCCGAGAAAGGGAACAAGGCCGGACGCGATCCTCCTGAAACCTGCGCAAAGTAAAACTTATGCAGACGTAGTCGGAGACTTGCACCATCACTTCAAGACCAGCGGAACAGGGGTACACGTTAGATCGTTCCGGCAGACCAGAATTGGAAGGGTTCTCCGCGAACTTAAGAAGACCACTGCGCATATCAAGTCCTCATTTGTATAAAACCTGAGGAAAGAAGTTGGAGAAACGAGCTGCATCACAGATCTGGTCCCTAGAAGTACGCTGGAAATACGGGACTGCGTTTGCTACACATTGGTGGTGGAAGTCGAAGTGGCCTTAAAGAGGACCCTGCCAGACTACGCGGGGAAACTAGTGGTTAAATTGACGAACCCCAATGCGAGACAACAACGCCTGCACCTCATCAGACTAGAAGAGGAAACAGCTGCGAAGCTTTTAAAGGTCGGCCGAGTGCTGGTTGGCATCATCAGCTGCAGGGTCAGGAGAAGAGCAGAAGTGAGGAGCTACCGCTGTCTCAAATTTGGTCACTATAGCGCCACGTGCAATGGATCTGATCGCAGTAGGTTCTGCTATTTCTGCGGCGGCACGGGGCACACGATCAAAGACTGCAAGGTCAGCGAACCGACTTGCTTCTTATGCTCCAATAGCGTTGTTGAAACTAAGAAGCACTTGGCGGGATCAAGGGCCTGCAAAACTTTCAAAGAGGCCCATGCAACAGCCAAAAATAGGAAAACAGGACGAGTGTACTTCAGGGTAATCTCAATAGAAGCAGGACGGTGCAATCAACTCCTAACCCGGCTCTACTCTGAGAAATAAGCTCATATCGTTTTAATCAGCCGACAATACCAGGACAGAGCGGGATTAGGATGGTACGCAGACGAATTGAGCACCGCGGCCCTCAGGATCTCAGATTCCCGTCAAATACTAGTGTCGGATCCAGGATCCGGATGCGGATACGTTTTGGTGGGACACAACTCGACGACTTATGTCAGCGTATATCACACCCCGGACGACCGGATAGACGACTGCCAGTCTAAACTGGATGATCTGGAAGACGAGCTGCGGGAAATGCAAGGCGATCTCATTGTGGCTGCAGACCTCAATGCCAAAGCTCTCGAATGGGGGGAGACCAGACCGGCCTCCAGAGGAAGGCGAATCATAGAGTCGGTGTTGAGCCTAGAACTATCAGTACTCAATACAGCCTCGACACAAAGCATCCGTAGGCCCGGCTACAGAGAGACGATCACGGACGTCTTTCTAGTGAACAAACAACTTGTGGCAAGGGTCGCAGGCTGGCGTGTAATAGAGGATTATACCGGGAGCAATCATCAGTACATACTCTTCGATGTACACGATAGGATGATAGTCGTGACAATTGCAAAACGACACCTCCGGTGGTACATTCCAAGAATGGACCGAAAGAGGCTGTCTTCGGTCATTGAAGAAGGATGGAGATCACTTCAAAATGCATCCTCGAGTCTATCGCCACCAGCACAAGCCAGGATGATTACTGCAGCTACTATGCAGCTCATCCAAAAGGCTTGCGCGATAGCGGTGCCAAAGAAGGGCACGAAACGGTAGAGGAGTCCTGCATATTGGTGGACGAACGAGATCGCAGATCTTCGTAAGAAGTGCATATATCTTCGCTGTTTAGCACAATGAACGAAGAGACGCGATCTCGATACTGCTTCCCTGGCAGCAGGGAGGGCATATACACCGCCCCGTGGAAGAAAGCGAGGCTTGTACTCATCAGCAAGGTCAAGGGTCCAGCAGATGCAGCTTCGTTATACAGTCCTATCTGTATGATCGATACGGCTGGCCAGCTCCTGGAGAAGCTACTTAGGCCACGGCTGCACGTAGCCGTGAGGGTAGCGGAGGATCTTGTTGCCCGTCAGTATTAATTTCGATCAGGCCTCTCCACCATCCATGCAGTTGAGGATATTGTCACGGCCGCTAAGATGACCCAGCGCGGGAATCACCATTCCCGTCCTTTGTGTCTGCTGGCCACCTTAGACGTGAGAAATGTCTTCAACTCCGTCAGATGGTACTTGGCAATGGAAGCGCTCAAACGTAATTTCAGAGTTGCGGGGTACATACTCCGAATACTCGGGGATTACCTGAACGAGCGCTTCCTAGAATACAATACTGGCGATGGTCCAAGAAACTTGGAATTGATATCGGGGGCAGCTCAGGGATCCATACTAGGACCAGATATCTGGAATATATTTTACGAAGGTATCCTTCGTATGGCAGTCCCTGATGGTGCTTTCTTGGTTGGGTACCCAAACGACAGTTGTCATAACTGCAAGAGACACGGAGGGGCACAAATGCAGCTAAAACAGGTCATGCGCAGAGTCATCTCCTGGATAGAAGAACACGGGATTATTATCGCTTTTACCGTTAAATTCGATTTTGTCTTTATTATCGCTATTATCGTTATTATCGTTATTATTTTATATAATTATTATCGTTATATCGTAACCGTTATTATCTTCATTATCGTTATTATTGTTATTATTGCTACTAATACGAATATTATTATCGTAATAACCGTTAAATTCGTTTTTGTATTTATTATCGTTATTATCGTTATTATCGTTATTATTTTATATAATTATTATCGTTATATCGTGACTCTTATTATATTCACTATCGTTATTATTGTTATTACTGCTACTAATACGAATATTATTATCGTAATAACCGCTATAATCGTTATTGTCGTTATTATCGTTATTAGAGTTATTATTGTTACTGTTGTTACTATCCTTATTATCGTTATTATTGTTATTATTATTATATCATAATTATCGTTATTATTATTATAATTATTATCTTTATTATCGATATTATTATTATCGATATTATCGTTATTATCGTTATTATTGTTATTATCGATATTATTATTATTATTATTATTATTATTATTATATTATCGTAAATTATCGTTATTATAGTTATTATCGTTCTTATTATTATCATTATTTTCGTTATTAACTTTATTTTTATTATCACTATCATCATTATAATGTCATTATTTCCTTTACCTGCGTTAATAACGTTAATACTGTTACTATTATGATTATTACTTTTACTACTATCGCTATTATAGTTAATATCGTTATTATTGTTATTATCGATATTATTATTATTATAACAATCGTTATTATCGTTATTATTGTTATTATTATTATCGTTATTAACTTTATTATCTTTATTACCGTTAATAACTTTTTATAGGTATTATCGTTATTATAATTATAGTCGATATTATTATCGTTTTATCGTTATTATCGCTATTATTGTTATCATGATAATCGTTATTATCGCTATTATTCTTATCATGATTATGGTTATTATCGTTTTTATCGTTATTATTACTATTATTTTCGTTATTAACGTTATTATATTTATTATCAATATTATTATTATTATTGTCGTTATTATTGATATTATCATTATTATTATTATTACTATTGTTATTATTAATATTATCGTTATTATCCTTATAAATGTTATTATTAATATTTTATCGTTATTTTTATTATTATCGTTATTAACCTTATTAGTATTATGTATATCATTGTTATTATTTTTGTTATTATCATTGATATCGTTATTATCGATTTTACTTTCAATATTGTTAATATTTTTATTATTATTATTATTATAGTTATTATTATCGTTATTATCGCTATTGTTTTTATTATTACTAACTTTATTAACGTTATTGTCGTTATTATTTTTATTATTATTTTAGTTAATATGGTTATTATCGTTATTATTTTTTTAATAATTATCATTATTATGATTATTATTATTATCGTTATTATCCTTATAATTGTAATTATTATTAACGTTATTATTCTTATTATTTTTTATTATTATTATTGTTGAAATTATTACATTTATTATCGTTATTATCGCTACTATTGTTTTTATTATTAACGTTAATATCGTTATAATCGTTATTATGGGTAATTTTATTACTATTAATATAGTTATTAACTTTATTATTGTTATTAGTATTATTATTATTATTGTCGTTATTATCGTTATTATTGTTATAGAGATTATAGATTTTTTCTTTATTATCGTTAGTACCGTTATTATCGTTATTATTATAATTAGCTTTATTATTGTAATTATTATTATTGTTATAATCCTTTTTATCGTAATTATCGTTATTAATTCTATTATTATTATCCTTGTATCGTCATTATAGTTACTATCGTTAACATTATCGCTATATCGTTATTATCGTTATTAATGGTATTATTATTACTATTTTTATCATCATCGTCATTATCGTTATTATCATTATTATCGTTATTTTCTTTATTATTATTATTGTTTTCATCGTTGTTATCGTTATAATTGTTATTATTATTATCTATTTTATCGCTAATATCGTAATTATCGTTATTGTCCTTATTATTATAATTATCGTTATGATTGTAAATATTAATATTGTTATAATCGTTATATTCGTAATTAACGTTATTAATTTTATTGTTATATTTGATATTATTATTATTGTTATTATAATTATTATCGTTATTATTTTTTTACCTTAGATACTATTTTTATAATTATCGTTATAATCGTTATTATATATATTGTTGTTGTTATTATTGTCGTTTTTATAGACAATATTATAATCGTTATCATCGTTTTTATTATTAATGTTTTAATCGTCATTATCGTAATTATCGTTACTAATTTTATTATTACTATCGTTATTAACTTTATTATAGTTATTATCGTTATTATTTTCGTTAATATCGTTATTATCGTTATCATCGTTATTACCTTTAAAATTGTTATTATTGTTATAATCTTTATTATTATTTCTATTAGTGTTATTATTAATGTATTTATTGTTATTATTATTATCGTTAATATCTATTTTATTGTTAATATTGTTATTATTTATAATATTATTATTCCTATCGTCATTATTATTATAATCATTATTATCGTTATTATTGTTATTATTATTATTATTATCGTTATTATTGTCATTATTTTTAATCACTTTATTATTTTTGTTATTATTATCGGTATTATCGTCATTAATGTTAATATTACCATTATTGTAATTATTATTATTATTATTATTATCGATTTAAAATTTATTATCATTATTATCTTTATTATTATTATTATTATTATTATTATTATTATTATTATTATTATTATTATTATTATTATTATTATTACTATTATTATTATTATTACTATTATTACTATCGTAGTCATTATCGATATTATTGTTATTATTATTATCATTATTACCGGTATTATTGTTACTTTTTTATTATTATTATCATTATTACCGGTATTATTGTTACTTTTTTATTATTATTATCGTAATAACCATTATTAGAGTTTATTGTTATTATTACTATATCTATAGTGTCGTTATCATAGATATTATCGTGATAATTGTTATTATTATTATCGATTTTATCATTATTATTATTATCGATATTATCGTTATTATTGTTAATATTATTAACGACATTATTCAATAATTTATATTGTTGTAATCTTTATTATCGTTATTATGATTATCGTTACTATCGTTATTATTATTATTACTTTTATCATTGTTATCGTCATTATTGTTATTATTATTGTCGTTTTTACCTTTATTATCATTATTATTATTATTATTATTATTATTTTTATTATTATCATCATTATCGTTTTTATTTTGCTATCGATATTATATTTATTATTGTTATCGTTATAATCATTATTATTTTTATTCTTACTATCATTTTTATCGTTAATATAGTTATTTTCATTATCATCGTTATTATTGTTAATTTTACTACAATTGTTATTGTTATTATCGTTATTATCGTTATGATTTTTATTGCTATTAGCGATATATTCATTATTATTATTATCGATATTATCGTCATTATCGTTCTTATTGATATTATTATTATTATTTTCAATATTATCATTATTATCGTTAATATCGTTATTATCTTTATTATTTTTATCATTCTCGTTATTATTGTAGTTATCGGTATTATCGTTATTATTATTATTATTATTCTTGTCGATATTATCATTATTAATTATATAGTTATTATCAAGATTATCGTTATTATTGAAATTAACGTTATTAACGTTATTATTTTATTTATTATTATCATTATTACCTTTATTATAAATAATATTTTCTTTATTATCATTAATATCGTTGTTGTCGTTAATACTGTTATGATTATTGTCGCTATAATAGTTATTATCGATTATATTGTTATTTCTATTATCGTTATTATCGTTATTACTCTTATTATTATTATAACTATTACCGCTCTTACCATTATTATTACCATTATTATCGTATTATCGTTATTATTGTTATTATTTTTATTGTTATTGTCGATATTATTGATAATATTTGTTATTATTATTATCGATATGATCGTTATTATTGTTATTATTATTTTCGCTAATAACCTTACTTTCGTTATTATTGTTATGATAGTTATTATTAATAATATTATTATCGTTATTATCGTTTTTATCGTTATTATTTTTGTCATTATTATTATTATTATAGTTATTATCAATATAATCATTATTAGCATTATTATTGTCATTATTATTACTGATATTATTGCTAATAACGTTGTTATTTTTAATATTATTTTTATTGTTATCCTTATTATCATTATTTTCGTATTATTGTTATTATTATTATCGTTGTTATCGTTATTATCGTTATTATAGTTATCCTAATTTTTGTTATTATCGTTATCATTGTATTATTATTATTATTATTATCCTTATTATCATTATTATCGTTATTATCGTTAATATCGTTAATATTTTTATTTTTATTATTATTATTATCGTTCTTGTCGTTATTTTTATAATCGTTTTTATCGGTAACATCGTAATTATTGTTATTATTATTATTAATATTTTCGATTTCATCTTTAATATTGTTATTATTAATATCGATAAAATCGTTATTATCGGTATTATTTTATCTTTAATATCGTCATTATTGTAATTGTAGTTATTATTGATATTATTGCTACTATTATTATCGTCATTGACTTTATTATTACTAATATTGTTATTATTACTTATCGTTATTACCGTAATTATCGTTGTTGTTATTATAATCGTTATTATCGTTATTATTATTATCGTTAATATCGTTATTTTGGTTATTATTGTTATTATTATAAAGATATAATAAAGATAAGTAATAATAGTAATAGGGATAATAACGATAACAACGTTAATAATAACAATAATAACGATAATAATGATATTACCGATAATAATAAAAACGATAATAACCATAATAAAGATAATAACGATAATAGTAATAATAATATTAACGATAATGTAGATTGAAACGACAATAATAATTATAATAATAATAAAAATACGGATAATAACGAAACTAATAATTATTATGATAGAAATAATAACAATTATATGGCTAATAACGTTAATAACGATAATAATAATAACGACAATATAAAACTATCGATAATAATAATAACAGTATGAGCGGTATTATCTATAAAAATAATAATAATAATGATAAGTATTATAACGATAAGAACGATAATAACGATTATAATAAAACTATCAATAATAAAGATATTAATAATAACGATAATGTATGTAATAATAAGAGTAATAACGATAATAACGATAATAATGGTAATAATAATAACGATAATGTAGATAAGAGCGAGAATAATAATAATAATAATAACAGTAACGATAATAACGAAAATATAGTTAATAATAAAAGAAATAATAACAAAAATAACAATAATAAGGATAATATCGAAAATAAGTATAATAATAATAAAAACTATAATGATAATATAGACAATAATATTAACAGTATTAACGATAATATCTATGATGATAATAATAATAATATTAACAATAATAATGATAATAACGACAATAAAGGTAATAATGTTAATAATAATAATAATAGTAATAACAATATTAACGATAATAAAGTTAATAACGATAATAACGATAGTAATAAAAAGGATAAGGCCGATAATAATAAAATTAATAACGATAATAACGATAATAATAATAATAATAATAACGATAATAACTATAACAATAACGATAATAACGATATGACTAGTAATAATAATACCAATAATAACGATAGAAAAGTTAATGTCAATCATAATATTAACAATAAAAGCAATAATAACGATAAATGCGAATAACGAAAATAACTATAATATTAATAAAAATAACAATAAGGATAGTAACTATAATAACAAAAATATTAATATCGATAAAAACAATAATAAAATTAATAAAGCTAATTACGATAATAACGAAACTAATAATATCAATAATAAGGAATATTACGATGATAATAATTATATTAATAACAATAATAATGATAATATTGATAATAGCGATAAAAGCAATAATAATAACAATAATAGTAACGAAAAACACGATAATAATAATAACGACTCTAAGGATAATAGTAATAATAAAAATAACGATATTAACGATAATATCGATAATAATAATGACAACAATAAAGATTATAGCGATTATTATTATAATAGCAACAACAATAATAATAATAATAATAACAATAATAACGATAAGAACAATAAAATTAATAACAAAAATAACAATAACAACGATAATAAATATAATGATAATAACGATAATAATTATAATAATAATAACAATAATAATGATAATAATAATACAAACGATAAAAAGATAAAAATTTTATCATTAATAACCATAATAACGATAATAATAATAACATTAATAACAATAATAACGATTATAACGAAAATAATAATACTTATAATAACAATAATAACAATAACAACGATGATAAAGATAATAAAAATACTAATAATAACAATAATAACAATAATGACGATAATAAATATAAAGAAATAAAGACGATATTATCGATAATAACTGTAATGATAACGAAAATAACGATAATAACGATAATAACAATAATATCGATAATAATTAAGATGTATATAACGACCATAATAATAATAATAATAACGATAATAACGATAATAATAATAATAAAAATAACGATAATAAGGATAATAAAGAGAATAACAATAATAATGATAATAATAATAATAATAATAACGATATAAACGATATTGACGACAATAATAATAATAATAAAAACGATAATATCGTTAAGAATAATGACTATAGATTCGATTATAAAGATGTTAAAAAAATATCTATAATAATAATAAATATGACAATAATAACGGTAATAACAATAATAATCGCAACAATAGTAATGATAAAAACGAAATATCAATATTAATAATGACAATTATAAAGATAATAACAATAAAGAGGACATTATCGATAATAATAATAATAATATTAATAATAATAAGTATAATAAAATAATTACGATAATAACGATAATGACATTAATGATAATAATAATTACAACAATAATAATGATAATAACGATAATAACGATATCAACAATAGTAATTGTAGTAATAATAACAAAAATAACGTTACTAACGATAATGTCGGTATTAACGATACTAATAAAAAAGATAATAATGATATTATCGATAATAATAATAACAATGTTAACGATAATATCGATAATAATAATAATAAAAACAATAATAAGGACAATAACGATAATAATAATAACGATGGTAACTATAACAGTAATAATAACAATAAATAAACTAACGATAAGAATAATAATAAGAATAAAGTTAACAGCGATATTAACGATAATAACGATAATTAAATAAACAGAAATAACCATAATAACGATAATAGCGAATATAATAATAACAATAAAATCGATTATAGCGATATTAATAATAACAATAATAACAATTATAACGATATTAACGACAAGAAAAATAATATTAAGTACGATAATATCGGTAATATAGAGGATAAAGATAATAAAGATAATAACGACAATAATAGAAATACTAAATCAATAATAACGACAGTAACCATAATAATAATAATAACAATAACAACGTTAATAATAGTAGTTAGTAATAACAATAATAACGATGATAACTATATTAACGGTAACAAATGTAACGATAATAACGTTAATTTCGATAATAAAATTAGCAATATTAACGATAATAACGAAAAAAGTAATAATAGAAATAATAACGATTATATAGATAATAACGATAATAGTAATAAATAAAATAACGACAATAGTAATAATAATAATAACGATAATAACGATAATAACGATAATAACTATAATGATAATATGAATAATAATGGCAATGTTGATAATAATAATAATAATGACAATAATAAATACAACAATGTCAAAAACCATAATAATGATAAATACAAATATTAATAATAATTATAATAACTATAATAACGATAATAACAATAATAATGAGAACAGTAATTACAATAATAACGTTAAATACTATAATAATAATAATAACACTAATAATAACGATAATAACGATAATAACGATAATAACCTTAATAATTTTAGTAATAATAACAATAATAACGACAATAACGTTATTTTCGATAATAATAATAATAATATTAATAATAATGATACGAACGACAATAGTAATAATAGTAACGATAATAACGATAATAACGATAATAAAAATCATAATAATGAAGACAATAACGATATTAACTATAATAACGATATTAATTATCATAACGATAATAATAATAATAATATTAACAATAATAACCATAATAACTATAGTAATAAGAACAATAATAACGATAGTAACGATAATAATTATAATAATAATATCAATAATAACGATAAAAAGGATAATAACGATAATAATATTTATAATAATAACAAAAATAAGGTTATAACTATGTTAACGTTAATAATAATAACAATAATAACGATAAAAACAATAATAACGATAATAATAATAATAATATTATTAATTGCGATAATAACAATAGTTACGGCAATTATAATAATAATATTAATAATAATAGTAATAACGATAGTAACGTTAATAGTAATAATAATAAAGCAATGGAAACAATAATAACGATAATGACGATAATATTAATATCAATAATAGCGATAGTAACGGTAATAACGATAATATCGATAAGAATAATAAAATTAATAAGGATAATTTCGTTAATTAAACAAATAATTATAGCTATATTAACGTTAATAACGATAATAATAATAATAATAGTAATAACAATAATAACAATAATAACGATAATAATAATAACGACGATAATAATATTTTCAATAATAAATAAAATAACGATAATTACGATAATAAAGATAATAATAATAACGATAATGCCTATAATCATATTAATAATAATAACGATAATAACGGGAATTACAATAATAAGGATAATAATAATAACGATAATTTTTTTTGATGGTCTGAGGATGCCAAGCTTTACTCACTGACTCAGGGACTCCAGAGGAACCCTTTACCATTTGGGACTCCGTTAAAGTACCTGTAGTGTCGGGCCCTTCGTTGGAATAGGCACTACTGATTAATCGCATATCCATTCTAGAGGCATAGTGAAACCATCCCGGTACCGTCATATGATATTAATTCATAATCGCGCCACTTCATCATGTCCCATTAATTAGGACGACCACAATTTGTCTCCACATGACAGGAACCTGGTGCAACGTTGGTGGTACGTCTATTGGCCGCCCATCTCCTTCTATTTACGTAAGATTGCCCTCACGCAGCAGGCATACCTGTTCCACTCCTTCTGCCCTCGCAGCTCTTTCTCGACAATTTTGTCCGGCGACATGTCTCCGAGCTAATGCTCCACGGCAAATCGTTCGGCGCTCCACCGTGCACATATCAAGAACGTGTGGTGGGCGTCGTCTACGGTTGAGTCGCCATAGTAGCATTTAACGTCTACAACCTTCCTCATTGTTGCGAGGTGGGAGCAGAACAGACCATGCACTGTTAAATATAGGGTGATGTAGAAGTCTACCTCCCCCTCCTCCCGGTTTAGCCAGCTGTCCAGCCGACTGACGAGTCGGGCCGTCCATCTGCCCCTAGGCTCCCGTTCCCATCTGCTTTGCCAGGCCTCGATGCTGGTATACCTGGCGAGCCATGATGCCTCCTCCTTACCCAAAGCGGACCTTTTCTGGTGGACGAATTGTCTCTCCTGGGCTAGTAGAACGATCGGCATTACTCCCTCGACCACTAGTAACGCGGGCTCAGAGACCATGCGGTAGGAGCAAGCGATTCGGTGAGCGCCCCTACTCTGTACCGCGGCTATGTGCTTGCGACAATTCTCTTTTCGCAGGGCCTCCGCACATACTTCTGCGCCGTACTGCATCCTGGCTTCGGTGGCACGCATCAATATTCGCCTAGTGCACGGCCGGAGGTCGTTGACATTTGGCTGTCTAGCAATAGCCAACTTCATTTTGGCAAGGAGGAATTTTGTTTGCGCGAGTTTCTCACTCTCTCCATCTTGTAGTGTCCCTTTCGCAGGCTGGATAGTTGACGTCAGGACAGAGAACCGCGTAATATCAACGGTCCTGGCAATCAACTGCCACTCCTTCAAGTGGTTTTCCTCATATCTTACTCTTCCTGGCGCTATGGCCAGGTCGCCAAACTGTGGTGCTCTTCCCGATGCAATATTCAGAGCTGGGGTCAGATTGCCTACCCCAAGTTCCTGACAGTTGTTTGATGACAACGGCGGATGTCCTGCCCTAACACCACCTGGCACCGCCGTAGCGTGGGTGTCCCTCCAACGCCCGCTTTAAACTTTTTCTCTACTATCCATCATAATAAATATAAATATTGTGAGGCAAGCTCCCTAAAAGCAAGGAAAGGTACGGAAGGAAGCTTGAGAGTGAGAGAAAGAATAGAAAATGATATAAAACAAGAACAAAGGTATAGAATAGCCGTAAAAGAACATTCACAAGCAATTCGCACAATCCCTTTAGTCGCCTTCTACGACAAGCAGAGAGTACTGAGGGAGTATTATACTTCACCACACGCACAGGGGTTAATAATAACGCTAATAACGATAATAATAGTAACGATAATAACGGAAAGAGTAATAAAAATAATAACGATAATAACGATAATAATAATAATAATAATAAAATAATAACGAGAAAAGCAATAATAATAATAATAATAATAATACGATAATAACGATAAAAACGATAGTAATAATGAATATAATATCGAAAATATCGATAATAACGATAATAATAATAAAATAATAACGATAACAACGAAAATAACGATAATAATAATAATTATAATATCGAAAATAAGGATAATAACGATGACAACGATAATAATAATAACAATAATAGCGGTTATAATAATAATAATAATAATAATAATAACGATAATAACGATAATACCGTTAATAACGATAATAACGATAATAACGATAAAAACGATAATAATAATAATAATAATAGAAATAAAAATTATAACGATAATAACTATAATAAAAATAATAAAAATTAAGATAATGACGATAATAATGATAATAATAATCACGATAATAAAGATAATTACGTTAATAGCGATTGTAATAGTAACGATAATAACGATAATAGTAGTAATAATAATAACGATAATAACGTTAATAGTAGAAATAATAATAACGATAATACCGTTAATAAAAGTAATAACAATTATAATAACGAAAACAACGATAATAAAAATTATAACAACAATAATAACGATATTAATGATAATAAGGATAATAAACATAAAAATACAAACGAAAATAACGATAATATCGAGAATAATAATAACAAAAATAAAAATAACAATGATAATATCGATAATAACTATTATAATATATATAATATCGATAATAACGATAATAAGGATAATAACGGTAATATTAATATAGATAAAAACTATAATAATGTTAATAACGATAATAATATTAAGAACAATAATGATAATAACGATAATAAGGATAATAATAATAACCATAATAGCGACAATAATAATAATTATAATAACGACTATAACGGTAATAGTAATTATATTAATATAGTTAATAACGATAGTAACGATATTAACGATAATGATAATAACATTAATAACGATAATAACGATAATGACGATAATAACGATAATAATATTAACAATAATAACGATAATTACGTTAATAACGATAATAGTAATATTAATATTACGATAATGAGGATTATAAAGATAAGGACGGTAATAATAATAACAACAATACTAAGGATAATAACGTTAGTAACAATAATAATAAGAACGATAATAACGATAATTTGGGTAATAGTAGTATAAATAATAACAATAATAACGTTTAAAACGACAATTACAATAATCATAATAACAATGATAACAATAATATCGATAATAAAAATAACGATAATAAGAAAAGTAATAATAATAATAACGGTAATGACGATAATAATGGTAATAATAATGACGTTAATAATGATAATATCGCATAATAATAGTTATGATAATGACAATATTAATAATAACAATAATAACGATAATAACGATAATTGTAGTAATAATAATAACGATAATAACGATAAGAGTAGTAATAATAATAACGATAATAAAGATAATAACAGTAATAACATTTATAATAATAACGACGATAATAATAATTACAACAACGATAACAACAATATTAATGATAATAACGATAATAAACCTAACAATAAAAACGAAAATAACGATAATAACAATAATAAAAGTAACAATAATAAACGTAACAACGATAATTTCGATAAGAACGATTATAATATTTATAATAACGATGATAACGATAATATGAATAATGATCATAATTACAAGAATATTAATATAAATAAAAATAATAATAAAGATAATAACGATAATAATAGAAAGAACAATAAAGATAATATGGATAATAACGATAATAATAATTACAATAATAGCGAATATAATATTAATAATAATAACGACTATAACGATATTAGTAAATATATTAATAGAGTTAATAACGATATAAACGACATTAACTATAATAATAATAAAAATAATAACAATAATAACGATAATAACGTTAGTAATAATATTATTAAGACGGATAATAAAGACAATTTGGATAATTGTAGTAATAAAAAAACCAATAATAACAATAATAACGATATTAACGAGAGTAACGATAATAATAATAACAATTATAACGATTCTAACGTTAAAAACAACAATTATAATTATCGTAATGACGATGTTAACAATAATATCGATAATAAAAACGACGATGATAAAGATAATAATTACAATAATAATGACGTTAATAATGATAATAACGTGTAATAATTGTTATGCTGATAACAATATTAATAATAACAATAATAACGATAATAATGATAATGAGGATAAAATCGATAATACTAATTACAATAATATTAATAATAATAATAATAATAATAACGAAAATGACAATAATTACGATAATTATAATAATGATAATAAAGATAATAACGTTAATAGTAATTTCAACAAATCCGATAGAAACGATATTATCTATAATAACGATAATAATAATAACAATAATAACAATAATATAGATAAAAACGACAATAACGATAATAACGATAATAACGATAATAATGACAATAACGATATAATCGTTAATAACAATAATATAATAATAATAATTAAGATATTAACGATATTAAAGACACTATCTATAATAATAATAACTATATTAAAGATTAAGATGATTATTGTCATAAGAACGATAATAATATAAATAATAATAAAAATAATAATAAAAGATAATAACGATATTAACGATAATACCGATAATAACGATAATAATGATAATAACAATAATTATAACTGTAATAATAATAATTATAACAATAATAACCATAATTACTGTAATAACTATAACAATAATAACTATAATAACGATAATATTGTTAATAATAACAATAATAACGATAATAACGAATTTGTTATGATGATATTGACGATAATAATAATAATAGAAATATCAATAGTAACAATATTAACGATAATGACTTTTATAAAGATAATAATATTAACGATAATGACGATGATAATAATAACGATAATAACGAAAACAACGAAATTAACAATAACAGCGATAATATTAATAAAATTAATAATGATATTTACGTAAATAATTAAATAATAATATCAATGAAAACGATAATAACGATAATATTAATAATAATATTAATGACAATAATAAAGATAATAAAGATAATATCGAAGATAATTATGATGATAATGACGATAATAATATTAATAATAATAACGATATGAACGATAATTACGATAATAACGATAATAAAAATAACGTTTATAACGATAATAGCAATAATTATGATTAGGATACTAACGTTAAAAAAGATAATAATAATAAGAGTAATAACGGTTATAACAATATTAACGGTAATAACGATAATAATAGTAATAATAATAAAGATTAAAGCGATAATAATTATAATGACGATAATAACGATATTAAAAGTAAAAATATTAACGATAATAAAGATAAAATTAATAAAAATAATAACGTTAATAACGATAATAACGGTCATAATAATAACGATAATAACAATAATATCGTTAATAATAATAATAGTTGTAATAATAATAATAAAGATAATATCGATAATATTGAGAATAACGAATTCAATATTAATGATAACGACGGTAGTAATAATGATAATAACGATAGTTGTTTAATAACGATAATAAGATTACAAATAATAACACTAATAAGGATAATGAAGATAATAAAGAAAATAATAATAACGATAATAATGACAATATTAATAATAATAATAACGATAATTACGATAATAACGATAATAATATTAATAATAGTAAAGAAAATAACGATATTAACGTTAATAACGGTAATAACGGTAATAACGATAATCATTATAGTTATAATATCGATATAACCGATAATAACGATAATAACGATAATAATAATAATAATAATAATAACAATAACGAAGGTAAATGTAATAACGTTGAAAGCGATAATAATAATAACAATAATAATGATAATTATAATACTAATAATAACGATAATAATAAAAGCAATAGTAATGGTAATAACAAAAGAGATAATAATAGAATAAGCAATAATAACGATAATAACGGTAATTACGATAATAACAATAATAAGAACTTTAAAACGATAATAGCAATAATAATAATAAAGACGAAAATGTTAATGAATATAATAATAATTATAATTACAACAAAAATATCGATAATAATAAAAGTATATTAACGATAATAAAGATAATAACGACAATAATATTAATAATAATATTAAACACAACGATTATAACGATGAAAACGATAATAACTAAAATAATAATACCGATAATAACGATAAAATCGTTAAAAACAATAAAAATATTACCAATAATATCGATAATAATAATAGTAATAATAAATATACTAACGATAATAACGATAAAAACGACTATAATAATAACTTTAATAACTAAATAATAATATTAATAACAACAATAATAATGATAATACAGATTATAACGATAATAATATTTGCGATAATTACGACAACATTAATAATATTAATGAAGATAATTACGATAATAACAATTATAATATTAACGATAATAACCACAATAGTATTAATGATAATAATAACGATAATAACGATAATAAAGAATATAACGATATTAATAGTATTTATAACAATAATAATAATAACGATAATTAGTATAATAACGATAATAATAGTGGTAATATTAAAAAAAAACAATAATGACGATAATAACGATTATGCAGATAATAATATTAATGATATTAACGACAATATTAATAACAATAGAAACGATAATATCGATATTAACGATATTAATAATAATAATAATAATAAAGATAATAGCGTTATTAACGATATTAACGATAATAAATATAATAACCATAACAAAGATAATGAAGATATTATCGATAATAATAATGATGATAATAACGATAATAACGATAATGACGGTTATAACGATAATTGCGTTAGTAATAACGGCGATATTAACGATAATATCGATTATAATAATTAAAATATTTACGATAATATAAATAATAATAATAACTATAGAAACGATAGTAACGATAATAATAGAAGTAACAATAATAAAATTAAGAATAATATCTATAATTACGATAAAGAGGATAATCATAGTAGTAATAATAACAGTAATAACAATAACAACGATAAAAACGATTTTAACGACAATAATAATAACGATAATATCGTTAATAAAGACAATAACGATAATTACGTTAATAACGACAATAATAATATCGATAATAAGAGTTAATAATGATAATATTAGTAGAAATAACGACAATAATAACAATAATAAAGACATGAACGATATTAATATCAACGACAAAAACTACAATATTGATATTGATAATAACGCTAAATACGATAATAACAATAATAAAGATAATAAGAATAACAACAATAACGATAATAACGATAAAAACGATAAAAATGATAATAATAATAATCATATAAGTGAGAATAACAATTATAAAGAGAAAGTAAATAATAATAATAAAAACGATATTAACGATAATAACGATTATAATAATAACGATAGTAACGATAATATTAATAATGATACTAACGATAATAACGACAATAACGATAATAATAATAGTAAAAATAAATATATCAATGATATTAACGTTAATAACGATAATAATATTAACAATAATAACAATAATTACGAAAATAATGATAATAACGATAATAATATTAACAATAATAACAATAATAACGATTATAAATATAATAACGATAATAATAGAAGCAAAATAACAATATTAAGAATAGAAACTATAATAACGATAATGAGGATAATGATATTAGTAATAATAACAGTAAGAACAATAATAACGTTTAAAACGATTTTAACGATATTAATAATAGCAATAATAACGATAATATCGAAAATAATATTAACAATATTTACGGTAATATCGATAATAATAATAATAAAAATAAAAATAATAATGATCATAACGATAACATCAATAATCATAACAATGAAAATAACGATAATAATAATAACAATAATATTGATAGTAACAATAATAATGATAATGATGATGATAATAATAATAATAATAGCAATTATAACAATAATAAAGATAATAACGATATTGAAATTAATAATTATAACAATAATAAAGATAATAATAAAAAAATAATATCGTTAATAACGATAGTAACGATAATAGTATTAACGAAAATAACAATATTAACGATAACAACGATAATAACATTAATATTCATAATGACAATAACGATAAAATCGATATTAATATTAACAGTATTAACGATAATAATAAATATATAAGAACGATAATTAATATAATTACGAAAATAATAATAATAATATTAATAATAATAATAATAATAATAATAATAATAATTTCAATAATAATAGCAATAATAACAATTATAATGGTACTAATAATAACGATAATATCGATAATATTGATAATAATTGTAATAATATTAGCACTATTAAAGATTATAACGATAATAACGATAATAACTATAATAACGTTAATAATAATTATAGTAACATTAATAAGGATAATAACGATAAAGATAGTAGTAATAATAACGATAATAACGTTAATAAAGGTAAAAACAATGTTAATTTTAACGATAAATATGACAGTATTAATAATAATAATTACAATAATCGTGATAATAACGATAATAATAGTAATTATTATAAATATACTAACGTTATTAACGATAATACCAATAAAAACGATAATACCGATAATTACGATAATAACAATAATAACGACAATAACGATAATAATGATAATAACAAAAATAACGATATTAACGATAATAATTAAAAAATAATAATAATAATAACGGTAATAACGATAATAACAGCAATAGTACCATTAGTATTATTAATTATAATAATAACGTTATTGACGATAATATATTATCACGATTATTAACGATTATTATATTAACGATTATAATATTTTAACGATTATAATATTAACGATAATAACGCAAGAATGATAATAATAATAACGATAATAACGATAATACAGATAATAATTATAAGGATAATGAAGATAATAACAATAACAATATTAGTGATAATAACGATTATTACGATTATAATAAACACAATATTAACGATTATATCGATAATAATAATAATTTTATAACTATAATAACGATAATTACGGTACTAAAGATAATAACGATAATAGCGATAATAATATTAATGATACGAACGGTAATATCGATTATAATAATAACAATATTAACGATAATATCGATTATAATAATATCAACAATAAAAATAATGAAGATAACAACGATAATAACGATCATAATAATATCGATAATAGCGATAACAGTAATAATAATAATAACGATATTAATGATAAAATCGATAATATAATAAGAATAAGGTAGATGACTTTGATGTTAACGTTATTCAAGATAATAATAATAACAATAATAACGATAATAACGATAATAACGATAAAAAATAAAATTAATTATGATTATAACGTTAATAACAAAAATAATAATAGCAATAATAACGATAAAACCGATAATAATGATAATAATAGTAATAACAATAATAACGATAGTAACGATAATAACGTTAATAATAATAACGATAATGACGATAAGAATAATAATAATAATAACAATAATAACGATTATTACGTTAATAACGATAATAATAATAACAATATTAACGATAATAACAATAAAAATAATAAGGATAAAAACAATATTTACGATAACAACGATAATAACAATAATATTAAAAACGATGAAAATGATAATTTCGATAATAATAATAACAATATTAACGATAATAATACTAATTATTATATCGATATTAAAGATAAAAAAGACAATAATAATAATAATAAGAAGAAGAATAACGATAATAACGATACTAATAATAGTAATAATAAAAAAGATAAAGATAATAATGATAATAATGAAAATATCGATAATAATAAAAACGATAATAACAATAATAATAATAATAATAGTAAAAACAATAATAACGATAATAACGATAATAACGATAATTATAATAAATATAGTAATAACAATAATAACGATTATAACGATTATAGCCGTAATAACTATATTAATAATAACGATATTAACGGTAATAAAAATAATACCAATAATTTCGATAATAACGATAATTACTATAATAAAGATAATAATAATAATAATAAAAATAACGATAATGATGATAATACTTAAATAATAATATTATAAATGACAATAATAATAGTAAAGTGAATTATTATAAAAATAATAAAATTAATAGGGATAATAAAGATAATAACATTAATAATAAAAATGATAATATCGATAGTAATAATAATATTATTTACATTAATAAAGATAATAAGGATAATAATTATAATATTTGAAACAATAATAACGACAATAATTATAGCAATAATAACGATAGTAACAATAATGAGGCAATAATAATAACAATAATTACGATAATAACGATAATAAGAATAATAACGATAATAATGATTATAACGGGAATAATAACGATCATATCGGTAATAAGGGAAATAACAACGATAATATCGATAATAACGATAATAATAATAATAATAATGATAACGATAATATAGATAATAATATTAACAATTATAACGATACTTACCATAATAATATTAATAATAATATCAATAATAACGATAATTATAATAATAAAATTAATAAAGATAATGACGGGAATAGCAATCATAAAGATAATAACGTTAATAAAGATAATAACGATAGTAGTAATAGTAATAATATAAATAATAAAAATAATAACAGAAATACCGGAAATAATGATAATAATTATAATAACAAATACGATAATATCGATAATACCGATAATAGCGTAATAAGGATAATAATACAATGATAATAATATAACAGTAATAACGATAATATCGATAATAATAATAACAATAATAACGGTAATAGTGATAATAATAACAACAATAATTATAGAATTAACGTTAATAACGATAACAAAAATAACAATAATAACGCTAATAATAATGATAATGCTAATAATGATAACTACGATGATAGCGATAATAATAATAATAATAATGTCGACAATAACAATAATAATGATATTAATGATAATAGTAATAATAGTAATAATAATAAAATCGGTAATAACGATAAAAACGTTAATAATAATAACGATAATACCGATAATAATATTAATAACGATAATAAAAATAGTAAATACAATAATAATAGTAACAATAATAATGATAATAACGATAATAAAGATTATAATAGTAGTAATAATAACAATAATATGGTATTTATATATAATTTATATATATTTATTGTACCACTATGACCTTTTTTATTATTATTATTATCGTTATTATCGTTAAAATTATCATTATTATTATCGTTATTATCGTTATTTTTATAATCGATATTATTACTATTATTATTATTATTAATATTATTATCGTTTTTATCGTTATTATTGTTATTGTTCTTTTCATTAATATCGTTATTATTGTTACTTATATTACAGTTATTATCGTTATTATTTCTATTATTATCAAAATTATTACCGTTATTATCTTTATGATTGTTATTCCTATTATTATTATTATTATCGTTGTTATCTTTATTATCGTTATTATCGTTATTATTGTTATTATAATTATAGTTATTATCCATATTTTTTTATGATTGTTATTACTATTATTATTATTATAATCGTTATTGTTGTTATTATCGTTATTTTCGTTATTATCGTTATGATTATTATTATTATTATTATTATCGTTGATACCGTTAATATCGTTATTATTGCCGATGCGCTGCAAAAGGAGAAATATCGGAAGCGTAGAGCAGCGGTACGGAGGAGGGGAGCTCTTCGAATCGCGTGCTCTTACCGCACAGTCTCTGAGCCCGCGGTGCTAGTCGTTGTGGGGGAAATCCCGATTGATCTACTAGGCCAGGAGAGACAATTCGTCCTCCAACAGAGGTCCGTTTTGGGTAAGGAGAAGGCATCAAGTCTCGCAATGTCTACAAGCATCGAGACCTGGCAAAGCAGATGGAAGCAGGAAACTACTAAAGCCCGACTCATCAACCGAATAGTGAACTGGATAAACCCGGAGGCGGGAGAATTAGATTTCTCCCTCACACATTTCCTGACAGGGCATGAACTGTTCTGCTCCTACCTCGCAAAAATGAGGAAGGTTGCTGATGGAAACTATCCCTTTGGCGACTCAAACGTCGACGATGCCCACCACACTTTCTTCATATGCGCACTGTTGTGCGCCGAACGATTTGATTTGGAACAGGAGCTCGGAGACATCTCGCCGGACAGCATAGTCGAGAAAATGCTGCGAGGGCTGAAGGAGTGGAGCAGGATTGCCTGCGACATGAGGGCAATCTTACGTAAAAAGATGAAGGAGATGGGCGGCCCATAGAAGTGCCACCATCGTATCACCAGGTTCCTGCCACGAAGAGCCAAATCGTGCGAGTCCTATTTAATGGGACATGATGAAGTGACGCCATCTCGAAGTAATGTCACATGGTTTCACTATGCCAATAGGATGGATATGAGTTTAGTCGGTAGTGTCTATTCCTACGGTAACCCCAACTCCCCAGGAACTTTAACGGGAGACCCAAATGGTAAAGGGTTCTTCTAGTCTGCAGGTTCCAAGGGTCAGTGCGTAAAGTTTGGCATTCTCAGACCGTCAAAAAAAATAATGTTAATAACGTTATTTACTTTAATATTATAATTATTCTTATCGTTAATATCGATAATATTGTCATTATAATCGATATTATCGTTATAATCGTTATTATTGTTATTATTGTTATTATTGTTATCATTACTACTATAATTATCGTTATTATACTAATTATCGTTACTATTATTATTACAATTATTACTATTATTATTATTATTATTATTATTATTATTATTATTATTGTCGTTATTATCTTTGTTATCGTTATTAATATTATTACTATTATCGTTATTATCGTTATTATTGTTATTAATATTATTATTATTATTATCATTATAAACGATATTATTATTAATACCATTATTATAGTTATTATCGTTATTATCGTTATTATAATTATTAATATTATTATCATTCTATTCGTTATTATCATTATTATTGTAAATACTGCTACTATTATTTACGTTATTATCGATATTATCGTTATTATTATTATTATTATTGTCGTTATTATTGTTATTAACGTTATTCTCTCTATTATCGTTATTATCGTAATTAATATTATTTTTATTGTTGTTGTTATCGTTATTATTGTTATTATTGCCATTATTCTTATCGTTCTAATCGTTCTTATCATTATTATCGATATTATTATTAATATTAATATCATTAATATCGTTACTAACGTTATTATGGTTCATATTATTATAGTCATTATAGTTATAATTGTTATTATTATTATTAAAATTATCGCTATTAACACTATTATACTTTGTATCATTAATATCGTTTTTATCTGTATTATTATTATTATCACTAATATCGTCATTATCGTTATTAATATCATTATTAATATCACTTTATCGTTATTAATGTTACTATTACTACTATTGTTATCGTTATAATCGTTATCACTGTCCATATTATAATTGTTATTATAGTTATAATTGTTATTGTTATTATTAATATTATCGCTACTATCACTATTATAGTTTGTATCATTAATATCGTTATTATCGTTTTTAATATTATTATTTTTATCACTTTATCGTTATTAGTGTTACTATTACTACTCTTATTATCGTTATTATCGTTATTATTATTATTATTATTATTATTATTATTATTATTATTATTATTATTATTATTATTATTATAATTATTATTGGCGTTTTTATCAATATTATCGTTATTACACTTATTATCGTTATTATTATAATCATTATTATCGTTATTATCGTTAGAATCGTTTTTATTGATAATAATAACTTTATTATCATTGTTATTCATATTACTACTATTATTTTTATTATTATCATAATTATCGTAATCATCGCGATTACCGTTATTATCGCTATTATCCATATTATCGTTAATATGTTTGTTAATCTTAGTATTGTTATTTTCGTTGTTATTGTTATTTTTGGTGTTACTAACATTGTTATTATCATTATTATCGTTATTATCGATATTATTATTATTATTATAGTAATTGTCGTTAATATTATTATTATTATTATAATTTTTGTTCAAATTATATTTATCATCGTAATTATTATTATTAGTTTTATCGTTTATACCGTCATTATCCGTTATTATTATTATTGCTATTATCGTTATTATAATTATTGTTATTATCGTAATTATCGTTATCATCGTTATAACGATTATTATTATTACCGTCACTATCGTTATTATTAATATAATTATTTTCGTTACTATCTTTATTATTATAATTACTATTATCATTATTGACGTTATTATCGTTTTTATTGTCATAATTATTATTATTATCGATATTATCTCTAATATTGTTATTATTTTTATCGACATTATCGTTATTATCGTTAATATTATTATCGTTATTATATTTATCGTTGTTATGATTGTTATTATTGGTACTATTATAATCGCTATTATTGTTAATATCGTTACTATTGTAATATTGTCATTTTTATTACTATTATTATCGTTATTATCATCATAATCGTTAATATTGCTGTTATTGAAATTATTTATATTAAAATTATCGATATAATCGTTAATATTGTCATTATTATTATCGATTTTATATGTTATTATCGTTATTACTTTTATCGTTATTATCGTTATTATTATTAACGATATTATCGTTATTATTGTTATAATTGTTATTATTATTAACGACATTTTCGTTATTATTGTTATAATTATTATTATTATTATTGTATACGTTATTATCATTATTATCGTTATTATTATCATTAATATTGTCGTTATTATCTTTATTACTATTATCGTTATTCTCTTTATTATTGTTAATAATGTAAATATTATTTTTATTACTATCGTTATTATCGATAATATTGTTATTATTATTATCGATGTTAACGTTATTATTGTTATAGTTAATATAGTAAATATCTTTATTCTTATTATTATTTTTATCGATATTATCGTTATTAGTGTTATTGTTATTTTCGTTATTTAAATTAATATCGATGTAATCTTTATTATTATTACTATTACTTTCGTAATTATCATTATTATCGATTTTATTGTTATTATTATTATTAATATTATCGATTTTATCGTTAATATTGTTACTATCATTTTTAATAAAATTATCATTATTATCGTTATTATCGTTATTATTTTATATAATTATTATCGTTATATCGTAACCGTTATTATCTTCATTATCGTTATTATTGTTATTATTGCTACTAATACGAATATTATTATCGTAATAACCGTTAAATTCGTTTTTGTCTTTATTATCGTTATTATCGTTATTATCGTTATTATTTTATATAATTATTATCGTTATATCGTGACTCTTATAATATTCACTATCGTTATTATTGTTATTACTGCTAATAATACGAATATTATTATCGTAATAACCGCTATAATCGTTATTGTCGTTATTATCGTTATTAGAGTTATTATTGTTACTGTTGTTACTATCCTTATTATCGTTATTATTGTTATTATTATTATATCATAATTATCGTTATTATTATTATAATTATTATCTTTATTATCGATATTATTATTATCGTTATTATCGTTATTATTGTTATTATCGATATTATTATTATTATTATTATTATTATTATTATTATTATTATTATATTATCGTAAATTATCGTTATTATAGTTATTATCGTTCTTATTATTATCATTAATTTCGTTATTAACTTTATTTTTATTATCACTATCATCATTATAATGTCATTATTTCCTTTACCTGCGTTAATAACGTTAATACTGTTACTATTATGATTATTACTTTTACTACTATCGCTATTATAGTTAATATCGTTATTATTGTTATTATCGATATAATTATTATTATAACAATCGTTATTATCGTTATTATTGTTATTATTATTATCGTTATTAACTTTATTATCTTTATTACCGTTAATAACTTTTTATAGGTATTATCGTTATTATAATTATAGTCGATATTATTATCGTTATTATCGTTTTATCGTTATTATCGCTATTATAGTTATCATGATAATCGTTATTATCGCTATTATTCTTATCATGATTATGGTTATTATCGTTTTTATCGTTATTATTACTATTATTTTCGTTATTAACGTTATTATATTTATTATCAATATTATTATTATTATTGTCGTTATTATTGATATTATCTTTATTATTATTATTACTATTGTTATTATTATTATTATCGTTATTTTCCTTATAAATGTTATTTTTAATATTTTATCGTTATTTTTATTATTATCGTTATTAACCTTATTAGTTTTATGTATATCATTGTTATTATTTTTGTTATTATCATTGATATCGTTATTATCGATTTTACTTTCAATATTGTTAATATTTTAATTATTATTATTATTATAGTTATTATTATCGTTATTATCGCTATTGTTTTTATTATTACTAACTTTATTAACGTTATTGTCGTTATTATTTTTATTATTATTTTACTTAATATGGTTATTATCGTTATTATTTTTATTATAATTATCATTATTATGATTATTATTATTATCGTTATTATCCTTATAATTGTAATTATTATTAACGTTATTATTCTTATTATTTTTTATTATTATTATTGTTGCTATTATTACATTTATTATCGTTATTATCGCTACTATTGTTATTATTATTAACGTTAATATCGTTATAATCGTTATTATGGGTAATTTTATTACTATTAATATAGTTATTAACTTTATTATTGTTATTAGTATTATTATTATTATTGTCGTTATTATCGTTATTATTGTTATAGAGATTATAGATTTTTTCTTTATTATCGTTACTACCGTTATTATCGTTTTTACCTTTAAAATTGTTATTATTGTTATAATCTTTATTATTATTTCTATTAGTGTTATTATTAATGTATTTATTGTTATTATTATTATCGTTAATATCTATTTTATTGTTAATATTGTTATTATTTATAATATTATTATTCCTATCGTCATTATTATTATAATCATTATTATCGTTATTATTGTTATTATTATTATTATTATCGTTATTATTGTCATTATTTTTAATCACTTTATTATTTTTGTTATTATTATCGGTATTATCGTCATTAATGTTAATATAACCATTATTGTAATTATTATTATTATTATTATTATCGATTTAAAATTTATTATCATTATTATCGTTATTATTATTATTATTATTATTATTATTATTATTATTATTATTATTATTATTATTATTATTATTATTATTACTATTATTATTATTATTACTATTATTACTATCGTAGTCATTATCGATATTATTGTTATTATTATTATCATTATTACCGGTATTATTGTTACTTTTTTATTATTATTATCATTATTACCGGTATTATTGTTACTTTTTTATTATTATTATCGTAATAACCATTATTATAGTTTTATTGTTATTATTACTATATCTATAGTGTCGTTATCATAGATATTATCGTGATAATTGTTATTATTATTATCGATTTTATCATTATTATTATTATCGATATTATCGTTATTATTGTTAATATTATTAACGACATTATTCAATAATTTATATTGTTGTAATCTTTATTATCGTTATTATGATTATCGTTACTATCGTTATTATTATTATTACTTTTATCATTGTTATCGTCATTATTGTTATTATTATTGTCGTTTTTATCTTTATTATCATTATTATTATTATTATTATTATTATTATTTTTATTATTATCATCATTATCGTTTTTATTTTGCTATCGATATTATTTTTATTATCGTTATCGTTATAATCATAATTATTTTTATTCTTACTATCATTTTTATCGTTTATATAGTTATTTTCATTATCATCGTTATTATTGTTAATTTTACTACAATTGTTATTGTTATTATCGTTATTATCGTTATGATTTTTATTGCTATTAGCGATATATTCATTATTATTATTATCGATATTATCGTCATTATCGTTCTTATTGATATTATTATTATTATTTTCAATATTATCATTATTATCGTTAATATCGTTATTATCTTTATTATTTTTATCATTCTCGTTATTATTGTAGTTATTGGTATTATCGTTATTATTATTATTATTATTCTAGTCGATATTATCATTATTAATTATATAGTTATTATCAAGATTATCGTTATTATTGAAATTAACGTTATTAACGTTATTATTTTATTTATTATTATCATTATTACCTTTATTATAAATAATATTTTCTTTATTATCATTAATATCGTTGTTGTCGTTAATACTGTTATGATTATTGTCGCTATAATAGTTATTATCGATTATATTGTTATTTCTATTATCGTTATTATCGTTATTACTCTTATTATTATTATAACTATTACCGCTCTTACCATTATTATTACCATTATTATCGTATTATCGTTATTATTGTTATTATTTTTATTGTTATTGTCGATATTATTGATAATATTTGTTATTATTATTATCGATATGATCGTTATTATTGTTATTATTATTTTCGCTAATAACCTTACTTTCGTTATTATTGTTATGATAGTTATTAATAATATTATTATCGTTATTATCGTTTTTATCGTTATTATTTTTGTCATTATTATTATTATTATAGTTATTATCAATATAATCATTATTAGCATTATTATTGTCATTATTATTACTGATATTATTGCTAATAACGTTGTTATTTTTAATATTATTTTTATTGTTATCCTTATTATCATTATTTTCGTATTATTGTTATTATTATTATCGTTGTTATCGTTATTATCGTTATTATAGTTATCCTAATTTTTGTTATTATCGTTATCATTGTTATTATTATTATTATTATTATCCTTATTATCATTATTATCGTTATTATCGTTAATATCGTTAATATTTTTATTTTTATTATTATTATTATCGTTCTTGTCGTTATTTTTATAATCGTTTTTATCGTTAACATCGTTATTATTGTTATTATTATTATTAATATTTTCGATTTCATCTTTAATATTGTTATTATTAATATCGATAATATCGTTATTATCGGTATTATTTTATCGTTAATATCGTCATTATCTTAATTGTAGTTATTATTGATATTATTGCTACTATTATTATCGTCATTGACTTTATTATTACTAATATTGTTATTATTACTTATCGTTATTACCGTAATTATCGTTGTTACCGTTATTATTATATTCGTTATTATCGTTATTATTATTATCGTTAATATCGTTATTTTGGTTATTATTGTTATTATTATAAAGATATAATAAAGATAAATAAATAATAAAGATAAATAATAATAGTAATAGGGATAATAACGATAACAACGTTAATAATAACAATAATAACGATAATAATGATATTACCGATAATAATAAAAACGATAATAACCATAATAAAGATAATAACGATAATAGTAATAATAATATTAACGATAATGTAGATTGAAACGACATTAATAATTATAATAATAATAAAAATACGGATAATAACGAAACTAATAATAATTATGATAGAAATAATAACAATTATATGGCTAATAACGTTAATAACGATAATAATAATAACGACAATATAAAACTATCGATAATAATAATAACAGTATGAACGGTATTATCTATAAAAATAATAATATTAATGATAAGAATTATAACGATAAGAACGATAATAACGATCATAATAAAACTATCAATAATAAAGATATTAATAGTAACGATAATGTATGTAATAATAAGAGTAATAACGATATTAACGATAATAATGGTAATAATAATAACGATAATGTAGATAACAGCGAGAAAAATAATAATAATAATAACAGTAACGATAATAACGGAAATATAGTTAATAATAAAAGAAATAATAACAAAAATAACAATAATAAGGATAATATCGAAAATAAGTATAATAATAATAAAAACTATAATGATAATATAGACAATAATATTAACAGTATTAACGATAATACCTATGATGATAATAATAATAATATTAACAATAATAATGATAATAACGATAATAAAGGTAATAATGATAATAATAATAATAATAGTTATAACAATATTAACGATAATAAAGTTAATAACGATAATAACGATAGTAATAAAAAGGATAAGGCCGATAATAATAAAATTAATAACGATAATAACGATAATAATATTAATAATAATAACGATAATAACTATAACAATAACGATAATAACGATATGACTAGTAATAATAATACCAATAATAACGATAGAAACGTTAATGTCAATCATAATATTAACAATAAAAGCAATAATAACGATAAATGCGAATAACGAAAATAACTATAATATTAATAAAAATAACAATAAGGATAGTAACTATAATAACAAAAATATTAATATCGATAAAAACAATAATAAAATTAATAAAGCTAATTACGATAATAACGAAAATAATAATATCAATAATAAGGAATATTACGATGATAATAATTATATTAATAACAATAACAATGATAATATTGATAATAGCAATAAAAGCAATAATAATAACAATAATAGTAACGAAAAACACGATAATAATAATAACGACTCTAAGGATAATAGTAATAATAAATATAACGATATTAACGATAATATCGATAATAATAATGACAACAATAAAGATTATAGATATTATTATTATAATAGCAACAATAATAATAATAATAATAATAACAATAATAACGATAAAAACAATAAAAATAATAACAAAAATAACAATAACAACGATAATAAATATAATGATAATATCGATAATAATTATAATAATAATAACAATAATAATGATAATAATAATACAAACGATAAAAAGATAAAAATTTTATCATTAATAACCATAATAACGATAATAATAATAACATTAATAACAATAATAACGATTATAACGAAAATAATAATACTTATAATATCAATAATAACAATAACAACGATGATAAAGATAATAAAAATACTAATAATAACAATAATAACAATAATGACGATAATAAATATAAAGAAATAAAGACGATATTATCGATAATAACTGTAATGATAACGAAAATAACGATAATAACGATAATAACAATAATATCGATAATAATTAAGACGTAAATAACGACCATAATAATAATAATAATAACGATAATAACGATAATAATAATAATAAAAATAACGATAATAAGGATAATAAAGAGAATAACAATAATAATGATAATAATAATAATAATAATAACGATATAAACGATATTGACGACAATAATAATAATAATAAAAACGATAATATCGTTAAAAATAATGACTATAGATTCGATTATAAAGATGTTAAAAAAATATCTATAATAATAATAAATATGACAATAATAACGGTAATAACAATAATAATCGCAACAATAGTAATGATAAAAACGAAATATCATTATTAATAATAACAATTATAAAGATAATAACAATAAAGAGGACATTATCGATAATAATAATAATAATATTAATAATAATAAGTATAAAAAAATAATTACGATAATAACGATAATGACATTAATGATAATAATAATAACAACAATAATAATGATAATAACGATAATAACGATAGTAAAGACAATTATAAGAACAATAATAACAAAAAAACGATATTAACAACAATAATAATAATAATGATAATATCAATAATAACGAAATATCGATAATTATAAGAACAGTTATAACGATAATAACTATATCGGCGAAAATAATAATAATCATAATAATAATAATAAGGATAATAACAATAATTACGATAATAACGAAAATGACGTTAATGATAATAATAATAACAACAATGATAATGATAATAACGATAATAACGATAGTAAAGACAATGATAAGAACAATAATAACAAAAAAACGATATTAACAATAATAATAATAATAATGATAATAACATTAATAACGAAATATCGATAATTATAAGAACAGTTATAACGATAATAACTATATCGACGATAATAATAATAATCATAATAATAATAATAATAAGAATAATAACGATAGACACTATAATAACGATAATAACGATAATGATAATAATAATAATAACGATAATAATGATAATAACGATAAATATAGTAACAATAATAACAATAATAAGTATGATAAAAATAATAATAATAACAATAATAACGATCATAACGAAATAACGATATTAAAAATAACAATTATAAATATAATAACGATAATAACGATATTAACGATAATAATACTAACAATAATAATAATAATAATAAAAATAATAATAATAACAATAATAACGATAATATCAATAATAATAGTAATAAAAGTAAAGATAATTCCGATAATAAGTATAACAATAATATTCATAATAATAATAACACTAAAAATAGTGATAACGATAACAAAGATATTGAGTACTATAATAATAATAATAATAATAATAATAGCAATAATAAAGATAATAAAAATAATAATAATACCAATAAAAACAAAAATAAGACAAATTATCATAATTATTATAAACATAATATCGATAACAACGATAATAACGATAAAATCAATATTAATAATAACAATAATGACGACAATAATAAGACTAATAATAACGATTATAACGTTAATAACGGTATTAATAGTAATCTTAATAAGGTTAATAAAGTTATTATAAACAATAACGAAAATAATTACAATATTAACGATAATCCGAAAATAACGATAATAACGACAATAGAAATAATAATAATAACGATAATAAGGATAATAACGAAAAGAACGATATTAACGATAATAACGATAATAATAATAGTAATAATTACAATAATAATCATAAGAATAATTACTGGAATATATATAATAATAATAAGAATATTTACAATCATAACGAAAATAAAGATAATTACGTTAATAACGACAATTATAATAATAATAATAACGATGTTAACGATAATATCGAAAATAATAATAACGATAAGAACGATATAAATTATAACAATAAGAACGAAAATAACGATAATAACGATAATAACGATAATAACATATAATAATAATTATGACTGTAACAATAGTAATAATAACAATAATAACGATAATGACGATAATAAAAATAGTATTAATAACGATATTTAGGATAATAACGATAATAACGATAATCATATTAATAATGAAAACAAAATTAACAGTACTAACGATAATAACGATATCAACGATAATAATTGTAGTAATAATAACAAAAATAACGTAACTAACGATAATATCGGTATTAACGATACTAATAAAAAAGATAATAATGATATTATCGATAATAATAATAACAATGTTAACGATAAAATCGATAATAATAATAATAAAAACAATAATAAAGACAATAACGATAATAATAATAACGATGGTAACTATAACAGTAATAATAATAATAAAAAAAATAACGATAAGAATAATAATAGGAATAAAGTTAACAGCGATATTAACGATAATAACGATAATTAAATAAACAAAAATAACCATAATAACGATAATAGCGAATATAATAATAACAATAAAATCGATTATAGCGATATTAATAATAACAATAATAACAATAATAAAGATATTAACGACAAGAAAAATAATATTAAGTACGATAATATCGGTAATATAGAGGATAAAGATAATAAAGATAATAACGACAATAATAGAAATACTAAATCAATAATAACGACAATAACCATAATAATAATAATAACAATAACAACGTTAATAATAGTAGTTAGTAATAACAATAATAACGATGATAACTATATTAACGGTAACAAGTGTAACGATAATAACGTTAATTTCGATAATAAAATTAGCAATATTAACGATAATAACGAAAAAAGTAATAATAGAAATAATAACGATTATATAGATAATAACGATAATAGTAATAAATAAAATAACGACAATAGTAATAATAATAATAACGATAATAACGATAATAACGATAATAACGATAATGATAATATGAATAATAATGGCAATGTTGATAATAATAATAATAATGACAATAATAATTACAACAATGTCAAAAACCATAATAATGATAAATACAATAATAATAATAATTATAATAACTATAATAACGATAATAACAATAATAATGAGAACAGTAATGACAATAATAACGTTAAATACTATAATAATAATAATAACACTAATAATAACGATAATAACGATAATAACGATAATAACCTTAATAATTTTAGTAATAATAACAATAATAACGACAATACTGTTAATAACGATAACAATAATAACGATAATAACGTTAATTTCGATAATAATAATAATAATATTAATAATAATGATACGAACGACAATAGTAATAATAGTAACGATAAAACGATAATAACGATAATAAAAATCATAATAATGAAGACAATAACGATATTAACTATAATAACGATAGTAACGATAATAATTATAATAATAATAACAATAATAACGATACCAAGGATAATAACGATAATAATATTTATAATAATAACAAAAATAAGGTTATAACTATGTTAACGTTAATAATAATAACAATAATAACGATAAAAACAATAGTAACGATAATAATAATAATAATATTATTAATTGCGATAATAACAATAATTACGGCAATTATAATAATAATATTAATAATAATAGTAATAACGATAGTAACGTTAATAGTAATAATAATAAAGCAATGGATACAATAATAACGATAATGACGATAATATAAATACTAATAATAGCGATAGTAACGATAATAACGATAATATCGATAAAAATAATAAAATTAATAGGGATAATTGCGTTAATTAAAAAAATAATTATAGCAATATTAACGTTAATAACGATAATAATAATAATAATGGTAATAACAATAATAACAATAATAACGATAATAATAATAACGACGATAATAATATTTTCAATAATAAATAAAATAACGATAATTTCGATAATAAAGATAATAATAATAACGATAATGACTATAATCATATTAATAATAATAACGATAATAACGGGAATTACGATAATAGGGATAATAATAATAACGATAATTTTTTTTTTGATGGTCTGAGAATGCCAAGATTTACTCACTGACTCAGGGACTCCAGAGGAACCCTTTACCATTTGGGACTCCGTTAAAGTCCCTGTAGTGTCGGGCTCATCGTTGGAATAGGCACTACTGATTAATCGCATATCCATTCTAGTGGCATAGTGAAAACATCCCGGTACCGTCATATGATATTAATTCATAATCGCGCCACTTCATCATGTCCCATTAATTAGGACGACCACAATATGTCTCCACATGACAGGAACCTGGTGCAACGTTGGTGGTACGTCTATTGGCCGCCCATCTCCTTCTTTTTCGTAATATTGCCCTCACGTAGCAGGCATACCTGTTCCACTCCTTCTGCCCTCGCAGCTCTTTCTCGACAATGTTGTCCGGCGACATGTCTCCGAGCTAATGCTCCACGGAAAATCGTTCGGCGCTCCACCGTGCACATATCAAGAACGTGTGGTGGGCGTCGTCTACGGTTGAGTCGCCATAGTAGCATTTAACGTCTACAACCTTCCTCATTGTTGCGAGGCAGGAGCAGAACGGACCATGCCCTGTTAAATATAGGGTGATGTAGAAGTCTACCTCCCCCGCCTCCCGGTTTAGCCAGCTGTCCAGCCGACTGACGAGTCGGGCCGTCCATCTGCCCCTAGGCTCCCGTTCCCATCTGCTTTGCCAGGTCTCGATGCTGGTATTCCTGGCGAGCCATGATGCCTCCTCCTTACCCAAACCGGACCTTTTCTGGTGGACGAATTGTCTCTCCTGGGCTAGTAGAACGATCGGCATTACTCCCGCGCCCACTAGCACCGCGGGCTCAGAGACCGTGCGGTAGGAGCAAGCGATTCGGAGAGCGCCCCTACTCTGTACCGCGGCTATGCTTATGCGACAATTCTCTTTTCGCAGGGCCTCCGCACATACTTCAGCGCCGTACTGCATCCTGGCTTCGGTGGCACGCATCAGTATTCGCCTAGTGCACGGCCGGAGGTCGTTGACATTTGGCTGTCTAGCAATAGCCAACTTCATTTTGGCAAGGAGGAATTTTGCTTGCGCGAGTTTCTCACTCTCTCCATCTTGTAGTGTCCCATTCGCAGGCTGGATAGGTGACGTCAGGACGGAGAACCGCGTAATATCAACGGTCCTGGCAATCAACTGCCACTCCTTCAAGTGGTTTTCCTCATATCTTACTCTTCCTGGCGCTATGGCCAGGTCGCCAAACTGTGGTGCTCTTCCCGATGCAATATTCAGAGCTGGGGTCAGATTGCCTACCCCAAGTTCCTGGCAGTTGTTTGATGACAACGGCGGATGGCCTGCCCTAACACCACCTGGCACCGCCGTAGCGTGGGTGTCCCTCCAACGCCCGCTTTAAAGTTTTTTTCTACTATCCATCATAATAAATATAAATATAGTGAGGCAAGCTCCCCAAAGGCAAGGAAAGGAACGGAAGAAAGCTTGAGAGTGAGAGAAAGAATAGAAAATAATATAAAACAAAAACAAAGGTATAGAATAGCCGTACAAGAACATTCACAAGCAATTCGCACAATCCCTTTTAGTCGCCTCCTACGACAAGCAGATAGTACTGAGGGAGTATTATACTTCACCACACGAACAGGGGTTAATAATAACGCTATTAACGATAATAATAGTAACGATAATAACGGAAAGATTAATAAAAATAATAACGCCAATATCGATAATAATAATAATAATAATAATAAAATAATAACGAGAAAAGCAATAATAATAATAATAATAATACGATAATAACGATAAAAACGATAGTAATAATAAATATAATATCGAAAATATCGATAATAACGATAATAATAATAAAATAATAACGATAACGAGAAAAATAACGATAATAATAATAATTATAATATCGAAAATAAAGATAATAACGATGACAACGATAATAATAATAACAATAATAACGGTTATAATAATAATAATAATCATAATAATAATAATAGCGATAATAACGATAATAACGTTAATATCGATAATAACGATAATAACGAAAAAAACGATTATAATAATAATAGTAGAAATAAAAATTATAACAATAATAACTATATTAAAAATAATAAACATTAAGATAATGACGATAATAATGATAATAATAATAACGACTATAACGATAATAGTAAATATATTAATAAAGTTAATAACGATATAAACGACATTAACTATAATAATAATAAAAATAATAACAATAATAACGATAATAACGTTAGTAATAATATTAATAAGACGGATAATAAAGACAATTTGGATAATTGTAGTAATAATAATATCAATAATAACAATAATAACGATATTAACGAGTGTAACGATAATAATAATAACAATTATAACGATTCTAACGTTAAAAACGACAATTATAATTATCGTAATGACGATGTTAACAATAATATCGATAATAAAAACGACGATGATAACGATAATAATTACAATAATAATGACGATAATAATGATAATAACGTGTAATAATTGTTATGATGATAACAATATTAATAATAACAATAATAACGATAATAATGATAATGAGGATAAAATCGATAATACTAATTACAATAATAACGATATTAACTATATTAATAATAATAATAATAATAATAACGATAATGACAATAATTACGATAATAATAATAATGATAATAAAGATAATAACGTTAATAGTAATTTCAACAAATCCGATAAAAACGATATTATCTATAATATCGATAATAATAATAACAATAATAACAATAACATAGATAAAAACGACAATAACGATAATAACCATAATAATGACAATAACGATATAATCGTTAATAACAATAATATAATAATAATAATAAAGATATTAACGATATTAAAAACACTATCTATAATAATAATAACTATATTAATGATTAAGATGATTATTATCATAAGAACGATAATAATATAAATAATAATAAAAATAATACTAAAAGATAATAACGATATTAACGATAATACCGATAATAACGATAATAACGATAATTAAAGTAATAATGTCACTAATAATAATAATAATAATAATAATAACGATAATAAGGATATTAACAATAATTATAACTGTAATATTAATAATTATAACTGTAATAATAATAATTATAACAATAATAACCATAATAACTGTAATAACTATAACAATAATAACTATAATAACGATAATATTATTAATAATAAAAATAATAACGAAAATAACGAATTTGTTATGATGATATTGACGATAATAATAATAATAGAAATATCAATAGTAACAATATTAACGATAATGACTTTTATAAGGATAATAATATTAACGATAATGACGATGATAATAATAACGATAATAACGAAAACAACGAAATTAACAATAACAGCGATAATATTAATAAAATTAATAATGATATTTACGTAAATAATTAAATAATAATATCAATGATAACGATAATGACGATAATAGTAATAATAATATTAATGACAATAATAAAGATAATAAAGATAATATCGAAGATAATTATGATGATAATGACGATAATAATATTAATAATAATAACGATATGAACGATAATTACGATAATAACGATAATAAAAATAACGATAATAACGATAATAGCAATAATTATGATTCTAACGTTAAAAAAGATAATAATAATAAGAATAATAACGGTTATAACGATATTAACGGTAATAACGATAATAATAGTAACAATAATAACGATTAAAGCGATAATCATTATAATGACGATAATAACGATATTAAAAGTAAAAATATTAACGATAATAAAGATAAAATTAATAAAAATAATAACGTTAATAACGATAATAACGGTCATAATAATAACGATAATAACAATAATATCGTTAATAATAATAATAGTTGTAATAATAATAATAAAGATAATATCGATAATATTGAGAATAACGAATTCAATATTAATGATAACGACGGTAGTCATAATGGTAATAACGATAATAACGATAATGATAATAACGATAGTAGTTTAATAACGATAATAAGATTACAAATAATAACACTAATAAGGATAATGAAGATAATAAAGAAAATAATACTAACGATAATAATGACAATATTAATAATAATAATAACGATAATTACGATAATAACGATAATAATATTAATAATAGTAAAGAAAATAACGATATTAACGTTAATAACGATAATAATAATAATAATAATAATAACAATAACGAAGGTAAATGTAATAACGTTGAAAGCGATAATAATAATAACAATAATAATGATAATTATAATACTAATAATAACGATAATAATAAAAGCAATAGTAATGGTATTAACAAAAAAGATAATAATAGAATTCACAATAATAACGATAATAACGGTAATTACGATAATAACAATAATAAGAACTTTAAAACGATAATAGCAATAATAATAATAAAGACGAAAATGTTAATGAAGATAATAATAATTATAATTACAACGAAAATATCGATAATAATAATAAGTATATTAACGATAATAAAGATAATAACGACAATAATATTAATAATAATATTAAACACAACGATGATAACGATGAAAACGATAATAACTAAAATAATAATACCGATAATAACGATAAAATCGTTAAAAACAATAAAAATATTACCAATAATATCGATAATAATAATAGTAATAATAAATATAATAACGATAATAACGATAAAAACGACTATAATAATAACTTTAATAACTAAATAATAATATTAATAACAACAATAATAATGATAATACAGATTATAACGATAATAATATTAACGATAATTACGACAACATTAATAATATTAATAAAGATAATTACGATAATAACAATTATAATATTAACGATAATAACCACAATAGTATTAATAATAATAATAACGATAATAACGATAATAACGAATATAACGATATTAATAGTATTTATAATAATAATAATAATAACGATAATTAGTATAATAACGATAATAATAGTGGTAATATTAAAAAAAAACAATAATGACGATAATAACGATTATGCAGATAATAATATTAATGATATTAACGACAATATTAATAACAATAGAAACGATAATATCGATATTAACGATATTAATAATAATAATAATAATAAAGATAATAGCGTTATTAACGATATTAACGATAATAAAGATAATAACCATAATAAAGATAATGAAGATATTATCGATAATAATAATGATGATAATAACGATAATAACGATAATGACGGTTATAACGATAATTGCGTTAGTAATAACGGCGATATTAACGATAATATCGATTATAATAATTAAAATATTTACGATAATATAGATAATAATAATAACTATAGAAACGATATTAACTATAATAATAGAAGTAACTATAATAAAATTAAGAATAATATCTATAATTACGATAAAGAGGATAATCATAGTAGTAATAATAACAGTAATAACAATAATAACGATAGTAACGATAATAACGTTAATAATAATAACGATAATGACGATAAGAATAATAATAATAATAACAATAATAACGATTATTACGTTAATAACGATAATAATAATAACAATATTAACGATAATAGCAATAAAAATAATAAGGATAAAAACAATATTTACGATAACAACGATAATGACAATAATATTAAAAACGATGAAAATGATAATTTCGATAATAATAATAACAATATTAACGATAATAATAATTATTATTATATCGATATTAAAGATAAAAAAGACAATAATAATAATAATAAGAAGAAGAATGACGATAATAACGATACTAATAATAGTAATAATAAAAATGATAAAAATAATAATGATAATAATGAAAATATCGATAATAATAAAAACGATAATAACAATAATAATAATAATAATAGTAAAAACAATAATAACGATAATAATGATAATAACAATAATTATAATGAATATAGTAATAACAATAATAACGATTATAACGATTATAGCCGTAATAACTATATTAATAATAACGATATTGACGGTAATAAAAATAATACCAATAATTTCGATAATAACGATAATTACTATAATAGAGATAATAATAATAATAATAAAAATAACGATAATGATGATAATACTTAAATAATAATATTATAAATGACAATAATAATAGTAAAGTGAATTATTATAAAAATAATAAAATTAATAGGGATAATAAAGATAATAACATTAATAATAAAAATGATAATATCGATAGTAATAATAATATTATTTACATTAATAAAGATAATAAGGATAATAATTATAATATTTGAAACAATAATAACGACAATAATTATAGCAATAATAAAGATAGTAACAATAATGAGGCAATAATAATAACAATAATTACGATAATAACGATAATAAGAATAATAACGATAATAATGATTATAACGGGAATAATAACGATCACATCGGTAATAAGGGAAATAACAACGATAATATCGATAATAACGATAATAATAATAATAAAAATGATAACGATAACATAGATAATAATATTAACAATTATAACGATACTTACAATAATAATATTAATAATAATAACGATAATTATAATAATAAAATTAATAAAGATATTGACGGGAATAGCAATCATAAAGATAATTACGTTAATAAAGATAATAACGATAGAAGTAATAGTAATAATATAAATAATAAAAATAATAACAGAAATACCGGAAATAATGATAATAATTATAATACCAAATACGATAATATCGATAATACCGATAATAGCGTAATAAGGATAATAATACAATGATAATAATATAACAGTAATAACGATAATAACGATAAAAACAATAATAACGATAATAATAATAACAATAAAGCGATATAAACTTAGTATTGATAATAACAATAAGAACGATAACAATAATATCAATATTATCGATAATATCGATAATAATAATAACAATAATAACGGTAATAGTGATAATAATAACAACAATAATTATAGAATTAACGTTAATAACGATAACAAAAATAACAATAATAACGCTAATAATAATGATAATGCTAATAATGATAACTACGATGATAGCGATAATAATATTAATAATAATGTCGATAATAACAATAATAATGATATTAATGATAATAGTAATAATAGTAATAATAATATCATCGGTAATAACGATAAAAACGTTAATAATAATAACGATAATAAAAATAATAAAGACAATAAGAATAGTAACAATAATAATGATAATAACGATAATAAAGATTATAATAGTAGTAATAATAACAATAATATGGTATTTATATATAATTTATATATATTTATTGTACCACTATGACCTTTTTTATTATTATTATTATCGTAATTATCGTTAAAATTATCATTATTATTATCGTTATTATCGTTATTTTTATAATCGATATTATTACTATTATTATTATTATTAATATTATTATCGTTTTTATCGTTATTATTGTTATTGTTCTTTTCATTAATATCGTTATTATTGTTACTTATATTACTGTTATTATCGTTATTATTACTATTATTATCAAAATTATTACCGTTATTATCTTTATGATTGTTATTCCTATTATTATTATTATTATCGTTGTTATCTTTATTATCGTTATTATCGTTATTATTGTTATTATAATTATAGTTATTATCCATATTTTTTTTATGATTGTTATTACTATTATTATTATTATAATCGTTATTGTTGTTATTATCGTTATTTTCGTTATTATCGTTATGATTATTATTATTATTATTATTATCGTTGATACCGTTAATATCGTTATTATTGCCGATGCGCTGCAAAAGGAGAAATATCGGAAGCGTATAGCAGCGGTACGGCGGAGGGGAGCTCTCCGAATCGCGTGCTCTTACCGCACAGTCTCTGAGCCCGCGGTGCTAGTCGTCGTGGGGGAAATCCCGATTGATCTACTAGGCCAGGAGTGACAATTCGTCCTCCAACAGAGGTCCGTTTTGGGTTAGGAGAAGGCATCAAGTCTCGCAATGTCTACCAGCATCGAGACCTGGCAATGCAGATGGAAGCAGGAAACTACTAAAGCCCGACTCATCAACCGACTAGTGAACTGGATAAACCCGGAGGCGGAAGAATTAGATTTCTCCCTCACACATTTCCTTACAGGGCATGAACTGTTCTGCTCCTACGTCGCAAAAATGAGGAAGGTTGCTGATGGAAACTATCCCTTTGGCGACTCAAACGTCGACAATGCCCACCACACTTTCTTCATATGCGCACTGTTGTGCGCCGAACGATTTGCCTTGGAAAAGGCACTCGGAGACATCTCGCCGGACAGCATGCTAGAGAAAATGCTGCGAGGGCTGAAGGAGTGGAGCAGGATTGCCTGCGATATGAGGGCAATCTTACGTAAAAAGATGAAGGAGATGGGCGGCCCATAGAAGTGCCACCATCGTATCACCAGGTTCCTGCCACGAAGAGCCAAATCGTGCGAGTCCTATTTAATGGGACATGATGAAGTGACGCTATCTCGAAGTAATGTCACATGGTTTCACTATGCCAATAGGATGGATATGAGTTTAGTCGGTAGTGTCTATTCCTACGGTAACCCCAACTCCCCAGGAACTTTATCGGGAGACCCAAATGGTAAAGGGTTCTTCTAGTCTGCAGGTTCCAAGGGTCAGTGCGTAAAGTTTGGCATTCTCAGACCTTCAAAAAAAATAATGTTAATAACGTTATTTACTTTAATATTATAATTATTCTTATCGTTAATATCGATAATATTGTCATTATAATCGATATTATCGTTATAATCGTCATTATTGTTATTATTGTTATTATTGTTATCATTACTACTATAATTATCGTTATTATACTAATTATCGTTACTATTATTATTACAATTATTACTATTATTATTATCATTATTATTATTATTATTATTATTATTATTATTATTATTATTATTATTGTCGTTATTAGCTTTGTTATCGTTATTAATATTATTACTATTATCGTTATTATCGTTATTATTGTCAAAATTATTATTATTATCGATATTATCTTTAATATTGTTATTATTTTTATCGACATTATCGTTATTATCATTATTATTATTATCGTTATTATATTTATCGTTGTTATGATTGTTATTATTGGTACTATTATAATCGTTATTATCGTTAATATCGTTACTATTGTAATATTGTCATTTTTATTACTATTATTATCGTTATTATCATCATAATCGTTAATATTGCTGTTATTGAAATTATTTATATTAAAATTATCGATATAATCGTTAATATTGTCATTATTATTATCGATTTTATATGTTATTATTGTTATTACTTTTATCGTTATTATCGTTATTATTATTAACGATATTATCTTTATTATTGTCATAATTGTTATTATTATTAACGACATTTTCGTTATTATTGTTATAATTGTTATTATTATTATTGTATTCGTTATTATCATTATTATCATTATTTTCGTTTATATCTTTATTATCTTTAGAATAATTATTATTATTTTTATCGTTATTATCATTATTATCGTTATTATTATTATTAATATTGTCGTTATTATCTTTATTACTATTATCGATATTCTCTTTATTATTGTTAATAATGTTAATATTATTTTTATTACTATCGTTAATCTCGATATTATTGTTATTATTATTATCGATGTTAACGTTATTATTTTTATAGTTAATATAGTAAATATCTTTATTCTTATTATTATTTTTATCGATATTATCGTTATTAGTGTTATTGTTATTATCGTTATTAAAATTAATATCGATGTAATCTTTATTATTATTACTATACTATCGTAATTATCATTATTATCGATTTTATTGTTATTATTATTATTAATATTATCGATTTTATCGTTAATATTGTTACTATCATTTTTAATATAATTATCATTATTATCGTTATTATCGTTATTATCTTTATTAATATTAATACTATTATCATTATTAACGTTATTATTATTATCGTTATTATCGAAATTTTCGTTGTTATTATAGTTATAATTGTTACTGTTATCGTTATTATTTTTATTATTGTTAATATCATTGTTGTCTTTATTATTAATTTTATTATAAACCTTTTTTATCATTATAATTTTTATTATTGTTACTATTATTATTATTTTCGTTATTATCGTTATTACTGTTTTCATTATTATCGTTATTATTGTTATTGTTATTATCATTATTATTGATATTATTGTTATTATGGATATTATTTTTCGTTTATATCGTTATTATCGCAATTGTAGTTATTATTGTTATTAATCCTACAGTTATTATCGTCATTGTAGTTATTATTATTAATATTGTTATTTTTACTTCTATTATTATCATTATTACCGTAATTATCGTTGTTAACGTTAATATTATAATCGTTATTATCGTTTTTATCGTAATTATTATTATTATTATTATTATCATTATTGTCGTTAATATCGTAATTATCTTTATTATTATTGTAAAGAAAGTATACTTTCTCCAGGTAGATTTATCACGCGTCTCATGGCCCGCCCTTCCTTTGTTTTTGTTACTTACAAACTCTTTTGTTACCTACAAAGCGAGCCGTAAAGATTTGGGGAGAGAAACTGGCAGTAAGAAATAGAACGTAGACGAGAGAAGTAGTACGAGAGTAAAATATAAAATTTAACAGAGTGAAAAATAAACGTGAATTGTCGTTTCTTTGTTCACAGAGAAACATATTTCCGATTGTCACTTCACCCTAATTAAAACGAGTTAAAATAAAAAAATTAAGATATTATATTATTATTATTATAATCGATATTATCGTTATAATCGTTATTATTTTTATTATTATCTTCGTTTTAATTGTTATTATTGTTTTCGTTATTATCGTTATTATCGTTATTATCGTTATTATCGTTATTGTCGTTATTATATTTATCGTTATGATCGTTATTATCCTTAATATTTTTATTATTGTTATTTTTACTACAATTATTTTCGTCATTATCGTTGTATTAGTTATTATTATTATTATTACTATTATTATTATTATTATTGCTATTATCGTTATTATTGCTACTATTATTATCATTATTAACTTAATTATCGTTATTAATTTTATTATTATAATTGTTAATATAGTTATTGTCGTTACTGTCGAAATTATCCTTATTATATTTATCGTTTATATCGTTATTATCATTATTATTGTTATTATGGTTTTTATGGTTATTATGGTTATTAGTGTTATTATTATCGTTATTATTATCGGTATTATATTTGTTATCGTTATTGACGATATTATCATTATTATTATTTTCTTCGTTATTAATTTTATTATTATTATATAGTTATTATATAATATTATACTACTATATAAGCGTATCTGTATGCTAGATACGGCTGGCAAGTACCTGGATAAGCTGCTTTGGCCAGAAGTTGCAGCCGTGTGGGCTGCGGAGGATCTTACTACCCGCCAGTATGGTTTTCGATCCAGCCTCTCCACCATCCACGCAGTTCAGGAGGTTGTCACGGCCGTTAAAATGACGGAGCGCTGGAATCACCATTCCCGCCCTTCGTGTCTGCTGGCTACAATAGACGTGATAAATGCCTTCAACTCCGTCAGGTGGAATTTGTCAATGGAAGCGCTCGAACGTAATCTCAGAGTTCTGGAGTACCTACTCCGAAATCTCGGGGATTATCTGAACGAGCTCTTTCTAGAATAAAATACTGGCGACCGTCCAAGATGCTTGGAATTGACATCGGGGGCAGGTCAGGGCTCCATACTAGGACCGAATATCTGGAATATTTTCTACAAAGGTATCCTACGAATGGCAGGCCCTGGGGGCGCTTTCTTGGTTGGGTACGCAGACGACATTGCAGTTGTCATAACTGCAAGAGACACGGAGGGGGCACAGCTGCTAATCAACCAGGTCATGCGTAGAGTCATCTCCTGGATAGAAGAACACGGGCTATCCTTAGCAGCCCAGATAACAGAAATCGTGCTACTAACGAAAAAGCGCATCAACACCTTGCGCAGCTTCACCGTAGGAGACGCGATGGTCCAGACTAAGCCGTCCGTCAGGTATCTAGGATTAATGTTCGTTTGACAACTAAATTACGGAGAACATATAATAATTGCCTCCGACAAGGCGGCAAAAGTAGTAGCCACGCTGGGCAGACTCATAGCCAATGTCCACAGTCCCCGGCCGTGCATTAGACGACTACTGATGCGTGCCGCCGACGCAGTGATCCTGTACGTCACGGAAGTATGGGCTGAGGCGATGCGAAAAGAGAAATATCGCAAGCGCATAGCCGTGGTACAGAAGAGGGGCACTCTCCGAATGACGTGCTCCTACCGCACGGTCTCAGAGCCCGCAGTGCTAGTTGCCGCCGGGGTAATACCGATCGACCTACTAGCCATGGAGAGACAATTCGTCCATCAGCAGAAGCCCGTTCTGGGGAAGGAGGAGGCATCAAAGAAAGCCAGGTCTAACAGCATCGAGACCTGGCAAAGCAGATGGGAGCAGGAACCTAGGGACAGTTGGAATGCCCGACTCATCGGTGGACTTGACAAAGTGATAAACCGATAGGCGTGTGAGGTCAATTTCTACCTCACCCAATTCTTAACAGGGCATGGCCTGTTCCTCTCCTACCTCGCAAAAATGGGGAAAGTAGCAGACGGCAACTGCCCCTATGGGGACTCGATCAACGACGATGCACACAACACGTTTTTCTTATTTACCCGGTGGAGCGTCGAACGACTTGCCTTGGAGCAGAAGCTCGGAGACATCTCGCTGGACGACGATGTCGAGAAAATGCTGCGAGGGTTGAAGGAGTGGAACAGGGTAGCCTGTTACGTGAGGGAAATCTTACGCAAGAAAAAGAAGAATATGGATGGCCCATACACGTGCTACCAATGTTGCTCCAGGTTCCTGCAACGTAGAGCCGAAAAAGAGAGATCATGAAGCAGTGGTGCCTTCCCGAAGTAATGCTACATGGCGATGCCGGGATGGTTTCACTATGCCTCTAGGATTTAAATGAGTTTAGTCGATAGTGCTAATTCCAACGATGATCACGACACTCCAGGGACTTTAACGGCGGTACCCTATTGGTAAAGGGTTCCTCTAGCGGGAAGGGTCCCTGGGTCAGTCCGTAAAGATTGGCATCTAGGATCATCAAAAAAAAATTAAAAAAAAAATATTATCGTTATTATCATTAATATCGTTATGATCGTTATTATTGTTATTAGTGTTTTTATTACTACTATTATTAACTATATTATCGTTATTATTAATATTATTAAAATCTTTAATCTCGTTATTATCGTTATCATCGTTATTATTATCATTATTATCGTTATTATCGTTATTATCGTTACTATCGTTACTATTATCGTTATTATTATCCTTATTATCGTTATTATCGTTACAATCGTTATTATTGTTATTATTATAATTTTGTTTAACTTTATCGTTATGATCGTCATTATTCATATTATTATTTTTATTATTATCGTTATTTTCATTATTATCGTTATTATCGTTATTATTGTCATTGCTATTATCGTTATTATCGTTATTAACGTTATTACCGTTATAATAATTATTATTATTTTCATTATTGCCTTCAAAATCATTATTATTAATATTCTTATTATCGCTACTATCGTTATTATATAATTATTATCATTATTATTATCGTCATTACCGTTATTATTATTATCGTTATTATCGTTAGTATTATTATTATCATTACCGTTATTATCGCTATCATTGCTATTATTATTATCGTTACTATCGTAATTATCCTTATTAATTTTTATATTTTAATACTTATTGTCGTTATTATCAATATTTTTATTGTTATTATTATCATTATTATCGTTATTATTGTTACTATCAATATTATTATTATTATGATTATCGTTATTATCGTTATTACATCATTATCTTTATTAATATTATTTTTAACGTTTTCATCGTAATTATTGTTATTATTATTAATATTATTAACGTTACTAACATTATTATCCTTATTATCGTTGTTTGTGTTATTAACATTATAGTTATTATCGTTCTTATCGTTATTAATATTATTATAATTGTTACTATCGTTATTAACGTTATTATTATTATTATTATTATCGTTTTTAGCGTTATTATTGACATTATTATTATCGTTATTATATTTACTATCGTTATTAGTATTACTATTATTATCATTTTTATCGTTATTATAGTTCTTATTATTACCGTTATTAACGTTTTTACTGTTATTATAGTTATTAAAGATATTATTATTATTATTATTATCCTTATATTTGTTATTATCGTTACTATCGTTGTTATCGATATTATTGTTACCGCTATTATCGTAAATCATCTCCATTTTTCGTTATTTTTTAATATTGTATTCGTTATTATTATTAATCTATATTATTGTTATTATTTATAATATTATTATCGCTATTTTTATTATCGTCATTATCGTCATTATTGATGTTATTATTATCGTTATTATCGTTATTATTATAATCATTATTATCGTTAATATCGATATTATTGTTATTATTATTATTATTATTATCATCGATATTATTATTAATATTATTATTATCATTGACGATATTATCGATTTTATCGTTATTATTACTATCATTATTATCGTTTTTATCGTTGTTATCGATATTATTGTTAATATTAATATTAATGCTATAACTATTCTCGTTATAATCGTCAATAACGTTATTATTATTATTATTATTGTTATTATTATTATTATTATTATTATTATTATTATTATTATTATTATTATTATTATTATTATTATTATTATTATTATTATTGTTAATAGAACTATTGCCGTTATTATCGTTATTAACGTTGTTATTATTATTATTTTTTCGTTATTAACTTTAGTATCGATATTATTGTTATTATTATTATCATTATAGTCGATAATATTATTAATATTGCTATTATTATTGTCGTTACTATCGTTCTTATCGTTATTATCTTCATTTTATTGCCGTTATTATCGTTATTATTGTTATGTTTACTATCGTTATTAACTTTAATATAATTGTTATATTTATTATTCTTATTATTATTATCGTTATTATCGTTATTATCTTTATTATCGTTATTATTGATATATATTTACTATTTTTTTTATCATTATTATCGTTAATATCGTTATTATTATTATTATACTTATTAATATTTTCATTATTGTCGTTATACTTGTTATTATTGATAATATTATTATTGTTCTCATCGTTCTTACCTTGTATTTCGTTATTATTATTAATATTAATAATGTTATTATCGTTATTATAATTAGTATCATTATTATCGGTATTGTAGTTATTATTGTTATTATTAATATCTTTATTATCGTTAATATCGTTACTATCATCATTATTATTATTTTTATTATATTGTTATCGCCATTATTGCTATTATTATTTTCGTTTTTAACGTTTTTATCGTTATAATTTTTCTCATTATTATTGTTATAATCGTTATTATTGTTATCATTATTATTATAATTATTATTGTTATTTTCATTATTATTGTTTATGTCGTTAGTACCTTTACTTCCTTATTATTATTTTTATTATTATCGTCGTTATCGTTATTATTGAAACTATCGATATTATTATTGTTACTTTAATCGTATTTATCGTATCATTATTATCGTTCTTGTTGTTATTATCACTATTATCCTTAATATCGTTATTATCGTTTATTGATATCGTTGTTATCGTTGTTAGCGTTATCAATCTTATTTTTGTTATTATTATTATTATCTTTTTTATCATTTTTATCATTATTATTGTTATTATTATTATCGTTATAATCGTTATTATTGTTATTATTATTATAATTGATATTATCGTTATTATCGACATTAGCGTTTTAATTTTTATTATTATCATGGTTATTACTGATATTATCGTTATTATCTTTATTATAGATTTTTTCATTGTTATTATTATTAATATTATTATAGATATTATTGTTACTATAAATAATATTATTATTTCAATTCTAGTTATCATCGTTAATATTATTATCTTAATTTTCGTTTTTGTATTTATTATACATACTATTATTATAAATATTATCGATATTATCATTAATATTGTCGTTATTTTTATTGATATTATCATTATTATCGACATTATTATTATCATTAGTATCGTTATTATCGTTAGTAATGTTATTATTGTTATTATTATTGCAATTATTATCGTTGTTATCGTTATTATCGTAATTATTGTTAATATTGTTATTATTTTAAATATGATTATCGTTATTATCGTTATTGTCGTTATTATCGTTTTTATTGCTAGTAATATTATTATTTTTACCATTCTTATCATTATAATCATTATTATCGATATTACTGTTGTTATTATTATCGTTACTTCCATTATTATCGTTAATATCGCTAATATAGAAATTAGCATTATATATAGTATTATATCATCTTTATTAGTATTATTAATATTATCGTCTTTATCATTTGTATCGTTATTATTGTTATTATTATCGATGTAATCGTTATATACCTTAATGTCGTTATAAATATCATTTTTAGTATCTTCATTATCGTTATCATCGATATTATTGTTATTATTACTATCCTTATTATCATAATTATTATTATGCATTATTATCGTTACTGTCGTCATTATTATTTTTATTATTATAGTTATTACCGTTATTATCGTTATTATCGTTCTATTTCTTATTATTACTATCGTCATTGACGTTATTGTTATTATCGATATTATCGTTTACATCGTTATTATTATTATTGTAATTGTCGTTATTAACGTTATTATCGTTATTTTCGTTATTATCGTTATATTTGCTATTAATATTGTCGTTGTTGTCGTTACTATCGTTATTATTGTTATTATTGTTATTTTTGTTATTATTATTATTATTATCAAAATAATCGTTTTTATCGGTCTTATAATTATAATTACTAACGTTATTACCGTTAATATTGTTATTATTCTTATTGTAATTAGCATACTTATCGAAATAATTTTTATTTTCGTTAAATTATTATTATTATTATCGTTATTATTGTAGTTGTCGATATTATTGTTAATATTACTATCTTTATTATCGTTATCATCATTATTATTGTTATTACTTATAGCGTAATTAGCGTATTATTGTTAGTATTTTTATAATTATTATCGTTATTATTCTTATGATTAATATTTCTATTATTATTATTATCTTTATCGGTATTATAGTTATTATCCATATTTTCATTTTTATAATTATTATTGTTATTATAGTTATAATTGCTTTTATAGTTATTATCGTTATAATTGTTATTATTATTATCATAATTGCCGTTACGATCGTTATTAACTTTATAATTATAAATACTATTATCTTTAGTATCTTTGTTATCGTTATTATCATTATTATGATTATTATTTTTATCGTTAGTATTGTTATTATTGTTATTATTTTCGTTATTAACTTAATTATCGTTATTAAAATTATTATTATTATCATTTTTATCGTCATTGTCGTTAGGAATGTTACAATCGTTGTCATTATTATTACTATTATCGCTATTATCGTTATTGTTATTGTCGTTATTATAGTTATTTTCGTTATAATTGTTATTATTGTCATTATTTTTAATATTATTACCATTATTATCTTTATTATCAATATTATTGTTATTATTATGAATATTACTAGTTTTTATTTCATTATAATAGTTATTATCTTTTTTATTGTCATTATTATTATAATTATTATCGTTAATATCGTTATTATCGCTATTATAATTATTATTATTAACGTTATTATTGTTCTTATCGTTATTATTATTATTGCTATTATCGTTATTATCATTATTATTATTATAATAATTATTATTAATGACATTATCGTTGTTATCGTTATTATTGTTATTATTATTATGGAAATTCTCGTAATTATTGTTATTATTATTATCGTTTTAATCGTTGTTACCGTTAATACTGTAATTACCTTTATTATTATTATTATTAATTTTATTATTATCGTTATTATTGTTAATATCGATATTAATATTATTATTGTTATTATTACTACTATTATTATCGTTATTATCGTAATTATCGTTTTTATTATTTCTATTATTATAATTATAATTACATTTATTATCGTTATTATCGTTATTATCGTTATTATCGATATTATTATTCTTATTATTATTGCCATTATGATCGATATTATCTTTATTTGCGTTATTACTTTTATTATTATTATCGTTATTAACGTTATTATTGTTATTATTTTCATCGTTATTGTCATTAATATCGTTGTTATCTATATTATTATTATTATTATTATCATTATCAGCGATATTATCCTTATTATTATTATTACTCATATCGTTATTGTTACAATCGCTTTATCTTTATTATCGTTATTTTTGTTATTCTTGTTATTATCATTGTCGATGTTATCGTCATTATTGTAAATAATGTTATTATTACTACTATTATTCCCGTCATTATCCTTATTTTCTATGTTATTGTTATTATCATAAATATTATTATCGTTATTATCATTATGATCGTCCTTATCGTAATTATTGTTGTTACTATTACCGCCAATATTGTTAATATCTTTATTATTTTTATTAATACTATAATTATTATTGTTATTAACGTTATTAACGTTATTTAATTATTATGGTTATTATCATTAATATTGTTACTATTATTATTATTATAGATATTATCTTTAATATTGTTATTGTTATTATCGATACTATGTTAATTATCGTTTTTATTAATATCGTTTGTATCGTTATTAACGTTATAATTGTTATCATTACTACTATTATTATCGCGATTATCGTTAATATCGTTATTATTTTTAGTATTTTTAATATTATTATCGTTATTATCATTATAATATTATAAATATTATTGTTATTATTGTCGTTATTATTTTTATTTTCGTTATTATCAATATTTACTTATTACTATAATCGTTATTATTGTTTTATCTTTTCTGTTGTTAATATTACTATTATTATCGATATTATCTATACTATTGTTATTGTTATTATCGATATTATAGTTATTGTCGTTATTATTATTATCGTCAATATCGTTATTATTATCATTATTATTATTTTGTTATCAATATTACCGTTATTGTTATTAATATTATTATTATTGTTATGATTATTATTATTATTATCGATATTATTGTTATTTTCGTTCTTACTATTTTCGATAGTAATGTATTATAGTTATTATTAATATCGTTAATAACATTATTATAGTTATTAATATTATTATTATTATAGTTATTATCGCTATAGTTTTATCGATATAATCGTTAATATGACTATAATTATTATCATTATTATCGTTATCATCGTTTCTATCTTTATAATTTATTATTACTATTATTGTTATTATCGTTATATTTATTATCGTTATTATCGTTATAATTGTTAGTATTATTATCGTTATTATCGGTTATATCTTTTTTGACTTTATTAATATTATTATTATTATCGTTAATATCGTTACTGTCCTTATTATTATTATTACTATTATCGTTGTTACCGTTATTATATTTATCGTTATTATTATTGTTATCGTTATTTTGTTATTATTATTATCGTTATTATCGTTATCACCGTCTATTGTTATTATTATCATTGTTATTATCGCTATTATTGTTATTATTGTTATCGATATTATCTATAACATCGTTATTATTATTGTAGTTAATACCATTATTTTCGTTATTACCGTTATTATCGTTATTATTTTTATTATTGTTATTATTAATACTATTATTATCGTTATTACGGATATTATTGTTATTATTGTTATTATTACTATTATTGTTATTATCGTTACTATTATTATCGTTATTACCTTAATTATTGTTATTACTATTATTATTAGTAAGTTTAATATCGTCAATATTGTTATTACTTTTATTATTACTACTATTATCATAGTTATTATCATTATTATTATTGTTTTTATTATTTTTGTCGTTATTATCGTTATTATTGTTATTATTATTACTATAATTGTCGTTATTGTCGTTAATATAATTACCGTTTTAATCATTAATATCGCAATTAATAACATTAGTATTACAATTATTATTATTATTCTCGTTAATATCGTTATTATCAATATTATCGTTATTAACATTATTAATAATATTATTATTATCGTTATTATTAATATCGTTATTATTGTAATTATCGTTGTTATTGCTATTATTCATATAATTATTATCATTAATGTTGTTATTATGGGTAATATCGTTCTTATCTACATTATTATTATTAGTACAATTATTATCATTGTTATCGTTATTATCGATAATATTACGATTATTATTATCGTTATTATGATAATTATTGTTAACGTTATTTTCGATATTATCGTTAATATCGTTATAATCTTTATTACTATTATTATTATTATTATCTTTATTATCGTCATTATCATTATTATTATTATCACCATTAACTTTATAATCTTAATTATTATTATTGTTATTATTGTAATTATCGTTACTATCGTTATTTTCTTTATTACTATAATACTTATTATCGTTTCTATCGTTATTACGGTTACTATTATTATTATTATCAATATTATCGTTATTATTGTTATTATTATTATCGGTGTCATCGTTATTATCGTTATTTTCGATATTATTATTATTATTATTATTAATGTCATTATTGTTATTCTTATTATCGTTATTAACGTTAATATTGTTGTCAGCTTAATTATTATTATTATTATTATCGTTATTACCGTTCTTATCATTATTATTATTATTACTATTATCATTAATGTCTTGATTATTATAATCGTTATCATCGTTATTAACGTTATATTGTTATTATTATTATTATTGTTTTTATAATTATCGATATTATCGTTATTAACGTTATTATCGTTATTATTATTATTATTACTACCCTTATTTTCCTTATTATCGTTATTATCATTATGATCGATAATATTATTATTATTGTCGTTTTTGTCTTTATTACCATTATCATTATAATCGTTATTATCGTTTCTATCGTTATTATTCTTATTATTATTTTTATCGACATTATCATTAATATTGTTATTGTTATTATCGATACGATCGTTAATATCGTTATTATTAAAATCGTTAATGTCGTTATTATCGTTATTATTGTTATTAAATGTTATTATTACTCCTATTATTACCTCTAATATCGTTATTATCGTTATTATTGTTATTATTATTCTTATTTTTAATATCGTTTTTATCCGTATTAATATTTTTACTGTTATTAATATTAATATAATTATCGTTATTATCATTATAATCGTAATTATTATAATATTTAATATTATTATTATTGACGTAATTATCTTTATTATCGTTATTATTTTTAATATTGTTTTTATTAATAATATTATTATCGTTATTATCGTTATTATCGTTATTGTTGGTATAATTGATATTATTACTACTATTATAACCGTTATTATCGTTTTTATCGTCATTATTGTTATTATTGTTATTGTTATTATCGATATTATAGTAAATATTGTTATTATTGTTATCGATATTAAAGTTATTATTATTATTAACGTTATTAATATTATTATTATTGATATCTTTATTATCCTTATTATCGTTATTATCATTATAATCGTTATTATTATGATTTTTATTGTTATTATTATTGTCGTTATTATCTATATTATCATTATTATTATAGCAGTTATTATCGTTTTTATCGCTATTATTGTTATTATTTTTATTATTATTATTAACGATATTATAGTTAATATTGTTATTATTATTATCGATATTATCGTAATATTGTTATAGTTATTATCGACACTATCGTTGATATAGTTATTATAATTATCGTTAAAATCATTATTATCTTTATTATCGCTATTATTCTTATTATTAATACTATCATTATCGTTATTATCGTTATTATCGTTATTATTCTTATTATTTTGTGTGTTATTTTCGTTATTCTCATTATAATCATTATTAATTTTGTTATTGTTATTATTATTATTGTTATTATCGTTATTATCTTTATTATCAATGTTATCGTTATTGTTAGTATTTTCCTTATTATCATTATTATCGTACTATTGTTATTATTATTATCGTTGTTATCGTTATTATCCTTATTTTGGATATTATTTATATTATTTTTATCATTTTATCGTTGTTATCGTTATTATTGTAATTATTATTATTGCTATAATTATTATTATCGTTATTATTGTTCTTGTTATTTTTGATATTATCGTTAATATGGTTATTATTGTTATTATTATTATACTTATTATCATTATTATCGTTATTATCGTTAATATCGTTAGTATATTTATTATAATTATTATTAGTGTCTTTATTATCGATATTTTCCTTATTACCGATATTAATTATTCGTAATATCGTTATTATCGCAATTATTAATATTATTGTTATTTGTACTACTATTATTATCGTTATTATTTTTACTATTGTTAATATTGTTATTATTACTACTATTATCGTTATTATCGTTATTATTATTACTATTGTTATTATTATAAATATTATTATCGTTATTATCATTATAATTGTTATTATCGTTATTATTGTTAATTTTTATTATCGTTAATATTGTTAATATCGTTGTTATGTTTATCATTATTATTACTATTATTGTTATTTTCGTTATTATCGTTATTATTATTATTATTTTACTATTATTATTACTTCCTATGAGTAGGGGAAGGTAGAATACTCCCATAGTACACCCTGATTGTCATAGGAGGCGACTAAAATGGACTGTGTGAATGGCGAGTGAATGTTCTTGTACGGCTACTCCTACCTTTGTTCTTCTTTTATATCTTTTTCTAATCTTTCTCTCACTATCAAGCTTCTTTCCATTCCCTGCCTTTCCTTTGGGAAGCTCGCCTCCCAATAATTATATTTCTTCTGATGGATAGTACATACAAAGTTACATGCTGTCGTGGGAGGGACTTACACTTCACGGCGTTGTCAGGTGGTTTTAGGGCAGGCCACCCACCGTCGTCTTCCAGCATCTGCCAGGAGCTTGGGGTAGGCAACCTGGACCCAACTATGGATGTTGCTACAGGAAGAGCACCACAGTTAGGCGACCTGCCTTGCGGTTTGTCTAAGGCTACAGGAAGGACAAATATGAGGAAAGCCACTTGGAGGAGTGGCAATTGGCTGGCAGGTCAGTTGATAGCACGTGGTTCTCCGGCCTGATGTCACTTATGCAGTTTGCGATGGGGACATCACAAGATGGAGATAGTGAGAATCTCGCTAAAGCGAAAGTACGCCTTGCAAAAATGAAGGCGGCTATTACTAGAAAGCCCAACGTGAACAACACTATTAAGCAAGGGCTCCCTGAAATGGAGGACATCATAGACAGCCGCGAGTTCATTTATGAATCTCGAAGAATGGTCATTAAGCGAGCGAGGACCCTAGCCCGAGTATCGCAGAGCCCTTGGGTAAATTTTCTAACTGATGCTGGCGCAATTAAAAGAGTAGCCACAAATCCGCCGCAGTTGCCTCAAGAAAGCCTCAAAAGACCAAGGCAAAAGACGACGACGACCGAAGCCACAAAGTGGACGTAGGTCGTTAAGAAGAAATGAAATTAGGACAAACCAGCGACGAAAGTGATGAAACACACACAGCAGGAGAAAAAGAAACCGAGCAATTCGGAGGAAAGGCCGAGAAATAGAACAAGGCCGGACGCGATCCTCCTGAAACCTGCGCAAGGTAAATCTTATGCAGACGTAGTCGGAGATTTCCACCAGCACTTCAAGACCAGCGGAACAGGGGTACACGTTAGATCATTCCGGCAGATCAGAATTGGAAGGGTTCTCCGCGAACTTAAGAAGACCTCTGCGCATATTAGGTCCTCATTCGCATAATGCCTGAGGAAAGAAGTTGGAGAAACGAGCAGCATCATGGAATTGGTCCCTAGAAGTACGCTGGAGATACGGGACTGCGTTTGCTACAGATTGGTGGTGGAAGTCGAGGTGGCCCTAAAGAGAACCCTGCCAGACTACGCGGGAAAACTAGTGGTTAAATTGACGAATCCCAACGCGAGACAACAACGCCTGGCCCTCCTCAGACAAGAAGAGGAAGCAGCTGCGAAGCTTTTAATGGTCGGCCGAGTGCTGGTCGGCATCGTCATTTGCAGGGTCAGGCGAGGAGCAGAAGTGAGGAGATGCTACCGCTGTCTCAACTTTGGTCACTATAGCTCCACGTGCAGTTGCTCTGATCGCAGTAAGTTCTGCTATTTCTGCGGCGGCGCGGGGCACACGATCAAAGACTGCAAGGTCAGCGAACCAACTTGCTTCTTATGCTCCAATAGCGTTGTTGAAACTAAGAAGCACTTGGCGGGATCAAGGGCCTGCAAAACTTTCAAACAGGCCCATGCAACAGCCAAAAAGAGGAAAACAGGAGGAGTGTACTTCAGGGTAATCTCAATAGGAGCAGGACGGTGCACGAACTCCTAACCCGGCTCTGCTCTGAGAAATAAGCTGATATCGTTTTAATCAGCCAACAATACCAGGACAGAGCGGGCTTAGGATGGTACGCAGACGAATTGTGCACCGCGGCACTCTGGATCTGAGATTCCCGTCAAACACATGTGTCGGATCCAGGATCCGGATGCGGATACGTTTGCGTGGGACACAACTCGACGACTTATGTCAGCGTATATCACACCCCGAACGACCGGATAGACGACTGCCAGTCTAAACTGGACGATCTGGAAGACGCAGGAAGGCGAATCATGGAGTCGGTGTTGAGACTAGAGCTATCAGTACTCAATACAGCCTCGAAACAAAGCATCCGTAGGCCCGGCAACAGAGAGACGATCACGGACGTCTTTTTAGTGAACAAACAATTTGTGGCAAGAGTCGCAGGCTGGCGTGTAATAGAGGATTATACTGGAAGCGATCATCAGTACATACTTTTCGATGTACACGATATGATGATAGTCGTGACAATTGCAAAACGACACCTCCGGTGGAACATTCCAAGAAATGACCGAGAGAGGCTGACTTCGGTCATTGAAGAAGGATGGAGATCACTTCAAAATGCATCCGCGTGTCTATCGCCACCAGCACAAGCCAGGATGATTATTGCAGCTACTATGCAGCTCAACCAAAAGGCTTGCGCGATAGCGGTGCCAAAGAAGGGCACGAAACGGCAGAGGCGTCCTGCATACTGGTGGACGTACGAGATCGCAGATCTTCGTAAGAAGTGCATAAGTCTTCGCTGATTAGCACATTGAGCGAAGAGACGCGATCTCGAAACTGCTTCCCTGGCAGCAGGGAGGGCATATTCACCGCCCCGTGGAAGAAAGCGAGGCTTGTACTCATCAGCAAGGTCAAGGGTCCAGCAGATGCAGCTTCGTTATACAGTCCTATTTGTATGCTCGATTTCGATCAGGCCTCTCCTCCATCCACGCAGTTCAGGAGGTTGTCACTGCCGCTAAGATGACCGAGCGCGGGATTCACTATTCCCGTCCTTTGTGTCTGCTGGCCACCTTAGACGTGAGAAATGCCTTCAACTCCGTCATGTGGTACTTGGCAATGGAAGTGCTCGAACGTAATTTCAGAGTTCCGGGGTACCTACTCCGAATACTCGGGGATTACCTGAACGAGATCTTCCTAGAATACAACACTGGCGATGGTCCAAGAAACTTGGAATTGATATCGGGGGCAGCTCAGGGATCCATACTAGGACCAGATATCTGGAATATATTTTACGAAGGTATCCTTCGTATGGCAGTACCTGATGGTGCTTTCTTGGTTGGGTACGCAGACGACACTGCAGGAGTCATAACTGCCAGAGACACGGAGGGGCCACAGCTGCTACTCAACCAGGTCATGCGAAGAGTCATCTCCTGGATAGAAGAACACGGGCTTATTATCGCATTTACCGTTAAATTCGTTTTTGTCTTTATTATCGTTATTATCGTTATTATCGTTATTATTTTATATAATTATTATCGTTATATCGTGACCGTTATTATCTTCATTATCGTTATTATTGTTATTATTGCTACTAATACGAATATTATTATCGTAATAACCGTTATAATCTTTATTATCGTTATTATCGTTATTAGAGTTATTATTGTTACTGTTGTTATTATCCTTATTATCTTTATATTTGTTATTATTATTATATCATAAGTATCGTTATTATTATTATCTTTATTATCGTTATTATCGATATTATTATTACCGAAATTATCGTTATTATCTATATTACTGTTATTGTCGATGTTATTATTATTATTACTATTATATTATAGTAAATTATCGTTATTATAGTTATTATCGTTCTTATTATTATCATTAATTTCTTTATTATCTTTATTTTTATTATCACTAACATCAATATATTGTCATTATTACCTCTATCTGCGTTAAAAACGTTATTACTGTTACTATTATGATTATTACTTTTACTACTATCTCTATTATAGTTAATATCGTTATTATTATTATTAATATTATCGTTATTATCGTTATTATCTTTATTACCGTTATTAACATTTTATCGGTATTATCGTTATTATAATTATAGTCGTTATTATTATCGTTATTATCGTTTTATCGTTATTATCGCTATTATTGTTATCATCCTAATCATTATTATCGCTATTATTCTTATCATGATTATGGTTATAATCGTTTTTATCGTTATTATTTTTATTATTATCGTTATTAACGTTATTATATTTATTATCAATATTATTATTATTATTGTCGTTATTATTGATATTATCGTTATTATTATTATTATTATTGTTATTATTATTATTATCGATATTTTCGTTATAAATGTTATTATTAATATTTTATCGTTAGTTCTATTATTATCGTTATTATCCTTATTAATATTACGTATATTATTGTTATTATTTTTGTTATTATCATTGTTATCGTTATTATCGTTTTTACTTTCAATATTGTTAATATTTTTATTATTATTATCATTATAGTTATTATTATCGTTATTATGGCTATTGTTTTTTATTAATACTATCTTTATTAACGTTATTTTCGTTATTATTTTTATTATAATTATCATTATTATGATTATTATTATTATCGTTATTATCGTTATATTTGTAATTATTATTAACGTTATTATCGTTATAATTATAATTATTATTAACGTTATTATTGTTATTATTTTTTATTATTATTATTGTTGATATTATTACAATTATTATCGTTATTATCGTTATTATCGTTACTATTGTTATTATTATTAACGTTAATATCGTATAATCGTTATTATTGATAATTTTATTATTATTATTATAGTTATTTACTTTATTATTGTTATTATTATTATTATTATTATTGTCGTTAATATCGTTGTTATTGTTATAGAGATTATAGATTTTTTCTTTATTATCGTTAGTATCGTTATTATCGTTATTATTATAATTATCGTTATTATTGTAATTAATATTATTGTTATAATCCTTATTATCGTAATTATTGTTATTAATTCTATTATTATTATCCTTATATCGACATTATAGTTATTATCGTTTTCATTATCCCTATATCGTTATTATCGTTATTAATGTTATTATTATTACTATTTTTATCATCATCGTCATTATCGTTATTATCGTTATTATCTTTATTATTATTATTGTCTTCATCGTTGTTATCGTTAAAATTGTTATTATTATTATCTATTTTATCGCTAATATCGTAATTATCGTTATTTTCCTTATTATTATAATTATCGTTATGATTGTAAATATTAATATTGTTATAATCGTTATATTCGTAATTAACGTTATTAATTGTATTGTTATTTTTGATATTATTATTATAGTTATTATAATTATTATCGTTATTATTTTTTTACCTTTAATATTATTTTTATAATTATCGTTATAATCGTTATTATATATATTATCGTTGTTATTATTGACGTTTTTATAGACAATATTATAATCGTTATCATCGGTTTTATTATTAATGTTTTAATCCTTATTATCGTAATTATCGTTACTAATTTTATTATTACTATCGTTATTAACGTTATTATAGTTATTATCGTTATTATTTTCGTTATTATCTTTGTTATCGTTATTATCGTTGTAGTCCTTATTAATATTATTAGTATTATCGTTATTGTCGTTATTACCTTTAAAATTGTTATTATTGTTATATTCTTTATTATTATTTCTATTAGTGTCATTATTAATGTATTTATTGTTATTATTATTATCGTTAAAATCTATATTATTGTTAATATTGTTATTATTTATAATATTATTATTCCTATCGTCATTATTATTATTATCGTATTTATCGTTATTATTGTTATTATTATTATTATTATCCTTATTATTGTCTTTATTTCTAATCACTTTATTATTTTTGTTATTATTATCGGTATTATCGTCATTAATGTTAATATTATCATTTTTGTAATTATTATTATTAATATTATTATCGATTTAAAATTTATTATCATTATTATCGTAATTATTATTATTATTATTATTATTATTATTATTATTATTATTATTATTATTATTATCTTTCTTGTTGTTATTTTTATAATCGTTTTTATCGTTATCATCGTTATTATTGTTATTATTATTATTAATATTTTCGATTTCATCTTTAATCTTGTTATTATTATTATCGATAATATCGTTATTATCGATATTATTTTATCGTTAATATCGTCATTATCGTAATTGTCGTTATTATTGTTATAATTACTACAATTATTATCGTCATTGTCTTTATTATTACTAATATTGTTATTATTACTACTATTCTTATCGTTATTACCGTAATTATCGTATTTACCGTTATTATTATAATCGTTATTATCGTTTTTATCGTAATAATTGTTATTATTATTATTTTTATCGATATTATTTTTAATACTGATACTGTTATTATCGATACTATTGTTATTATCGTTATTATAATTATCGTTCATATCGTTATTTTGGTTATTATAGTTATTATAATAAAGATATAATAAAGATAAATAAATAATAAAGATAAATAATAATAATAATAACGATAATGACGATAACAATGTTAATAATAACAATAATAACGATAATAACGATAATAACGATAATAATAAATACGATAATAACCATAATAAAGATATTAACGATAATAATAATATTAATATTAACGATAATGTAGATAACAACGACAATAATAATTATGATAGAAATAATATCAATAATAACAATTATATGGCTAATATCGTTAATAACGATAATAACAATATCGGCAATATAAAATTATCGTTAATAAAAATAACATTATGAACGATATTATCTATAAAAATAATAATAATAATAATAACAATTATAACGATAAGAACGATAATAACGATTGTAATGAAACTATCGGTAATAAAGATATTAATAATAACGATAATGTATGTAATAATATTAATAGTAACGATAATAACGATAATAATGGTAATAATAATAACGATAATGTAGATAATAACGACAATAATAATAATAATAATAATAATAGTAACGATAATAACGGAAATATAGTTAATAATAATAGAAATAATAACAATTATACCAATAATAAGGATAATATCGATAATAACGATAATAATAATAGAATCTATAATGATAATATAGACAATAATATTAACAGTATTAACGATAATATCTATGATGATAATAATAATAATATTAACAATATTAATGATAATAACGATAATGAAGATAATAATGATAATAATAATTATAATAGTAATAACAATAGTAACGATTATAAAGTTAATAACGATAATAACGATAGTAATAAAAAGGATAAGGCCGATAATAATAATATTAATAACGATAATAATAATAATAACTATAATAACGATAATAAAAAAATAATAATAGAGATAATGACGATATTAACGATAATAACTATGACAATAACAATAATTGCGATAATAACGATAATAATAAAATGATAATAATGTTAATAACGATATTAACGATAGTAATTATGACAATAAAAATAATTGCGATAATAAGGATAAGAATGATAATAACGAAAATAATTATAATAATAAATACAATTACAACGGTAATAAAGGAAATAAAGAAAATAATAATAAAAAAATAAGGATTACAACGATAATAACGATAATAATAATTATAATTATAATAATGAAGGTAATATCGTTAATAACGATAATCACAAAGTAATTATATGAATAATAATAACGATATTAACGTGAGTGACTATAATAATAATAAAAATAATAACCATAATATCGGCAATAACGATCATAAGGATAATAGTAGTAATAACAAAAATAACGATAATAATTAAAAGAATAATGACGATATTAATAATAATAATAATAAAGATAATAAAGACAATAACGATTATAATAATAACAATAATGGCGATAATAATGATAATAGGCATAATCACGATAATATTAAGAACGATAATAACGATAATAATAAAAATAATAATAAAGATAATAACGGTAATCATAATAATAACCATTTCTATAGAAACAATAATAACGATAAAGACGATTATAACATTAATAAAAACGATAATAACGATAATAACGTCAATAACGATACCAAAAATAATAATAATAATAGTAATAACGTTGAAAACGAAAATAACGCTAATAATATTATTAATAATAACACTAATAACTATAATAACGATACTATCGAATATAATTATACAAATAATAAAGATAACAACGATATTAATAATAATGAAAAGATCAATAATTACGATTATTGCGATAATGAAAGTAATAGTAATAATAATAATAACAGTAATTACGATAATAAATATAATAATAATAACAATAATAACGATAATGAAAATAATAACGATTATAACGATAATTCTAATAACAATAAAGAAGATAAATATGATAATATCGTTAATTACGATATTAATAAAAATATTAATAACAATAACAATAACAACGACAATAAGGATAGTAACTATAATAACAAAAATATTAATATCGATAAAAACAATAATAAAATTAATAACGCTATTTACGATAATAATGAAAATAATAATATCAATAATAAGGAAAATTACGATGATAATAATTATAATAATAACAATAATAATGATAATATTGATAATAACGATAAAAGCAATAATAATAACAATAATACTAACGTAAAACACGATAATAATAATAACGACTATAAGGACAATAGTAATAATAATAATAACGATATAAACGATAATATCGATAATAATAATAACAATAATAAACATAATAGCTATTATAATTATAATAACGACAATAATAATAATAATAATAATAACAATAATAAGGATAATAACAATAAGAATAATAACAAAAATAACAATAATAACGATAATAATGATAATGATAAAAACGATAATAATTATAATAATAATAACAATAATAATGATAATAATAATACAAACGATAAAAAAATAAAAATTTTATCATTAATAACCATAATAAAGATAATAATAATAACATAAATAACGATAATAACAATTATAACGAAAATAATAATATTAATAATAACAATAATAACAATAACAATGATGATAAAGATAATAAAAATACTAATAATAACAATAATAACAATAATAACGATAATAAATATAAAGAAATAATGACGATAAGAATGATATTATCGATAATAACTGTAATGATACAATAATAACGATAATAACGATAATATCTATATTAAAAATAATGATAATAACGATTAAATTAATAATAATAACCATAATAAGGGTAATAGTAATAACAATAAAATCGATAATAACGATAATAATTATAATCGCTATAATAATAATAACCAAAATAACGATAATAACGATAATGATATTAATAATAAGACCGATTATAACGATAATATTGAATGTAATAGTAATAATAATAACAATAATAATAATAATAACGATATTAGCGACAGTAATGATAATAATAATAACAATTATAACGATAATAACGAAAATAACGATAATACCGATAATAACAATAATATCGATAATAATTAAGACGTAAATAACGACCATAATAATAATAATAATAACGATAATAAGGTAAATTACATAACACCGTTAATAGAAATAGCAATTATATCGATAATAACGATATCAACGATAATAATTGTAGTAATAATAACAAAAATAACGTTACTAACGATAATATCGGTATTAGCGATACTAATAAAAAAGATAATAATGATATTATCGATAATAATAATAATAATGTTAACGATAAGTTCGATAATAATAATAATAAAAACAATAATAAGGACAATAACGATAATAATGATATTAACGATAATATCGATAATTTTAATAACAATATTAACGTTAATATTGAAAATAATAATAAAAATAATAACGATAATAACGATAATAACGATTATAATAATAACGATGGTAACTATAATAGTAATAATAATAATAAAAAAAATAACGATAAGAATTATAATAAGAATAAAGTTAAAAGCGATATTAACGATAATAACGATAATTAAAAAAACAAAAATAACGATAATAACGATAATAGCGAATATAATAATAACAATAAAATCGGTTATAGCGAAAATAATAATAACAATAATAACAATAATAACGACATTAACGACAATAATAGAAATACTAAAACAATAATAACGACAATAACAATAATAATTAATATAACAATAACAACGTTAATCATAGTAGTAGTAATAACAATAATAACGATGATAACTATATTAACGGTAACAAGTGTAACGATAATAACGTTAATTTCGATAGTAATATAAGCAATATTAACGATAATAACGATAAAAGTAATAATAGAAATAATAACGATTATATAGATAATAACGATGATAGTAATAAAGAAAAAACGACAATAGTAATAATAATAATAACGATAATTACGGTAATAACGATAATAATAATAATAATATTAAATACAATAATAAAGATAATAACAATTATAATAAGAACAACAGCAATATTAACAATAATAACGATAATAACGATAATAACGATAATAACGATAAAAACAATAATAACGATAATAATAATAATAATAATATTATTAATTGCGATAATAACAATAGTTACGACAATTATAATAATAATATTAATAATAATAGTAATAACGATAGTAACGTTAATAGTAATAATAATAAAGCAATTGAAACCATAATAACGATAATGACGATAATAATAATATTAATAATAGCGATAGTAACGAAAATAACGATAATATCGATAAGAATAATAAAATTAATAAGGATAATTACGTTAATTAAAAAAATAATAATAGCAATATTAACGTTAATATCGATAATAATAATAATATAAGTAATAACAATAATAACAATAATAACGATAATAATAATAACCGTAATGACGATAATAATATTTTCAATAATAAATAAAATAACGATAATTACGATAATAAAGATAATAATAATAACGATAATGACTGTAATCATATTAATAATAATAACGATAATAACGGGAATTACGATAATAGGGATAATAATAATAAAGATAATTTTTTTTTGATGGTCTGAGGATGCCAAACTTTACGCACTGACTCAGGGACTCCAGAGGAACCCTTTACCATTTGGGACTCCGTTAAAGTCCTGTAGTGTCGGACTCACCGTTGGAACAGGCACTACTCATTTATCCCATAACCATTCTAGTGGCATAGTGAAACCATCCCGGTACCGTCATATGACATTAATTCATAATCGCGTCACTTCATCATATCTCATTAATTAGGACGACCACAATTAGTCTCCACATGACAGGAACCTGGTGCAACGTTGGTGGTACGTCTATTGGCCGCCCATCTCCTTCTTTTTACGTAAGATTGCCCTCACGTAGCAGGCATACCTGTTCCACTCCTTCTGCCCACGCAGCTCTTTTTCGACAATTTTGTCCGGCGACATGACTCCGAGCTCATGCTCCAAGGCAAATCGTTCGGCGCTCCACCGTGCACATATGAAGAACGTGTGGTGGGCGTCGTCTACGGTTGAGTCGCCATAGTAGCATTTACCGTCTACAACCTTCCTCATTGTTGCGAGGTAGGAGCAGAAAAGACCATGCCCTGTTAAAAATAGGGTGATATAGAAATCGACCTCCCCCACCTCCCGGTTTAAAAGCGGACCTTTTCTGGTGGACGAATTGTCTCTCCTGGGCTAGTAGAACGATCGGCATTACTCCCGCGACCACTAGCAACGCGGGCTCAGAGACCGTGCGGTAGGAGCAAGCGATTCGGAGAGCGCCCCAACTCTATACCGCGGCTATGTGCTTGCGACAATTCTCTTTTCGCAGGGCCTCCGCACATACTTCTGCGCCGTACTGCATCCTGGCTTCGGTGGCACGCATCAGTATTCGCCTAGTGCACGGCCGGAGGTCGTTGACATTTGGTTGTCTAGCAATAGCCAACTTCATTTTGGCAAGGAGGAATTTTTCTTGTGCAAGTATCTCACTCTCTCCATCTTGTGGTGTCCCATTCGCAGGGTGGATAAGTGACGTCAGGACGGAGAACCGCGTAATATCAACGGCCCTGGCAATCAACTGCCACTCCTCCAATTGGTTTTCCTCATATCTTACTCTTCCTGGCGCTATGGCCAGGTCGGCAAACTGTAGTGCTCTTATCGATGCAATATTCAGAGCTGGGGTCAGATTGCCTACCCCAAGTTCCTGGCAGTTGTTTGACGACAACGGCGGATGGCCTGCCCTAACACCACCTGGTACCGCCGTAGCGTTGGTGACCCTCCAACGCCCGCTTTAAACTTTTTCTCTACTATCGATCATAATAAATATAAATATTGTGAGGCAAGCTCCCCAAAGGCAAGGAAAGGAACGGAAGGAAACTTGAGAGTGAGAGTAAGAATAGAAAATTATATAAAACAAGAACAAAGGTATAGAATAGCCATACAAGAACATTCACAAGTAATTCGCACAGTCCCTTTTAGTCGCCTCCTACGACAAGCAGAGAGTACTGAGGGAGTATTATACTTCACCACACGCATAGGGGTTAATAATAACGCTAATAACGATAATAACGATAATAATAATAATAATAATAAAATAATAACGAGAAAAGCAATAATAATAATAATAATAATACGATAATAACGATAATAACGATACTAATAACAAAAATAATATCGAAAATATCGATAATAACGATAATAATAAAATAATAATGATAACAACGATAATAACGATAATAATAATAATTATAATATCGAAAATAAGGATAATAACGATGACAACGATAATAATAATAACAATAATAACGGTATTAATAATAATAATAATAATAATAATAATAACGATAATAACGATAATACCGTTAATAACGATAATAACGATAATAACGATAAAAACGATAATAATAATAATAATAGAAATAAAAATTATATCGATAATAACTATAATAAAAGTAATAAAAATTAAGATAATGACGATAATAATGATGATAATAATCATGATAATAATGATAATTACGTTAATAACGATTGTAATAGTAACGATAATAACGATAATAACAGTAATAACAATTATATTAACGAAAACAACGATAATAAAAATTATGACAACAATAATAACGATATTAATGATAATAAGGATAATAAACATAAAAATACAAACGAAAATAACGATAATATCGAGAATAATAATAACAAAAATAAAAATAACAACGATAATATCGATAATAACGATTATAATATATATAATATCGATAATAACGATAATAAGCTTAATAACGATAGTAATAATATAGATAAAAACAATAATAATGTTAATAACGATAATAATAGTAAGAAGAATAATGATATTAACGATAATAACGACAATAATAATAACCAAAATAGCGACAATAATAATAATTATAATAACGACTATAACGGTAATAGTAATTATATAATAATGTTAACAACGATAGTAACGACATTAACGATAATGGAAATAACATTAATAACGATAATAACGATAATAGCGATAATAACGATAATAATATTAACAATAATAATGATAATAGTAATATTAATGTTACGATAATGAGGATTATAAAGATAAGGACGGTAATAATAATAACAACAATATTAAGTATAATAACGTTAGTAATAATAATAATAAGAACGATAATAACGATTATTTGGGTAATAGTAGTATAAATAATAACAATAATAACAATCATAACGTTAACAACGACAATTACAATAATCATAATAACGATGATAACTATAATATCAATAATAATAATAACGATAATAAGAAAAGTAATAATAATAATAACGATAATGACGATAATAATAATAATAATAATGACGTTAATAATAATTACAATAGCGATAATAAAGAAAACAACGAAATTAACAATAACAGCGATAATATTAATAAAATTAATAATGATATTTACGTAAATAATTAAATAATAATAGTAATGATAACGATAATAACGATAATATTAATAATAATATTAATAACAATAATAAAGATTATAAAGATAATCTCGAAGATAATTATGATGATAATGACGATAATAATATTAATAATAATAACGATATCAACGATAATTACGATAATAACGATAATACCGTTATTAACCATGTTAACTATAATAACGATAGTAACGAAAAAATAATAATAATAATAACGGTAATAACGATAATAACAACAATAGTATCATTAATATTATTAATTATAATAATAACGTTATTGACGATAATATATTATTACGAATATTAAAGATAATTATATTAACGATTATAATATTTTAACGATTACAATATTAACGATAATAACGCAAGAATAATAATAATAATAACGATAATAACGATAATACAGATAATAATTATAAGGATAATGACGATAATAACAATAACAATATTAGCGATAATAACGATTATTACGATTATAATAAACACAATATTAACGATAATATCGATAATAATAATAATTTTATAACAATAATAACGATAATAATGATAATAATAATAGTGATAATAAATATAATTTAGATAATAAAGATAATAACGATATCAACAATAATAACATTAATAGTAACAATAATAATATGGAAAGTAAGAATAATAGCGGTGACAACGATAACAATAATAACATTAATAATGATAATAACGATAATAACAATAATACTATTTATATTGATAACGATAATAACGATATCAAGGATGATAACGATAATAACGATAATAATACTAATGATACGAACGATAATATCGATTATAATAATAACAATATTAACGATAATATCGATTATAATAATATCAACAATAACAATAATGAAGATAACAACAATAATAACGATTATAATAAAATCGATAATAGCGATAACAGTAATAATAATAATAATGATATTAATGATAAAATCGATAATATAAATAAGAATAAGGTAGATGACATTGATGTTAACGTTATTCTAGATAATAATAATAACAATAATAACGATAATAACGATAATAACGATAAAAAATAAAATTCATAATGATTATAACATTAATAAGAAAAATAATAATAGTAATAATAACGATAAAACCGATAATAATGATAATAATAGTAATAATAATAATAACGATAGTAACGATAATAACGTCAATAATAATAACGATAATGACGATAATAATAATAATAATAATAACGATAGTATAGATAATAATATTAACAATTATAACGATACTTACAATAATAATATTAATAATAATAACAATAATAACGATAATTATAATAATAAAATTAATAACGATAATGACGGTAATAGCGATCATAACGATAATAACGTTAATAAAGATAATAACGATAGTAGTAATAGTAACAATATAAATAATAATAATAGTAACAGTAATAACGGAAATAATGATAATAATTATAATAACAAATACGATAATATCGATAATACCGATAATAGCGTAATAAGGATAATAATATAATGATAATAATATAACAGAAATAACGATAATAACGATAAAAACTATAATAACGATAATAATAATAACAACAAAGCGATATAAACGTAGTATTGATAATAACGATAATAACGATAACAATAATATCAATATTAACGATAATATCGATAATAATAATAACATTAATAACGGTAATAGTGATAATAATAACAACAATAATTATAGAATTGACGTTAATATCGATAACAATAATAACAATAATAACGCTAATAATCATAATAACGCTAATAATGATAACTACGATGATAGCGATAATAATAATAATAATAATGTCGATAATAACAATAATAATGATATTAATGATAATAGTAATAATAGTAATATTAACAACATCGGTAATAACGATAAAAACGATATTAATAATAACGATAATAATGTTCATAAAAATAATATAAATATCAATAAAAAATTAATAACGATAATAACGATAAGAATAATAATAATAATATCGATAATAACAATAATAACGATAATAGTCATAATAATAATAATTATTATTACGTTAAACACGATAATAACGATAATCTCAATAATAATAATAATAATTAAAAAGTTAATATCGATAATAATAATAATAATAATAATAATAATAATGATATCAATAATAACGACAATAATGGTTATAACGATAATAATAATAAAGAAATAACAATAATAACGATAATAACGATAATAATAATAATGATAAGAATTATAAGAACGACAATAATAATACTCATAATAAGAATAATACCGATTAGATGGATAATAACAATAATAACCATAATAAATATAATAATGATTATAACGATAATGACGATAATAAGGAAAATAATAATAATAAATGTAATAACCATAATAGCTATAATAACCATAATTTTATTAAAACTAATATTAATATTAATTATAATAACGATAATAACGATAATAAAGATAATAATAACAGTACTATAAACAGTAACCACAATAATAATGATTTTAACGCTACTAACGTTAATAACGGTAATAAACCTAATAATGTTAATAATAATAACTATAAAGAAGATAAGAATGATAATAATAATAATAATAACAATAATGACAATAATAAATGAGTATAACGATAATAATATAATAATAAAGATAATAGCGATAACAAAGATAACAATAATAACGATTATACTATATTATCGATAATAATTTGAATAATAATTACGATAATAACGATAATAACGATAATAACAATAATATTAATAATAATAATGACTATAATAAGAATAATAACGATATCAACTGTACCAATAATGAGGATAATATTAATAACAATAATAATTATAATAATGATAATAAAAGTAACAATAATAGCAATAATAACAATAATAACGATAATTACTATAATAAAGTTAATAATAGTAATAATATCAAGAATAACAACAATAACGATAATAACGATATCAACGATAATACCGATTATAACGATAATAACGATAATTTCGATAATAATAATAACATTAATAACGATAATATCAATAATAATAATAATTATAACTATAAAATAGATATTACCGATAAGATCGATAATAATATTAAAAAAATTAAAGATAATATCGGTAATAATAATATTAAAAATAACAATAGTAACGAAAATACCGTTAATAGAATAACAATATTAATGATAATAATAATAAGGATGATAATGATAATAACGATAATATTAATAATATTAATAACGATAATAACGATAATAATAGTAGTAAAAATAACAATAATAGTGATAATTAAGATAGTATCGAAAATAAAATTAACGATAATAACGGCAATATTAATAATAATAATAACGAATAACGATAATGACAATAATAAAATTAATAATAATAAAGATAAAAACGATATTAATGATATTACCGCTAATAACGATAATAACGACAATAATAATAATAGGAATAATAATAACGATAATAAAAATAATAACGACAATAGTAATGATTATAATAATAATAATAATAATAACGAAAAATAGATAATAACGATAATAACGATAATAACGAGAATAAGGATAATAATAATAATTATAATAACGATAATAAAGATAATAATAACAATAGTAATAATAAGAATAATATTAACAATAAGAACGATAATAACGATTATAATAACAACGATAATAATGATTACAACGATATTAATGATAATAACGATAATAACGATAATAACAAAAATAATAATAGTAATAATAAAGATAATAAGGATATTAAAGTATCTAATGATAATTATAATAAGTATAATAACGATTATAACGTTTGTGATTATAAGAACGAAAATAAAATTAATAATAATAAAATAATAACGACAATAACGATAATAACAATAAATATAGATGTAATAATAACAATATTAAGAATAAAATCTATAATAACGATAATACCGTTAATAATAGTAGTAATAATAATAGTAATAAGAATAATAACTATAAAAACGATTTTAACAATAATAATAATAAAAATAATGATAATATCGTTAACAATAAAAACAATATTAACGATAATAACGATAACAATAATAATAATAATCCCAATATTAACGATAATAACGATAAGAACGGTAATAACGATAATAATGATAATATTAATAATAATAATAATAATAACGATCATTAGTTTAATAACGATAATAAATGTGGTAATGTAAACAATAATAAAAATAATAACGATAATAACGATTATGACGATAATAATATTAATGATAGTATCAACAATAGTAATAAAAATAATAATGATAATATCCATATTAACGGTAATAATAATAATAATAATAATTATAATAACGATTAAACGATAATAACGATAATGACTATAATATCGATAATAATAATAATAATAATAGCAATAATAACTATAATAAAAATAATATCGTCTACAATAATAACGATAATAACGATAATAATAATAGTAATAATAACGATAATGGCGATAATAACGATATTAACGATAATACCTATAATAGCGATAATAATGATAATCATATTAACGATAATAACGATAATAATATTTATAATAGTAATAACAATAATAACGATACTAACGATAATAGTAGTAATGTTAATAACAATAAAAACGATAGTTCCGATAATAATGATTATAATAATAAAGATTACAACGATATTAACGTTAATAATGATAAGAATAATAATGATAATAACGATAATAACATTGATAACGATAATAATAATAAGGATAATATCGATAATATCGATAATATTAATAAGATTATTAACGATTATATCGATTATAATAATAATAATAATAATAATAATAGCTATAAAAACGTAAATGACATTAATAACCATAATAGTAATGGAGATAATAACGATAATAGTATTAATAAAAATAGCAATAGTAACAATGATAACGTTAATGACGATAATAACGGTAATAATAGAAGTAATAATAACAGTAATAATAATAATAACGTTAAAAACAATATAAACGATAATAATAATAACGATAATGATAATATCGATAATAATATGAACAATAATAACGATTATATCGATAATAATTATAATAATAATAATAACTATAGTAACTATGAAAACGATATTAACAATTATAATAATTAAGATAATAACGTTAAAAATAATAACAATAATAATGATAATAAAGTTAATGACAATAACAATAATAACGATAATAACCATAATATCGATAAAAATAACAATATTAAAGATAATGACATTAATAATATTAATAATTATAACAATTATAACGAGATTAAAGATAATAATATTAACGATCATAACGACAATAGTAAGAATAATAATAACGATAATAACGATAATAACGATTATGACGATAACAATATTAAAGATAATATCCAAAATAGTAATAATAATAAAATTGATAATACCGATATTAAGGATAATAATAGTATTAATGATATCACTAATTACTATAATAAAGATAATAACGATTAGAATTGTATTATCGATTATAATAATAACAATAATAATGGTAATAACGATATTAATAATAATAATAATTACAATAATAAGGATAATTACGATAATAACGGTAATAGTATTAATAGTAATAGCGATAATACGGATAATAAAGATTGTAACGATAATAAAAGTTACAATAATCACGATAACTACGATAATAATGATAATGACGATAATATCGAAAAAAATAAAAACAATATCCATGATAATTACGATAATAATAATAATAATAAAAACAATAATACCGATTATAAAGAAAAAAATTACTATAATAATAATGATAATAACGGTAATATTAATAATAATTATAAAGATAATATCAACGATATTAATAATAACAAAAATAACAATAGCGATAATAACGCTAATAGTAATAATATTAATAAAGATAATAACAATATTTACGATAACAATAATAATAATAATAAAGATATCAACGATATTAACGTTCATAACGGTAATAATAGTAGGTAATAAGGAGAATAACAACGCTAACGATAATAACAATAAGTATAATAACGATAATAACGTTAATAAGGATAATAATAATGATGACAATAACGATAATAGTAATAATAAAAATATAGTAGTAACAATAATAACGATAATGACGATAATAACGATAATAATAATAACGATAATGACGATGATAATAATAAAGATAATAACGATAATAACGATAATAATAATAAGAATAACGATAATAATGATATCAACGGCCATAAGGATAATATTAATATAAATATTAACGATAATATCGTTAATAATAAAATCAATATTAACTATAATATCGATTATAATAATAGAAACAATATCAATAATAACGATAATCACGATAATATCAATTATAATAATTACGATAAAAGCGATAACAGCAAAAATAATGATAATAACGATAATTGCGATAATAACAATAATAATATTACTAATAATAAAGATAATATTGATATTAAAGATAATAAGAATAGTAACAATAATAACAATAATATCGATAAAATTATAACAATAAAATCGATAATTACGATATTAGCAATAACAATAACACCAATAATAACGATAATGACAGTAATAACGATAATAGTAATAATAATAATATACGATAGTATAGATAATAACGATAATTATAAAAATAATAATAACGATAATAACGATATTAACGATAATAACGATAATAAAGATAATGATAATGGCGATAAGAACAATAATATCGATGATAATGATATTAAAAACAATAATACTACCGATAATAATGATAAGAACGATTAGTAAGATAATAATAATAATGATAATAACAATAATAAAAGAAACAATAATAACGATAATACCGATAATGACGATAATAATAATTATAACAATAACGATAATAAAGATAGTAACTATAAGGACGATAATAATAATGACAATAAAACGATTATAACGGAAAAAATGATAATAACGAAAATAAAGATAATATTTTAATAATAATAATAATAATAATAATAATTGCGATAATAACTATAATAATGATAATAATAAAAATAATAAAAATAATATTGGTCATTGTGATAATAAAGATAATAATAGTAGTAATAATAACAATAATGACAATAATGACGATAATAACGATAATATCGTACATAATAATAATAATATTAACGATAATAACGAGAATAATAATATTAAGAATAACAATAACAACGATAATAAAGGTAAGGACGATAAGAATAATAACGAAAATGACGATAATATCGATAATAATAATAAATACATTACCGGTGATATCGATAAAAATAATAATAATAAATACATAAATTATAATAATAGCAATAAAGGTAATAACGATAATATTGACAATAACGATAATAATAATAATAATATTAACGATAATAACGATAATAACGACAATAATAACAAGGACGATAACCTTAATAACGATAATAACGATAATAAAGATAATAAAGGTAATAAAGATAATAACGATAATAATTATAATAATAAGAACAATAATAACAATACTAACGATAATGATGATAATAGCGATAATAATAATAAAGTTAATAATTATAATAATAACACTAATAACGATAATACTGATAAAAACGATAATAACGAATATAAATATAATAACAATAATAACGATAACAACAGGATGGACAATTATAATGATAATGATAATAACAATAATACCGATAGTAAAGATAATATATATAATAATAATAATCATAAAAATAATTTTAATAATAACGATAATAATAGAAGTAATAATAACTATAATAACAATAATAACGACAACAACGACAATAACGAAAATAATAATTATATTAATAACAATAGTAACCTCAACAATAATAACGATAATAACTGTAATAACAATTAAAATAACGACAACAACGATAATAAAAATTTTATAAACGAAATAAACTATAAAAATGATAATTACGATAATAAACATAACAAAAAAAGCGAATATAATGGTAATAACAATTATAATCATAATACCGTCAATAATATTTATAATAATAAGAATTATACTGATAATAACGATAATGAAGATAATAATAGTAGTAATAATAACAAAAATAATAATTCTAGCGATAATAACGATACAAAGGATAATAATAGTAGTAATAAGAACAATAATACCAATTATAAGGGTAATAACGATAATAAGGATATTAATATTATTAATAATAGCAATAATAGCAATAATAACAATAATTTCGATATTAACGATAATAACGATATAATAATTATAATATTAATGTTAATATCGTTATTATCGATAATAATAATAACGATAGTAACGATAATAACGTAACTAACGAAAATAATAATAATAATAGTAACAATAATAATTACGATAATAAAGTTAATAAGTATAATAATCATAACGATAATGACGGTAATAATAATAATAACGATAATAACGATAATTACGGTAATAACGATAATTTTAGTAATGATAATAACGTCAATAACGATAGTAAAGGTAATAATATTAATAATAATCATGACGTTACTGACGATAGTAAAGATTATAGTAGTAATAATAATATCAATATTAGCAATAATATCGATAATAACATTAATAACGACAATAACGAAAATAATAGTAATAATAATAACGATAATAAAGACAATAATGACAATAATAATGATGATAATAATAATAATAATAATAATAATAATAATAATAATAATAATAATAATAATAACGACAATAAGGATAATAACGATAATAATAATAGTAATAATAACATTGATAACAGTCATAACGGTAATAACGATAATAACGATAATAACTATACCAACGATAATATCGATAATAATGGCAACAATATTAACGATAATGTCGATAATAATAATATTATTAATTACAATAATAATAATAATAATAAGTTTAAAAAAGTTAATTACTCTAATAATAGTAATAATAATAAAGATAACAACGATATTAACGATAATAATGATAATAATGATAATAACGATAATAACTATAATAATAATAGTAATTTTAAAGATAATGACGATACTAAAGATAATTACGAAAATAAGAATAACAATAATAATGATAATAGCAATTATAATCATAATAACGTTAATAATATTTTTAATAATGAGAATTAAATTGATAATAACAATAATAATGATCAGAAGGATAAAAATAGTATTAATAATAACAATAATAAAAACAATAGCAATAATATCGTCATTAACGATAACAACGGTATAATAAATACTATAATAATAATAATAACGATATTAGCGATAATAATGATAATAATAATAACAATAGTAACGATAATAACGTAACTAAAGAAAATAATAATAGTAATATTAACAACAATAATAACGATAATAACAGTAATAAGGATAATAATAATAACGATAATGACGGTAATTATAATAATAATAACAATAATAACGATAATTACGATAATAACGATTATGTCAGTAGTAATAACATCAATATTAACAATAATAAAGATAATAACGACAATAACGATAATAACAACAATAACGATTATAATAATAATAATAGTAATAACAATCATAAAAAAAATATCGATAATAACAATAATAATAATAACAATAAAAACGATAATAACGATAATAAAGATAACAACGCTAATAATAATAATAATAGGAATAACAATCATAAAGATAATTACGATAATAATTATGATAATAATAGAAATAATAACGATAATAACGGTAACATAAGTAACAATAATAACGATATTAATGAAAAGAACAATAACAATAATAACGATAACAACGATAATAATATTAATAATAATAATAATAGTAATAATATCGATTATAAAAATAACGATAATAACGGTAATAATAATGATAATAGCGATAATAATAATAATAATAAAGGTCTTAATGTTAACAATAGATATATATAAACTATATATAAATACTATATTATTGTTAATATTACTACTATTATAATCTTTATTATCGTTATTATCATTATTATTGTTATTATTATTATTGTCTTTATTATTTTTATTATCGTTATTAATATTATTATCGTTATTATCGTTATTATTATTATTATTATTATCGTTATTATCGTTATCATTATTATGGTTCTTATTGTTGTTATCGTTATTATTGTTATTATTATAATTATTATTATCGTTTTTATTGTTGTTATCGTTATTATTGTTATTATTATTATTATTATTATTATCCTTATTATTATTAATAACGTATTATTGTTATTATTATTATCATTATTATTGTCATTATCGTTAATATCGTTATTATCTTTATTATTACTATTATTATTATCGTTATTATTGTTATTATCCTTATACTTATTATTACTATTGTCGTTATTATCATAATTATCGTTATTATCGTTTATGTCGTTGTTATATTTATTAGTTTTATTATTATTATCGTTATTATCGTTATTATTATTATTCCTATTATCGTTATTATTATTATCGTTATTTTCATTATTATCATTATTATCGTTATTATTGTTATAATTTTTATCGTTATTACCGTTAATATCGTTGATATCTTTATTATTATTATTATTATTATTATCGTTATCATCGTTATTATTCTTATTATTAATATTATTATCGATATTATCGTTAATATTGTTATTATTATTATCTTTATTATCGTTATTATCGATATTATTTTATCTTTAATTTCGTTATTATCGCTGTTATTGTTATTATTTTTATTATTACTACTATTATTATCGTTATTATCGAAAATATCATTATTATCATTATTATTATTTTCGTTGATACCGTTAATAAAGTTATTATTGCCGATGCGCTGCAAAAGTAGAAATATCGCAAGCGCATAGCAGCGGTACGGAGGAGGGGAGCTCTCCGAATCGCGTGCTCCTACCGCACAGTCTCTGAGCCCGCGGTTCTATTCGTCGTGGGGGAAATCCCGAATGATCTACTAGGCCAGGAGAGACAATTCGTCCACCAACAGAGGTCCGTTTTGGGTAAGGAGAAGGCATCAAGTCTCGCAAGGTCTACCAGCATCGAGATCTGGCAAAGCAGATGGAAGCAGGAAACTACTAAAGCCCGACTCATCAACCGACTAGAGAACTGGATAATCCCGGAGGCGGGTGAATTAGATTTCTCCCTCACACATATCCTGACAGGGCATGACCTGTTCTGCTCCTACCTCGCAAAAATGAGGAAGGTTGCTGATGGAAACTATCCCTTTGGCGACTCAAACGTCGACGATGCCCACCACACTTTCTTCATATGCGCACTGTTGTGCGCCGAACGATTTGCCTTGGAACAGGCGCTCGGAGACATCTCGCCGGACAGCATAGTCGAGAAAATGCTGCGAGGGCTGAAGGAGTGGAGCAGGATTGCCTGCGACATGAGGGCAATCTTACTTAAAAAGATGAAGGAGATGGGCGGCCTATAGAAGTGCCACCATCGTATCACCAGGTTCCTGCCACGAAGAGCCAAATCGTGGGAGTCCTATTTAATGGGACATGATGAAGTGACGCCATCTCGAAGTAATGTCACATGGTTTCACTATGCCAATAGGATGGATATGAGTTTAGTCGGTAGTGTCTATTCCTACGGTAACCCCAACTCCCCAGGAACTTTAACGGGAGACCCAAATGGTAAAGGGTTCTTCTAGTCTGCAGGTTCCAAGGGTCAGTGCGTAAAGTTTGGCATTCTCAGACCTTCAAAAAAAATAATGTTAATAACGTTATTTACTTTAATATTATAATTATTCTTATCGTTAATATCGATAATATTGTCATTATAATCGATATTATCGTTATAATCGTCATTATTGTTATTATTGTTATTATTGTTATCATTACTACTATAATTATCGTTATTATACTAATTATCGTTACTATTATTATTACAATTATTACTATTATTATTATCATTATTATTATTATTATTATTATTATTATTATTATTATTGTCGTTATTAGCTTTGTTATCGTTATTAATATTATTACTATTATCGTTATTATCGTTATTATTGTTATTAATATTATTATTATTATTATCATTATAAACGATATTATTATTATTACCATTATTATAGTTATTATCGTTATTATAATTATTAATATTATTATCATTCTATTCGTTATTATCGTTATTATTGTAATTGCTACTACTATTATTTACGTTACTATCGATATTATCGTTATTATTATTATTATTATTGTCGTTATTATCGTTAGTAACGTTATTCTCTCTATTATCGTTATTCTCGTAATTAATATTATTTTTATTGTCGTTGTTATCGTTATTATTGTTATTATTGTCATTATTCTTATCGTTCTAATCGTTCTTATCATTATTATCGATATTATTATTATTATTAATATCATTATTATCGTTATTATCGTTATTATTGTTTATATTATTATTGTTATTATAGTTACAATTGTTATTATTATTATTAATATTATCGCTATTATCACTATTATAGTTTGTATCATTAATATCGTTTTTATCTGTATTATTATTATGATTATCACTAATATCGTTATTATCGTTATTATTATTTTTTATTATTATCGCTAATATCGTTATTATCGTTATTAATATTATTATTATTATCACTTTATCGTTATTAATGTTACTATTCCTACTATTATTATCGTTATTATCGTTATTATTATTATTATTATTATTTTTATAATTATTATTATTGGCGTTTTTATCAATATTCTCGTTATTACACTCATTATCGATATTATTATTATCATTATTATCGTTATTATCGTTAGAATCGATTTTGTTGATAAAAATAACTTTATTATCATTGTTATTCATATTATTATTATTATTTTTATTATTATAGTAATTATCGTAATTATCGCGATTACCGTTATTATCGCTATTATCCATATTATCGTTAATATTTTTATTAATTTTATTATTGTTATTATCGTTGTTATTGTTATTTTTGGTATTACTAATATTGTTATTATCATTATTATCGTTATTATCGATACTATTATTATTATTATAGTTATTGTCGTTAATATTATTATTATTATTACTATTTTTGTTCAAATTATATTTATCATCGTAATTATTATTATTAGTTTTATCGTTATTACCGTCATTATCCGTTATTATTATTACTGCTATTATCGTTATTATAATTATTGTTATTATCGTAATTATCGTTATCATCGTTATAACGATTATTATTATTACCATCACTATCGTTATTATTATTATAATTATTTTCGTTACTATCTTTATTATTATAATTACTATTATCGTTATTGACGTTATAATCGTTTTTGTTGTCATAATTATTATTATTATTATTATTATCTTTAATATTGTTATTATTTTTATCGACATTATCGTTATTATCGTTATTATTATTATCGTTATTATAGTTTTAGTTGTTATGATTGTTATTATTGGTACTATTATAATCGTTATTATCGTTAATATCGTTACTATTGTAATATTGTCATTTCTATTACTATTATTATCGTTATTATCATTATAATCGTTAATATTGCTATAATTGTAATTATTTTTATTAAAATTATCGATATAATCGTTAAAATGGTCATTATTATTATCGATTTTATATGTTATTATCGTTATTACTTTTATCGTTATTATCGTTATTATTATTAACGATATTATCTTTATTATTTTTATAATTGTTATTATTATCAACGACATTTTCGTTATTATTGTTATAATTGTTATTATTATTATTGTATTCGTTATTATCATTATTATCATTATTTTCGTTAATATCGTTATTATCTTTTTTACTATTATCGTTATTCTCTTTATTATTGTTATTAATGTTATTATTATTTTCATTACTATCGTTATTATTGATAATATTGTTATTATTATTATCGATGTTAAGGTTATTATTGTTATTGTTAATATAGTAAATATCTTTATTTTTATTATTATTATTATCGATATTATCGTTATTATTGTTATTGTTATTATCGTTAGTAAAATTAATATATATGTAATCTTTATTATTATTATTATTACTATCGTAATTATCATTATTATAGATTTTATTGTTATTATTATTATTAATATTATCGATATTATCGTTAATATTGTTACTATCATTTTTAATATAATTATCATTTTTATCGTTATTAACGTTATTATCTTTATTAATATTAATACTATTATCATTATTAACGTTATTATTATTATCGTTATTATCGAAATTTTCGTTGTTATTATAGTTATAATTATTACTATTATCGTTATTATTTTTATTATCGTTAATATCGTTCTTGACTTTATTATTAATATTATTATAAACCTTTATTATCATTATAATTTTTATTATTGTTACTATTATTATTATTTTCGTTACTTTCGTTATTACTGTTTTCATTATTATCGTTATTATTGTTATTGTTATTATTATTATTATCGATATTATTGTTAATATTGTTATTATTATTATCGATATTATCGTTATTATCGATATTATTTTTCGTTAATATCGTTATTATCGCAATTGTAGTTATTATTGTCATTAATCCTACAGTTATTATCGTCATTGTAGTTATTATTATTAATATTGTTATTATTACTACTATTATTATCATTATTACCGTAATTATCGTTGTTAACGTTAATATTATAATCGTTATTATCGTTTTTATCGTAATTATCTTTATTAATATTGTAAAGAAAGTATACTTTCTCCAGGTAGATTTGTCACGCGTCTCATGGCCCGCTCTTCCTTTGTTTTTGTTATCTACAAATTCTTTTGTTACCTACAAAGCGAGCCGTTAAGATTTGTGGAGAGAAACTGGCAGTAAGAAATAGAACGTAGACGAGAGAAGTAGTACGAGAGTAAAATATAAAATTTAACAGAGTGAACAATAAACGTGAATTGTCGTTTCTTTGTTCACAGAGAAACATATTTCCGTTTGTCACTTCACCCTAATTAAAACGAGTTAAAATAAAAAAATTAAGATATTATATTATTATTATTATAATCGATATTATCGTTATAATCGTTATTATTTTTATTATTATCGTCGTTTTAATTATTATTATTGTTTTCGTTATTATCGTTATTCTAGTTATTATTGTCATTATTGTAATTATTACTACTATTATAATCGTTACTATCGTACTTATCATTATAATTATTATTATTATTATTATTATTATTATTATTATTATTATTATTATTATTATTATTATTATTAGTATTATTATCATTATTATTATTATTATTGCTATTATCTTTATTATTGCTTCTATTATTATTCTTATTATTGTTATAATTATTATCGTTATTATCGTTATAATCGTTATTATTTTTAATATTGATATTATTACAACTACTATTATCGTTACTATCGTCTTTACTGTTGATATTATTAATTCGCTATTATTAATAATATTATTAACCTTATAATCGTTATTTCGTTATTATCGTTATTATCTTTATTATTGTCATTATTATTGACGTTATTGTCGTTGTTATCTCTATTAACGTTATTTTTGAAATAATTATTATCGTTATTATCGTTCTTCTTATTTTTATCTTTATTACCGTTATTATCATTATAAGCGTATTATTGTTATTATTATTATTATTATTGCTATTGTTATTAGTACCGTTATTATTTTAATTATCTTCAAGAACGTTATCGTCATTAATAGTATTACTGTTATTATCGTTATTTTTGTAATTATTATTATCGTCATTATCTTATAATATCGATATTATCGTTATTATTGTCATTATTATTATCGTTATTATCATTATTATCGTTATTATCGTTGCTATTGTTCTTCTTATTATTATTATTCTTATTATCGTAATTATTGTTATTGTTGTTATTAACTTCATTAGCGTTAGTATCGTTATTATTGATATTATTATTATTATTATTGTCGTTAATATCGTTATTATCCTTATTGTTAGTATTATTATCGATATTATCGTTATTATCGATATTACTAGTATTATTATTATTATTATTATTATAATTATTAACGATACTCTTGTCATTATTATTACCGTTATTATGGTCCTTATAGTTCTTATTATTGTCATTGTTATTATTACTATTATTATTAACGTTAACATCGTTATTATCATTATGGTTCTTATTATTATTATCACTATTTACCTTTTCTTGTTATTTATGTTATTATTATTTCTGTCATTAACATTATTAACGTTATTATCTTTATTATTGATTTCATTATTGTCTTTATTATCGTTGTTATCGTAATACTCGTCATTAATTTTATTATTAGTATAGCTATTATCAATCTTATCGTTATTACCGTTATTATTATTGTTATTAATATATTTATTATCCTTATATTGTTATTATCAATATTATTAATATTTCTATTATAATTATTATCGGTATTAGCTTTAGTAGTATTATTATTATTATCGTTATTATCGTTACTATCGTTATTAGTATTACTATTATTATCATTTTATCGTTATTATTGTTCTTATTATATCCGTTATTAACCTTTTTACTGTTATTATTGTTATTAAAGTTATTATTATTATTATTATTATCCTTATATTTGTTATTATCGTTACTATCGTTATTATCGATATTATTGTTTCCGCTATTCTCGTAAATTATCTCCATTTTTCATTATTTTTTAATATTGTATTCGTTATTATTATTAATCGATATTATTGTTATTATTTATAATATTATTATCGCTATTTTTATTATCGTCATTATCCTCATTATTGATGTTATTATTATCGTTCTTAACGTTATTATCGTTATTATTTTTCTCATTATTATTGTTATAATCGTTATTATTGTTATTATTATTATTATTATTATTATTGTTATTATCATTATTATTGTTTATGTCGTTAATATCTTTATTACCTTATTATTATTTTTATTATTATCGTCATTATTGTTGTTATTATTATTATTATTATTATTGTTATTATCATTATTATTGTTTATGTCGTTAATATCTTTATTACCTTATTATTATTTTTATTATTATCGTCATTATCGTTATTATTGAAACTATCGATATTATTATTATTACTTTAATCGTATTTATCGTATCATTATTAGCGTGCTTATTGTTATTATCACTATTATCGTTAATATCGTTATTATCGTTTTATTGATATCGTTATTATCGTTGTTAGCGTTATTTTTGTTATTATTATTATTATCGTTTTTATCGTTTTTATCATTATTATTGTTATTATTATTATCGTTATAATCGTTATTATTGTTATTATTATTATTATTATTATTATTATTATTGTTATTATCATTATTGTCGTTATTAGTGTTATTTTCGTAATTTTCCTTATTGATGATATTATTATTATTATTATTATTATCGTTATTATCGTTTTTTTCGTTATTATTATTATTATTACTATCGTTATTATCGTAATTATTATTGTTAATGTTACTATTGTTAGTATTAATATCATTCTTATCATTATTATTCGTTTCATCGTTATTATTATTATTATTAATTTCGTTATTATCGTTGTTATCTATATTATTCTTATAATTATTACCGTTATTTTCCTTATTATCGTTATTATTGTTCTATTATTATTGTAATTATCATTATTATTAGTATTATTATATTAGTTATTATCATTAATATCTTTATTATCGATTCTATTTTTAATAATATTATTGTTATTATAGTTATTATTATTATTATTATTATAATAGTTATTGTCATTATTATCGTTATTTTCATTATTATTGTTATTATTAATATTATTATTATCGTTATTATCGTTATTGTCATTATTACTATTAATATTTTTGTTATTATTATCGTTATTATCGTTAATGTCACTATTAGCGTTATAATGTATTATTATTATTATCGTTATTATCGTTATTATCGTTATTATTATTATTATTCTTATTGTCGTTGTTTTAGATATTATTGTTATTATTATTATATTTATTATCGTTATTATCGCCATTATTGTTATTATTATTATTTTTATTACCGGTAATATCGTCGTTATCTTTATTAATATTATTACTATTTTTATTATCGTTATTATTATAATTGTTATTATCGTTATTATCGTCATTAACGTTATTATTTTTATTATTATTATGGTTATTACCGATATTATCGTTATTATCTTTATTATAGTTTTTTTCTTTATTATTATTATTATTATTAGTATTATAGATATTATTGTTACTATTAATATTATTATTATTTCAATTCTCGTTATTATCGTTAATATTATTATCTTAATTTTCGTTGTTGTATTTATTATACAAACTACTATTATAATTATTATCGATATTATCATTAATATTGTCATTAATATTATCGATATTATCATTGTTATCGTCATTATTATTATCATTGATATCGTTATTATCGTTAGTAATGTTATTATTGTTATTATTACTACAAATATTATCGTTGTTATCGTTATTATCTTTATTATTGTTAATATTTTTATTATTATAAATATGATTATCGTTATTATCGTTATTGTCGTTATTATAGTTTTTATTGCTATTAATATTATTATTATTGTCATTCTTATCATTATAATCATCATTATCGTTATTATTGTTATTATTATTATCGTTACTTCCATTATTATTGTTAATGTCTTTATTATTATTATTATTATTATTATTATTATTATTATTATTAATACTGTTATTATCGTTAATATCATTACCATCGTTACTATCGCTAACATAGATATTAGCATTATATATAGTATTAAATAATCTTTATTAGTATTATTAATATTATCGTTTTTATCATTAGTATAGTTATTATTGTAATTATTATCGATGTAATTTTTATTAACCTTAATGTCGTTTTAAATAACTTTTTTAGTATCTTCATTATGGTTATCATCGATATTATTGTTATTATTTCTATTCTTATTATCATAATAATTATTATGCATTATTATCGTTACTGTTGTCATTATTATTTCTATTATTATCTTTATTATCGTTATTATCAATGCTTTTATTGTCGTTATTATCGTTATTATCGTTATTATCGTTATTGTCGTTATTATAGTTTTTATTGCTATTAATATTATTATTATTTTCATTCTTATCATTATAATCATCATTATCGTTATTATGGTTATTATTATTATCGTTACTTCCATTATTATTGTTAATGTCTTTATTATTATTATTATTATTATTATTATTATTATTATTATTATTATTAATACTGTTATTATCGTTAATATCATTACCATCGTTACTATCGCTAACATAGATATTAGCATTATATATAGTATTAAATAATCTTTATTAGTATTATTAATATTATCGTTTTTATCATTAGTATAGTTATTATTGTAATTATTATCGATGTAATTTTTATTAACCTTAATGTCGTTTTAAATATCTTTTTTAGTATCTTCATTATCGTTATCATCGATATTATTGTTATTATTACTATTCTTATTATCATAATAATTATTATGCATTATTATCGTTACTGTTGTCATTATTATTTTTATTATTATCGTTATTATCGTTATTATCAATGCTTTTATTGTCGTTATTATCGTTATTATCGTTATTATCGTTCTATTTCTTATTATTACTATCGTCATTAACGTTACTGTTATTATCGATATTATCGTTAACATCGTTATTATTATTATTGTAATTGTCGTTATTAACGTTATTATCGTTATTTTTGTTATTATCGTTATATTTGCTATTAATATTATCGTTGTTGTCGTTACTATCGTTATTATTGTTATTATTGTTATTATTGTTATTATTATTATTATTATCAAAGTAATCGTTTTTATCGGTCTTATAATTATAATTACTAATGTTATTATCGTTATTATTGTTATTATTGTTATTGTAATTATCATACTTATCGTTATAATTTTTATTTTCGTTAAATTATTATTATTATTATTATTATTATTATTGTAGTTGTCGATATTATTGTTAATATTATTATCATTATTATCGTTATCATCATTATTATTGTTATTACTTATAGCGTAATTAGCGTATTATTGTTATTGTTTTTATAATTATTATCGTTATTATTCTTATGATTATTTTTTCTATTAATATTATTATCTGTATCGGTATTATAGTTAGTATCCATATTTTCATTTTTATAATTATTATTATTATTATAGTTATAATTATTTTTATCGTTATTATCGTTATAATTGTTATTATTATTATCATAATTGCCGATATTATCGTTATTATCTTTATAAATATAAGTACTATTATCTTTAATATCGATATTATCGTTGTTATGATCATTACCGCAATAATTGTTATAATTGTTATAATTACTATTATTATTATCGTTGTTGTCGTCATTGTCGTTATTAATGTTACAGTCGTTGTCATTATTATTACTATTATCGTTATTATCGTTATTGTTATTGTCGTTATTCTAGTTATTTTCGTTATAATTGTTATTATTGTCATTATTACTAATATTATTACCGTCAATATCTTTATTATCAATATTATTGTTATTATTATTATAATTATTATCGTTAATATCGTTATTATCGCTATTATAATAATTATTTTTATTAACGTTATTATCGTTTTTATCGTTATTATTATTATTTCTATTATCGTTATTATCGTTATTAATATTATTATTATATAATATTATTATCGTCGTTATCGTTATTATTGTTATTATTATTATGGATATTCTCGTAATAATCGTTATTATTATTATCGTTTTAATCGTTGTTACCGTTGATACTGTAATTACCTTTATTATTAATATTATTATTGTTATTATTACTACTATTATTATCGTTATTATCGTAATTATCGATTTTATTATTGCTATTATTATTACCATTATGATCGATATTATCGTTATTATTAATAACATAATTATTCTTATTATCTTTATTTGCGTTATTAATTTTATTATTATTATCGTTATTAACATTATTATTGTTATTATTTTTATCGTTAAAAGCGTTATTATCCTTATTATTATTATTACTCTTATCGTTATTGTTACTATTGCTTTATCCTTATTATCGTTATTTTTGTTATTCTTATTATTACCATTGTCGATGTTATTGTTATTATTGTTATTATTATTATCGATGTTATCGTTATTATTGTAAGTAATGTTATTATTCCTACTATTATTCCCGTTATTATCTTTATTGTCTATAGTATTGTTATTATTATAATATTATTATCGTTATTATCATTATAATCGTCCTTATTGTAATTATTGTTGTTACTATTACCGTCAATTTCGTTAATAACTTTACTATTTTTATTAATACTATAATTATTATTGTTATTATCGTTATTAACGTTATTTAATTATTATCGTTATTTTCATTAATATTGTTTTTATTGTTATGGTTATTATAGTTATTATTATTATTATTATTGTCGTTTTTATCGTAATAATCGTTATTTTTATTAGCGTTAATATCGTTTTTATCATTATTACCGTTAAAATTGTTTTTATTACTACTATTATAATCGCGATTATCGTTAATATCGTTATTATTTTTAGTCATTTTAATATTATTATCGTTATTATCATTAAAATTGTTATAAATATTATTGTTATTATTGTCGTTATTATCGATATTTCTTTATTACTATAATCGTAATTATCGTTTATATTTTTACTGTTGTTAATGTTACTTTTATTATCGATATTATCTATACTAATGTTATTGTTATTATCGATAATATAGTTATTGTAGTTATTATTATTATCGTTAATATCGTTATTATTATCATGATTATTATTTTTGTTATCAATATTACAGTTATTGTTATTAATATTATTATTATTTTTCTTATTATTATTATTATTATCGATACTATTGTTATTTCCGTTCTTATTATTTCCGATAGTAGCGTTATTATAGTTGTTATTAATATCGTAAATCACGTTATTATCGTTATTAATGTTATTATTGTTAATTATACTATTATTATTATCGTTATTATCGTTAATTTCGTTATTAATATTATTATTATTATAGTTATTATCGCTATTATCGTTTATATCGATATAATCCATATTATGACTATAATTATTATCGCTATTATTATTATTATTATTTACGTTAATATCGTTATTATCGCAATTAATGTTTTATTATCATCGTTGTCATCGCTCTTATTCTTAATTTTGCTATAATTATTATTATTATTACTGTTATTATCATTTTTATCCTCATTATCTTTATTATTATTATCATTAATATCGTTATTATCGTTTCAACCTTTATTATTTATTATTACTATTATCGTTGTTAACGTTATTATTTTTATCGTTATTTTCATTGTTATCGTTATTATTGTTTTTAGTATTATCGTTATTATAATTATTACCCTATTTTGTTATTATTATCATAGTTATTAAGGCTATTTATATTATTATTGTTATCGATATTATCTATAAAATCGGTATTATTATTATAGTTAATACCATTATTTTCGTCATTATATTTATTATTGTTATTATTACTAATATTATTATCGTTATTACCTTTATTATCGTTATTATTTTTAATATTGTTATTATTAATACTATTATAATCGTTTTTATCGTCATTATCGTTATTATTATTATTGTTAAAACCCTTTTTATTGTTATTATTACTATTAATTCTATCGTTATTATTATTATTATCGACATTATCGTTATTATTGATAATCTCGTTATTGCATATATTATTATTATAATTATTATCTTTATTATCGTTACTATTGTTACTATTGGTGTTACTATTATCGTTATTATCGTTACTATTATTATGGTTATTATCGTTTCTATTATTATCGTTATTATCTTAATTATTGTTATTACTATTATTATTATTAATATCGTTATTATCCATATTAATTTTTTTACTTTTATTAATATTAATATTATTATCGTTATTATCATTATAACGTAATTATTATGATTTTTAATTATTATTATTGACGTAATTATCTTTATTATCGTTATTATCGTTATTATCGTTTCTATCTTTTTAATTATTATTACTATTATAGTTTTATCGTTATATTTATTATCGTTATTATCGTTATTATTGTTATAGTTATTTTCGTTATTATTGATTATATCTTTGTTGACTTTATTATTATTATTATTATTATTGTTATTATCTTTACTGTTCTTATTATTATTATTACTATTATCGTTGTTACCGTTATTATTTTTATCGTTATTTTCATTGTTATCGTTATTATTGTTATTGTTATTATCGTTATTATCCTTATTACCCTCATTTCTGTTATTATTATCATTGTCATTATCATTATTATTGTAATTATTATTATCGATATTATCTATAATTTCGTTATTATTATTATAGTTAATACCCTTATTTTCGTTATTATTGTTATTATTGTTATTATTACTAATATTATTATCGTTATTATAGTTATTATCGTTATTATATTTAATAATGTTATTATTAATACTATTGTTATCGCTATTATCGTTATTATCGTTATTATTGGTATAATTGATATTATTACTTCTATTATAACCGTTATTATCGTTATTATCGTTATTATTGTTATTATTGTTATTGTTATTATCGATATTATAGTTAATATTGTTGTTATTGTTATCGATATTATAGTTATTCTTGTTATTATCGTTTTAATTATTATTATTATTAATATCGTTATTATCCTTATTATCGTTATTACTGTTATTAATATTAATATTATTATCGTTATTATCATTATAATCGTTATTATTATGATTTTTATTGTTATTATTATTGTCGTTATTATCTTTATTATCGTGATTATTATAGCAGTTATTATCGTTTTTATCGCTATGTTTGATATTATTTTTATAATTATTATTAACGATATTATAGTTAATATTGATATTATTATTATCGATATTATCGTAATATTGTAATTGTTATTATCGATACTATCGTTAATATAGATATTATAATTATCGTTAAAATCATTATTATCATTGTTATTGTTATTAATATTAATAATATTAAAATTAATATAAATACTGTTATTATCGTTATTAATTTTATTATCGATATTATTTTTATTATTTTAAATATTATTTTCGTTATTCTCATTACAATCATTATTAATTTTATTATTGTTATTAATATTATCAATATTATCGTTATTATCGTTATTATCAATATTATCGTTATTATCGTTATTATTGTTATCGTTATTGTTAGTATTCTCATTATTACCATTATTATCGTACTATTGTTATTATTATTATCGTTGTTATCGTTATTATCCTTATTTTGGATATTATTAATATTATTTTTATCGTTTTTTTCGTTGATATCGTTATTATTGTAATAATTATTTATGTTATTATCTTTATTATCGTTATTATTGTTCTAATTATTTTTGATATTATCGTTATTATTGTTATTATTGTTATTATTATTATATTTATTATCATTATTATCGTTATTATAGTTATTATCGTTATTATCGTTATTATATTTTGTATTATTATAATTATTATTATTATTACTATTATTATTATTATTATTATTATTATTATTATTATTATTATTGTCGTTATTATAGTTATTATTATTATTATTATTTTCGATATTTTCGTTATTACCGATATTAATTATTCGTAATATCGTTATTATCGCAATTATTAATATTATTGTTATTTGTACTACTATTATTATCGTTATTATTTTTACTATTGTTAATATTGTTATTATTACTACTATTATCGTTATTATCGTTATTATTATTACTATTGTTATTATTATAAATATTATTATCGTTATTATCATTATAATTGTTATTATCGTTATTACTTTTATTTTTGATTATAGTTAATATTGTTAATCTCGTTGTTATCTTTATCATTATTATTACTGTTACTGTTATTATCGTTATTATCGTTATTATTATTATTATTATTACTATTATTATTACTTCCTGTGAGTAGAAGGAGTTAGAATACTCCCTTAATACACCCTGCTTGTCGTAGGAGGCGACTAACATGGACTGTGTGAATGGCGAGTGAATGTTCTTGTACGGCTAATCCTACCTTTGTTCTTCTTTTAGATCTTTTTCTAATCTTTCTCTCACTATCAAGCTTCTTTCCGTTCCCTGCCTTTCCTTTGGGCACCTCGCCTCCCAATAATTATATTTCTTATGATGGATAGTACATAAAAAGTTAAATTCTGTCGTGGGAGGGACTTACACTCCACGGCGGTGTCAGGTGGTTTTAGGGCAGGCCACCCACCGTCGTCATCCAGCATCTGCCAGGAGTAAATTTTCTAACTGATGCAGGCGCAATTAAAAGAGTAGCCACAAGCCCGCCGCAGTTGCATCAAGAAAGCCTCAAAAGATCAAGGCAAGAAACGACGACGACCAAAGCCACCAAGAGGTCGGAGGTCGTTAAGAAGAAATGAAATTAGGACAAACCAGCGACGAAAGTGATGAAACACACACAGTAGGAGAAAAAGAAACCGAGCAAATCGGAGGAAAGGCCGACAAAGAGAACAAGGCCGGACGCGATCCTCCTGAAACCTGCGCAAGGTAAATCTTATGCAGACGTAGTCGGAGACTTCCACCAGCGGAACAGGGGTACACCTTAGATCGTTCCGGCAGATCAGAATTGGAAGGGTTCTCCGCGAACTTAAGAAAACCACTGCGCATATCAGGTCCTCATTTGTATAAAACCTGAGGAAAGAAGTTGGAGAAACGAGCTGCATCACAGAACTGTTCCCTAGAAGTACGCTGGAGATACGGGACTGCGATTGCTACACATTGGTGATGGAAGTCGAGGTGGCCCTAAAGAGGACCCTGCCAGACTACGCGGGGAAACTAGTGGTTAAATTGACGAACCCCAACGCGAGACAACAACGCTTGCACCTCATCAGACTAGAAGAGGAAACAGCTGCGAAGCTTTTAAAGGTCCGCCGAGTGCTGGACGGCATCGTCAGCTGCAGGGTCAGGCGAAGAGCAGAAGTGAGGAGATGCTACCGCTGTCTCAAATTTGGTCACTATAGCGCCACGTGCAATAGCTCTGATCGCAGTAGGTTCTGCTATTTCTGCGGCGGCACGGGGCACACGATCAAAGACTGCAAGGTCAGCGAACCGACTTGCTTCTTATGCTGCAATAGTATTGTTGAACCTAAGAAGCACTTGGCGGGATCAAGGGCCTTCAAAACTTTCAAAGAGGCCCATGCAACAGCCAAAAAGAGGAAAACAGGACGAGTGTACTTCAGGGTAATCTCAATAAGAGCAGGACGGTGCACCAACTCCTAACCCGGCTCTACTCTGAGAAATAAGCTGATATCGTTTTAATCAGCCAACAATACCAGGACAGAGCGGGCTTAGGATGGTACGCAGACGAATTGGGCACCTCGGCCCTCTGGATCTCAGATTCCCGTCAAATACATGTATCGGATCCAGGATCCGGATGCGGATACGTTTGGGTGGGACACAATTCGACGACTTATGTCAGCGTATATCACACCCCGAACGACCGGATAGACGACTGCCAGTCTAAATTGGACGATCTGGAAGACTCGCTGCGGGAAATGCAAGGCGATCTCATTGTGGCTGCAGACATCAATGCCAAAGTTCTCGAATGGTGGGAGACCAGAACGGCCTCCAGAGGAAGGCGAATCATGGAGTCGGTGTTGAGCCTAGAGCTATCAGTACTCAATACTGCCTCGACACAAAGCATCCGTAGGCCCGGCTACAGAGAGACGATCACGGACGTCTTTCTAGTGAACAAACAACTTGTGGCAAGGGTCGCAGGCTGGCGTGTAATAGAGGATTATACCGGGAGCGATCATCAGTACATACTCTTCGATGTACCCGATAGGATGATAGTCGTGACAATTGCAAAACGACACCTCCGGTGGTACATTCCAAGAATGGACCGAAATAGGCTGTCTTCGGTCATTGAAGAAGGATGGAGATCACTTCAAAATGCATCCGCGAGTCTATCGCCACCAGCACAAGCCAGGATGATTACTGCAGCTACTATGCAGCTCATCCAAAAGGCTTGCGCGATAGCGGTGACAGAGAAGGGCACGAAACGGCAGAGGCGTCCTGCATACTGGTGGACGAACGAGATCGCAGATCTTCGTAAGAAGTGCGTAAGTCTTCGCTGTTTAGCACAATGAGCGAAGAGACGCGATCTCGATACTGCTTCCCTGGCAACAGGGAGGGCATATTCACCGCCCCGTGGAAGAAAGCGAGGCTTGTACTCATCAGCAAGGTCAAGGGTCCAGCAGATGCAGCTTCGTTATACAGTCCTATCTGTATGCTCGATACGGCTGGCAAGCTCTTGGAGAAGCTGCTTAGGCCACGGCTGCACGTAGCCGTGTGGGTAGCGGAGGATCTTGTTGCCCGTCAGTATTGATTTCGATCAGGCCTCTCCACCATCCACGCAGTTCAGGATGTTGTCACGGCCGCTAAGATGACCCAGCGCGGGAATTACCATTCCCGCCCTTTGTGTCTGCTGGCCACCTTAGACGTGAGAAATGCCTTCAACTCCGTCAGGTGGTACTTGGCAATGGAAGCGCTCGAACGTAATTTCAGAGTTCCGTGGTACATACTCCGAATACTCGGGGATTACCTGAACGAGCGCTTCCTAGAATACAATACTGGCGATGGCCCAAGAAACTTGGAATTGATATCGGGGGCAGCTCATGGATCCATACTATGACCAGATATCTGGAATATATTTTACGAAAGTATCCTTCGTATGGCAGTCCCTGATTGTGCTTTCTTGGTTGGGTACGCAGACGACACTGCAGTTGTCATAACGGCAAGAGACACGGAGGGGGCACAAATGCAGCTTAAACAGGTCATGCGCAGAGTCATCTCCTGGATAGAAGAACACGGGCTTATTATCGCTTTTACCGTTAAATTCGATTTTGTCTTTATTACCGTTATTATCGTTATTATCGTTATTATTTTATATAATTATTATCGTTATATCGTGACCGTTATTATCTTCATTATCGTTATTATTGTTGTTATTGCTACTAATACGAATATTATTATTGTAATAACCGTTAAATTCGTTTTTGTCTTTATTATCGTTATTATCGTTATTATTTTATATAATTATTATCGTTATATCGTGACCCTTATTATCTTCATTATCGTAATTAGAGTTATTATTGTTACTGTTGTTACTATCCTTATTATCGTTATTATTATTATTATTTTCGTTATTAACGTTATTATATTTTTTATCAATATTATTATTATTATTGTCGTTATTATTGATATTATCGTTATTATTATTATTATTATTGTTATTATTATTATTATCGTTATTTTCGTTATAAATGTTATTATTAATATTTTATCGTTATTTTTATTATTATCGTTATTAACCTTATTAGTATTATGAATATTATTGTTATTATTTTTGTTATTATCATTGTTATCTTTAATATCGTTTTTACTTTCAATATTGTTAATATTATTATTATTATTATTATTATAGTTATTATTGTCTTTATTATCGCTATTATTGTTATTATTACTAACTTTATTAACGTTATTGTCGTTATTATTTTTATTATTATTTTAGTTAATATGGTTATTATCGTTATTATTTTTATTATAATTATCATTATTATGATTATTATTATTATCGTTATTATCGTTATAATTGTAATTATTATTAACGTTATCATTCTTATTATTTTTTATTATTATTATTGTTGCTATTATTACTTTTATTATCGTTATTATCGTTACTATTGTTATTATTATTTACGTTAATATAGTTATAATCCTTATTATTGGTAATTTTATTACTATTATTATAGTTATTAACTTTATTATTGTTATTAGTATTATTATTATTATTGTCGTTATTATCGTTATTATTGTTATTGAGATTATAGATTTTTTCTTTATTATCGTTAGTACCGTTATTATCGTTATTATTATAATTTGCGTAATTATTGTAATTATTATTATTGTAACAATCCTTATTATCGTAATTATCGTTATTAATTCTATTATTATTATCCTTGTATCGTCATTATAGTTACTATCGTTACCATTATCGCTATATCGTTATTATCGTTATTAATGGTATTATTATTACTATTTTTATCATCATCGTCATTATCGTTATTATCATTATTATCGTTATTATCTTTATTTTTATTATTGTTTTCATCGTTGTTATCGTTATAATTGTTATTATTATTATCTATTTTACCGCTAATATCGTAATTATCGTTATTGTCCTTATTATTATAATTATCGTTATGATTGTAAATATTAATATTGTTATAATCGTTATATTCGTAATTAACGTTATTAATTTTATTGTTATATTTGATATTATTATTATTGTTATTATAATTATTATCGTTATTATTTTTTTACCTATAATACTATTTTTATAATTATCGTTATAATCGTTATTATATATACTGTCGTTGTTATTATTGTCGTTTTTATAGACAATATTATAATCGTTATCATCGTTTTTATTATTAATGTTTTAATCGTTATTAATGTAATTATCGTTACTAATTTTATTATTACTATCGTTATTAACGTTATTATAGTTATTATCGTTATTATTTTCGTTATTATCGTTATTATCGTTATCATCGTTATTACCTTTAAAATTGTTATTATTGTTATAATCTTTATTATTATTTCTATTAGTGTCATTATTAATGTATTTATTGTTATTATTATTATCGTTAATATCTATTTTAATGTTAATATTGTTATGATTTATAATATTATTATTCCTATCGTCATTATTATTATTATCGTTATTATTGTTATTATTATTATTATTATCGTTATTATTGTCATTATTTTTAATCACTTTATTATTTTTGGTATTATTATCGGTATTATCGTCATTAATGTTAATATTACCATTATTGTAATTATTATTATTATTATTATTATAGTTATTATTATTATTTTTATTATTATTATTATTATTATTATTATTATTATTATTATTATTATTATTATTATTATTATCGATTTAAAATTTATTATCATTATTATCGTTATTATTATTATTATTATTATTATTATTATTATTATTATTATTATTATTATTATTATTATTACTCTTATTATTATTATTACTATTATTACTATCGTAGTCATTATCGATATTATTGTTATTATTATTATCTTTATTACCGGTATTATTGTTACTTTTTCATAATGATTATCGTAATAACCATTATTATAGTTTTATTGTTATTATTACTATATCTATAGTGTCGTTATTATAGTTATTATCGTGATAATTGTTATTATTATTATCGATTTTATCATTATTATTATTATCGTTATTATCGTTATTATTGTTAATTTTATTAACGACATTATTACAATAATTTTTATTGTTGTAATCTTTATTATCGTTATTATGATTATCGTTACTATCGTTATTATTATTATTACTTTTATCATTGTTATCGTCATTATTGTTATTATTATTGTCGTTTTTATCTTTATTATCATTATTATTATTATTATTGTTATTTTTATTATTATCATCATTATCGTTATTATTTTTACTATCGATATTATTTTTATTATTGTTATCGTTATAATCATAATTATTTTTATCTTAACTATCATTTTTATCGTTAATATAGTTATATTCATTATTATCGTTAATATTGTTAATTTTACTACAATTGTTATTTGTTATTATCACTATTATCGTTATGATTTTTATTGCTATTAGCGATATATTCATTATTATTATTATCGATATTATCGTCATAATCGTTTTTATTGATATTATTATTATTATTTTCAATATTATCATTATTTTCGTTAATATCGTTATTATCTTTATTATTTTTATCATTCTCGTTATTATTGTAGTTATCGGTATTATCGTTATTATTATTATTATTATTTTTGTCGATATTATCATTATTAATTATATAGTTATTATCAAGATTATCGTTATTATTGAAATTAACGTTATTAACATTATTATTTTATTTATTGTAATCATTATTACCTTATTATAAATAATATTTTCTTTATTATCATTAATATCGTTGTTGTCGTTAATACTGTTATGATTTCTGTCGTTATAATAGTTATTATCGTTTATGTTGTATATCTATTATCGTTATTCTCGTTATTACTCTGATTATTATTATAACTATTATCGCTATTACCATTATTATTACCATTATTATCGTATTATCGTTATTATTGTTCTTATAATTATCCTATTAACGTCAATATCGTTATTACCTTTATAGTTGTTATTATTATTATAGTTTCTAACGTTACTATCGTTATTATCGTTATTATTGTTATTATTTTTATTGTTATTGTCGATATTATTGATAATATTTGTTATTATTATTATCGATATGATCGTTATTATTGTTATTATTATTATCGCTAATAACCTTACTTTCGTTATTATTGTTATGATAGTTATTATTAATAATATTATTATCGTTATTATCGTTTTTATCGTTATTATTTTTGTCATTATTATTATTATTATAGTTATTATCAATATAATCATTATTAGCATTATTATTGTCATTATTATTACTGATATTATTGCTAATAACGTTGTTATTTTTAGTATTATTTTTATTGTTATCCTTATTATCATTATTATCGTTATTATCGTTAATATCGTTAATATTTTTATTTTTATTATTATTATTATCGTTCTTGTCGTTATTTTTATAATCGCTTTTATCGTCATCATCGTTATTATAGTTATTATTATTATTAATATTTTCGATTTCATCTTTAATATTGTTATTATTAATATCGATAATATCGTTATTATCGATATTATTTTGTCGTCAATATCGTCATTATCGTAATTGTAGTTATTATCGCTATTATTGCTACAATTATTAACGTCATTGACTTTATTATTACTAATATTGTTATTATTACTTATCGTTATTACCGTAATTATGGTTGTTAGCGTTATTATTGTAATCGTTATTATCGTTATTATTATTATCGTTAATATCGTTACTTTGGTTTTTATTGTTATTATTATAAAGGTATAATAAAGATAAGTAAATAATAAATATAAATAATAGTAATAATAGGGATAATAACGATAACAACGTTAATAATAACAATAATAACGATAATAATGGTAATAATAATAACGATAATGTAGATAACAGCGACAATAATATTAATAATAATAACAGTAACGATAATAACGGAAATATAGTTAATAATAAAAGAAATAATAACAATAATGACATTAATAAGGATAATATCGATAATATGGATAATAATAATAAAAACTATAATGATAATATAGACAGTAATATTAACAGTATTAACGATAATATCTATGATGATAATAATAATAATATTAACAATAATAATGATAATAACGATAATAAAGATAATAATGATAATAATAATAATAATCGTAATAACAAAAGTAACGATAATAAAGTTAATAACGATAATAACGATAGTAATAAAAAGGATAAGGCCGATAATAATAATATTAATAACGATAATAACGATAATAATAATAATAATAATAACGATAATAACTATAACAATAATAATGATAATAACGATATGACTAGTAATAATAATACCTATAATAACGATAAAAACGTTAATGTCAATCATAATATTAACAATAAAAGCAATAATAACGATAAATGCTAATGTAATAATTATAAAAATAACGATAAAAACGGTAATGAGAATAACAATAATAACGATAATAAAGGTAGCAACGATTGTAACGATAAAAGTAATAACAATAATAACGATATTTACGATATAAACGATAATAATAATAACAATAAAAATAATAACGATAATAACGGTAATAATAGTAGTCATGATAACAATAATAACAATAATAACGAAAATAACTATAATATTAATAACAATAACAATAAGGATAGTAACTATAATAACAAAAATATTAATATCGATAAAAACAATAATAAAATTAATAACGCTAATTACGATTATAACGAAAATAATAATATCAATAATAAGGAAAATTACGATGATAATAATTATATTAATAACAATAATAATGATAATATTGATAATAACGATAAAAGCAATAATAATAACAATAATAATAACGAAAAACACGATAATAATAATAACGACTCTAAGGATAATAGTAATAATAATAATAACGATATTAACGATTATATCGATAATAATAATGACAATAATAAAGATAATAGCGATTATTATTATAATAACGACAATAATAATAATAATAACGATATTAGCGACAGTAATGATAATAATAATAACTATTATATCGATAATAACGAAAATAACGATAATTACGATAATAACAATAATATCGATAATAATTAAGACGTAAATAACGACCATAATAATAATAATAATAACGATAATAACGATAATAATAATAATAAAAATAACGATAATAAGGATAATAAAGAGAATTACTATAATAATGATAATAATAATAATAATAATAACGATATAAACGATATTGTCGACAATAATAATAATAATAAAAACGATAATATCGTTAAAAATAATGACTATAGATTCGATAATAAAGATGTTAAAAAAATATCTATAATAATAATTAATATGACAATAATAACGGTAAGAACAATAATAATAACAATAGTAATTAAAAAACGAAATATCATTATTAATAAGGACAATTATAAAGATAATAACAATAAAGACGACATTATCGATAATAATAATAATAATAGTAATAAAAATAAGGATAATAACGATAATGACGTTAATGATAATAATAATAACAACAATAATAATGATATTAACGATAATAACGATAGTAAAGACAATTATAGGAACAATAACAACAAAAAAACGATATTAACAATAATAATAATAATGATAATATCAATAATAAAGAAATATCGATAATTATAAGAACAGTTATAACGATAATAACTATATCGACGATAATAATAATAATCATAATAATAATAATAAGGATAATAACGATAATTACGATAATAACGATAATGATAATAATAATAAAAATAAAATAAAGATAATTCCGATAATAAGCATAACAATAATATTCATAATAATAATAACACTACAAATAGTGATAACGATAACAAAGATATTGACTACTATAATAATAATAATAATAATAGCAATAATAAAGATAATAACAATAATAATAATACCAATAATAACAAAAATAAGACAAATTATCATAATTATTATAAACATAATATCGATAACAACGATAATAACGATAATTTGGGTAATAGTAGTATAAATAATAACAATAATAACGTTTGAAACGACAATTACAATAATCATAATAACAATGATAACAATAATATCGATAATAAAAATAACGATAACAAAAAAAGTAATAATAATAATAACGATAATGACGATAATAATGGTAATAATAATGACGTTAATAATGATAATATCGCATAATAATAGTTATGATAATGACAATATTAATAATAACAATAATAACGATAATAACGATAATTGTAGTAATAATAATAACGATAATAACGATAAGAGTAGTAATAATTATAACGATAATAACGATAATAGCAGTAATAACTTTTATAATAATAACGACGATAATAATAATTACAATAACGATAATAACGATATTAATGATAATAACGTTAATAAACGTAACAATAAAAACGAAAATAACGATAATAACAATAATAAAAGTAACAATAATAAACGTAACAACGATAATTTCGATAAGAACGATTATAATATTTATAATAACGATGATAACGATAATATGGATAATGATCATAATTACAAGAATATTAATATAAATATAAATAATAATAAAGATAATAACGATAATAATAGAAAGAACAATGAAGATAATAAGGATAATAACGATAATAATAATTACAATAATAGGGAATATAATATTAATAATAATAACGACTATAACGATAATAGTAAATATATTAATAAAGTTAATAACGATATAAACGACATTAACTATAATAATAATAAAAATTATAACAATAATAACGATAATAACGTTAGTAATAATATTAATAAGACGGATAATAAAGATAATTTGGATAATTGTAGTAATAATAATACCAATAATAACAATAATAACGATATTAACGAGAGTAACGATAATAATAATAACAATTATAACGATTCTAACGTTAAAAACGACAATTATAATAATCGTAATGACGATGATAACATTAATATCGATAATAAAAACAACGATGATAACGATAATAATTACGATAATAATGACGATAATAATGATAATAACGTCTAATAATTGTTATGACACTATCTATAATAATAATAACTATATTAATGATTAAGATGATTATTATCATAAGAACGATAATAATATAAATTATAATAAAAATAATAATAAAAGATAATAACGATATTAACGATAATAACGATAATTAAGATAATAACTTCACTAATAATAATAATAATAATAATAATAACGATAATAAGGATAATAACAATAATTATAACTGTAATAATAGCAATTATAAAAATAATAACCATAATAACTGTAATAACTATAACAATAATAACTATAATAACGATAATATTGTTAATAATAACAATAATAACGATAATAACGAAATTATTAATGATGATATTGACGATAATAATAATAATAGAAATATCAATAGTAACAATATTAACGATAATGTCTTTTATAAAGATAATAATATTAACGATAATGACGATGATAATAATAACGATAATATCGAAAACAACGAAATTAACAATAACAGCGATAATATTAATAAAATTAATAATGATATTTAAGTAAATAATTAAATAATAATATCGATGATAACGATAATAACGATAATATTAATAATAATATTAATAACAATAATAAAGATAATAAAGATAATATCGAAGATAATTATGATGATAATGACGATAATAATATTAATAATAATAACGATATCAACGATAATTACGATAAAAACGATAATAAAAATAACGATTATAACGATAATAGCAATAATTATGATTAGGATACTAACGTTAAATAAGATAATAAAAATAAGAATAATAACGGTTATAACGATATTAACGGTAATAACGATAATAATAGTAACAATATTAACGATTATAGCGATAATAATTATAATGACGATAATAACGATATTAAAAGTAAAAATATTAACGATAATAAAGATAAAATTAATAAAAATAATAACGTTAATAACGATAATAACAATAATATCGTTAATAATAATAATAGTTGTAATAATAATAATAAAGATAATATCGAAAATATTGAGAATAACGAATTTAATATTAATGATAACGACGATAGTAATAATGGTAATAACGATAATAACGATAATGATAATAACGATAGTAGTTTAATAACGATAATAAGATTACAAATAATAACACTAATAAGTATAATGAAGATAATAAAGAAAATAATAATAACGATAATGATGACAATAATAATAATAATAATAACGATAACGAAGGTAAATGTAATAACGTTGACAGCGATAATAATAATAACAATAATAATGATAATTATAATACTAATAATAACGATAATAATAAAAGCAATAGTAATGGTAATAACAAAAGAGATAATAATTGAATTAACTATAATAACGATAATAACGGATATTACGATAATAACAATAATAAGAACTTTAAAACGATAATAGCAATAATAATAATAAAAACGAAAATGTTAATGAAGATAATAATAATTATAATTACAACGAAAATATCGATAATAATAATAAGTATATTAACGATAATAAAGATAATAACGACAATAATATTAATAATAATATTAAACACAACGATGATAACGATGAAAACGATAATAACTAAAATAATAATAACGATAATAACGATAAAATCGTTAAAAACAATAAAAATATTACCAATAATATCGATAATAATAATAGTAATAATAAATATAATAACGATAATAACGATAAAAACGACTATAATAATAAATTTAATAACGAAATAATAATATTAATAACAACAATAGTAATGATAATACAGATTATAACGATAATAATATTAACGATAATTACGACAACATTAATAATATTAATAAAGATAATTACGATAATAACAATTATAATATTAACGATAATAACCACAATAGTATTAATAATAATAATAACGATAATAACGATAATAACGAATATAACGATATTAATAGTATTTATAATATTAATAATAATAACGATAATTAGTATAATAACGATAATAATAGTGGTAATATTAAAAAAAAAACAATAATAACGATAATAACGTTTATGCAGATAATAATATTAATGATATTAACGACAATAATAATAACAATAGAAACGATAATATCGATATTAACGATATTAATAATAATAATAATAATAAAAATAATAGCGTTATTAACGATATTAACGATAATAAAGATAATAACCACATAATGATAATGAAGATATTATCGATAATAATACTAATGATAATAAAGTTAATAACGATAATGACGGTAATAACGATAATTGCGTTAGTAATAACGACGATTTTAACGATAATATCGATTATAATAATTAAAATATTTACGATAATATAGATAATAATAATAACTATAGAAAAGATATTAACGTTAATAATAGAAGAAACTTTAATAATATTAAGAATAATATCTATAATTACGATAAAGAGGATAATCATAGTAGTAATAATAACAGTAATAACAATAATAACGATAAAATCGAGTTTAACGACAATAATAATAACGATAATATCGATAATAAAGATAATAACGATAATTACGTTAATAACGACAATAATAATATCGATAATAAGAGTAAATAATGATAATATTAGTAGAAATAACGACAATAATAACAATAATAAAGATAAGAACGATATTAATATCAACGATAATATCTACAATATTGATATTGATAATAACGCTAAATACGATAATAACGATAATAAAGATAATAATAATAACAATAATAACGATAATATTGCTATAATAATTATAAGAATAACAATAATAACGATAATAGTAATAATAATAATAACGATAATAACGATATCAACGATAACAACGATAAAAATGATAATAATAATAATGATAAAAGTGATAATAACAATTATAAAGAGAAAATAAATAATAATAATAAAAACGATATTAACGTTAATAACGATAATAATATTAACAATAATAACAATAATTACGAAAATAATGATAATAACGATAATAATATTAACAATAATAACAATAATAACGATAATAAAGGTAATAACGATAATAATAGAAGCAAAAATAACAATATTAAGAATAATAACTATAATAACGATAATAAGGATAATAATAGTAGTAATAATAACAGTAAGAACAATAATAACGTTTAAAACGATTTTAACTATAATAATAATAACAATAATAACGATAATATCGAAAATAATATTAACAATATTTACGATAATATCGATAATAATAATAATAAAAATAAAAATCATAATGATCATAACGATAACATCGAAAATCATAACAATGAAACTAACGATAATAATAATAATAATAATATCGATAGTAACAATAATAATGATAATGATGATTATAATAATAATAATAATAGCAATTATAACAATAATAACGATAATAATGATATTTAAATTATAAATAATAACAATAATAAAGATAATAGTAAAAAAATAATAACGTTAATAACGATAATAACGATAGTAACGATAATAATATTAAAGAAAATAACAATATTAACGATAACAACGATAATAACATTAATATTCATAATGACAATAACGATAATATCGATATTAATATTAACAGTATTAACGATAATAATAATTATATAAGAACGATAATTAATATAATAACGAAAATAATAATAATAATAATAATATTAATAATAATAATAATAATAATAATAATAATAATAATAATTATAATTTCAATAATAATAACAATAATAACGATTATAATGGTACTAACAATAACGATAATATCGATAATATTGATAATAATTGTAATAATATTAGCATTATTAAAATTATAACGATAATAACGATAATATCCATGATAACGAAATTAATAATTACGATAAAGACGGTAAAAACAATAGTAATAACGATAGTAACGATAATAACTATAATAACGTTAATAATAATTTTAGTAACATTAATAAGGATAATAACGATAAAGATAGTAGTAATAATAACAATAATAACGACAATAACGACAATAACAATAATAATGACAATAACGATAGTAATGATAATAACGAAAATAACGATAATAACGATAATAACGAAAAGATAATAATAATAATAACGGTAATAACGATAATAACAACAATAGTACCATTAGGATTATTAATTATAATAATAACATTATTGACGATAATATATTATTACGATTATTAACGATTATTATATTAACGATAATAATATTTTAACGATTATAATATTAACGATAATAACGCAAGAATAATAATAATAATAACGATAATAACGATAATACAGATAATAAATATAAGGATAATGAAGATAATAACAATAACAATATTAGGGATAATAACGATTATTACGATTGTAATAAACACAATATTAACGATTATATCGATAATAATAATAATTTTATAACTATAATAACGAAAATTACGGTACTAAAGATAATAACGATAATAGCGATAATAATATTAATGATACGAACGATAATATCGATTATAATAATAAAAATATTAACAATAATATTGATTATAATAATATCAACAAAAAAAATAATGAAGATAACAACGATAATAACGATCATAATAATATCGATAATAGCGATAACAGTAATAATAATAATAACAATATTAATGATAAAATCGATAATATAATAAGAATAAGGTAGATGACTTTGATGTTAACGTTAATCAAGATAATAATAATAACAATAATAACGGTAAGAATGAAAATAATAATAATAATAACGATAATAACAATAATAACGATGATAACATTAATAATAAAAACTATAATTACGATTATATCGGTAATAAAAATAGCATTATTAACGATAATAACGGTAATAATAATAATAATAATAAAAATAATAACGACAATAACGATAATTAAGCTAATAACGATAATAATTTTAATAAAATTAATAACAATAATAATGATAATAACAATAATAATAGTAATGTTAATAACGATATTAACGATATTTACGATAATAATAATAATAATTATTAAGATAAAAACAATATTAACGTTTTTAAGGATAATAATAATAACGATAATGACGATAATAATTCTGCTTATGATAATAGAAATTAGGATAAAAATGATAATATCAATAATAATAATGATATTATTATTGTTAATATCGATAATAATAATAAAAAAATAATAGCAATAATATCGATAATAACGATAATAACCATAATAATAATGATGATAATAACAAGAATAGCGATAATATTATTACTAATAATAAAGATAATAACGATATTAATGGTAATAGCGATAATAACGATAATAACGATAATAATAATAACGATAATAACGTAAATAAAGATAATAACGACAATTGTAATAATAGTAACAATAATGACGATAATAAAGGTAATAATAAAAAAATAATAACGTTAATAACGATGATAACGATAATAACAATAATATTAATAACGATAATAACGATAATATTAATATTAATTATCTCAGTATTAACGATAATTATAATATTTATAAGACCGATAATTAATATAATAACGATAATAATAATAATAATGAGAATAATAACAAAAATAATAACAATAATAACGATAGTAACGATAATAACGTTAATAATAATAACGATAATGACGATAATAATAATAATAATAATAACAATAATAACGATTATTATGTTAATAACGATAATAATAATAACGATATTAACGATAATAGCAATAAAAACAATAAGGATAAGAACAATATTTACGATAACAACGATAATAACAATAATATTAAAAACGATGAAAATGATAATTTCAATAATAATAATAACAATATTAACGATAATAATAATAATTATTAGATCGATATTAAAGATAAAAAAGACAATAATAATAGTAATAAGAAGAAGAATAACGATAATAACGATACTAATAATAGTAATAATAAGAATGATAAAAATAATAATGATAATAATGATAATATCGATAATAATAAAAATGATAATAACAATAATAATAATAATAATAGTAAAAACAATAATAACGATAATAACGATAATAACTATAATTATAATAAATACAGTAATAACAATAATAACGATTATAACGATTATAGCCGTAATAACTATATTAATAATAACGATATTGACGGTAATAAAAATAATAACAATATTTTCGATAATAACGATAATTACTATAATAAAGATAATAATAAAAATAACAAAAATAACGATAATGATGATAATACTTAAATAATAATATTATAAACGACAATAATAATAGTAAAGTGAATTATTATAAAAATAATAAAATTAATAGGGATAATAATGATAATGACGATAATAATAAAAATGATAATATCGATAGTAATAATAATATTATTTACATTAATAAAGATAATAAGGATAATAATTATAATATTTGAAACAATAATAACGACAATAATTATAGCAATAATAACGATAGTAACAATAATGAGGCAATAATAATGACAATAATTACGATAATAACGATAATAATGACGATAATAATGATTATAACGGGAATAATAACGATCATATCGGTAAAAAGGGAAATAACAACGATAATATCGATAATAACGATAATAATAATAATAATGATAACGATAATATAGATAATAATATTAACAATTATAACGATACTTACAATAATAATATTAATAATAATAACAATAATAACGATAATTATAATAATAAAATTAATAACGATAATGACGGGAATAGCAATCATAACGATAATAACGTTAATAAACATAATAACGATAGTAGTAATATTAATAATATAAATAATAAAAATAATAACAGTAATAACGGAAATAATGATAATAAATATAATAACAAATACGATAATAACAATAAAGCGATATAAACTTAGTATTGATAATAACGGTAATAACGATAACAATAATATCAATATTAACGATAATATCGATAATAATAATAACAATAATAACGGTAATAGTGATAATAATAACAACAATAATTATAGAATTAACGTTAATAACGATAACAAAAATAACAATAATAACGCTAATAATAATAATAATGCAAATAATGATAACTACGATAATAACGATAATAATAATAACTATAATGAAGATAATAATTATAACAAAAATAATAACGATAATTACGATAATAACGATATTAACGAAAATAATAGATGTAATAATAACACTAATCACAGTAATAACGATAATAAACATAATAGTGGTCATAATAATAGTAATAATAAAGATAATAACGCTAATAATTATAATAATAATAATAACGATACTAACGATTATAACAATAATAACGATAATAGTAATAACAAAAACAACGATAATAATGATTATAACTATAATAATAAGAATAATATCAATAATAACGATAATAACGACAATATTAAAAAAATAATAATAATAACAATAATGACGAATAGAACGATAATAACGATAGTAACGATAATAACGATAATAAAAATAATATTAACGTTAATAACCATAATAACGGTAATAATAATAATAATATTATAAATAATAACGATAATAACTATAATAAAGGAAAGAATAATAACGATTATAACAATAATAGCGATAATAGTAATAACAAAAATAACGATAATAATGATTATTACTATAATAATAAGAATAATATCAATAAGAACGATAATAACGATAATATTAAAAAAATAATAATAATAACATTAATGACGAATAGAACGATAGTAACGATAATAACGATAATGACGATAATAAAGATAATAACAATAAATATAATATCGATACCAACGATTATAACGATAATAATAATTATAGTATTCACAATAGCAACGATAATAACAATATTAACGATTGTAAGGGTAATCATAACATAATTAACAAAAATTAAAACACTATTAACAGTAACAAAGATAGTGACGATAAGATTAATAATAATAATATCGTCATTAACGGTAATAAAAGTAATAATAACGATAATAATAACGGTAATAATAATAACATTATTGACCATAATAACGACAATAATAACAACAATACTGACAATAGTAATGATAATAACTATAATAACGATAATAATTATAATGAAGATACTAATAATAATAATAACATTAATAACGATAATAACAATAAAAAAGATACAATAATAACGATAATAACGATAATAACGATAATAATAATTGCGATTTAATAATAATAATAATAATAATAATAATAATAACGATAATAATAATAACAATATTAACATTAATAGCGATAATATCTATAATAATGTTAATAACGATAATAATAATGACAATAATAACATTAATAACAATTATAATTCTATTAACGGTATTAATGTTCATAATAATAACAATAATACTGATAACAACCATAATAACGATAACAATGTTATTAATTAGAACAATAATAACAATTATAAAGATAATAACGATAATGACGGTAATAATTGTAGTAATAATATCAATAATAACAGTAAAAGCGATAATATTGATATTAACGATAATAACGATTATAATAATAACAATAATTACGATAATAACAATATTATCGATAATAATAATAACGATATTAAAGATAATATCGATAATAATAATAATAATATTCACGATTACATAGATAATAGTAATAATAATAATGACAATAATAACGATAATAACGATAATAACGATAATATAAATATTAATATTATCAATAATTAAAATAATAACGTTAATAATGATCATTACGATAATAAAGAATAAAACATAATAATAATAAAGATAATAACGATAATAATAACAATAATACTAATAATAATAATATAAATTATAATAACATTAATGGCGATGTTAATGATATTAATAATTACGATAAAAACGATAATAAATATAATAACAATAATAATATTAACGATATTAACGACAATAGTAATAATAATAATAATTATAATAACAATAATAACGATAACATCAAAAATATTAATAATAATAATAATAATAAAAATAATAATAGTAACGATAATTATTAGAATAACGATAATAATCGTGGTGACATTTACAATAATAACAATAAATACGATAATAAGGACAATAGTAGTAATATTAATAACGATAATAAAGATATTAACGATAGTAATAATAATCCTAACAACAGTGATAACAATAATAACGATAATATCGATAATAATAATAACAATATTGACGATAATATCGATAATATCGATAATAAAGATAATAACGATAATACCAATAATAATAATATTAATAATAGAGATAATAAGGATATTAACGATAATAACGATAATAATAACAACAATGTTAACGATAATATCAATACTAATAATAATAACAATAACAATAATAACGACGACAACGATAACAATAATAATAGCGTTAATAATAATAACATTAACAACGATAATAATAAGAATAGGAATATCGATAGTAACAATAATAACGTTAATATTGATAATAATAGTAACAATAATAACGATTATAACGATAATAACGATAATAATAATAATAATAATAACGATAATAACGATAATAACGATAATAATAATAGTAATAGTTACAATAATATCAGTTATAACGGCAATAACGTTATTAACAATAATATCGATAATAAAAAATACAATAATATCGATAATATTAATAATAATAGTAATTACGATTATATCTATAATAATGATATCAACGATAATAATTATAATAATGATGGCAATAATAACGATAATAACAGTAATAAAAATAATAATAATAACGATATTAACGATAATAATAATAATAATAACAATAATATCGATAAAATCGATAATTTTTTTTTGATGGTCTGAGAATGCCATACTTACTACACTCCTTCTGCCCTCGCAGCATTTTCTCGACAAACATGTCCGGCGAGATGTCTCCGAGCTCCTGCTACAAGACAAAACGTTCGGCGCTCCACCGGGTACATATGAAAAAAGTGTTATGTGCATCGTCATTGATCGAGTCCCCATAGGAGCAGTTGCCGTCTGCTACTCTCCCCATTTTTGCGAGGTAGGAGAGGAACAGGCCATGCCCTGTTAAGAATTGGGTGTGGTAGAAATTGACCTCACACGCCTATCGGTTTATCACGTTGTCAAGTCCACCGATGAGTCGGGCATTCCATCTGCCCCTAGGTTCCTGCTCCCATCTGCTTTGCCAGGTCTCAATGCTGTTATACCTGGCTTTTTTTATGCCTCCTCCATCCCCAGAACGGGCTTTTGCTGATGGACGAATTGTCTCTCCTTGGCTAGTAGGTCGATCGGGATTACCCCGGCGGCAACTAGCAATGCGGGCTCTAAGACCGTGCAGTAGGAGCACGCGATTCGGAGAGTGCCCCTCTCTTCTGTACCGCGGCTATGCGCTTGCGATATTTCTCTTTTCGCATCGCCTCAGCCCATACTTCCGTGACGTACAGCATCACTGCGTCGGCGGCACGCATCAGTAGTCGTCTAATGCACGGCCGGGGACTGTGGACATTGGCCATGAGTGTGCCCAGCGTGGCTACTACTTTTGCCGCCTTGTCGGAGGCCATTATTATTTGCTCTCCGTAATTTAGTTTTCAATCGAGCATTACTCGTAGGTATCTGACGGACGGCTTAGTCTGGACCTTCGCGTCTCCTACGGTGAAGCAGCGCAAGCTGTTGATGCGCTTCTTCGTTAGTAGTATGATTTCTGTTATCTGGGCTGCTAAGGATAGCCCGTGTTCTTCTATCCAGGAGATGACTCTACGAATGACCTGGTTGATTAGCAGCTGTGCCCCCTCCGTGTCTCTTGCAGTTATGACAACTGCAATGTCGTCTGCGTACCCAACCAAGAAAGCGCCGCCAGGGACTGCCATTCGTAGGATATCATTGTAGAAAATATTCCAGATATTCTGTCCTAGTATGGAACCCTGAGCTGCCCCCGATGTCAATTCCAAGCATCTTGGACGGTTGCCAGTATTGTATTCTAGGAAGAGCTCGTTCAGATAATCCCCGAGAATTCGGAGTTGGTACGCCAGAATTCTGAGATTACGTTCGAGCGCTTCCATTCCCAAATTCCACCTGACGGAGTTGAAGGCATTTATCACGTCTAATGTAGCCAGCAGACACGAAGGGCAAAAATGGTGATTCCCGCGTTCAGTCGTTTTAACGGCGGTGACAACCTCCTGAACTGCGTGGATGGTGGAGAGGCCGGATCGAAAATAATACTGGGGGGTAATAAGATCCACCGCTACCCTAACGGCTGCAACTTCTGTCCTAAGCAGCTTCTCCAGGAACTTGCCAGGCGTTTCCAGCATACAGATATGCCTATAAAATAGTATAATATTATATAATAACTATATAATAATAATAAAATTAATAACGATAATTGCGATAATAAGGATAAAAATAATAATAATAATAATAAAAATACTAACGAAAATAACGATAATAATAATAACAATAATAACGATAATAACGATAATAATAATACAAATAATAACGATAATAACGATAAAAACGATAATAATGATTATAATAATAATAATAATAACGATAATAACGATAATAATATTAATATAATCGATAATAACCATAACAACGGTAATAATAGTAAAAATAATATTAATAATAACGATATTAACTATAATAAAGAAAATTACTATAAGAACGATGACAAAATTAACGTTAATAAAGAAAATAAAGATAATAATAATAAATATAAAAACAAAATCAGCGATAGTAACATTAATAACGATAATAATAATAATAATAACAATAATAACGATAACAACGACAATAATAATAAAAATAATAACGACAATAACTATAATAACGATAATAATAATAGTAATAATAACCATAATAACAAAATACCGATTATAAAGATAATAACAATAACAATAATAAAGATAATAATGATAAAAAAGATAACAAAAATAAATATAAAAAAATAACAACGATTATAGCATTAACAATAATAATGGTAATAACAATAGTAACGATAATAATGATTATATCTATATTAATACTAACAACAACAAAGATAATAACGATAATAAAAAAGTAATGAAACTAACGATACTAACGATAATAACGATATTAACTGTATTAATGATAGTAATTAAAACGATAACGTCGATAATAATTATAATAACTATAATAACGATATTGACGATAATAAACATTATTACGATAATAATAAAGATAACAACAATAATAACCATTGTAACGATAATAATAACGATAACATCGATAATAAATATAATGACGATAAGAACGATAATAACGATAATAACGATATTAACGACAATAATAATAACAATAATAACGATAACAATGTTAAAAATCCATAATAATGGTAATAATAAAAATAATAATGATAAAAACAATAATAACATTAATAACGACAATAATAACGGTAATTAAGATTGTAACTATCAAAACGATAATAATAATAATAATATTAACGATAAAAAGAATAATAAAGATAATAACGATAGTAATATATATAATAATAGTAATAACGCAAATAAGGATAGTAACGATAATAATAATAATAATAATATCGATAAAAACAAAAATAACGATTATAACGATAATAATAATATTTATAAAGATAATGACGTAATAACGAAAATAACGATATTAACGATAATAATGATACCGATAATGACGATAATAATTATAACAAAAATAATAACGATAATTACGATAATAACGATATTAAAGAAAATAATAGTTGTAATAATAACACTAATCACAGTAATTACGATAATAAACATAATAACGATTATAATAATAGCAATAATAAAGATAATAACGATAATAATTATAATAATAATAATAATGATACTAAGGATTATGACGATAATAGCGATAATAGTAATATCAAAAATAACGATAATAATGATTATAACTATAATAATAAGAATAATATCAATAAGAACGATAATAACGACAATATTAAAAAAAAATAATAATAACAATAATGACGAATAGAACGATAATGACGATAGTAACGCTAATAACGATAATAAAAATAATATTAACGTTAATAACCATAATAACGATAATAATAATAATAATATTTTAAATAATAGCGATAAAAACTATAATAAAGAAAACAATAATTACGATAATAACGATAATAAAGATAATAACAATTAACATAATAACGATACCAACGATTATAACGATAATAATAATTATAGTATGCACAATAGCAACGATAATAACAATATAAACGATTATAAGGCTAATCATAATATAATTAACAAAAATAATAACAATATTAACAGTAACAAATATAGTAACGATAAGATTAATAATAATAATATCGTCATTTACGGTAATAAAAGTAATAATAATGATAATAATAACGGTAATAATAATAACAATAATGACGATTATAACGATAATATCGATTATAATAATTACATTATATACGATAATAACGATAATAATAAAATTTAGATATTAACGATACTAACGATAATAACGAAATTAACTATGTAAATAGTAGTAATTATAACGATAATGACGAAAATAATAATAATAACAATTATAACGATATTGACGAAAATAACGTTAATATTAATGACAATATTAACGACTACAATGATAATAATAGTAATAATAATAACAGTAACAATGATTATAAGGTTAATACAGATAATAATTGTAATAAGAAGAACGATAAGAAAGATAATATCGAAAACGACGATGATATCGATAATAACGATAATAATAATAATAAGAATAACGATGATAACGATTATAGCGATAATAATAAAAATAGTAATAATAATAACGATCGTAACGATAAAAAAGATAATAATATGAATAATAAAAACAATAATAACAATAATATTTATAATAACGATAATAACGATAATAATTAAAATGAAGATAATAATAATAATAATAACATTAATAACGATAATTACAATAATAAAGAGACAATAATAACGAGAATAACGATAATAATAATAATAATGATAACAATAATAATAATAATAATAATAACGATAAAAAGATAATGAAGATAATAATAATAATAATAACACTAACAACGATAATGAAGGTAGTAACGATAATAATATTCACGATTTAGTGATATCAACGATAATATCGATTATAACAACAATAATAATAATAATAAAAACGATATTAACGATAATAACGACAATAATATTAATAATAATAACGAAAATACGGATTATAACGATAACAACGAATATAATGTTAATAATAATAGTGATAAAAACGATATTGACGGAAATAACATTAATATTAAAAATAAAGTTAATATAGATTTTAACGTTAATAACGATAATAACAATAGTAATAAAAGTAAGGATAACAATAATAAAAATAATAACGATAATAACGATAACAGTAATGACGATTATAATGACAGTATCGATAATGATAATAACAATATTAACGATAATAATGATAACCATGATAATTATATGAAATAATATCGATAAAAACGATAATATCAATAATATTAATATCTATAATAACGATAATATTAATAATAATAATAACAATAATAATGATAATAACGATAAAAATAATAATAAATATAAATATAATACCGCAATTAACGATAGTAACGATAATAATAATAATAATAAGGTTCATAAGGATAATAACGAAAATAACGATAATAATAATATTAGAGACAATAGTAACAATAATAACAATAATAATAATTACAATAATATTGATAATAATGATAATAACGAAATTGAAGTTAATAATAATAACTACAATAACGATGATAACGATAATAATAATAATAACAATCACAATACTAACGATGTATAAGATAGTAACGATAATAATAATAATAATAACAACTATAAAGATAATAACGATTATATCGATAATAATAATAACAATAATAAGGACATAAACGATAATAAAAATAATAATTGTAATAATAATAACACTAATAAATATAAGAACGATAAGGAAAATAATTGTAATATTAATAATTACGATAATAACGATAATAACGATAATAATAGATGTAATTATAAAAATAAAAACAATAATAATGATAATAACGGTAATAACAATAATAATATTAACAATAATAACGATAATATCGATAATAATAATAATAACGATAATAACGACAATAACGATAATAACGATAAAAATAAATACGAAGATATCATTAATATCGATAATAAAAATAAAAATATTAAAGATAATATCGATAATAATAATAACAATGTTAACGATAATATCAATACCAATAATAATAACAATTACAATAATAACGATAAAAAGGATAACAACGATAACAGCGTTAATAATAATAACGTTAAAAACGATAATAATAAGAATAAGAATATCGACAGTTACAACAATATCGATAATAGTGATGAAAATACTAACAAAAATAACGATAATAACGATAAAAACGATAATAACGATTATGAATATATAATTAATAATGATAATCACGAAAATAACCAAAATAATAATAGAAATAATAAGATAAAAACGATAAAATCACTTATAATAGTAGTAACAATAATAACGATAATAACGATAATAACGCTGTTAATAATGTTGATAATGACGACAATAATAATAATAATAATCACGATAATAACGATAATAGAGATTATAATGGAAATAATAATAGTAACAATAACGATAATTACGATAATAACGATAATAACGATAATAACGATAATAATAATAATAGTAATAATAATAAAAACAATAATAACGATAATAACGATAACAATAAAAATTATAATAACGAATGTAACAATATTAACGATAATGTCGATAATAATAATAATAATAATAATCATAATAATAATAACAGTAATAACGATAATAACGATAAACCCGTTAATAATAAATACGATAAGAACGATAATAGTAATAATAAGAATCATGATAGGAAGGAGAATAACTATAATAATACTAATAATAATAAAGCTAATAACGATATTAATAATAATAAAATTAATTATAATAACGATATTAACGATAATATCGATAATAATATTAACAATATTAACGATAATATCGATAATAATAATAATAATAACAATAATAATAATAATAATAATAATAATAATAATAATAATAACTACAATAATAATAATTGTAATAATAATAACGATAATAAAGATATTAATAGTAATCATAATAACAATAAAAACATTAATAACGATAATAACAATAATAACCATAATAACGATAATAACGATAATAATAATAAGGATAATGACGGTAATAATAATAATAATAACTATTGTAACGATAATTACGATAATAACGATAATAATTATAATACCGATAATAACTATAATTACGATAATAATAATAATAAACTTAATAATAAAGATAACAGCGATATCAGCGATAGTTACGATATTAATAATAACGAATGTAAGGATAATAACGGCGACAACGATAATAATAATAACAATAATAACTATAATAACGATAATAATAATAATAGTTATAATGATAATAACGATAATAACGAGAAAAACAATAATAATAATAACAATTATAATGATAATAAAAATAATAAAGACAATAATAATAATCATAATAATAATAACTATGATAGCAATAATAACGAGAATAATGATAATAACGATAATAATAATAACGATAATAACGCTAATATCGATAATAACAATAACAATATTGACGATAATATCGATAATAACGATAATAATAATAATAATAGTAATAATAGCAATAATAACAATAATAACGATAATAATAATAACGATAATAACGATAATAAAGAAAAAACGATAATATCGATAATAAGGATAATAACAATTATAATAATATTAATAATAAAGATAATAAGGATATTAACAATTATAACGATAATAATAATAACAGTAATAACGAAAATAACAATCATAATCCTAATATATAACGATAATAATGTTTATAAAAATAGCAATAATACTGATAATAACGATAATAACAATAATAATAATTGCAATAATAACAATAGTAACAATTATAACGATAATAACAATAATAACGATAATAATGGTAGTAAGAATAACTATATTAACAATAAAAGCGATAATATCGATATTAACGATAATAACGATTATAATAATAACAATAATAACGATAATAACAACAATAATGCAAATATTAATAATAAAAATTATAATATCATTAATGACGATAGTAATGATAATAATAATGACGATATCGACGATAATAAAGATAATGACAATATTAATATTAAAGATAATAACGACAATAACAATAATAAAATTTATAAGAAAGATAATAACTATATTAGTGGATATAACGATAATTATAATAATAATAATAAAGAAAATAACGATTATGAAGATAATAACGATATTAATAATAATATTAATAACAATAATAGCGATAATAACGATAATAATGATGAGAACGTTAATGATTGTAATAATAATAACAGTAATAACATTAATAAAGATATTAACGATATTAAAGATAATAATAATAACAATAATAACAATAATAAAAATAATAATAATAACAATATTAACCGTAATACGGATAATAATAATAAGAATAATGACAATAATAACGACAATAACGAGAACAACAATAATATTATTAACGGTAATAACGTTTATTATAATGATAATAATAACGATAATATCTATAATAACGATAATAATGATAATAACGATAATAATAATAATAAAAATAACAATAATAACGATTTTTTTTATGGTCTGAGAATGCCTAACTTTACGCACTGACCAAGGGACCCTACATGAACCCTTTACCATATGGGTTCCTCGTTATAGTCCCTGGAATGTTAGGCTCTCCGTTGGAATAGGCACTACCGACTAAACTCATATCCATCCTAATGGCATGGTGAAACCATCCCGGCACCGTCATGTGACATTAGTTCTGGATGGCTCCATTACATCATGTCCCATTAATTGGACTCCATCAATGCGGCTCTATGTCGCAGGAACCTGGAGCAACTTTGGTGGCACGTCTATGGGCCGCCCATCTCCTTCCTCTTCTTACGTAAGATTTCCTTCACGTAGCAGGCAATCATGTTCCACTCCTTCTGCCCTAACTGCATTTTCTCCACAATGTTTTCCGGCGAGATGTCTCCGAACTCCTGCTCCAAGGCAAATCGTTCGGCGCTCCAACGTGCACATATGAAGAATGTGTATTGAGCGTCGTCGACGGATGAGTCGCCATAGGGGCAGTTACCATCTGCTGCTTTCCTCATCTTTGCGAGATTGGAGAGGAATAAGCCATGCACAGTCAGCAATTGGGGGAGGTAGAATTCTACCTCTCCCGCCTCCCGGTTTATCCAGTTATCAAGTCGACCGATGAGACGGGCAGTCGTCCTGCCCCTGGGCTTCCGTTCCCACCTGCTTTGCCAGGTCTCCATGCTGGTAGATGATGCCTCCTCTTTATCCAAAAAGTACCTCTGCTGGTGGACGAATTGACTCGATAACAAACGATAATAACATTAATAATATTAATAATAATAACGAAAGTATGGATAATAACGGTGAAAACTATAATAATGATAACAATAATAACGATGATAACGATAATAACGATAATAACGATAATAACGATAATAGCAATAATAATAATAACGATATTAACGAAACTATCGATAATAATATTAATAGTATTTACAATAATAACGATCTTAATATTAATAACAATAACAATAAAAACGATATAATCGATAATAACGATTATAATAATAACGATAATATCGATAATACTAATAATAATTATAACAATAGTAAAAATATTAACAATAATAATAATAATAATAATGACGATAATAACTGTAATAACGATAATAATGATAATAACGATAATAACGATAATAATAATAGCAATTATAATAATAATGATAATAACGATAATAAGGATAATAAAGAAAATAATTATAATAATATTAACAATAAAAACGATAAGAACGATATTAACAATAATAATAATAATATTTATATCCATAATAACAAAAATAATAATAAAGCAATAATAAAAAAAAATAAAAATGTCAACGTTAATAAGGATAATAACGAAAACAATAAAATCAATATTAACGATAATATCGATAATAATAAAAACAATAATAACTATTATAACGATAATAATTATAATAATAATAACAATATTAACGACAATAACTGTAATAATATTAATAATAATAACGATAATAATTGTAATAACGATAATAATAATACGAATAATCATTATAATAATATTAATAATAATAATAATAATATTAATCATAATGATATTAAAAATAATAACGACAACAACGATAATAACGATAAAAATAATATTAAAAATATCGAAAATAACATTAATAAAGATTATAACGATAATAATAATAATAAATATAACAATAATAAAGATAATATTGATAATAACAAGAATAATCACGATGATATCGATAATAAGGATAAAACCGATAACTATAATAATGATCATAACGATAATAACGATTATAACGATGTCAATAATACATTATAATAGCGATAATAATAATAACACTAATAACGATAATAACGATAATAGAAATAACAATAATATAAATAATAACGATTATAACGATAATAATAATAACAATAACATCGAAAATAACAATGATAACTATAATGAGGAAAATATCGGTAATAATAATGACATTAATAACGGGAATAACGAATAGTAAAGACTATGACGATATTAATAATAATATAAAAACAATAATAACGATAATAACGATAATAAAAATAATTATAATAACAATAATAACGATAATAACGATAATTACAGTAAAAACGATATTAAAGATAATAACAATAACAATAAAAACGATATAATCGATAATAACGATTATAATAATAACGATAATATCGATAATAGTAATAATAATTATAACAATAGTAAAAATATTAACAATAATAATAATAATAATAATGACGATAATAACTGTAATAACGATAATAATGATAATAACGATAATAACGATAATAATAATAGCAATTATAATAGTAATGATAATAACGATAATAAGGATAATAAAGAAATAATTATAATAATATTAACAATAAAAACGATAAGAACGATATTAACAATAATAATAATAATATTTATATCCATAATAACAAAAATAATAATAAAGCAATAATAAAAAAAATAAAAATGTCAACGTTAATAAGGATAATAACGAAAACAATAAAATCAATATTAACGATAATATCGATAATAATAAAAACAATAATAACTATTATAACGATAATAATTATAATAATAATAACAATATTAACGACATTAACTGTAATAATATTAATAATAATAACGATAATAATTGTAATAACGATAATAATAATACGAATAATCATTATAATAATATTAATAATAATAATAATAATATTAATCATAATGATATTAACAATAATAACGACAACAACGATAATAACGATAAAAATAATATTAAAAATATCGAAAATAACATTAATAAAGATTATAACGATAATAATAATAATAAATATAACAATAATAAAGACAATAACGATAATAACAAGAATAATCACGATGATATCGATAATAAGGATAAAACCGATAACTATAATAATGATCATAACGATAATAACGATTATAACGATGTCAATAATACATTATAATAGCGATAATAATAATAACACTAATAACGATAATAACGATAATAGAAATAACAATAATATAAATAATAACGATTATAACGATAATAATAATAACAATAACACCGAAAATAACAATGATAACTATAATGAGGAAAATATCGGTAATAATAATGACATTAATAACGAGAATGACGAATAGTAAAGACTATGACGATATTAATAATAATATAATAACAATAATAACGATAATAACGATAATAAAAATAATTATAATTACAATAATAACGATAATAACGATAATTACAGTAAAAACGATATTAAAGATAATAACGATTACAATAATAACGATAATAACGTTAATAACGTAATTAAATGTAATAATATCAACAATAATAATGTTAATATCCTTATTAACGATAATAGAGATATAATAATAATAACAATAATGACGATAATTTTTTTTTCCTTTTTTTTTGATGGTCTGAGAATGCTAAACTTTACGCACTGTCCCAGGGAACCTAGAGGAACCCTATACCATTTGGGTCCCCCATTAATGTCCCAGATGTGTCGGGCTCACCGTTGAAATAGGCACTACCGACTAAACTCATATCCATCCTAGTGGCATGGTGAAATCATCCCGGTACCGTCATGTGACATAACTTCGGAATGGCGACACTACATCATCTCCCATTAATTAGACACCTTCAATTCGGCTCTACGTGGCAGGAACCTGGAGCAACGTTGGTGGCACTTCTATGGGCCGCCCATCTCCTTCATCTTTTTACTTAAGATTGCCCTCACGTAGCAGGCAACATTGTTCCAATCCTTCTGCCCTCGCAGCATTTTCTCCTTTATGTTTTCCGGAGAGATGTTTCCGATCTCCTGCTCCATAGCAAATCGTTCGGCGCTCCAAAGTGCACATATGAAGAATATGTGATGGGCGTCGACGACGGTTGAATCGCCATAGGGGCAGTTGCCATCTGCAACTTTCCACATCTTTGCGAGGTAGTATCGGAACAGGCCATGCCCTGTCAGGAATTGGGTGTGGTAGAAATCAACCTCTCCCGCCTCGCGGTTTATCCAGTTCTCTAGTCGACTGATTAGTCGGGCAGTCCATCTGTCCCTAGTTTCCTGCTCCCTTCTGCATTGTCAGATTTCGATGCTGGTAGACCTGGCGAGCATTGATGCCTCCTCCTTACCCAAAACGGACCTTTCCTGGTGGACGAATAGTCTCTCCTGGGCGAGTAGGTCTATCGGGATTACCCCCGCGACCACTAGCACCGCGAGTTCAGAGACCATGCGGTAGGACGACGCTATTCGGAGAGCGCCCCTCCTCTGTACCGCGGCTATGCGCCTGCGATATTTCTCTATTCGCAGCACCTCGGCCCATACTTCTGCGCCGTACATCACTGCTTTGGCGGCACGCATGAGTAGTCGCCTAATGCACGGACTGGGACCGTTGACATTGGCCATGAGTATGGCGAGCGTGGCAACCACTTTTGCCGCCTTGACAGCTACCCTTAGTATACGCTTTCCGTAAGTGAGTTTGCAATCGAGGGTTACTCCTAGGTACCTGACGGACGGCTTCGTCTGGACCGTCCCGTCTCCTACGGTGAAACTGCGCAAGGTGTTGATGCGCTTCTTCGTTAGTAGCACGATCTTTGTTTTCTGGGCTGCTAAGGATAGCACGTGTTCTTCCATCCAGGAGATGACTCTGCGGATTACCAGGTTAAGCAGCAGCTGTGCCCGCTCCGTGTCTCTTGCTGTTATGACAACTGCAATGTCATCTGCGCACCAAACCAAGAAAGCATCTTCAGGGACTGCCATACGTAGGATACCGTCGTAGAAAATATTCCAGTTATCCGGTCCTAGTATGGAGCCCTGAGCTGCCCCCGATGTCAATTCCAAGCTTCTTGAACCATCGTCAGTATTGTATTCTAAGAAGCGCTCGTTTAGATAATCCCCGAGTATTCGGAGTAGGTACCCCGGGACTCTGAAATTACGTTCCGGCGCTTCCATTGCCAAGTCCCACCTGACGGAGTTGAAGGCGTTTCTCACGACTAAGGTGGCCAGCAGACACAAAGGGCGGGAATGGTGATTCCCGTGCTCCGTCATTTTAGCGGCCGTGACAACCTCCTGAACTGCGTGGATGGTGGAGAGGCCGGATCGAAATCCATACAGGCAGGCAGCGAGATCCCTTGCTGCCCTCACGGCTGCGTGCAGTCCTGGCCTAAGCAGCTTCTCCAGGAGCTTACCATCCGTATCGAGCATACAGATGGGTCTGTATGACGAAGCTGCATCTGCTGGACCCTTGCCCTTGCTGATGAGCACAAGCCTCGCTTTCTTCCACGGAGAGGGGAAGATGCCCTCCCTGAGGCACATGTTATACATGTTTAGCAAAAGCTCAGGGTGACTCTTCGCGATGGCTTTATTTAATTCTGCTGGAAGACTATCAGGACCTGGAGTTTTCTTGTTCGGCATAGATGATGCAGCCTTGAGTAGTTCGTCTTCCGTAAATTGTTGCGCCTCGGATATGCCATGCACAGCCGTGCTAATCTCTCTCTTCGGCTGTGAGGGGAATAAAGTATGCACGATGTATTCCAACGTCCTCGCGTCCTATGGGATTCCTTGCGTTTGTGTGCCCAACTTACTTGTGATGATCTGGTACCCTAATCCCCACGGATTCTGATCGACTTACGGGCACAGCTCCTTCCAGCACCGTCGCTGACTGGCCTTGAAGGCCTCCTTCAAAGATTTTTGGCCGCTTGATATTCTGCAGCCAAGGAAGCAGCGTCTAGTTCGCGTCTCTTCACTAGTTGTGCCAAACGGCAAAGCCTTAATCACTTCTTACGAAGAACTGCGATCTCGTTCGTCCAATAGTTTGCAGGATGCCTCTGCCGTTTCATGGTCTTCTTTGTCTTCGCTATCGCGCAAGCTTTTTGGATGAGCTGTATAGTTGCTGCAGTAATCATTCTGGCTTCTGCTGGTGGCGATAGATTTACGGAATCGATTTAAAGGGATCTCCAACCTTCTTCTATGACCGAAGATAGCCTTTCTCGATCCATTTTTGCAATGTTCCACCGAGGGGGTCTTTCTGCACTTGTCACGGCTGGCTTTCTATCGAGTACAACGAATAGGATGTACGCTCCCGCTATAATCCTATAGTACACGCCAGCCTACGACTATTGCCACAAGTTGTTTGTTCGTTAGAGCGACTTCCGAGATTGTCTCTCTGTAGCCAGGCATACGGAAAGTTGGTGTCAAGCCTGTGTTGAGTACTGATAGCTCTAGTCTCGACACCAACTCCATGATTCGTCTTCCTCTGGAGTCCGGCCTGGCCTCCCATCATTCGAGAGCTTTGGCATTGAGGTCTCCAGCCACAATGAGATACCCTTGCATTTCCCGCAGCGCGTCTTCCAAATCGTCCAGTTTGGTCTGGAAGTCGTCTATCCGGTCGTTCGTGATGTGAGATACACTGACATAAGTCGTCGAGTTGTGTCTCACCCAAACGTATCCGCAAACGGATCCTTGATCTGACACATGTATTTGTTGGGGATCTGGGATCCAGATGGCCGCGTTGTCCAATTTGTCTGCGTACCATCCTAATCTTGCTTTGTCCTGATACTGTTCGCGGATTAAAACGATATCAGCTTGTTTCTCAGAGCAGAGCTGGGTTAGGAGGTGGTGCGCCGTCCTGCTCCTATTGAGATTACCCTGAAGTACTCTCATCTTGTCTTCCTCTTGTTGGCTGTTGCATGCGCCTCCTGGAAAGCTTTACAGGCCCTTGAACCCGCCAAGTGCTTCTTAGGTTCATCAACGCTATTTGAGCTGAAGAAGCAAGTTGGCTCGCTGACCTTACAGTCTTTGATCATGTGCTCCGTGGCGCCGCAGTAATAGCAAAACTTACTGCGATCAGGGCCCTTGCACGAGGTGCTATAGTGACCATAATCGAGACAGCGGTGGAATCGCCTCACTTCGGCTCTTCGCTTGACCCTGCAGCTGACGAAGCAGACCAGCTCTCGGCCGATCTTTAAAAACTTCGCAGGTGCTTCCTCTTCTAGTCTGACGATGGCCAGGCGCTGTTGTCTCGCGTTGGGGTTCGTCAATTTAACCTCTAGTTTCCCCGCGTATTCTGGCAGGGTCCTCTTTAGGGCCTCCACGGCTTCCACCACCGATGTGCAACAATCGCAGTCCCTTATTTCTAGCGTAGCTCTAGGGACCAGTTCCGTGAAGTTGATCGTTTGTCCTACTTCCTTCCTCAGGGTTTCTGCGAATGAGGACCTGATATCTGCAGTGGACTTCTTAAGTTCGAGGAGAACCCCTCCAGTTCTGATCTGTCGGACAGATCTAACGTTTACCCCTGTTCCGCTGGTGGATGGCTCCGACTACGTCTGCATAAGATTTAACTTTCGCAGGTTTCAAGAGGATCGCGTCTGGCCTTGTTCTCTTTCTCGGCCTGTTCTCCGATTTGCTCGGCTTCCTTATTTCTTCTTTAATATCGTTAATATCGTTATTTCTTCTGGTTTATCCTTATTTCATCTCTTCTTAACGACCTCCGTACACTTGGTGGCTTCGGTCGTCGTCGTCTCTTGCCTTGGTCTTTTGAGGCTTTCTTGAGGAAACTGCGGCGGGCTTGTGGCTACTCTCCTAATCGCGCCTGCTTCAGTTATGGAAATTGCTCAACTGCTCTGAGAAACTCGGGCGAGGGTCCTTGCTCGCTTACTGACCATTGTTCGAGATTTATAAATGTACTCGAGGCTGTCTATGACGTCCTGCAGTTCTGGGAGCCCCTGCTTAATCGCGTTGTTAACGTTTGGCTGCCAAGTAATAGTCGCCTTCGATTTGGCAAGGAGAACTATCGCTTGCGCGAGTTTCTCACACTCTACATTTTGTGGTGTCCCCTTCGCAAGCTGAATAGTTGACGTTAGGGAGGAGAACCACATGCTATCAACAGCCCTAGCGGCCAATTGTCACTCCTCCAAGTGGCATTCCTCATATCTTACCCTTCTTGGCGCTATAGACACACAGCAGGCCAGTTCGAATACCTGTGGTGCTCCTCCTGATGCAATATCCAGAGCAGAGGCAAGGTTGACTAACCCAAACTCCTGGCACTTGCTGGATAACGATGGCGGGTGGCCTACCCTAACACCACCTGTCACAGCCGTGGCATGGATGTCCCTCCCACGCCCGCTATTAACTTTTTCTGTACTATCCATCCTAAGAAATATATTTATTGGGAGCAAAGCTCCCCAAACGAAAGCAAAGGAACGGAAGGAAGCGTGACAGTGAGAGAAAGAATAGAAAAAGATTTGAAAGAAGAATAAAGTTAGGAATAGAAGTACAAGAACACTCACACACCATTCACACAGTCCCTTTTAGTCGCCTCCAACGACAAGCAGAGAGTACTGTGGAAGTACTCTTCATCCCCACACCACAGGGGGTAATAATAACGATAATAACGATAAAAGCTATAATAATGACGATAATGACTATAATAATGATAATAATAATAATAATAACAGCGACAATAACGATATTAACGATAATAACGAAAATAACTATAATAATAATAATAATAAAGATAATAAAGATATTAACGATAATAACGATAATAATGATAATAACGGTAAAAATAATAATAATTATAACAATAATAACGATAAAAGCAATAATAGTAATAAAAGTAATAACAATAATAACAATAAGAACAATATAATTAAAAAGAATAATAACGATAACAACGATAATAACAATAATAAAAATAAATATAATAACGAAAAAAAGGATAATAACGATGACAACGATAATATTAATAAAAATATTATCGATAATAAAAATAAACACGATAATAATAATAATAATAATAACGATAATAACGATAATAAAGATAATAACGATAATAGCAAAAAAATAATAATAATGATAATAACGATTATAATGATAATAACGATATTAAAATTTATAATAATAAGAATAATAATGATAATAACGATAGAAACGATAATAATAGTAGTAATAATAACAATATTAACAATAATAACATTAATAAAGATTATAACAATAGTAATAGTAGTAATAATAACAATATTATCGACAATATCGATAATAATTACAATAATAATAACAATAATGACGATAATATTGATAATAACGATTATAATAATAACGATAATATCGATAATACTACTAACATTAATAACGATAATAACAATAATACTGATAATAACGATAATAACGATAATAATTATAATAACGAAAATAATTCTAATAATGATGGCAATAATAACGACTATAGCGATATTAAAATAAAAATAATAACGATTTTAAAGATAATAATATTTATAATAACGATTATAACGATAATAACGATAATAATAATAAAAATAATATGGTTAATTACGATAATAACGATAATAACGAAAATGATAATTAAATTAATAACGCTGATAACGATAATAAAGATTTTAACGGTAATAATAATAATAATAATATGATCGATAATAAGGATAGTAACCATGATAATAATAATAATAATAATAATAATAATAATATTAGTAACAGTAATAACGTCAAATACGGTAATAACAGTAATAATAGTAGTAATAATAACAATAATAACGATAATAGCGATAATAACGAAAATAGCGAAAAATATAATTACGATAGTGACGATAATAAAAATAACAATAATAACGATACAATCGATACATATAATAAAAATATTACCGATGACAACGATAATAACTTTAATAATAATAATAATAATAATAATAATAATAATAATAATAATAATAATAATAATAATAATAATAATAAAGATAATTATTATACTATTGATGATAATAGTATAAATGATACCTCTAATAACAATAATAACCATAATAACGTTAAAACGGTAACAATAATAAAGATGACATCGATAATATCGATTGTAATAACAATATTAACAATAATAACGATAATAATAATACTAATAATAAAGAAACTAACGTTATTAACGGGATTAACGATAAGAATAATAAAAATAGCGGCGATAATAACGATAATAATGATAATAACGATAATAATAATAATAACAATAATAACGACTATAATGTTAATGTCGATAATAATAATAACAATATTAGCGATAATAACGATAAAAAAAATAATAATAATAATAACAATAATAACGATAATAAAGACAATAACGATAATAATATTAACGATAATAACGACAATTGTAATAGTAATAATACCGATAGTAACTATAATAACGACAATAATAATATTAATAATAATAATAATAATTATTATAATAATAATAATAATTATATCGATAATAACAATAATGATAACGATAATGACGAATATTATAATAACGATAATAACGGTATATCGATATTAATAATAACAATATTAACGATAATATCGATAATAATAATAACTATAAAAACAATAATAACGATAATAACGATAATAACAATTATAATAATTACGATAATAACGGAATTAATAATATTAATAATGTAGATAACAACGTTATTAATGATAATAACGATAATAACAATACTAATAAGATTTATAATAATGATAATAAAGATATGAACAATAATAACGATAAAAATAATAACAGTAATTACGTTAATAACGAATATATTGATAATAACGATAATAGTAATAATTACAATAATAACGATAGTAACGACAATAACGATAATGTCGATAATAATAGTAACAAGATTAATGATAATATCGATATTAATGATAATAATAATTACAATAATAACCATTACGACAATAAAGTTAATATTATGTACGATAATAACGATAATAACGAAATTAACTATAATAACGATAATAACGATAATAATAATAATAATAATAATAACGATAATAACTATATAAACGATAACAATAATAACGATAATAATGATAATGTCGATAATAATAATATCAATAATAATAATATCAATAATAACGATAGTAACGATAATAATGATAATAACGATAATTACGATAATAACAATAATAATGAAAATAATAATAAAAATAACGAAGATATTAACAACTATAATAATAACAATAATAACGTTAATAAAGGTTATATTGATAATAATGATAAAAATGATAATAAATAACAATAATAACTTTAATAACGATAATGACCATCATAATAGTAGTAATAATTAGAATATTAACAATAATAACAATATCAATGATAATAACGATAATAATATTAGTAATAATAACAATTATAATAATAATAATAATAACGTTTATAATAATAACGATAATAACGATCATATTAATAATAATCATATCGGTAATAACGATAATGACTGTATTAATAGTAATAATAATAAAGATAACAGCGATATTAACGATAATAATTATAATAGCAATAACAATAGTAACGATAAGAACGATAATAATGTTAATAAAGGTAATAACGATAATAACAATAATAATTAAAACAATAATAATGATAACAAAGATATTGATAATAATAACGATAATAATAATAATAATAATAATAATAATAATAACAAGAATAACAAGATAATAACGATAATAATAGTAGTGAGAATAACAAAATTAATAATAATAACAATAATAACAATAATAAAGATAATAACGATAATAATAATAACGATAATAACGACAAAAGTAATAATAATAATTGTTACATCCCGCGACAAGCGACGTATGTAAATAAAGAAATAAGAAAGGAATATCATATGTAAACTATAGTATAAATGAAAGATTAATACCTTAGCTAGCTTAAGTAAAAGGGATTAAACTTCAAAATTCATATCGCTCATTCCTAGGCTAAATATTTAAAATATCGGTAATTTTACCACTAGCAATATAAGCTAAGAAACCTTATAAACTGCTGTTACTACTAGCACCTTTTGATTAATAATATATAAAACACATAAAAGAATATTAATAGTAATTAGCTAACAAATTGGGACCTATGTTAACAAAATATACACATATACATGCAACCCAGTAATAAAATAAACAATTACCCTAATGAATTAATGTTCAACAACCTTGGAAATTACTGCAAGAAATATCTTTAAATAAATATTATAAATTATTTCGAGATATATTTATCGATTATGGCGAGAAGACATCTTGTGTTATGGATTTTAACATCCTGCGTTACAAGTATTAAGAACAACGATATCGACATCATTTTCGGAACCACACCTGCTAATAACAGCATTCCAGGAGCTAAGAGCTCCGAGAATTGTATCCGGTGATAAGCACCGAGCGAACACATTTCTTGGAAGAGGTAATAAAGGAACGCTCGCATTGTTCTGACCCACCACCACCGCACTCAGGCGGCACGCGCGAGCCGCGCACCCCACCGCCACCGTACTCAGGCGGCACGCGCGAGCGGCGCACATGCGCAGTGACGTCAACCGAACTCGCCCTAGATGGAGCAAAGAGCGTCGTCAGTCAGTCATCGTTCGCAGCCTTACTCAACAAGTCATAAGCTCCTAGACTTGAGCCTAAAGCAGTCATTATCCAACTTAGAATTTTACGCTACAGTTTATCTTTGTCAATTAAATAAGTTAGCGCCCTTCAATTAAAATTAAAATTAAACTTTTTTTAACAATAAAATAACAGCGTTCGCGTACGGAACATCATCCAAAGGTGTAATTATTCAGTATTCTTTAATGTAACATTTAATACATCATTAAAATTGTTATTGTTAACCAGTGCATTCTTTATATCCATACATTCATCCATCCTTATTGCTCAGTGAGGACGAACCGCATGAGTATCCTCCTATAAAATTGTCGTTTCGGTGAGGACGCTCTGCACGGACGACACTTTTCTCTTTCTCTCCTATCTCCAATCAAACACCTCTTCTAAATACTTGCTCTCCTAATGACGAAGTTACGTCGCGGTGGTAGTAAATATCAACTACGTCGTCTGTTAAAAGAACTTTACCACGAAAACGAAATTTATAACGATACATTGGATGTGGAATTAATTTAAGAAGAGAAAGAAAATTTTCCCTCATACCGCCTGATTCCCCTGCAGCTCTCTAGAAGGTGGGTTACCTCTTCCGATTTTGGATATTACGCCTCCCAAATATCAGGAAATAAAGCTCCAGCATCAGCTTGGATTGTCATCCCAAGAGGTAAGTGAGCATTTGAAATATCGATTCGACACTCTGTACGGTGCCAATCCCGAGCAAATTGAACTGCCCAGGGAGGTAAGGGCCGAAAAGGATACAAATCAACCGCAAAGGCCGGTATAGCTTACTTACTTTGGAAGTACCTCTATTAAGGAACATAGGTTGCGTGACGTAACAATGATAACGATAATAACGATAATAACGATAATAATAATAACGATAATAAAGATAATAACAATAGTAACGATAATAATAATAATAATGATAATAAAGATAACAATACTAATAATAATATCAATAATAACAATAAGAACAAACAATAATAAGAACAGTAATATCGATAATAAAGATAAAAACGATAATAATAATAATAATAAGGACGAAAATAAGGATAATAAAGATAAGATCGATAATAATAATAACAATAATAGTGACAATAATGATAATAACGATAATAATAATAATAATAATAACAAAAATAAAGTTAATAAAAATAATAATAATAATAATAATAATAATAATAATAATAATAATAGCGATAAAAACGATAATAACGATAATAATAATAACAATAATAACGATAATAACGATAATAATGATATAAAGATAATAATGATAATAACAGTACTAATAAAAATAAAAATAAAGGTAATAACGATATTAATGATAATAACGATCATAATAACAATAATAACGAAATAACGGTTATAATGATAATAACGATTATAATAATAATAATAATAACAATAAATACCATAATAACGAGAATAACGATAATAATAGTAGTAATAATAACAATAATAATAGAAATAACGATAATAACGATAATAACAATAACATCGATAATAATAATACCAATAATATCGGTAATAACGATAAAAATAATAATAATAATAAAGAGAATATCGATAATATTAATAAAGATAATAACGACAATAATAATAATAATAATAATAACGATAATAAAGATAATAACGATAATAATAATAACAATAATAAAGATAATATCGATATTAACGAAAATAATGATAATAATGATAATAGCGATTATAATAATAATAATAACAATAATAATGTTAATAACGATAATAACGTTAATAATAAAACAATATTAACGATACTAACGATAATAATGGTAATAGCGATAATAATTATAATAATAATAAGTTTAATAACGATAATAACGATAATAAAAATAGCAATATGAACGATAATAACGATAATAAAGATAATAATAATAACAGTATTAAAGATAATTACGATAATAATAATAAAAATTATAAAGTTAATATAGATAATAACAATAATAACGATAATATCGATAATAACTATAACATTAATGACGATAATATCGATAATATTAAAAATAATAATAACGATGGTAACGATAACAACGATAATAACGAAAATAATAATTATAATAAAGATAATAACGATATTAAGATAATAACGTTAATAATGATAATAACAATAATAATAAAAACAATAACAACGATAATGACGATAAGAACGATAATAATAATAAAACTATCAACGATAATAACGATAATAATTATAATACCGTTAAGAATTATTATAATAATGGCAATAATAATTATAATAGCGATATTAAAAATAACAAAAATAACGATAATAACAATCATAATATTTATAATAACGATTATAACGATAAGAACGATAAAACGATTATAATAATAATAGTAAAGATAATAAAATTAAATTTTATAACGTTAATTACAATAATATCGAGAATAATAATAACAATAATAACGATAATAACGATAATAACGACAATAATAATAATGATAATAATAATAATAACGATAGTAAGGTTAAGAACAAAAAAATTATAACAATAATAACGATAATAAAAAAATAAGAACGATAACAAAAATAACTGTAATAACGATAACAATAATAATGATAATAAGGATAATAAAGGTAATAATAATAAACAATAATAGCCATAATAACTTTAATAACGATAGTAATAAATATATTAGTAACAATAATAACCATATTAACGTTATTAACGAAATTAACGGTAATAGCGATTCTAACGATAATAATAAGAACGATAATAGCGATAATAATAACAACGCTAATAACGATAATAAGGATAATAATAATAAGAATAATAAAAATAATAACGATAATATCGATAATAGTAATGATAATATAATCGAAAATAGCCATGATAACGATAACAACAATAATAATAAAAGCAATAATTACGGTATTAATGATAACAATAATAACATTAATAACGATAGTAACGATAATAACGACAATATAATAGTAATAATAACAATAATATCAAGAATGACGTTAATAACGATAAAAACGATAACAAAAACGAAAATAACGATAATAAGGGTAATAATAATAACGATAATAACTATAATAACGATTATAAGGGTAATAATAATAATAATAATAATAATAATAACAATAAGAACAATATTAACAGTAAAAGCGATAATAACGATAATAATCATAAAAATAATAAAGTTAATAAGAATAAGAACAATAATAACATTAATAAAGAAAATAATAATAATAATAATATCGACAAAAACAGTTATAATGATAATAATACTAATAATTTCAATAGTAACGACAATAAAGATTATAACGATAATAATAATAAAAGTAATAACGATTAAAACTATATTAAACATTTTGACGATAATAATAATAATATTATAGCAATAATAAGGATGAATCGAAAATAATAATTATTATAATAACAATTATAAGGATAATAACGATAATAACAGTAAAAGCGATAATAACGATAATAAAGATAACAATATTATTAGCGATAACAATATTAAGCGATATTAACGATAATAAAGATAACAATAATAACGATAATAACGTTAATAACGATATTAACGGTAATAATAATAACAATAATAACGATCATATAAATAATTACGATAATAACGATATTATTATAATAACAATAATAACGAATATAACGATAATAATAACAGTTTTTTTTTGGTTTTCTGAGAATGCCTAACTTTACGCACTGACCCAGTAACCCTAGAGGAACCCTTTACCATTAGGGTCCCCCATTAATGTCCCAGGTGTGTCGGGCTCACCGTTGGAATAGGCACTACCGACTAAACTCATATCCATCCTAGTGGCATGGTGAAAACATCCCGGTACCGTCATGTGACATTACTTCGGGATGGCGCCACTACATCATGTCTCATAAATTTTACTCCGTCAATCCGGCTCTACGTGGCAGGAACCTGGAGCAACGTTGGTGGCACGTCTATCGGCTTCCCATCTCCTTCTTCATTTTACATAAGATTGCCCTCGCTTAGCAGGCAACCTTGTTCCACGCCTTCTCCCCTCGCAGCATTTTCTCCACTATTTTTTCCGGCGAGATTTCTCCGATCTCCTGTTCTAAGGCAAATTGTTCGGTGCTCCAACGTGCACATATGAAGAATGTGTGGTGTGCGTCGTCGGCGGTTGAGTCGCCATAGGAGCAGTTGCCATCTGCTGCTTTCCTCATCTTTGCGAGGTAGGAACGTAATAGGCCATGCCCTATCAGGAATTGGGTGAGGTAGAAATCTACCTCTCCCGCCTCCCGGTTTATCCAGTTCTCTAGTCGACTGATGAGTCGGGAACTCCATCTGCCCCTAGTTTCCTGCTCCTACCTGCTTTGCCAGGTCTCGATGCTGGTAGACCTGGTGAGCCTTGATGCCTCCTCCTTACCCAAAACGGACCTCTGCTGGTGAACGAATTGTGTCTCCTGGGCAAGAAGATCTATCAGGATTACTCCCGCGACCACTAGCCCCGCGTGATCAGAGACCGTGCGTTAAAAAGATGCGATTCGGAGAGCACCCCTCCTCTGTACCGCGGCTATGCGCTTGCAATATTTCTCCTTTCGCAGCGCCTCGGCCCATATTTCTTCGCCGGACAGCATCACTGCTTCGGCGGCACGCATGAGTTGTCGCCTAATGCACGGCCGGGGACCGTCGACAATGGCCATGAGTGTGCCCAGCGTGGCCACTACTTTTGCCGCCTTGTCAGTTACCCTTAATATATGCTCTCCGTAAGTGTGTTTACAATCGAGCATTACTCCTAAGTACCTGACAGACGGCTTCGTCTGGACCGTCGCGTCTCCAACGGTGAAGCTGCGCAAGGTGTTGATGCGCTTTTTCGTTAGTAGCAGGATCTCTGTTTTCTGGGCTGCTAAGGATAGCCCGTGTTCTTTCATCCAGGAGCTGACTCTGCGCATGATTTGGTTGAGCAGCAGCTGTGCCCCCTCCGTGTCTCTTGCAGTTATGACAACTGCAATGTCATCTGCGGACCCAACCAAGGAAGCACCATCAGGGACTGCCATACGTAGGATACCGTCGAAGAATATATTCCAGATATCCGGTCCTAGTATGGAACCCTGAGGTGCCCCCGATGAAAATTACAAGCATCTTGGACCATCGCTAGTATTGTACTCTAGTAAGCGCTCTTTCAGGTAATCCCCGAGTATTCGGAGTAGGTACCCCGGAACTCTGAAATTACATTCGAGCGCTTCCATTGCCAAGTCCCACCTGACGGAGTTGAAGGCATTTCTCACGTCTATGGTGGCCAGCAGACACATAGGCGGGAATGGTGGTTCACGCGCTCCGTCATTTTAGCGGCTGTGACAACTTTCTGGACTGCGTGGATGGTGGAGAGGACGGATCGAAATCCATAACGGCGGGCAGTAAGGTCGCCCGCTGCCCTCACGGTCGCAAGTAGCCGTGGTCTAAGCAGCTTCTCCAGGAGCTTTCCAGCCGTATCCAGCATACATATAGGTCTGTATGACGATGCGACATCTGCAGGACTCTTGCCTTTGCTTATGAGCACAACTCTCGCTTTCTTCCACGGGGCAGGGAAGATGCCCTCTCTGAGGCACATGTCATACATGTTTAGCAAGAGCTCAGGATGAATCAGCGCTACGGCTTTCATTATTTCCGCTGGTGGGCCGTCTGGTCCTGGAGCTCTCTTGTTCCGCGTGGATGGTGCAGCCCTGAGTAGCTCCCCCTCCGTAATCTGTGGTGCTTCGTGGTTTGCGAGACGCGGCCAGGCTAATCTCTCTTTTCGTCTGTGAGGGGAATAGGGTTGGAACGATATTCTTCATGGTCTTTGCGTCCTCTGAAATTCCCTGTTTGTAAGTCCCCAGCTTGCGAGTAACGATCTGGTACCCTAATCCCCATGAATTCTGGTCGATATCCTAGCACAGCTCTTTCCAGCACCGTCGTTCACTAACCTTAATGTTCCTTTTCAGTGATTTCTTGGATGTTTGATACTCTGTGGCCATGGACGCAGCTTCGAGGTCGCGTCTCTTCGCTCGTTGTGCCAACCGGCGAAGCATTTAGCACTTTTTGCGAATGTCTGTTATCTCGATTGCCCACCAGTATGCTGGACGCCTCTGTCGTTTCGTGCTCTTCTTTTGCATCCCTATAGCGCAGGCCTTTTGGATAAGCTGTTGTGATGCTGCGGTCATTATCCTGACTTGTGCAGTTTGTGGTAAACTCGCGGATGCAATTTATTGGAATCTCCAACCTTCATCTATGGCTGTGGATAGCCTCTCTCGATCAATTTTTGCGATGTTCCACCGAGTATGTCGCACAGCGCTTGTTAAACTTAGCTTCCTATAGTTTACCTCGAATAGGATGCACTAATGATTACTCCCGGTGTAATCTTCGATCACCCGGCAGCTTGCGATTCTTGCCACAAGGTGTTCGGTGGAAAGAGAGTCGTCCCAAATCGTCTCTCTGTAGCCAGGCCTTCGGAAGATAGACATCGAGCCTGTATTGAGCTCTACTAGCGTCAGTCTCGACACCACCTCCTAGTTGCGTCTTCCTCTGGAGTCCGACCTGGCCTCCCCCCATTCGAGTACTTTGGCATTGTGGTCTCCAGCCACAATAAGATCCCCTTGCATTTCCTGTAGCGCGTCTTCCAGATAGTCCAGTTTGGTCTGGAAGTCGTCTATCCGGTCGTTCGTGGTGAAATATACGCTGACAAATCGCCTAGTTATGTCTCACCCAAATATAACCGCGTCCGGATTCTTGATCCGACACATGTATCTGTCGGGGGACTGGGATCCAGATGGCCGCGGTGCCCATTTGTCAACGTACCATACTGCACCCGCCCTGTCCTGGTACTGTTCGCTGATTAGAACATTATCGGCTTTTTTTCAGAACAGAGCTAGGTTAGGAGGTGGTGCGCCGTCCTGCTCCTATTGAGGATACCCTGCAGTACTCACATACTTTCTTCTTGTTGGCTGTTGCAATGGCCTCCTGGAAGGCTTTGGACGCCCTCGATCAGGCCAAGTACTTCTGGGGTTCCGCAACGCCATTGGAGCTCAAGATCAAGTGGGAACTCTGACCTTATAGTCATTGATCTTGTGCCCCTTGCGGCCGCAAAGATAGCAAAGCTTACTGCGAACAGGTCCCTTGCAAAATGCACTATGGTGGCCAATGTCGAGGCAAAGGTAGCATCGGCTTACTTCTGTTCATCGCTTGACTTTGCAGCTGACGATGCCGACCAGCATTCGTCCGGCCTTCAAAAGCTTCGCAGCTTGCTCCTCTTTTATTTGGACTACGGCCAGGCGTTGCTGCCTCGCATTTGGGTTTGTCACACTTACATCGATTTTCCCGAGTAGTCTGACAAGGTCCTCTTTAGGACCTCCTCGACTTCTGCTACTGATGTGCAGCAATCGCAGTCCCGCATCTCCAGCATAGCTCTGGGGACCATCTCCGTGATGCTGCTCATATCACCCACTACTTTTCCCAGGGTTTCTGCGAATGAAGCACTGATTTCCGCAGTAGCACTCTTGAGATCGAGGAGAACCCCTCGCTTTCTTGTCTGCCGGCCTAATCTAACGTGTACCACTGTAGTGCTGAACTTGATGCGCTGGTAGATAGCTCCGACTACGTTTGCGTAGGTTTTACCTTGGGCAGGTTTCTGAATCGCGACGGGCTTCGTTCTTCTTCTCGGCTTGTCCTCCGATTTGCTCGGCTTCCTTTCCTCCTGCGGTTGGGGTTTCGTCACCTTCTTCATTAGTTTCTTTTTTCCTCATATTCTTGACGACCTCCGTCAACTTGATGGTTTCTGTCGTCGTTGCCTCTTGTCTCGGTCTTTTGAGGCCTTCTTCAGAGAACTGCAGCGGGCTTATGGCAACTATCATGTCTGTGCTAGCATCAGCAATAGAGTTAGCCCGTGACCGCTGAAAAACTCGGGCGAGGATTCTCGCTCCCTCATTTATCTGTGCTCGAGAGTTATGCAAGGACTCGAAGCTGTCAATTATCTCCTCCAGTTCTGGGAGCCCTTGCTTAATCACATTGCTTACGTTCGGCTGTCTAATCACAGCCGCCCTCATATTGGCACGGAGGATTTTCGCTTGCTCGAGTTTCTGTCTCTCTCCATCTTGTGGTTCGCAGGCTGGATATGTGACGTGAAGCCGGAGAATCGCACTCCCTCAGCGGCCCTGGCAGCCCTTTTCCACTTCTCCAAGTGGATTTCTTCTCATCTTATACTTCCTGGCGCTTTAGACACTCCGTTGGCCAGGAGGCCTACCTGTCGTGCCCTTCCTTATGCATTATCCATAGCTGTGGCTAGGTTGCCTACACCAAACTCCTGGCAGTTGTATTTTCACGACGGCAGGATCCTGCCCTATCACTACCTAACATCGCCGTTGCGTGGGTGTCTCTCCCACGCCTTCTTTTGCCTTTCGCTATACTATCCATGATGAGTAATACAATATTGAGAGGCAAGCTCACCAGAGGAAAGGGAAGGAACGGACTGAAGCTAGTGAGAGACAGAAAGAATAGAGAAATATATTACAGAAGAACAAAAAAAGGAATAGCCGTACAAGAACATTCACTTACCATTCACCCGGCCCTTTTAAACTCTTTTAGTCGCCTCTTACGACAAACAGAGAGTACTGCGGGATTATTCTATTTCCCCCTACCTACAAGGGGGAAAAATAATATTTATCACCGTATCTCAGGTCCCGACTGCACTACTCGTCGGAAGGACAGGAATGCTACAATCCTCTTCTTGGGGGGATATTATTAAGGATAATTATATTTTATTATTTTATTATTAAACAATATTAGACGAAATTCGAAAATTTCCATCAATATAACCACGATCGCGTCCGCGTTCCTCCAAATGAGGCATAGGTTATATATAACCAGTTGTAAGGTGTAGCGTGATTTTATTTCCTGCTTATCGAAGCGCTTACAATGCGACAAAGATAAGTATTTCGTAATTATTAATCTTAGCAGTAGTTGCCGCTTGCGCTGGCGGCAGCGCTGCCATCGTAATCTAAAGTAAATAGCGTTGTATGAGCCCTCGGTGGGTAGTTGAGTCTGCCATCCAGCCGTAGAGTATAGTTCGCGCAACTAATATGTAATTGCGACCGAGAAATGGACAAAAACCGAACAAACTTTCACAAACAACTCGATAGGTATTCGATATCCTGTCACGATTATTATCACCACCCGTTCACAACGTACCAGTTTTCAAGAAAGAAATAAACTTTCGGCCGATAGAGTGGAACAAACCACAAAAAACCGCAAGAAATGCGAGCACACGGCGATACTTCCGTACCAACGCCATGATAGTAAACACAATAATAATAAAAGTTATAATAATAATAATAATAATAAATAAATAACGATAAAAACAAAATTAACGATAATTACTATAATAACGATAATAATAATAATAATTACAATAACAATAATAATAAAAACAACGATTATGACGACAATAACGATAATAACGATTAAAATAACGATAATAACAATAATAACAATAAGAATAATATAAAATATAGTAACGATAATAATGAAAATAACGATTATAAGGATAAGAACGATAATAACAATAATAAAGATAATAATAATAATATTAATAATAATAATAATAGTAATAATAAAAATAAAGGTAATAACCATGCTAATAATAACAATGATAATTATGACAATAAAGTTAATAACGACAATAATAATAATAATAAAAATTACGATAAAAAATATAATAACGTTTATAACGATAATTATAATAATAATAATAACAATAATAATAGTAATAATAACAATAATAATAGACATAGAAATAATAATAATAATGATTATGATGATGATACTAATAATAATAATAAAAATAACGATGATAACGATAAATACAATCATAAAAATAATAAAGATAATAACGATATTAACGATTGTAACGCTAACAACGACAATAACTACAGTAACGTTAACAAAGATATTAATAATAATAACCGTATTAACTATAATAATGATAATTAAGGTAATAACGATTACAACGAAAATAACGTTAGTAATTGTAATAATAACGATAATAACGATATTAATAACGATAATAGCGATAATAACGTTAATAAATATAATAACAATAATAATTATAATAACGATAAAAACGATGATAACGATATTTTTTTTGATGGACAGAGTATGCCAAACTTTACGCACTAATCCAAGGAATCTGCTCGTTGGAGGAATTCTTTTGGGTCCCCCATTTAAGTCCCAGGAGTGTCGGGCTTACCGTTGGAATAGGCACTACCGACTAAACACATATCCATCCTAGTGGCATAGTGAAACAATCCCGGCACCGCCATATGGCATTACTTCGGGATGGCTCAACATCATCAGGTCCCTTAACGTGACTCTCCCTTCGGCTCTACATGGCAGGAACCTGGAGCAAAGATGGGCGCGTCTATCCGCCGCCCATCTCCTTCTTCCTACTGCGTATGATGGCCCTGACGTACCAGACCACCTTGTTCCACTCCTCCTGACCTCGGAGCATTTTCTCTACAACGTTGTCTGGCGAGATGTCTCTGAGGTCCTGCTCCAAGGGGACTCGTTCGGCGCTCTAAAGATAGTTCGGGTACATCTAAAGAACGTTGCTACTAGACCTGGCGAGCGCCTCGGCCCAGAATTGCGCGCCGTAAAGCATCACTGCTTCGGCGGCGCGCTTCTATAGACGCCTCTTGAACGGACAGGGACCGTTGACGTTGAATATGTGTGTGATAAACGAGGATATTATTTTTGCCGCATTGTCGGCTGCCCTAATTATTGTAATGATAATAATAACCATAACAATAATGATAATTTTGTATATAATAATATCGATAATAAAACCGATAATAATTATGATATAAAGAACGATAATAATAACAGTCATAATAACTTTAATAATAACGATAGTAATTACGATAATAATTGCTTTAATCATAGCGATATTAAGAGCGATAATAATAACGATAATAATTCCGGCATTAATAGCTATATTAATGACGGTAATTGTAAACATAGTAATAACGGCATTAATAAAGGTATAAATATCGATTATAATAACGATAACAATAACGTAATCAGTAACGGAAGTATGATCTATAATAATAACGATAATTACTACGACAGGTAATACCGTGAACAGTATGTTAATATTGATGATTAAAATATTGATTATAATAACGATAATTTTAACGATAGTAATAATCGTAATAATTACGGTAATAATAGCGATTATAATAAGGATAACAATAGCAATAATAATGATTAAATTAACGATAATAATTTTAATAACTATAATTGTAATGATAATAATGGCGATAATAATAACGATGATAATTAGGGTAATGAGAACGGTAATAATAACAGTCATAATAACGGTAATAATAATAAAAATAATTACGACAGTAATAACATCAATTTTAACGATAATGATGATAATAGCACTTGTAGTAATAACGATGATAATGACAACAACAATAACAATAAAGATAACAATATTAATAAAGATAAAAATAACGATATTAATAGCGATAACAATAGCGATAATAATAATAATAAAGATGACGAAAATAATAACGGTAATAATAATGGCAAGAATAACCATAATAATGACAATAATAATTACGGAAGTAATAACAGTCGTAATAACGATAATAATAACGAGAACAATAACGGTAACAATGACAATAATAATAACGATAATAATAACGATATTAATGACCGTAGTAATAACAATAATAATAACGGTATTAATAACTGTATTAATAGCGACATCAATAACGAAAATAATAACGATAATAAAAGCGATAATAATAATGATAATAATGATAATACAAATGACGAAATAATAACGGTAATAATAATAGTAATAATAACGGGAAGAATAACGATAATAATTACGGAAATAATAACATTCATTATATCGGTAATAATAGCTGTCATTTTAACGGTAATAATAACGATATCAATAACTATAACAATAATCATTATAATTATTAAAACAATCATAATAGGCATAATAATAATTTTAATATCTATAATGATTATAATAATATTCATAATGACCATAAAAATCCTAATAATCATAATAATAATTTTAATAATTATAATTATCATAATTATCATAATAATCATAATAATCATAATATTGTTCAAAAGAATCATAATAATAATCCTTATAAACATAACATTTACCATAATAATAATAATAATCGTAATTAATAAGCATAAGAACAATAATCATAATACTAATCGTTATAATGATAATAGATGCAAAAACCATAATAATCTTAATAATAATCTTAATTCCCTTAATAATCATAATAATAACCATAATAAACACAATTATAATATTAAAAATAATATTTATTTATTCTATCTATCTTATTAAATATGATAATTACAATCATAATCTTAATTATATGCCTAATAATCGTAACAAAAATAATAATAATCATAATAACCATATTAACAATAAAAATAAACATTCTACTAATCACATTAACAATAATAAGCATAATAATAGTCATGATGACCATAATAATAAGCATAATAATAATCATAAAGATCACAATAATCATAATAATACTAATAATAAACATACCAAACATAATAATAATAATACAATTAAAAAGCACAATAATAATCATAATAACCACAATAATAATAATAAAAATAATAATTACAATTATAATCACAATAATTAGCATAATATATGTATTAAACTTAATAATAACGATAAAAATCATAATAAACATAATAACCGTAATAATAATATTGATTAACATAATTATCATGACAATAATCATAATAATAATAATACACACAACGAAAATAATAACCAAAATAAACATAATAATTATCATAAAGGCTATAATAACCATAATAATGCTTATAAGGATAATATAACTCATAATAATTTTAATAAACATACTAATTATCATGATAATAATAATAATAAAAGTAATCGTGAAAATAATCAAAATAATCATAATAATAACCATAATAATATTAATAATCTTAATACTAATCGTAATAATATTCACAATAAACATAATAATAATGAAAGCCATGATAATGTTCATAAAATTATAATAAACGTAATTATAATCATAATAATAATAATGGTCATAATAATGATCACAATAATGATAATAATCATAATGATAATAATCATAATAATAATAATTATTATAATAAATATAATTCAAATAATATACTTAATAAGAATAATAATAGCCACAATTATTATAATAATCACAATAATAATCATAATAATCATACCCATAATAATAATGATTTTAATAAGTGTAATAATACAGATAATAACTATAATAATAATACTAATAATAATCATAATAACTATAATAATCATTGTAAAATTCATAATAACCATAAAATTCAGAATAATATTCACATTAATAATCATAATAATCATAATCATCATAATAATCATAATAATGAATATAAAAACCATAGTAATCATAATATGGGACTGTCGGATTTAGAAATACGCCGACGAGTCGTACGAAAGTTATGCGAGTGAATCTCGAAACAATGCGACAGTCGTACCTAAAAATATTCAGACTAGTCGAGAGAAGGTAATGCGAGTGAATCGTGAACCAATGTGACTGTCGGACTTGGAAATATTTCGAATAGTAGGGTAAAGTCATGCGATTTCTTCTTGAAAGGTCACGACTTTTGGAATTAGAAATATTCCGACTAGTCGAGGGAAATTTATGCGAATGTCTTGTGAACCAATGCGAATGACAATTTTCATAATATTCCGAAATGAGGAAGGATAGTTATGCGAGTACCTCTCCATCCTATGCAACTGTCGGACATGAAAATCCTCAGACTAGTCTAGGGAATATTCTGAGAGTGCCTCTCGTTCCCCTGAGACTGTCAGACTTAGAAATATTTCGACTAATCGGGGCAAAGTTATGCGAATGCATCACGAATCATTGGGACTGTCGAACCAAGACATTTTCCCAATAATCATGGAAAAATGCTGATAGTGCCCTTCGAACAAATGCGACTTTCGGACTTGGAAATATTTCGTCTAGTCAAGAAAAAATTATGAAAGTTCCTCTCGCATCATTGCATCTGTCGGGCTTGGAAATATTCCGACTAGAGGGTGGAAATTTATGCGAGGGACTTGTGAAAAAATGGGAGTATGGTCCTTGAAAATATCCCGACTAGTGGAGGGATAGTTACATCTGCGCTCTCTCGAACCAATGCGACTGTCAAAGCTAGAGACATTCCAACTAGTCGATGAAAATTTATGAAAGTTCTACTCAGACAAATGCGACTTTCGGACATGGAAATATTCCTACTAGGCGAGGGAAAGTTATGCGAATGCCTCTCGCACCATTGCGACTGTCGGACTTATAATTATTGTGTCTAGTCGTCGAAAGGTTATGCGAGTTCCACTCGCACCTATGCGTCTTTCGGGCATGGAAATATTCCGAATAGTCGGAGGAAAGTTATGCGAGAGACAATCGAACCAATGCATCCGTGGAACTCGGAAATAAACCCACTAGTCGGGAAAAGTTATGCGAGAGATTCTAGCACATATGAGACAGACGGACTTGGACATATCCGTAATAGTCTGGGATATTTATGCCAGTGCCTCTCGAACAAATGCTTCTGTCGTATTAGGAAATATTCCGACTTGTCGAGAGAAAATTATGCGTGTGTCCTTGAAACAATGCTGCTGTCGGACTTCTGAACATTCCGACTCGTCGATGGAAAGTTATTCGAGTACCTCCCAAAACAATGCATCTGTCGTATCTAGATATATTCCAACTAGCTGAGGGATTGTTATGAATGTTCCTCCCGCACCAATGCGACTGTCGGAATTAGAAATGTTCCCACTACAGGAAGGAAAGTTGTGCAAATAACTCTCGCAACAATGCGTCTGTCGGAATATTTCGACTGGTCGAGGGAAATTTATGCATGTGCATCTCGAACCCATGTGACTGTCATATTCGGAACATTTCGACTATTCGATGGAAAGTTGCGCGATTGCTTCTCCAACCAATTTGACTGTCAGACTTGGAATCATTCCGACTAGTCGTAGAAAAATATGCGATTACCTCTCGAAACAAAGCGACCATCGTACTTGGAAATATTCCTCCTATTCGATGAAAAGTGATGCGAGTGACTTGTGAACCAATGCGACTGTCGGACTTGGAAATATTTCGACTAGTCAAGAGGAAGTTGTACGAGTGACTCTGGAACCAATGTGCTCCCTGACTTGGAGATATCCCAACTAGTGTAGAGAAAGTTATGCGAGAAACCTGTGATCCTATGCGAATGACGGATTTAAAATTTTTCTGACTAGTCGAGGAAAAGTTATGTGAGTGACTTTGGATCCAATGCAACGTTTGTACTTGGAAATTACAGACTAGGCGAGTGAAACATATGCAAGTGCCACTCGAACTAATGCGGCTGTCGTAGTTAGACATATTTTGACTAGTCGATAGAAAGTTATGCGAGTAACTTGTCCACCAATATGACAGTCTGACTTGAAAATAACCAGACTAGTCGTGGGTAAGTTATGCGAAGTACTTGTGAATCAACTAATGGACTTATAAATATTCCGACTAATCGAGGAAAAGTAATGCGAGTGGCTCTCGAACCAATGCAGCTGTCGGTCTGGAAACAATTCCGACCTCTCGAGGAAAAGTTATGCGAGTGCCTATTAGACGAATAAGATCGGCGGGCATGGTAATATCCCGTCGGGGAAATATGGTGCATGTTACTCTGGACTTAATACGACTGTCGGTCTTGGAAATAATTCGAATAGTCGAGGGAAATTTATGCGATAGCCTTTTGAAACAATGCGGCAGTCGGACTTGGAAGTATTACGGCTAGTCTAGTGAAATTTATGAGAATGCCTTTAAAACAATACGACTGTTGCAATTATATATATTCCTACTAGTCGATGAAAAGCTATACCAGTTACACTAGAAACAAAGCAGTTATAGGTCTTAGAAATATTGCGAGTAGTCGAACTAAATTTATGCAAGTGCATCTTGAACCGATGCGACTGATGGATATATTAATATTCCGTCTAGTCGAGGGAAAGTTATGCGGGAGACTTGTTAACAAACGCGACTATCGGATTTGGTAACATTCCGAATAGTCGAGGGATAGTCATGTGTGTGTCTGTTGAACCATTGCGACTATCGGACCTAGAAATATTATCACTAGTCCAGGGAATGTTGGGCGAGTGGTTCACGAAACAATGGGACTGTTTGACTTGGAAATATTCCGCACAGTCGTGGGAAATTTATGCGAGTCGCTATCGAACCAATGCGATTAGCGGATTTTAATGGAACGGACCACTCGAGGGGAAGATGTGCGAGTGCCTCTCGCAAAAACGGGACTGCTGGAATTGAACATATTCCTATTAGATGGGGGAAAAAAGTGCAAGATCGTCTCGAACAAATACAACTGTCGGGCACGTTGCTTTACGATTAATCAAAGGAAAGTTGTGCGAGTGCCACTACAGACAATGCGACTGGCAGACTTGGAAATATCCCGTCTAGTCCAGGGAATGTTATCCAACTGCCTGTCCAACCAATGCTGCTGTCAGACTTCGATTTATTCCAACAAGTCGAGGGAAAATTGTGTGTGTAACTCGTGAAACAATGCAACTGTAGAGGTGGAAGTATACCGACGTAGTGCATGGAAAGTTATGCGAATGCATCTCGAAATAATGCGGCTGTCGGGCTAGGAAATATTTTAACTAGTCGAGGGAAAATTATGCAAGTGCCTCTGGAAACAATGCGGCCGTCGAACATGCTTATATTCCAACTAGTTGGGAGAAAATTATGTGAGTGATTCCCGAACAAATACGGCTGCCGTTCTGGAATATATTCCGACTATTCCAGGGTAAGTTATGCGGGAGACTCTAGGGCCAATACGACTGTCGGAATTGGTAATAATCTGACAAGTCTAGGGAAACCTATGCGTGCGCAACTCATACCAAAACGAATGTCGCACTTGCAACTTTTCCGACTAGACGAGTAAGAGTTATGCGTATGTCTCCTGATCCAATGCGGCTGTCAGACTTAGCATTATACCGATTAGACGAGGAACAGTTATACTAGTGACATGTTAACGAAAGCGGCTGTTGGATTAGGAAATATTCGGACATGTTGGTGGAAGTTATACAGGAGCCTCTCGAGCAAATGTGGCTGTCGAACTTGGAAATATTCCAACTATTAGAGGGAAATTTATGCGAGTGATTTTTGAAACGATGCGACAATCTGGCACGGAAATAATTTGACTTGTCGAAAGAAAGTTATGCGACTGCTTCACACACTAAAGCAGCTTTCTGACTTGGAAAAATACCGACTAGTTGAAGGAAAGTAATGCCAGTGCCACTCGGACCAGTACGACTGTCGGTCTAGGTACTATTCCGCCTAATCGAAGGAAAGATATGCGAGTGCCTCTCAAAACAATGAGGCTGTCGGTTTTGGAAATATTCCGACAAGGTGACGGAAAGATATGCGAGTGCCTCTCGGGCCAATACGACTGTCAGACTAGATACTATTGCGAGTAGTCGAGTGAAAGTTATGCCAGTGCTTCGCGGACCAATACGACTGTCGGGCTTTGTTACATTCCCACTAGTCGGGAGAAAGTTATGCGACAGCCTCTCAAACTAAAGCGCCTGTCGGACATGGAAAGTTTCCAACTAGTCGATGGAATGTTATGCGATTAACTTGCCAACAAATGCAACTGCTGTCTACAGAAATATTCCGATCAGTCGGGGAAATGATATGCAAGTTCCACTCAAAACAAAGCGACTGTCGGTCTTGTTAATATATCGACTAGTCGATGTATAGATATGCGACTGATTTCTGAACCAATGTGACCGTCGGGATTGGAAATATTCGGACTATTCGTAAGAAAGTTACGTGACTGCCTCAAAAACCAACACGTCTTTCAGACTAGGAAAAATTTTGACTTGTCGAATGTAAGTCATGCAGTGCCTCTCGAACAAACGCGGCTGTCGGACTTGGATATATTCCGATTAGACGAGGGAAAGTAATGCTGTTGACTTGTGAAACAAAGTGACAATTGGAATTGGAAATATTCTGAGTAGTCGAAGGAAAGTTAGGCGAGAGACTCTCGAACTAAAATGGCTGTCGGACTTGGAAATATATCGAACAGGCTAGGGTAAGTTATGCGAGTGTATCACGTACAACTAAGACTGTCGGAAATGATACGACTAGTCCATGGAAATTTATACGAGTGCCACTCGATCCAATGCGAATGTCGGACTTGGAACTATTATGACTAGAAGAAAAAAAGTTATGCGTGTGGCTTGTGATTCAAAGCGACTGTCGAAATTTGAAATATTCTAAGTCGAGGGAATGATAAGTGCCTCTCGAACCAATGGGGAAACACACCGACTAATAGGGGAATTCTATGTGATTTCCTCTAGAACCAATGTGGATGGCGGTCTATGAAATATTCCGAATAGTCGAGGGAAAGTAATGCTTGTAACTAATGAAACAATCTAGCTGACTGACGTGGAAATATAAATACTAGACGTGTGATAGTTATGCGAGTGACTCTTGGCCCAATGCGATTGTCAGGACGGGAAATATTCCGATATATCGACGGATTGTTATGCTAGTGCCTCACGAAACAATGCGGCTGTCGGACTTGGAAATATTCTAACTAGTTGGCAGAAAGTTACACGAGTGATTCTGGAACCAAAGCGTCTGTCGGACTTGGAAATATTCAGACTATGTGAGGGAAATTTATGCGAGTGCTTCCAAAAACAGACTGTTGGCCTTGGAAATATTCGGACTATTCAAGGAAAAGTTATTCGGTTGACTTATGAGCAAATTCGACTGTGGGGCTTGGAAATATTCCGACCAGTGGAGGAAAATTTATGCGAGTGACACTCAAACCAATAGGACAGTCGGACTTGGAAATATTTCGGCTAGTCATGTGAAAGATATGCGAGTGCCACTCGAAACAAATTGACTGTTGGTCTTGGAAATATTTCTACTAGTCGAAGTATAGTTATGCGAGTGAATTGTGAAGCAATGAGAATGTCTTGCTTGGAAATATTCAAACTAACCGGGAGAAATTTATGAGAGTGCTATTCGATCCAATGCGACTGCTGTACTTGGACCTATTCAGACTTGACGAGGGTAAGTGACGCGAATGATTCTGGAACCAATGCGGCTGTCGGATGTAGAAATAATCAGACTAGCAAAAGGAAAGTTATGAGAGTGCCTCTCAGACACATGCGACTGTCAGATTTAGAAATATTCCGGCTAGTCGAGAGAAATATTTCAGAGTTGAGTGTGAACTAATGCTATAATAATAAAGTATCGTAATAAAGGCATTAATAAAGATAACAATAGTAATAATAGTGATAAAAAGAACAACGATAATAACGATAATATCATAACAATAATAACAATAATAACGATTATAATTATAATAACGGCAATAATAATAATATAAATAATAAAGATTAGAATAAAGATAATTTTAATAGTAACTATTATAATGACAATAATAACGAAATTACAGAAAATAAGTATCATAAACATAATAAAGTTAATAACGATAAAAATGATTATAATTTTTATCACGAAAATAACGATAATAACAATTACAAAAATAATAACGATAATAACGTTAATGACGACAATTATAACAATAGTAATAATATTAACGATAATAATAAAAATAACAATAATAACTATAATAACGATAATAATAATAATAACAGTAACACTAATAATAACAATAATAACGACTATAAAAATAATAACGTTAATTACGATAATAATAATATTAATAATAATAATAAAGGTAACAACGATAATAACAATAATAATGACGATAATAGTAGTAATAATAATAATAATAATAAGTATAATAACAATAATAACGATAATAAAGATCATAATGATTACAACGATATTAAGGATAATAAACATAAAAACAATATCATCGATAATAACGTCAATAACGATTATAACGATAATAATTATACTAATGAGATTAACGTAATTAACGATAATAACGATAACAACGATAGTTAGAGCAATAATAACCATAATAGCGATATATAGTTAATGACGAAAATAAACATAACAATGTTAATAACAACGATAATGACGATAATAATAAAAATAACGATTATAACGATAATAACGATAATAACGGTAATAATAAGAATAATAATAATAATAAGAATAATGATAATAATAATTACGATAATAACAATATTAATTATTATAACGATATTAACGATAATAACGATAATAACGTTAAAACGATAATTAGAACGATTATAATAATCGTAACGATTATAACGACAATAATAACGATAAAATTTATTATAATTATTAAATCGACAATAAAGATAATAACCATTATAAAAATATTAGCGATAATAACGTTAATAACGACAATTATATCAATAGTGATAATATTAACGCTAATAATTAGAAACAAGCATAATAACGATAATAACGGTAATAATAATAATATCAGCAATATAAATTATAACGGTAATAACGATTATAACTATAATTACGTTAATAACGATAATAATAACATTAATAATAATAATAAAGCTATCTATGATAATGATTATAATAATAACGATAATAATAATAATAACAATAATAACGATAATAACGATAATAAAGCTATTATTGGTAATAATAATGATAATAAAAATAACAAAAATAAAAATAATACCAATAATCACGGTCGTAGTGATCATAATATTAATAAAAGCGATATTAAGGATAATAACGATAATAACGTTAATAAGGTTAACAACGTTAATAACTATAATAATAAAAATAATAATAAGAATTTTATTAATAATAACAATAATAATAATAATAATGATTGTAATAATAACTATAATAACGATAACAAAGTTGATAAAGATAACAAAGTTAATAATGATAATACTAATAATAATAATGATTAAAAATTAATAATAGTAATAATAATAATAATTATTATTATTATTATAATATTAATATCAATAACGATAATTACGATATTAATAGTAATAACGATGAAATTGGTATCACGATAAGACGATAATATCGTTAGTAACGATAAAAAGTTAATAATGGTAATAATGACGATGATAATAACAGTAACGATAATAACAACAATAATGAAGAAAATAACGATAATAACGATGATAAAGGTTATAATGGTAATAATAAGAATAATAATATCAATAATAAAGGTAATTACGATAATAACGATAAAAATGGTAATAATAATGATAATGATAATAACGTTTATAACGTAAATAAATAAAGTTAATAACAATAATAATAAGCATATTAGTAATAATGACAGTAATAATAATAAGTTATAATAATAATAATAATAATAACCATATTTACGATAATAATAATAATAACTAGAATATCGAAATTATGATAATGACGATAATATTGTAAATAACAGCCATAATAACGATAATAACGATAGTAACGGTAATAAGGATAATAACGATAATAATGATTATAAATATGATATTGAAGATAATAATAATAATAACGATAATATCCACAATGAAAGAGAAAATAAAGATAATAACATGTATAACGATAATATCGATAATAACCATAATGACGATAATAACGATAATAACATTAAGACCGATTTTTTTGATGGTCTAAAAATGCCGATATTTACGCACTAACCAAGGGACCCTGCCAGTCAGAGGAACCCTTCACGAATTGGGTTGCCCGTAAGTCCCTGGAGTGTCCGGCTGACCGTTGGAATAGGAACTACCGACTAAACTCATATCCATTTTAGTGGCATAGTGAAACCATCTCGGCATCGCCATGAGGCATTTCCTCGGGGTTGCGCTAAAACATCAGATCCCTTTACGGGACTCTCCCTTCGGCTATACGGGGTCTGAGCCTGGAGCAATGTAAGGAGCGCGTCTATAGGCCGCTCATCTTTTTCTTTTTTCTGCGCAAGATGGCCTTGACGTACCAAGCCACTATGTAACATTCCTCCGGATCTCATTGCGTGTTGTTGCGCTTCTTCATAAGTAGCACGGTTTCAGTCTTCTGGGCTGCTAAGGACAGCCCGTTTTCTTTCATCCAGGAGATATCTCTGCGCATGAACAGGTTGAGCAGCATCCGTGTCTCCTCCGTGTTTCTTGTAGTTATAATAACTGTAATGTAATCTGCGTATCCCACCATGAAAGGACCCACAAGGACTGCCATACGTATTATACGGTCCCAGTATGAAGCCATGGGCTGCCCCGAATGTCAACTCTAAGCTTCTCGGACCATCGCCTGTATTGTACTAGAGGAAGCGCGCGATCAAGTAGTCCCCGAGAATTCGGAGTTAGTACTCCGGGACACTAAAGATACGTTCGAGCGCTTCCATTGCCAAGTCCCCCCTGACGGACTTGAAGGCATTTCTCACGTCTTAGGTGGCTAGCAGACAAAGGGCGAGATAGATGATTCCCTTCGTCATTTTAGCGGCCGTGACAACCTCCTGGCCTGCATGGATGGATCGAAATCCATATTGCCAGGCAGCAAAATCGCACGATGCCCTCACGGCCGCGTGCAGCCGTGGTTGAAGCAGCTTCTCCAGGAGCTTGCCAGCCGTATCAAGCATATATATAGGCCTGTATGACGAAGTGGTATCTGTTGGACCCTTGTCCTTGCTTATGAGCCCAAGTCTCCGATTTTTCAACAGGACGGGGAAGATGTCCTCCCTAAGCCACATATTATACATGTTTAGCAAGAGCTTAGGGTTACACTGCGCGACGGCTTTCATTGCTTCCACTGGAAGACCGTCTGGACTTGGAAGTCTCTTGTTCCGCATGGAAGATGCGGCCCTGAGTAGCTCTCCCTCCGTATACTGTGGTGCTGCTGGTCTGCTAGACGCAGACGGGCAAATCTCTCTCTTCGGCTGTGAGGGGAATAGTGTATGAATTATGTTCTCCAGTCTAGCATGCAAGACCCCAGAATGCGAGTGACGATCTGGTACCCTAATACCCATGGATTCTGGTCGATATCTAGGCCCAGCTCCTTCCAGCATCATCGTTGTCTGGCTTTGTTGGTTCTCTTCAGTAATTTTTTGGCAGCTTGATACTCTGCAAGGAGGCAGCATTGAGATCGTGTCTCTTCGTTCATTGTTCTATCCGGCGGGAACTTAAGCACTTATTGCGAATATCTGCGATCTCGTTCATCCATAAGTATGCAGGACGCAACTGCAGTTTCGTGCTCTTCCTTTGCACCGCTATCGCGCAAGCCTTTTGGATGTGATGCATAGTTGCTGCAGTCATCTTTCTGACATGTACAGTTGGATGTATTCTCACGGATTCAATTTGATGGGATCTCCAACCTACATCTATGACTGAAGACAGCCTATCTCAATCCATTTTTAAGATGTTCCACTTGGGGGGTCGCGCTGCACTTGTCACGGCTGGCCTCCTATCATGTACGTCGAATAAGTTGTACTGATGATCGCTCCCGGTGTAATCTTCGATCAACCGCCAGCCTACGACACTTGCCACAATGTGATCGTTGCTTAGAGAAACGTCCTGGCTCGTCTGTCTGTAACCTGGCCTACGGAAAGATGACGTCGACCCTGTATTGAACACTGCTAGCTCCAGTCTCGACACCACCTCCATTCGTCTTCCTCTGAAGACCGGCCTGGCCCCCCCCATTCACGAATTTGGCATTGAGTTCTCCAGTTACAATGAGATTCCCTTGCATTTCCCGCAGCGCGTCTTCCAGTTCGGCTAGTTTGTTCTGGAAGTCATCTATCCGGTCGCTCGGGGTGAGATATACGTTGACATATGTCATCGACGTATGTCTCACCGTAACGTAACCGCGTCCGGATCCATGATCCGAGAAATGTATCTGTCAGTGATCTGGGATCCAGATAGCCGCCGTGCCCAATTCGTCGGCGTACCATCCTGCTTCTGTCCTGTTCTGGAACTGTTGGTTGATTAGAACAATATAATCTTTTTTTTAAGAGCAGAGCTGGGTTAAGAGATGGTGCGCCGTCCTGCTCCTTTTGAGGTTACCCTGCATTACTCTCATACTTTCTTCTTGTTGGCTGTTGCAAGGGCCTCCTGGAAGGCTTTAGACGCCCTCTATCAGGCCAAGTGCTTCTGGTGTTCCGCAACGCTATTGGAGCTCAAGAAACACGTGACCTTACAGTCTTTGATCTTGTGCCTCTTGCCGCCGCAGAGATAGCAAAGCTTACTGCGATCAGGGCCCTTGCAAGATGCACTATGGTGGCCAATGTCAAGGCAAAGGTAGCATCGACTTACTTCTGTTCATCGCTTGACTTTGCAGCTGACGAAGCCGACAAGCATTCGTCCGGCCTTCAAAAGCATCGCAGGTTGTTCCTCTTTTATTTGGACTACGGCCAGGCGTTGCTGCCTCGCATTTGGGTTCGTCATTTTAACTATGATTTTCCCCGCGTAGTCTGGCAAGGTTCTCTTTAGGGCCTCCTCGACTTCTATCACCAACGTGCACTAATTGCTGTCCCGTATCTCCTGCGTAGCTCTGGGGATCAATTATGTGATGCTATTCGTGTCTTCTACTTCTTTCCTCAAGGTTTCTGCGAATGAGGCCCGGCTGTCCGCTGTGGTCTTCTTGAGTTCGAGGTGTACCCCTCCCGTTCTTGTCTGCCGGACCGATATAACGTCTACCACTGCCGCGCTCGTCTTGAAGCGCTGGTAGATAACTCCGACTACGCCTATTTTGTTTTTCCTTGCGCAGGTTTCAGAAGGATAGCGTCCGGCATCATTCTTTTTCTCGGCCCGTCCTCCGATTTGCTCGGCTTCTTTTTTCTTGCGGTAGGAGTTCCGTAGCCTTCTTCATAGGTATTTCCCTCTTTCTCTTCTTCTTGACGACCTCCGTCTAGTTGGTAGCTTCGGCCGTCATCGCCTCATGCCTCGGCCTTTTGAAGCTTTCTTCAGGCAAATGCGGCGGGCTTTTGGCTACTTTCTTAACTGCGCCAGAATCTGTTACAGAGTGTGCCCATGGGCTCTGAGAGAACCGAACGAAGGTCCTCGCTCCCTTATTGACCTTAGTTCAAGATTTATACATGATCTCGTGGCTGTCAATGATCTACTCTTGCTTTGGGATTCCTTGCTTTGTCGGAATGTTTATGTTCGACTGTCTAGTAATATCTGCAATCATATTGGCTGCAATCATATCGCGAGTTTCACTATCTCTAGGTCTTGTTGTGTCACCTTCGCAGGTTGAGTATGTGACGTCAAGCCGGAGATCCGCATAATCTTAAAGGCCCTGGCAGCCCATTGCCACTCCTCCAAGAGGCTTTCTTCACATCTTATCCATTCTGCCGCCTTAGACACACCGCAGGCCAGTTCGCCAACCTGTGGTGCTCTTCCTGATATCTTATCATGAGCTGGAGCCAGGTTGCCTACGTCAGGAAGGAAACTTAAGAGGGATAGAAATAATAATAACGATTATAACGATAATAATAATAATATCAATAACAACGAAAATAACAATAATAACGATTATAGCGATAATAAAGATAGTAACCACAATAACTATAACAAAGATAATAACGATAATATTATTATAATGATAATAACGATAATAATGAGAACAACGATTGCATCGATAATAATGATATTAACGATAATAATCATATTAACGACAATAAAAACGATAATCACAGTAGTAATAATAATTAAAATTACAAAGATAATAACGATAATAATAATAATAATAATAATAACAAAAATAACGATAATAATAATAATAATAATAATAATTATAATAATTATAATAATAATTATAATTATAATAATTATATATTAATAATAATTATAATAATAATAATAGTAATAATGATAATAATAATAATAATAATTATAATAAGGATATTAACGATTATAACAATAATAACGATATTTATTATAATAACGATAATTACGATAATAATGATATTAATAATAGTAACGATAATAACGATAATATCTATAATATCATTAATAATGGTAATATCGATAATAACAAAAAGAATGTTAATGATGATAGTAACGATAATTATAACGATAATAATAATAATAATAATAATAAAAATAATAATAATAAAGATATTAACGTAAATATAAATAATAACAATAGTAACGATAATAACTCTAATAACGTTTACAACTATGTTTCCAAGTCCTGATACTTACAAATCATACCGGCGCATTGGTTCAAAAGTCACTCTCATTACTTTCCCCTACTAGTCGAAATAATTCCAAGTCCAGTAGCAGAATTTTTTCGATATGCATTCGCATAACTTTCCCTCTACTAATCGGAATATTTCAATGTATCTTTGCCACATTAGTTCGAGAGGTACTCGCATAACATTACGAAGACTGTTCGGGTAATTTTCATGTACGACAGTCGCATTTGTTCGAGATAAAACGGCATAACCTTCTCACTAGTAGACGCAATATTACCACGTTCGGCTACCGCTTTGACTCGAGAAGTCCTCGCATAACATTCATATTTCTATACGGAATATTTACAAGTCCGACAGCCACATTAGGTTGTAAAGATCTCACATAACTTTCCCTCTACTAGTCGGTATAAGTCCAGGTTCGACAGTAGCATTGATTCACAAGACACTTACATTATCTCTTATGAGTAGTTTGATATATCTATGCAGTGGCATTGGTTCAAGAGACACTTGCACAACTTTCCCTCAACTATGTGGAATGTTACCAAGGCCAACAGTCGCATTGGTTCGAGAGGCAATCGCATAACATTTTCTCGACCTGTCGGAATGTATCTAAGTTCGACAGTCTCATTGATTCGAGGTGCACTTTTATAACTGTCACTCGAATAGTCGGTACATTTCCAAGTCCGACAGTCGCATTGGATTGAGAAACACACGAATTCCTTTCACTAGACTAGTCGGAATTCCTCCAAGTCCGATTTCCGAAATGTTTCAAGAGGCACTCGCATAACATTCCCTCGATTACTCGGAATATTTCCAAGTCAGACAGTTTCATTGGTTCCGAGTGACACTCTCATAACATTCTCTTGACAAGTCGGAATATTTCTAAGCTCGAAAATCGCATTGCTTCGAGTGGCACTCTCATAACTTTGTCACGGCCAATCGGAATATTTCTAGGACTTCTGGTTGTATTTGTTCGAAGGGCACACACTTAACTATCGCTCGACTAGTGGGAATGTTTCCTGGCCCGAAACTCCGATTGGATCGAGAGGAACTTGCATAATTATCCATCGCCAAGTCGGTATATTTTAAAATCCGACACTCGCATTGGTTCTCAAGCAACTCGCATAAATTTTCCTCGACTAGTCGGAATACTCTTTTGTCCGACTGTTGCTTTGGATTGAGAAGTACTCCCATAATTTTCCCTCGACTATTCGGAATATTTCTAAGACCGACGGTCGCAATGATTCACTTGTCATTCGCATTACTCCCTTGTCTAACAGAGTATTTCCAAGTTCGACAGCCGAATTGGTCCGATAGGCATTTGCAACATTTTCCCTCGACTGGTCGGAATATTTCTACGTCCAGTAGTCGCATCGACTTACAATCATTCGCATAACTCTCCCTCGACTAGTAGGAATACTTTTTAGTCCGACCGACGTTTTAGGTCGAGTGGCACTTGCATAGGTTTCCCGGGGCTAGTCTGTATATCTCGAAGTCCGACTTTGGTATTAGTCCGAGAGGCACTCGCATAACTTTCCCTCGACTGGTCGGAATGTTTTTAAAAACGGCAGCAGCATTGCCTCACAAATCACTCGTAAAACTATTTCTTGATGAGTCGGAATAATTCGAGATCCGACGGCCCTTCAGATACGAGTGGTACACGCATAACTTTCCCTCGCCTAGACGTAATATTTTCAAGTCCGACAGCCGCATTTTCTCGACAGGCACTTGTCTAACTTTCCCTGGAATAGTAGGTATTATTCCAAGTCCGACAGCCGCTCTGACTTGGTAGGCAGTCGCATAACTTTCTTTCGACTAGTCGGAATATTTTCAAGCCCGACAGTCGCATTGGTTTACAAATCACTTGCATAGCTATTCTTCCACTAGTCGGGATATTACCAAGACTAACGGTCACCTTTTTTCGAGTGGCACTCGTATAGCCTTCCTTTGACTAGTCGGAATATTTCCAAGTCCGACAATCGCATTGTTTTGAAAGCAACTCGCATATATTTCCCTGGACTTGTCCTAAAATATGTCACTCGATAACCTCTCTATCGACTATGTGGAAAATTTCCCAGTCCGAAAGCCGCATTCGTTAAAGAGACTCTCGCTTATCATTCCCTCCACTAGATGTGATATTTCCAAGTTTGTCAGCCAAATTGGATAAAGGAGCACTCCATTATCTTTCACTCAGTTCGGAATATTTCCAAGTCCGCGAGTTGCACTGAATCTAATGAGTATCTTTTGACATTTTCTCTCCCAGATGGAATATTTCTAGGATCGACAGTCGCATTGATTCCGGATGCACTCGTATAACATCCTCTCGTCGGAATATTTCAAAACCGACAATCGCATTGATTCGAGGAGCACTCGTATAACTTTCTCCCGTCTATTCGGATTGTATCCATGACAGACAGTACTAATGGTGCGTTAGGCTCTCTATATTTTTCTCTTGACTAGTCGTAATATTTCTAGGTACGACAGTCACTTTAGTTCCAAAGAGATTCGCATAACTTTCCGTCGAACAGCCGGAATATTTCTAATTCTGAAAGCCGCATAAGTTCGAGAAGTACTCGCTAAACTTTCCCACAACTAGTCGGAATATTTCCAAGACCGACAGTTTCATTGTTATAAGTGGCACTTTCATAATATTCTCTCGACTAGTCGGAATATTTCTAGGTCCGACAGTCGTGTTGAATCGAGAGGCATTCGTATAACTATACCTTTACTAGTCAGAATATTTTTAAATGCGACAGTCGCATTAGTTAGTGTAGCACACGTAAATCTTTCATTCGACTAGTCGGAATTTTTCCAAGTTCAAATGCCGAATTGGTTTCAGAGGAATCCGCATAACATTCCCTCGAATAGTCGGAATATTTCCAAATCCGGCAATCGCATTGGTTTACACGAGACTCTCATAAATTTCCGTCGACTTCTCCAAACATTTCCAAGTCCGTCGGCCATTTTGCTTTCCAGTGTCACTCACATAACATTCCCTCCACTAGTTGGTATACTTCCAAATCTGACAGTCACATTGGATCGAGAGGCTCGCTCATAACTTTTCCTCGACTACTCGGAATATTTGCAAGACCCTCAAACGCGTTGTTTACAGTTACTCGAATAACTTTCCTTCGACTAGAATTTCCTAGACCGGCAGCAGTATTAGTTCGAAAAGCACTCGAGTAACTATCAATTGCCTAGTAGGAGTATTTCCAAGTCCGATAACATCATTGGTTCCAGAGGTAATCGCATAACTTTCCCTCGACTAGTCGGGTTATTTTCATGTCCGACCTTCGTTTTGTTTCACAAGTTACTCCCATAATTATTCCTTGACTAGTCGGAATATTTCCACCCTACAGCCGCTTTGTTTTATAAGGCGATCGCATAATTTTCTTTCTTTATGTCAGGAAACTTCCAGGACCAACAGTCGAATTGGTTCATAAATCGCTCGCATAAATTTCCTTCGACTCTTCGATGTTCTACCAAAACCGTTAGATGCTTTGTTTCGTGTGGCACTCACATACCTTCCACCAGATTAGTTAGAATTTCTCCAAGTCCGATTGAGGAATTGGTTCGAGAGGCATTCCCATTACATTTCTTCAACTAGTCGAATTATTAGATAGTCCAACAATCACCGTTGGCTCATAAGTAACCCGCATAATTATTCCTCGACTAGTCGGAATATTTCCAAGTGCGATAGTAGCATTGGTTCGACAGGCACTCGCGTAACATTCCCACGATAGGCGGAATATTCTTAAATCCGACAGTCGCACCGTTAGGATATCCATTCTTATAACTTTCCCTTGACTAGTGAAAATGTTACCAAGCCGAATAGTAACGTTGGTTCGCAAGTCAATCGCATAATTTTCTTTAGACAATGAGAAATATTACTAGTTTCGACAAACGCAAAGGTTCGAGAGGAACTCGCATAAATTTCTCTTGACCAGTCGGAATATTTCCAAGTCCGACTGTCGCATTTGTTCGTGAGGCTCCCCCAGATCTTTTCCTCGACTAGTCGGAATAATTTTAAGTCCTATAGTCGCATTGGTTGGAGAGGCACTCTCACTTCCTTTCCTCGATTAGTCGAAATATTTTTAGATGCGAGAGTCGCATTAGTATACATGTCACTCGGATAACTTTCCCTCGTTTAGTGGGAATTTTACCAAGCGCGACAATCGCATGGTTCGAGAGACACTCACGTAACTTTCCCTTGAGTAGTCGAAATATTTCTAAAATCGAAAATCACAAGAGACACTCGCACAACTTTCCCCGAGAAGTTGGAATATATCCAACCACGACAGTCGTAATTGTATCTCCAAGTTTGAAAGACGCATTGATTCGAATGGATTTTGCATAACTTTCCCTATTCTGGTCGGAATATTTTTAGTTACGAAGGTCGCAGTGGTTCGAGAGTAAATAGCATAGCTTTCGCTCGAATTGTCGGAATATTTCCAACGCTGATTTTCGAATTGTTTCAATTGGCACTCGATTGACTTTCCCTCGACTAATCGGAATATTACTAGTTTCGGCAATCGCATTGGTTCAAGGAACTCGTATAACTTTTACTCGACTACTCGGAATATTTCTGGTCTCGACGGTCGCATTGGTACTAGAGCAACTCGTACAACTCTCAATAGACTATTCAAAGTATTTCCAAGTCCGAAAGTTTCATTGGTACGGATGCAGTTATATAACTTTCCCTGGAATTGTCAGAATACTCCTACGTCTGACATTAATATTGTTTTAAGAGGCACTCGCATAACTTTCCCTCGGCAAGTCGCCAAGTTCCGAGCCAGACTGTCCCTTTAGATTGAGAGGCATTTGCACAACTTTTCTTTAAATAGTCGGTATAATCGCAATTCCGAATGAATCGAATAACTTTCTCTCGATTAATCGGAATATTTGCAAGTTCGACTTTAGTATTGTTTCAAGAGGCACTCGCACAAATTTCCTTCGACCAGTCGTAATATTTCTAGGTCCGACAGTCCCATGGATACGAGATACGTCCGTATAACGTTCATTCGACTAGTCGGAATATGTCCAAGTGGGACAGTTTCATTGGTTGGTGATGCATTTGAATAAATCTCCCTCGACTATACAGACAGTTCCAATTTCGATATTCGCATTGATTAGAGATGCACTCGCACATATTTTCCTTGACTAATCTGATATTTAAAGTTCGTTAGTCGCATTGGTTCGAGAGGCTCTCACCTGACTTTCCCACTACTAGACGGAATATTTCCAATTGCGACAGTCGTAATAGACCGAGAGGAACCCGCACAAATTACCATCGACAAGCCGGAATATTGCGAAATGCGACGGTCGCTTTGTTACTATAGGCACAAACATAAATTTCTCTTCACTAGTCGAAATATTGCCAAGTATGAAAGTAGCAATATTTCGAGAAACACTCGCACGATTTTCCCCCGACTAATCGGAATAGTTTTATGTCCAACGGTCTCATTGGTTCACAAATAATTTGCATAACTCTGCCGGGGTTAGTCGTGACATTTTCAAGTCAGACGGTCATATGGGTTGACAAGATACTCGCATGAATTCCCCTCGACTAATTGGAATATTTCCAAGAACGACAGCTGTATTGGTTAGAGTGTCACTCGCATAACATTCTCTCGTCTACTTAGAATATTTCCAAATCTCACGGCCGAATTTGTTTGAGATGCTCTCGCATAACATTCCATCCACTGGTTGGGGTATTTCCATTTCTGATAGCCGCATTAGATCTAGAGGCACTCTTATAACTTATTGTTGAATGATGGGAGTATTTCCAAGACTGACAGCCGCATTAGTTCGAGAAGCATTTGTATGTCTTTCTCTCGATTAGGTGGGATATTTCCACGTCCAACAATCGTAATGGTCCGAGAGGCACTCGCTTAATATACCCTCTACTATTCGGGATATTTCCAAGACCGAGAGCCGCATTTGTTTGCGAAGCACTATCATAACTTTCCCCTAACTATTCGCAATACTTGCAAATCCGACAGCCGCATTGAACCGAAAGGCACACGCATAACGTTTACTCGACTAGACCGAATGATTCTAAGTCTGAAAATCGCTTTGGATCGAGAGCCATTCACGTAACTTTCCATCGACTTGTCGGAATATTTCCATGTTCAATGATCGTATTAGATCGAATAGCACACGCAAAACTTTCCCTCAAGAAGTAAGAATTTCTCCTAGACCGACTGCTATATTGGCTGAAGAGGCACTCGCATAAGTTTTCCCCGACTAGTCGGGAGATTTCCAGGCCCAACCGTCGCATTTGTTAGTAAGTAAATAGCTCTACAATCTTTCGACTAATCAGAATTTTGCAAGCCTGACAGTCGCATTGGTTCGCGTATGACTCGCTTAACTTTCACTCGACTAATTGGAATATTACCAAGAACGACAGTCGCTTCGTATCGAATGGCACTCGCATAACTTTCACCCTACTAGTCGGAATATTTCCGATTCCGACTGACGCATTGGTTCGAGAGGCAGTCGCATAAAATTCTCCCGACTAGAAGGCTAATTTCAAGGTGCGACAGTCGCATTTGTTCGAGATTCAATCTCATAACTCTTTCTCGATTAAGCGGAATATTTGCGGGTCCGGCATCCGCATTGACTCGAGAAGCACTCGCATAACCCTCACTCTGCTAATCAGATTATTTCCATGTCCGACAATCGCATTGTCTCCAATGGTACTCGCATAATTTTCCCTCAATTAGTCGGAATATTTCCAAGCATGACAATCACATTTGTTTCAAATGCTCTCGCATATTATTCGCTCGACGATTTGAGATAAGTCCAAGTACGACATTGGCATTAATTGTAGTCTCATTTGCATAATTTTCCCTCGAAAAGTCAACATATTTCCAAGTCCATAGGTCGAATTCTTTTGACAGGTACTCGAGTAATTTTCCTTCGACTAGTCGGTATATTTCGAAGCCCAACGGTCGCATTAGCTCAAAAGTAACTCGCTTTTCTTTCCCTCTACAATTCAAAATATTTCTTAATCCGACAGTCACATTGGATCACAAATCACTCGTATAACTTTCCCGACTAGTAAAAATACTTCCAAGTCCGGCAGCAGCAATGTTTCGAGAAGCCCTCACAAAACATTCTATCGACTAGGTAGGAATATTTCCAGACCTAATAGACTCATTATTTCTCAAGATGTTCATTTAACTTTCCATCAACTAGGTCGAAATATTTCCAAGTTCGTCAGCCGCATTGGTTCGAGAGTCAATTGCATGCCTTTCCCTTGACTAATCGGAATATATCCTAGTCCAACAGTCGCATTCTTTCGAGAGGCACTCGCATAACTTTCTCTCGCCTAGTCGGAATATTTCCAACCACAATGTTCGCATTGGATCGAGATGCACTCCCATGAAATTTGCCCGACTAGTCGTGATATGTTCCAATACAACAGTAGCATTTTTTTACAAGCCACCCGCATTACCCTCACTCGAATAGTTGGTAAATGTCTATGTGCGGCAGCGGCAATGTTTCGAGAGACTCTCGCATATCTTTCCCTCGACTAGTCGTGATACTTCCAAGTCCGGCAGCCGCATTGGCTCGAGCGATCCTCGCATAACTCTCCCTCAACTCGGCGGAATATTTCCAGAAACGCCAGCTACATTGGTTCGAGAGACACTCGCATAAATTTCCCTCGTCTATTCGGTAAATTCCCAAGTCCGACTGCCAAAATGGTTCGAGAAATACTCGCATAACTGTCGCTCAACTAGCCAGAATTCTTCCAAGCACGACAATCGCATTGGTTCGTCACTCGCATAATATTCCTTCCACTAGTCGGCATACGTCTAGGTCCTACAGTAGCATTGGTAATGGAGGGATTCGCATAATATTCCCTCGATTAGTAGGAATGTTTTTAGATGCGAGAGTCGCATTAGTATACATGTCACTCGGATAACTTTCCCTCGTTTAGTGGGAATTTTACCAAGCGCGACAATCGCATGGTTCGAGAGACACTCACGTAACTTTCCCTTGAGTAGTCGAAATATTTCTAAAATCGAAAATCACAAGAGACACTCGCACAACTTTCCCCGAGAAGTTGGAATATATCCAACCACGACAGTCGTAATTGTATCTCCAAGTTTGAAAGACGCATTGATTCGAATGGATTTTGCATAACTTTCCCTATTCTGGTCGGAATATTTTTAGTTACGAAGGTCGCAGTGGTTCGAGAGTAAATAGCATAGCTTTCGCTCGAATTGTCGGAATATTTCCAACGCTGATTTTCGAATTGTTTCAATTGGCACTCGATTGACTTTCCCTCGACTAATCGGAATATTACTAGTTTCGGCAATCGCATTGGTTCAAGGAACTCGTATAATTTTCCCTCGATTAGACGAAGTATTTCCAAGTCCGCCCGTAACATTGTTTCGAGAGTCAGTCGCATAATTTTCCCTCGAATATTTGAAATAATTCTATATCCGAGAGTTGCAATGATTCGAAAAGAACTCGTATAAGTTCCATTTGTCTATTCGGAATATTTTCAAGTACGACAGTCGTATTGGTTTGAGAGGTACTCGCATAAATTTCCCTCGACTAGTTCAGAATATTTCCAAGATTGACAGTTGCATTGAATCGAGAGACCTTCGTATATCTTTCCATCGAATAGTCAGAATATTTTTATATTTCCAAGTCCGAGAGTTGCATTGGTTCAAATGTCTCTCTCATAACATTCTCTCGTCCAGTCGGAATTTTTCTAAGTTCGATAGTCACAATGTATCGAGATTGACTCGAATAACTTTCTCTCGACAAGACGGTATTTTTCTAGTTCCGACAGTCGCATTGGTTCGTAATTCACTCGTATAACATTCTCTCGACTAATCGGAATATGTCCAATTGCGACAGTAGCATCTCATTCTAGGGTACTCGCCCAAAATTCCCTATACTAGTCGGAATATTTCTGGGTACGGAAGTCGCATTGGTACGAGAAGCACTGGCATAACTTTACCTCGACCGGTCGGAATACTACCAAGGGCGAAGGTCGCATCGATTCGAGAGTTAATAACATAATTTTCGCTCGAATAGTCGGAATATTTCAAAGGCCGATTTTCGCATCGGTTCGATAGTCATTCGATTAACTTACCCTCGACAAGTTTGAATATTTCTAAGTCTAACAGCCGCATTGGTTCTAGAGGCACTCACGTAACTTTCACTTAATTATTCAGAATGTTACCAAGTTCAGTAGTCGCAATGGTTCAAATACACTCGCATAACTTTCTTGCAACTAGTCTGAATGTTACTATTTCCGGCTGACGCATTGATTACGGAGGAACTCGTATATCCTCTCGATTAGTCGGAGTATTTCTAGTCCCGACAGTGGCATTGGTACGAGAGGCACTCGTATAACTCTCACTAGACTAGTCAAAATGTTTCCACGTACGATGATCGAAATGTTTCACGAGACAATTGCCTAACATTCCTTCGACACATCGGAATATTTCTAGGCCCGACAGTCGCATTGGTACGTGATTCACTCGTATAACGTTCGTTCAGCTAGTCAGAATATGTCCAATTGCGAAAGTCGCTTTGTTTCGAGCTGTACTCACATATATTTCTCTAGACTAGTTGGATCATTATTATTTCCAATCGTCGAATTTGTTCGAGATGTACTCGCATTACTTTTTTCAACTAGTTAGAATATTTCCATGTCCAAAGGACGAATTGGTTCCAGAAGCACCCGCAAAACTTTCCTTCGACTAGGAAGAATATTTCCAACTCCGATGGCTGTATTTGTTCGAAAGAAACTCGTATAAATTTCCCGTGACTAGTCGGAATATTTTCAGTTCCGAAAGACTCATTTGTTCGATAGACTCTAGCATTACTTTCCCTAGACAAGACAAATATTTCGTTATATTGCCTCGACTAGTCAGAACATTTCCAAGATCGACAGTTGCACTGGTTTACAACACACTCGCATAATTTTTCCTCGTCTAGTAGTAATATTTCCGAGTCCGAAAGCAGCATTGGTACGTAAAACACTTGGATAAATTTCCAGCGACTACTCGGGATATTTACAAGAACGACCTCCGCAAATGTTCCAGAATAACTCGTACAAATTTCCCTCGAATAGACGGCATATTTGCAATTCCTGTAACTCCATTTGTTCGAGTGGCACTTGTATAACTTTTCCAGACTAGTCGGAATATTTCCATGTTCAACAGCCTAATTGGTTTTAGAGGAACCAGCATTACTTTCCCCGAATAGTCGGAATATTTCGAAGTCAGATAGCTGCATTAGCTCGAAGAACATTCGCGTAACTTTCCCTTGACAAGTCAGAATATTTTCTAGTCTGACAGCAGCATTGGTTCACAAGACACTTCCATAAATTTCCTTCGACTAATAGCAATATTTCAACAACCGCATTCGTTCGAGAAGCTACCGCTTAAATTTCCTTCGACAAAATGGAATATATCCTGGCCCGCCAGTCGTATTGGTTCACAAGACATTAGTACAACTTTCCCTCGACTAGTCGTGATATTTTTATCTTCGTCTGTCGCATTGGATCTAGAGTCACTCGTAAAATTTTCCCTCGAACACTCGGAATATTTTTTAGTCGTACAGCCGCATTTATTCGAGAAACACTGTCATAGTTTTCACCGATTTGAGTAAATATTTGCAAGACCGACCTTCGCATTGGTTCCAGAATAAATCGTATAATTTTCACTCGACTAGTCGGAATATTTCCAGGTACGATACCAACATTAGTTGGAGAATCACTCGCCTAACTTTCTTTCGATAAATCGGGATATTTTCAAGTCCATCTGTCGCTTTAATTCCAATATAACTCCCATCAATTTCTCTCGCCTAGACGGAAGATTTCCAAACCCGACAGTAGTATTGGTTCAAGAGTTACATGCATAACTTTTCCCAGACTAGTCAGTATATTACCAAGACCGATATCAGCATTGGTTTGAGAGAGAAAAGTTTTGCACTCGCAAAACTTGACTAATCCGTATACTTCCAAATCCAACCGTCGGATTAGTTCTAGAATCACCCTCATATGTTTCCCTCAACCATTCCGAATATTTAAAAGTACAACAACCGCATTAGTTCACAAGACACTCGCGTAACATTCCCTCGACTAGAAGGGATAGTTTCATTTCCGACCCTCGCATTTGTCTTAGAATCTCTCGTATTATTATTTTTCGACTAGTTGGAATATTTTCTATTACGACAGCAGCATTTTTTCGAGAGGCAATGGAATAAATTTTCCCGACTTGTGGGAATATTACCAAGTCCGAAGACGCATTTGTTCTTGAATCACTCGAATAACTTTCTCTCAACCAGTCGTAATATTTCCAAGTACGAAAGCTTCATTGTTTCGAGAGGCGTTCGATTAATATTCTTTCGACTAGTCTCGGTATTTTCAAACCCGGCAGTTACATTGGTTCTCACGACACCCGCATAACATTTCTTCGGCTTGTCGGTATATATCCACGTCCAACAGTCGCATTGGTTCGAGACATTTCCTCGATTCGTCGGAACATTTCCAAGCTGATAGTCGCATTGGTTCACATGACAATCGCATAAATTTCTTTCGGCTAGCCGGGATATTTTCATGTCCAACCGTCGCATTGGTTCTAGAGGCACTAGGATAATATTTCCTCGACTAGTCGGAATATTTCCAAGCCCGACAGTTGCATTGTTTCGAGTGGCACTCGTATAAAGTTCCCCAGACTAGTCAAAATATTTCCTAGTCGGACAGCCGCATTTGTTCGAGAGGCACTCGCATAAGTTTACTCGTCTAGTGGAAATAATTACAAGTCTAACCGTCGCAAAAGTTCTATAATCACTTGCATAAGTTTCCCTCCACTAGTCGGAATATTTTCAAGTTCATCAGCCGCATTTTTTCGAGAGTTACTCGGATAACTTTTACCTATTAGTCAGGATGGCTCCAAGTCCGCCAGTCGCTTCGGTTCGGGTGCCAGTCGCATAAGTTTCCATTGACTAGGCAGAATATTTCTAATTCCGAAATTCGTAATGTGTCAAGTCCCACCCGCATAACTTTTAATGGACTAGTCGTAATATTGGCAAGTACGACAGCCGCATTAGTTTATTAGTCACTCGCATAACTTTCCTTTGACTAGTCGTAATATTTCCAAGTCCGACGGCTGCATTAATTCGTGAGGTAATCGTATAAGTTTCCCTTAACTAATCGAGATACTGCCAAGTCCAACCGTCGCAATGTTTCCAGAATAACTTGCATAAGTTTCATCCGACATGTCGGAATAGTCCAAAGTCCGACATCCGCCGTTGTTAGAGAAGCACTCGCATAACGTTGCCTCTAAAAGTTGGAATATTTCCAATTCTGACAGTCGCTTTGGTCACAAGTCACTCTAATAACTTTCCCTTGACTCGTCGGAATATTTCCAAGAACGGCAGTCATATTGATTCACAAGACACTCGCAAAACTTTCCCTCGAAACTTTCCTAGTCCGACAGCTGCATTTTTTCTAGTGGCACTGGAATAAATTTCTCCGACAAGCAGGTACATTATTATGTCCCACGGTCGCATTTGTTCTAAAATCACTCGTATAACTTTCCTTCGGCTAGTAGGAATATTCAAAGCCCTACCGTCGCATTGGTTCCAGGGAAACTCGCATAACTTTCCCCATCTCGTCGGAATAGTTCCAAGACCGACAGCCGTATTTGTTCGAGAGGCTCTCGCATAACTTTGACCGACTAGTCGGAATATTTCCAAGCCCGACAGACGCATTGCTTTACAAGATACTCGCATAACTTTCCCTCGACTAGTTGGGATATTTTCCAGTTCGACCGCCGCATTGGATCTAGAGTAACTCGCATAACTTTCCTTCTTTCTGTCGGAATAATTCCAACTACTACAGTCGCTTTGGTCCACAAGTCAAAACTATAGCATGCTGTAATGGTTTCAAGTCCGACAGGCGCTTGTGATCAAGTGGCAGTCGCATAAGTTTCCTTTCACTAGTCAGAATATTTGTAAGTCCAAGAGTCTTAAATTTTCGAGAGGCTCACGCATAACTTTCCATCGACTAGACCGAATAATTCCAAGCCCGAAAGTCACATTGGTTATAGATGTATTCGCATAATTTACCCTTGACTAGTAGTATTATTTCCAAGCCCAAATATTGTATTGTTTCACATGTCCATCGCGTTACTCTCCCCCGCTATGAGGAATATTTACACGTTCGAAAACCGCATGGGTTTGAGAGACACTCGCATAACACTCCATTCGCCAAAAGGAATATTCCTAACAATGATAGTTGCTTTAGTTCACAATTCGGTGAAATAACGTTACCTTATCTAGACGGAATTATTCCATCTTTGACATACGCCATAGTTCTGGTTGCACTCGCACAATATTCCAAAAAGTATTCGAAATATATCCTAGTCCGATAGCAGAATTTGGTCGAATATTTTCAGGTCCTACAGCCGCAATCGATCGGCGCTCGCAAGCTTTCTTCGACTAGTGGAAAAATTTCCAAGTACGAACATCGCAATATTTCTAGAATTATTCGTATAACTAGAATTATTCGCATAGCTCGACTTGTCGTAATCTTTCCAAGTCCGACAGCCGCATTTGTTTGAGAAACACTGGCATAACTACTCTCGTCTTGTGGGAATACTTCCAAGTCCGTCCGACGCATTAGTTCTAGAATCACTCGCATAGCTTTCCTTCGACTAGTCGTAATACTTCCAAGACTTCCAGCTTCATTGGTTCGAGTTGTCCACGCATAACTTTCCCTTGATCACTGGAAATATACCCTATTACGACTATTGAGTTGGTTCACAAGTTACTCGAATTACATTTCCTCGACTGGTTGAAGTATATCTAACTCTGACAGCCGCATCATTTCGAGAATTATTCACACAAAATTCTCAAGACTAAACGGTATGTTTTCAAGTCCGGCAGTCTCATTGGATCGAGATTAAATCGTATGACTTTCTCACGACAATTCGGAATATTCCAAGTCTGACGGACGTTTTCTTTCGAGAGGTATTCGCTTATTTGTCCGTCGAATAGTCGGAATACATTTTAGTCCGACGTTCATATTGGTACGAGAGGCACTTCCATAACATTCTCTCGACTAGTCGGGGAAATTCCAAGTGCGGCACTCGTATTAGTTCGAGAGGCCGTCGCATAACATTCCCTCGACTATTCGTAATGTTTCCAAATCCGACAGACACGTTGGTTCGAGAGGAACTCGCATAACTTTCCCTCAACTAGTCTGAATATGTCCAAGCACGATAGTAGCATTGATTCGAAAGGCACTCGCATAAGATTCGTTCGAACATTCGGAATATGTCTAGATACGACATTCACGTTGATGGAAGAACTTGCATTTGTTTCCCTCGACCAATCGAAAAATATACAAATCCGACGAATACATTATTTTAGTGGCACTCCCATAACTTACCGTCGATTATACGGAATGTTTTTATATCCAAGATTCACATTAATTCACAAGTCACTCGCATAACTTTCCATATATTAATCGGAATATTTCCATGTCCGTAATTCGTATTGGTTCGAAGAACATTCGCCTAACTTCCTTCGTCGGAATATTTCTCGGTCCGGCATACGCATTGTTTTGGGAGGCATTCGCATATCTCTTCCCCGACTAGTCATAACATTTCCAAGTCCGAGGGTCCCTTTGGTACACAAGCCACTTGCATAACTTTCCCTCGACTAGTCGAAATATTTCTAATTCCGACAGTCGCATTATGTCGAACGGCACATTCACATCTTTCCCACGACTGATCAGGATATTTTTATGTCCGACAGCCGCATTGGATCTAGAGTCTCTCGCATAATTTCTCTTAACTATTCGGTATATTTCCATTCCGACAGCTGCATTGTTTCGAGAATCAATTGCATAAATTACCATCGGATAATCGGTATATTTCTAAGTCCGATAGTGTGCCCATAATTATGAAAGTGGTCTAAGTCGAAATTTCACGAAAATGAGTTATCACTTATTTCACATCCACATTATCTTAAACTATAAGTATTTAATGTAATTTTTACGATATCGTCAAAAAGGAACCTTTATATAGTGGATGTAATTTCAACGTTATACGGAATTCATTTAGTGTTAATTATGAAAGTGGTTTAAATCATAGTAAGCTGGTAAAATAAATGATAACGAAAACGCCAATTCATTCCGGTTTATGTCACAATATAGTTGAGTTGGGCTCTCCGGAACTAATCATTGGTGGCAAATAATCTGTATATTTTAGCACTATGTCAACAGGTAGCGGTTCAGTTAAGAAATGAAGACGAGCAAGAAATGAAAATAGTTACGCACAATATATCAGAAAAATTAAGAGAAATAATTGCGAAGAATACACGACAAACAAATCAAAACTTGTGAGTTCCATAATTTTTGAAAATAAAGATTGCTTTTGCTCAAAAAAATGTTTAGATCGCGTAGAATATAATGAAAGAATTTCTAATTTTGATAATTTCTGGAAACTAAAAGATTTTGGATTCCAGAATCTATATCTGTGCACGACAGTTCATCAACGATTGATAAAACAAATGCAGCCCAGAACTTTTGAAAGACATATGAGAAAATGCAGCAACAAGTATTTTCAGCAAAAAAATAATAAAGCAGAAGTAGTGTCGGTTTGTAGGAACTTTTTTTTAGAAACCTATAATATTTCTGTAGGGCGGTTAATTTGTGCTCTCAATGCTGAAGCACCTGGAATTGATCGTCGTGAGAAGATGCCTGAATCTTTACGAAAAATAGATGAAATTAAGATAAATGCTGTATGAGAACATATTTTAAGTTTCCCAGCATATGAGAGCCTCTATACCAGAGCTCGTCACACTCCTGGTCGAAAATATTTGAGTCCTGACCTAGATATTCGTAAAATGCATAGCCTATATGAAGAGAAATGTGAGAATAATAACCAATCCTTTGTTAAGGAATGGATCTAAAGGAAAATATTTAATACTTAATTTAACTTAAATTTCCATGCTCCTCGAAAAGACACATGCCAAAAATGCGATTTACTGAATGGAAAAATCTAAGCATGCAATAATGAGTAAGAGAAATTACATCTTAGAGAAAGTCGTGATGTACATTTATAAATTGCCGAACGAGTTAGGAATTGTCTTGCAGAGGACCAGGAAAAAGCAAAAGAAAATTCCAGCGAATACTATAGATTCTCATTTGAGTTGCAAAAAGCATTTCCGTTCCCTAAACTATCTGTTTCGTTAGCCTATTTTAAGCGAAATATGTACGTATACAACTTGGGTTTCCATAATTTCCATAATGACAATGTCAAGATATATGTATGGGATGATACTACAGCTTGAAGAGGTGCACAGGAAGTAACATCATGCATTTTAGGGCATATGAAGGATATTATAACTACTCAAAATCACGTAATACCTTACAGTGATGTCTGTTCAGGCCAAAATCGTAACATTAAAGTAGCATTGACATGGATAAAAATTGCTCAGTCAAATAATAATAATATTGAAACGGTAGAACACAAATTTTTGGTAACGGGTCATTCCTTCCTACCGAATGACCGTGATATCGGTTTGGTAGAAATGAAAATAAAAAAAGCAACTTACTTATACAACCTTGAGCATTATTATAAATTGATAGAAAAGTGTAGAAGGAGAAAGCTCTTTTCGATAAAACATATGTGGCAGCCGGATTTTATTTCAACGAAGACACTAGAAGAATCAATGACAAGAAGAGTAAAAAATACCGCGGGCGAATCTGTCTCTTGGCTGAAAATTCAATGGATGAGATTCTCGATAATGAACCTTATAAAATGTTCTATAAAACTTCTTTAGATAATTCTAAATGCCACGTTTTGGATCTATCACATAAGAGAGGAAGACCAAAAATGTACGAAAATATTAAATTACTTCCATTATACACCACCCCTAGATCAGTAACCGAAGAAAAACATAAAGATATCATGTGTTTACTACCATACATACCTCCAGTTTATCAGGAACATTTTAAGAGTCATAAAAACCAAAAAAAATGATAAAAATGGATTACTTTTTAAAAATAATTAATAAATGTTCATGAATTATTTCATTAAAGTTATTGTTTAAAATAAAACTCATAGTTCTTTATTGCTTTAAGTCATTTATAGAACGTTTCAAAATAGTCTAAGTCAATTTGACCATTTTCAAAATTAATTTTAAAACAACATTTGCCTTAGAAAGAACATTTTCGTATGAAATTCATACAAAATTTCATATTCATAATAAATTTTCATTAATCAAGACTAAGAAAATTATAAATTAAAACGTCCCATAATGTAAAAATATTTCTTAATTCGTTCAAACGCAATTAATTAAATATCTTGAAACAAGAAAAATATGACTTAGACCACATTCATAATTATGGGCACAGCTGCATTGTTTCGAGAGACACTTGCGTAACATTCGCTCGACAAGTTTGAATATTTCATATCCAATTGTAGCATTGGATCACAAGACACCCGCATAACTTTCCCTCGACTAGTCGGTATATTTCCAAACCCGACGGTCGCATTGATTTACAAGACACTCGCGTAACTTTCCCTTGACTATTCGGGATATTTCCAAGTACCACGGTCCCATTGTTTCCATAATAACTCGCATAACTTTCCTTCGACTAGTCGGAATATTACCAAGTTATACAGGTGTATTGGATCGAGATTATTGCACCCGCATAACTTTCTTCCGACTAGTCCTAATATTTCCAAACACGACAGTCGCATTGGCTTACAAGACACTTGCATAAATTTTCCTCAACTAGTCGGAATATTTCCAAATTCGATAGGCGTAATGTTTCGGAAGTCTCTCAATTAAGTCTCCCTCGACTAGTCGGTATATTTCATAGTCACACAATCGCATTGGTTAAAAAGATATATTAATTACTCTCCCTCGACTAGTCGGAATGAATCCAAATCCGACGTCCCCTTTGGTTAGAGAGGCACTCGCATAACATTTCCTCGAGCACAAGGAATATCCCCAATTACAACAGCTGCATTCATTTCCAAGTCCCTCGAATAACGTTTACTCGTGTAGTCGGATTAATTCCAAGTACGACATTCGCTTTACTTCGAGTAGCAACGCATATAGTTCCCCCGAATAGTAGCAATAATTCCTAGTCCGACAGACGCATTGGTTCGAGAGATACTCGCAAATCTTTCCATTGACTAGTCGGAATGGTTTTAAGTCCGACCGTCGTAATCGTTTTAGAATCACTCGCATATCTTCCACACGACTATTCGGAATATTTCCATGTACGACAATTGCCTTAGTTCTAGAATCACTCGTATAACTCTCCGTCGATTAGTAGTAATTTTTTCAAGTCCGACGGCTGCAATGGTTGAGGAAACATTTGGATATATTTCCAACAACTAATCGGGATATTTCCAATGCCGATTTGTTTCAGAATAACTCGCATAACATTTCCTCGACTAGTCGGCATATTTTCAAGTCCGATAATTGCATTAATTCGAGTGGTAGTCGCATAAAGTACCCCGGCAATTCTGAATATTTACAAGTCTAACAGCCGAATTGGTTCTAGAGGCATTAGCATAACATTCCAATGTCTAGCCGGAATATTTCCAAGCCCGACAGACGCATTGGTTCGAGAGGCTCTCGCATAACTTTCCCACGACTAATCGGAATATTTTCATGTCCGATCGCCGCATTGGATCTAAAGTCACTCGCATAACTTTCTAGACTAGTAGTAATATTTCCAAGTCCGACAACTCCATTGGTTCGAGAACCACTCGTATAACTTACTATAGAATAATAAGGATATTTCCAAGTCCGATAGTCGCATTTGTTCCAATATAACTCGCATAAATTTCCATCGCGTAACCGGAATATTTGAAAGCCATTGAATCGCATTGGTTCACAAGTTACTCGAATAACTTTCCCTCGTCTATTCAGAATGCTTCTAGGTTCGACAGTCGCTTTGGTCCGATATTCACTCGTATAACAATCTCTTGACTAGACGGAATTGTTCCTGGTCCTACAGTCGCATTGGTTCGAGATTCACTACTATAATATTTTTTCGACTAGTCGGAGTATTTCCAATGCCGACAGTCGCATTGGACGGTGAAGAACCAGCATAATATTCCCTTGACTATTCGGAATATTTAAAGGTACGAAGGTCGCATTGGTACGAGAGGCACTGGCATAACATGAGTTATGCCTATAGATTAGTTGGAATTTTTCCCAGTTCGATCGTCGAATAGGTTCGAGTGACAATCCCACAAATTTCTCTGGACTAGTCGGAATATAACCAAGTCTGCCTTTCACATTTGTTCAAGAGGAACTCGCACAACTTTCCCTCGACTAGGCGAAATATTTCTTAGTCAGAGAGTCAAATTGATTCGTGAGTCACTCGCATAATTTTCCTTCGACTAAGCGTTATAAATCTAAGTCAAACAGTTGCACTGGTTGTAGAGGCTCTCGCATATATTTTCCTCGACTAGTCTGAATATTTCTGTGTCCGACAGTCGCATTGGTTCGAGATTCACTCGTATAACTTTCCCTCGACTAGGAGGAATACGTTTAAGTCCGATAGTCCCAGTGGATTGAGAGTTACTCGCACAAATTACCCTCGAATAATCGAAATTTTTCTAGGTCTGACGTTCGTATTTTTCGAGAGGGACTCGCGTAACTTTAACTTTACATGTGGTAATGTTACCAAGTCCGATATTCAAATTAGTTAACAAGTCACTTGTATAATTTTCCTTCGGCTACTCAGAATATTACCAACTCCGAGAGAGGCATATGTTCACAAGTAACTCGAATAACTTTCCATTGACTTATCGGTATATTTCCAAGACGGAAAGTTGCATTAAAACGGAGGACACTAGAATAGCTTTCGCTCGACTAGTAGTAACATTTCCAGTTCCAACTGTCACATTGATTAGAGAGGCAATTGCCCAACATTCCCTTGACAAATCGGAATAATTCCAGGTACGGAAGATGCACTGTATCGAGAGGTATGCGTACAACATCTTCACGACTTTACGGAATAGTTTTAAACCTGGAAGACGCACCGGTTAGAGATGCAATCGTATGACTTTCTACTAGTCGCAATATTCCTAAGAGAGACAACCGCATTTGTTCGAAGTGCTTTAACACATATATAATAAATAACTTTCCCTCGACTAATCGGAATGCTACCATGTCCGATTGTTGCGTTGGTTCACAAGTCATGCGCGTAAATTTCCGTCGAGTATTTCTGAATATTATTAGTTTCGACAACTGCATTATTTCGCGAGGTACTGACATCACTTTCCCTTGGCTACGCGTTATATTTCAAAGTCGGATAGTCGATTTGATTTGAGAGCACTCGCATAACTTTCCGTCAATTAGTTGGAATATTTACAAGTCAAACAGACGTATTGGGTCGTCACACACTCATATAGGAATATTTCCAAGTACGACAGACGCATTGTTTTGAGATTAACTCGAATAAATTTCACTCGACTAGTAGGAATATGTTCAAATTCGCATTCAGACGTGGTAAACTTCCGACTAGACGAGGGACAGTAACGCAAGTGCATCTCGAGACAATACGACTGTCGGACATAAATTTATTCCGACAGAGGGAGGGAAAGTTATACGAGTGATTTTTGAATCAATGCGACTATCGGACTTGGAAATGATCCGACTAATCCAAAGAATGATATGCGAATGCCTCCAAAACCAATGCGACTGTCGCATTTGGAGATATTACGACTAGTTCTGGGAAAGTTTGGAGAGTGCCTCTCAAATCAATGCGGCTATCTTACTTGAAATATTCCGCCTAGTCAAGGGAAATATATCCGCGTGCTGTCATTCCAATGAAACTCTCTGACTTGGAAATATTTAGACAAGTCTTTTGAAATTTTTACGAGTACCGCTCGTTCCGATATGACTGTCGAAAATAGTAATGTTCCTCATAGTCGATGGAAAATTTTGCGCGTGAATTCTTAATCAAACACGACTATCGGACTTGGTATCATTCTGACTAGTCGAGGGAAAGTTATGCAAATGAGTGTCGAAACAATGCGACTATCGGGATTGAAAATATTCGGAATGAAAGGAAGAAAGTTATACGTATGCACAATAAATCAGCTACCGGACTATCGACTTCGTGTTATCAGACTTCGATAAATTACGACTAGTCGAGGGAAAGATATATATAGTGACTCTTGAAACAAAGCGTTTGTTGGACTTGGAAATATTCCGACTAGTTGAGAGAAAGTTATGCAGCTACCTCACGAACCAATGCGACTGACGGAATTGGAAATATTCCCACTGGCCAAGGGAAAGTTAGGCGAGGGTCTATCGGACCAATGTGACTGTCGGACCTGTAAATATTCCGATTAGTCAAGCGAAAGTTGTGCGAATACCTCTCGAACCAATGCGAATATCGAACTTGGAACTTTCAGCCTAGTTGTGGGAAAGAAATGCCTGTATGCATATGCCTCGAATTAATGCGACTGTCGGACTTGGAAATGTTCCGCCTATTCGAGTGTAAGTTATACGTTTGGCTCACTAACCAATGCGACTGTCTGTCATGGAATTAATCAGCCTAGACTAAGGAAAGTTTTGCGAGTACCTCTCGAAACATTACAAAATTCGGACTCAATAATATTCCGACTGTTCTCGAAAATGATAAGCGACTGTCTCTAGTACCGATGCGACTGTCGACCGAGGAGAGATTCCGACAAGTCGAATTAATGTCATGCCAGGGCCACTCGTACCAAAGCAACTTTCCTAACGAGTAATATTCTGTATATTGAAGGGAATGTTGTACGGTTCCTCAAAATTCAATGCGACTGTCGTAATTGGACATAGAACGACTAGTCGAAAGAATGTTATACTAGTGCATTTCGAACCAATGCGACTGACGGAAATAGTAATATTCCGTCAAGTCGAGAGAAATTTATGCTCGTGACTTGTTAACAAACGCTACTATCGGATCTTGTAACATTCCGAATTGTTGAGGGATAGTTTTGCATGGGTCCATCGAACTAAAACGTCTGTCGCCACTAGAAATATTCCGACTAGTAAAGGGAAAGATATGTGAGTGCCCCTTCAACCAATGCGACTGTCATAATTGGAATTATTACGCTTAGACGAGGTGAAAATTAACGAGTGCATTTCGAACCAATGCGAAAGTTGGGCATGGAAATATTTCGGTAAGTAAACGGAAAGTTATGCGGGTCCCTCTTGAAGCAAAGCTACTCTCGCACTTGGAATTATTTCGACTAGATGATGGAAAATTGTGAGAGTGCCTCTTGAACACATACGGCAGTCGGAATGGATATTTCGTCTAATCGACAAGAAGTTTCGCGAATGCGTATCGAAACAATACGGCTGTGGGATTTGGTAATACTTCGATTAGTCAAGTAAAAATTATGCGAATGACATGCGAGCCATTGCGTCGGTCGGAATTGGAAATATTCCGAGGGGTCAAGAGCAAGATATGCGTGTGCCACTCGAAGCAAATCGTCTGTCGGTCCTGGCAATATTTCTACTAGCCGAAGTATAGTTATGCGAGTGACTTGTGAAACTATGCGAATGTCGGTCTTGGAAATATTCCGTCTATTCGAGTGAAAGTTATGTAGGTGCCTCTCGGATTTATACGGCAGTCGGAATTGGAAATATTCCGACCAGTAGAGGGAATGTTATGTGAGTGTCTCTCGGATCAATACGACTGTGGGTCTAGGTTTTATTCCGCTTAGCTGAAGGAACTTTCTGCGTGTGACTTGTGAACCAATGCGACTATCTGGCTCGGAAATATTCCGACTAGTCGGGTAAAAATTAAGCGAGTGCCGGTCGGAACAAAGCGACTGACAGATTTGGTAATATTTTAATTGGTCGAAGTATAGATATGAGAGTTGTTGAAATACCAATGCGACTGTCGTGTTTGGATATATTCCGACTAGTCGAAAGAAAGTTATGCGACTGCCCGACAAACCAAAGCGGGTGTCGAACTTGGAAAAATTCAAACTAGTTAAGGAAAATTTATGCAAGTGCCCTCGAACAATGCGGCTATTGGACTTGTCAATATTCCGACTAGGCAAGGTAACGTTATACTAGACTACTCGAAACAATGCGGTTTTTGGACTTGAAATAACTCTTACTAATCTAGGGAAAGTTATGCGAGTTATTTGTAAACCGAAGCGATTGTCGGATCTGGACATATTCCGACTAGTCGAAGGAAAGTTGTATGAGTGCCACTCGATCCAATTTTGCTGACGGTCTTGGAAAAATTGCGATAAGTCGACGGAAATTTATACAAGTGGCTCTCAGAATAATACGGCGGTCGGACTTGGAAATATTCCGACTAGTCGCATGAAAGTTAGGTGATAAACACTCGAAACAAATCGACTGTCGGTTTTGGTAATATTTCTACTAGTCGAAGTATAGTTATGTGTGATAATACATAATGAAGTCGAAGTATAGTACGAGTGATTTGTGAACCAATGCAATTAACATAATTGGAAATATTCAGAATGGTCGAGAGAAAGTTTTACGAGAGCCTCAAAAACCAAAGCGGTTTTCGGACTTCAACAAATTCCGAGTTGTCGAGGGAAAGATATGAGCGTGCCTCTCGAACCAATACGACTGTCGGACTAGGAAATATACCGATTAGTCGAGAGAAATTTATACGAGTACCACTCTTACCAATGCGACTGCCAAAATTGTAAAAATTCCAATTGCTCCGGGGAAAGTTATAAGAGTGGCCCTCGAAACAATGCGACTGTTGGATTTGGAAATATTACGACAGGTCGAGGGAAAGATCTGTAAGTGCCTCTCGAAACAATGCGATTGTCTAACTTGGAATTATTCCGACTAGTGGGGTGATTATGATGCGAATGCTATCCGGAACAAATCGACTGTCAGTCGTGGAAATATTTCGACTTGTCGAAAGAAAGATATGCGACTGCTTCACAATTCAAAGCGGTTGACAGGCTTGGAAAAATTTCGAATAATCGGCGGAACGTTATGCGAGTTTATCTCGAAACAATGTGGCTGCCAGGCTAAGAAATATTCCGACTAGTCGAGTGAAAGTAATGCGAGTGCCAATCGAAATTCTACGACTGTCATACTAGGTACTATTTCGATTAGTCGAAGGAGAATTATGCAAATGGCGTGTGAGCCAATGCAAAAATCGGGCTTGGGAATATTCCGACTTGTCGGGAGAAAATATTCGAGTGCCCCTCAAACAAATGCGGCTGTCGAGCTTGAAAACATTCCGACTAATCGACGAAATGTTATGCGAGCTTCACTCGAATCAATGATACTGTCGGACATGGTAATAGTCCGTCTAGTCGAAGGAAAGTTATGAAAATGATTTGTAAATCAATGCGACAATCGGGCTTGGAAATATTCCGATTTGTCGAGGGAAAGTTATGCGAGTCCGCTCCAAACAATGTGGCTCTCGGAATTGGAAATAATCCGACATGTCGAGGGAGAGTTATGCGAGTGATTTTGAACCAATGCGATTGTCGAAAATGGAAATATTCCAACTTCTCTAGGGAAATTTATGCAGTGCATTTCAAACCAGACTGTTGAAATTGGAATAATCCCGACTAGTAAAGAAAAAGCAAAGCGAGTGACTTGTGAATCAATGGGACTGTCGTGCTAGTAAATATATCGACTAGTGGAGGGAATGTCATGCGATTGCCTCTCATTCCAATGCGGCTGTCGGACTTGGAAATATACGGAGTAGTCGAGGGACAGTAATACGAGTGACTCTGGAAGCAAAGTGGCTGTTGAACTTGGAAATATTCCGACTAGATGAGGAAAAGATATGCGAGTGCTTCTCGATCAAATACGACTGTCAGACTTAGATATATTACGACTAGTCAAGGGAAAATGCGATTAAACCTTTGCCATCGGTTGATTTCGCTTTTGGGAGTACCAGTAGTTCGAAGCAAATCTATCGTTTCGCAATTACATTTTCGTACAGGATATAAAGCCAATATACAGAATTTTTTGATACTGATCTGTTGTATTAAATACTACTAATAATACGTAAGGATACAAAATTTTTAAACTTAAAATGTGCACTTTACGGGGACACAGATTTCTATGACGATTTAGATATGTCACCGTTACTAGGACACCAACAGCAATGGGTTAAATTATTAACCAATGCGACTGTCTGACTTGGAAATATACCGAATAGTCGAGGGAGAGAATGCGAATGATTTGCAAATTTCAGACGAGGAAATATTCCGACTAGTCGAGGAAAATTTGTCCGAGAGGCCATCGGACCAATTTGGCTGGCGGACTTGGATATATTCTGTATAGGCGTAGGAAATTTATGCGTGTCACGCGAGAACCAAAGCGACAGTTGGGCTAGGAAATATATCGACTAGTCGATAGAAAGATATGCGTCTGCCTCACAAGCCAAAGGGGCTGTTTCACTTAGAAAAATTCCAATTAGTCGAGGGAAAGTTATTATAGAGTTTCTCCAACAAAGCCTACTGTCGGACTTCGAAATATTCCAACTATCATGGTAAAGGTTATGCGAGTTAGTTATTCGAAAGAATGGGACAGACGTTCTTGATAATATTTCTATTAGACTAGGGAAAGTTATGCTAGTGACTTGTGAGCCAAAGCTACGGTCGGAATTGGAAATTTTCCGACTAGTCGGAAGGAAGTTTTGCAACTGCCTCGCAAACCAAACCGGCAGTCGGATTTGGAAAAAGTCCGACAAGTCGATGGAAAGTTTAGCGAGTGCCTCTCGGACCAATACGACTGTCGGGCTTGAAAATATGCCGTCTAGTCAAGGGAAATGTATGCAAGTAAGTCTCGAAACAATTCGACTCTCGGACTTAGAATTATTCCAACTAGTCGGGAAAAATTTATGAAAGTGCCTCTCGGAACAAAATGACAGCGGAACTTGGAAATATCCTGCCAAGTCGAAAGAAAGTTATGTGAGTGCCTTTCGGAATAAAGCTGCTGTCGGATTTGGAAACACCTCGAATATTCGAGTGAAAATTATGAGAGTGATTAACGACCTATTGCCTGTCGGACTTATAAATGACCCGATTAGTCGATGGAAGTTTATGCAACTGCCTCTGGAAACAATACGAATGTTGGTCTCTAAAATATTCCAAAAATTTCGGGTGAAAGTTTTGTGAGTGTCCTGTGAGCCTGTATTAATGACGAGTAGTAGAGGGAAAGATTTGCAAGTGCCTCTGGGAGCTATACAACCCTCTGTCTAGGTACTATTCTGAACTATTCCGACGAGTTGGGGTAAGTTATGTGAGTTACTCTGGATCCAATGCGACGGTCGGATTTGTAAATTTACAGATTAGTCGAGGAAATCTATGCGAGTGACTCACGAACCTATGCGGCTGACGTTCTTGGGAATTTTCCGACTAGTCGAAGAAAAATTATGCGTTTGCCTCACAAACCAAACCGGAAGGCAGACTTGGAGAAATTCCAATTAGCCAAGAGAAAGTTATGTAAATGAGTTTTGAGCCAATGCGAATGACAAGCTTGGATATATTATGACTAGTCGAGGGAAAGTTATGCGAGTGGCTCTCGGACCAATACGACTGTCTGCCTTGGAAGCATTCCGTCTAGACGAGAGAAATTTATGCGAGTGCATCTGGGACCAATGCGAATGCCAGACTTGGAAATATTCCAACTAGTCTGGGGAATGTTGTGCGAGTAACTTGTGAACAAATGCGACTGTCGGATTTGGAAATATTCCGAGTAGTCGAGGGAAAGGAATGTGTATGCCTCCCGAACTAATGTGGTTGGCGGTCTTGAAAATATTCCGATTGGTCGAAGGAAAGTTATAGGATTAACTCTCAAACAAAACCGGCTGTCGGAATTTGAAATAGCCTGACTAAACGAAAGGATGGAAGATGAGTGCCTTTAGGGCCAATACGACTATTGGAAATCGAAATAATTCGTCTAGTCGGATGAAACTGATACGATATCACCTTGAAACAATGCCACTGTTGATCTTGATGATATTCCGAATGGTTGAAGTATATTAATACGAGTGATTTATAAGCTAATTCGACGGCCGTGCTGGGAAATATCCCGGCTAGTCGAGGAAAATTATACGAGCGACTCTATAACAAATGCAAAGGTCGGACTTGAAAGTATCCCAACTAGCGGATAAAATGATATATGAGTGCTTCTCGAAACAATGCGAGTGTCGGATATGGAAATTTTCCGACTTGTCGAGATAAGTTTATACGATTGACCTTGGAACCTAAGCGGCTGTCGGACTAGGAGATATATCGACTAGTCGAGGGAAATTTATGCGAGCGCCTTTAGAAACAAAGCGACTGTCGACCGTGGAAATATTCCGACGTGTCGAGGAAAAGTTATGTGGGTGGCTTGTGATACAATGCGACTGTCGAACTTGGAAATATCTCGACTAGTCGAGGGAATGATAATCGAGTTATTCTGGAATAATTTCGAAGGACGGTCTTGGAAATATCCCGATTATTCGATGAAAATTAATTCTGGTGTTTCTCGAAACAATACAGTTGTTAGACTTGAAAATATTACCACCAGTCGAGAGAGAGTTATGCGAGTGATTCAAGAACTAATGCTATGGTCGGACATATGAAATAATCCAAATAGTCGAGGGAATGTTATGCGTGTTACATTGGATCCAATGCGCCTCTCAAACTTTGAAATATTCCGTTCAGGCTATGGAAATTTATGCGAATTATATTGGATCCAATGCGACGGTAAGATTTGGAAATATCCCGATTATTCGTACGAAAGTTATACGAGTGATTCTCCAACCAATGCAGCTGTCGGACTTGGAGATATGACTACTAGTCGAGGGAGAGTTATGCGAGCGATACTAGATCCAATGCGGCGGCTGGACATGAAATTATCCCGACTTGTCGAGGGAAAGCTATGCGAGATCCTCTCGAACCAAAGCGTCTGTAGGGCTTGGAAATATTCCGATTAGTCGAGGAAATGTTATGCGACTGCAGCTCTAACCAAAGCGGATGTCGGACATGAAAATATACCGACTAGTCGAGGGAAAGTTATGCAAGTTTTTCAAGAACCAATGCTGCCATCGTAATTGGAAATATTTCGGCTAATCCAGAGAAAGTTTGGCGAGTTATTCATGAACTAATGTGATGGTCGGTCTTGGAATTATTCCCTCAAGTCAGTTAAAGTTATTCCAGTCACTCTCGAACAAATACGGTGTCGGACTAGGAAATTTTTCTACTATTCAAGGCAAAATTACGCGAGTGACTCCAGATCCAATGCGACGGTCGGTCATGAAAATATTCCAAAAAGTCGAGGGAAATTTATGCGAGTATCTTGTGAACCAATATGACTGTCGTGCCTAAAAATGTTCCGACTAGTGAAGGAAAGTTAAACAGTTGCCTCTTGTATCAATGCAGCTGTTGGACCTGGAAATAACCCGACTAGACGTAAGAAAGTTATGCGAGTGCCTGTCGAACAAATTCAGCTATCAGAATTGAAAATATTATTACTAGTCGAGAAAGAATTATGCGTGTGATTTTAAAACTAATGCTAAGGACGTGCATGGAAATATTCCGAATAGTCGAGTAAGAGATATGCGAGTGTTTCTGGAACAAATACGATGGGCCGATTCGGAAATATAGCGACTAGTATAGAAGAGGTTATGCAAGAACCTCTCGAATCAATGCGCTTGTCGGATTTGGAAATATTCCTACTGATCGATAAAAAGTTATGCGAGGGCCTCTCGTGCCAATGCGAATGACAGACCTGGAATTATTGCGACTAATCGAGGGAAAGTTCTGTTGCTTGAACCAATGTAACTGTCGCACTTGGATATTTTCCTTCTAGTCAAGGGAAGGTTGTGCGAGTCCCTCTCGGAGCAATACGACTGCTGGTCTTGAAAATAACTCGCTAGTCGTGGGCAAATTATGGGATTGATTTTCGAGCAAAAGAGACTGTCGCACGTAGAAATTTTCCGACAAGTCGAGGAAAGATAGGCATGTCTCTCTCGAAGCAATGCGACTGTCGCATTTAGAAATATTCTGACTACACAAGGGAAAGTGATGCTAGTACCTCCCTAACCTATGCGACTGTCGGAATTTGAGATATTCTGATTAGTAGGGAGAATGTTATGCGAGTGTCTCTCGATCCAATGTGACTTTCGGACTTGGAAATAATCCGACTAATCGATCGAAATTTTGGCGGAAGTCTCTCGTACCAATGCGACTTTCGGACTTGGAAATAATCCTACTAGATGAGTAGGAAAGACATGCGAGTGGCTTGTGAACCAATGTGACGTTCAGAAGTGAAATCTTCCGACTAGGTGAGGGGAATTTACACGAGCACCTCTCAAAATAAAGCGACTGTCGGTCTTGGAAATATTCCAATTATTTGAGCGAAAGTTAGGTGAGTATGTCTCAAAACAATTCTACTGTTGCATTTGATAATAATCCGGATTGACAAAAGAAAACATTTACGAGTACATCTCGAAAAAATGCGACTCTCGAGTTAAGAAATATTCCGACTATTCGGGGGAAAGTTATAGGGTGCCTCACGCACCAGTGCGATATACGTACTTGGAAATAATTCAATTCGTCGAAGGAGATTTATGTGAGAGCCTCTCGAACCAAAGCTACTGTCCCACCTACAAATCTTCCGACTAGTCGAAGGGAAACTGTGGGTGTGCTACTCGACCAATGCGACTATTGGAACTTGAAATATTCCATCAAGTCGATGGGATGTTGTGTTAGTGCCTCTCGAACCAAAGCAACTGTCCGTCTTGGATATATTCCGTATAGTCGAGCGGATGTTAAGCGAGTGTCATTAACCAAAGTGACTTACAAACTTGGAAGAATTTTACTAGTCGAGAGAAAAATTATGCGAGTGACTTGTGAACCAATGAGACTTTTGGACGAGGTATTATTCCGACTAGTCGAGAGATAATTACACGAGTGACATTCAACACATTGCGACAGTAGGTCTTGGAAATATTTCATCTAATCGAGTGAATGTTCGGCGAGTGCCTCTCGAAACAATGTGACTGTCCGACTTCGAAATATTCCCATTAGTCGGGGGAATGGTATGTGAGTTCCTCTCGCATCAATGCTTGTCGGACCTGGAAAAGTTCCTTCCGGTCAAGGGAAATTTGTGCGAGTGTCTCTCCAACAATTGCGGCTGTCGGACTTGGAATTATTCCCCTTGGTCCGACTGCAGAACTAGTAATAATAAGCCTAGTAGAGAATATGTTTTGCGAGTTCCGAACAAATGGGACTGTCAGACTTGAAAACAATTCGACAAATCGATAGAAAGTTCGGCCAGCGTCTGTAGAAGTAATACGAATTTCTTACTTGGTAGTTTTCCTACTAGTCGACGAAAGATTGAGCGAGTGCCTCTCAACGAATGCGACTATCGCAATTAGACATATTCTGTCTATCCGAACGGATGTTATAGGAGTGAATCTCATATCGGAGTCGACAAAAAATTATGCGAGTGTCTTGTGAACCAATGCTGCTGTCAGACATGAAAATATTCCCATTTGTCGAGTGAGAGTTATGCAAGTGTCTACCGAAAAAATTCTTGTGTAGTGCTAGGTAATATTCCGACTAGGAGAGGGAAATTTAATCGAGTGTCTCTCGAATCAATGCGAAGGCCGGATTTGGAATTATCCCGACTAGTCGAGGGAACGTTTTGTGATTAACTTGTGAACCAATGGGACTGTATGACTTTGAAATATCTCGACTAGTCGGGGGTGAGTTATGTCACTGACTTCTGAGCTGTTTCGGCTATCGGACATGGAAATATCCCAACAAGTCGAGGGAATTATATGCAAATGCCACTCGAACCGAAGGGACTGTCGGATTTGGTATTATTCCGACTAGTCGCGGGAAAGTTATGCGAGTGACTAGTTAACCAATGCGACTGTCAGTAATGAAAATCGTCCGACTAATAGACGAAAGACTTTCAATTGCCTCCCGAAAGATGCGGCCTTTGGGCTTGGAAATATTCTGACAAGTCTAGGGAAAATTATGGGAGTGTCTCTCGTACCAATTCGAGATGAAGTACTTGGAGCTACTCCGACCAGTCGAGGGAATGTTATGCGAGTTTTTCTATAATTGCGACGGTAGCATTAGGAAATATGCTGAATAGTCGGGGAAAGTAATGCAAGTGCCTCTCGAACAAATGCGGCAGTCTATCTAGGAAATATTACGAATAGTTGGGGGAACTTTAAGGGAGTGCAACTCGTACCAAATCGAATGTCAGATTTGGAATCATTCCAACTAGACGAGGAAAATTCATTCCAGTGAAATGTTAACCAAAACGTCAGTCGGATTTGGGAATATTCCAAGTGGTCGATGAAATGTTATGCGAGTGCTTCTAGAACAGAAGAGAGTCGGTCTTGCTGGCAGCCTTGGAAATATTCCGACAAGTAGTGAGTATGTAGTGCGAATTACACTGGTACCAATGCGACAGTTGGATTTGAATATATTCCGATCAGTCGTGGGAAATTTATGAGAGTGCTACTCGAACCAATGCAGCTGTCGGACTTGGAAATATTCTGACATGTCGGGGAAAGTTATGCGAGTGCCTCTCGAAACAATTCGGCTGATAGACTCGGAAATAATCCGACTAGTCGGGGGAAGTTGTGCGAGTGCCTTTCGTAAGAATGCAGCTGCTGAATATGGAAATATTCAGACTAGACGGTGACAGTTAAGGAAGTGACTAGTAAACCAATTTGACTGTCGGTTATGAAAATAGTCCGACTAGTCGACGAAAGACTTGCAAGTGCCTCCCGGAAGATGCAGCCTTTGGACTTGGAAATATTCAGACTAAACGGCGAAATTCATGAGAGATCCTATTGAAAATATGCGGCTGCATGAAATGGAAATATTTAAACTAGACGATGAAAGTTAAGCGAGTGAATAGTAAACCAATGCAACATTCAGGCTTAGAAATATTCCGATAAGTAGGAAAAAGTTATGTGTGTTTATCTCGAACTATTGCAACCTCCAATGTTGGACATATTCCGATTAGTCGAGAAAATGTTATGCGAGTGCCACACGAACCAAAGCGACTGTCGGACTTGGAAATATTCTAATTAGTCGAGAGAGTTATGTTAGGAACTCTAGAACCAATGCAATGGTCGGACTTGGAAAAATCCACACTAGTCGAAGAAATTTATGCGAGTATCATGAAAACCAATGCCACTGACGGGCATGGAAGAAATCCGAATAGTCGAGGGAAATATATGAGGATATATCACGAACCAATACAGCTGTAATGCTTGGAAAAATTCCGCCTAGTCGGGGAAATTTATGCGAATTATCCTAGATCCAATGCTACGGTCGATCTTAGGAATATCCCGATAAGACAAGGGAAAGTGATGCTAGTGATTCTCGAACAAATGCGGCTCTCAGACTAGGAAATAATCCGACTAGTCGGAGGAAATTTATATAAGTTTCACTCCAGCAAAAGCGAATGATAAACCTGGAATCATTCCGACTAGACGTATAAACGTTATTCGAGTAACTTGTAAACAAATGTGACTGTCGGGATAGGGAATATTTCCTGTGGTCGTGGGAATGTTTTGCGTGTGCCTCTTAAACCAATGCGATTATAGGACTTGGAAATATTCTGACTAGTCGAGGAAAAGTCACGCGAGGGCCACTCAAACCAATGCGACTGACGGACTTAGTAATATTCCGTCTAGTCGTGAGAATGATAGGTGTGTTCCTATCGAACCTATGCGATTGTAGTATTGGAAACATTCCGACTAGTCGAAGGAAAGTTATACGAGTTCCTCTCGAAATGATTCCACGGTTGGAAGTATAAATAATCCGACTAGTTGTGGGAAACTTATGAGAGTGCCTCTCGAACCAATGCGACTGTTGGGTTGGGAAATATTCTGTCTCATCGAGGTAAGGTTATACGAGTGACTAGAGAAACATTGCGTCTGTTGGACTTGGATATATTTCGCCTATTTGAGGGAAAGTTACGCGAGTGTCTCACGAAAAGATGAGACTATCGGATTTAGAAATTTTATGTCTAGTTGTGAAAAGTTATACGAGTATTTCTCGATCCAATTCTGCTGAAGGACCTAGAAAAACTCTGACAAGGAAAAGTCACGCGAATGCCACTCGAATCAATGCGAAAGTCGTACTTAGAAATATTCCGTCTTGTCGTGGGACAGTTATTCAAGTGACATGTGAAAGAATGTGACCGTCGGACATGGAAATACTACATTTACCCGAGAAAAAGTTATGCGAGTGACATGTGATATTATGCGACTATCGGACTTCGTAAATATCCCGTCTAGGGAATGCTCTGCGAGTGCCCCGCGAACCAATGCTTCAGTAGTAATTGGAAAAATTCTGAATAGTCGGGGGAAAGTTATTCATGTACTTCCCGAAACGAAGCGTCTGTTGGATTTATTAATATTACGATTATGAGAGGGAAATATATGCGAGTTCTTCTCGAACCATTACGTCAATCGGACTTAGCAACATTACGTTTAATAGAGGGAAAGTGATGCAAGTGTCTCTCGAAACAATGCAATTATCGTTCTTGGAACTATTCCGACAAATCGAGGGAAAGTCATGAGACTGGCTGTCAAAATAATGCGATAGTCGCATTAGCAATATTACATCTAACCGAGAGAAAGTTATTCAGAATTACTTGTGAATCAATGCGACTATTGTTCTTCAAAATAACTCTACTTGCCGATGGTATGTTGTGCAAATGCCTCTTGAATCATTGGGACTGTCGGATTTAGAAATATTCTGACTAGAAGAGGAAAAGTAATGATAGTGCCGCTCGAACCAATGCGACTATCGGAATTTGCAAATATTCCGGTAAACCGTGGGATTTTTATACGAATGCCTCTCATACTAATGGATGGACTTGAAGGAAGTCCTACAGACTTGGATTTATTCCGCCTAGTCGAAGGAATGTTATGCGCGTGATGTGTGACACAATGCGATTAACGTACTTGATAATATTCCAACTAGTAGGAACTCGAGTGTAACTCGGACCAAGACGACTATCGCACTAAGTAATATTTCGACTCGTCGAGAGAAAGAACGCGAATGCATCTCAATCCAATGCGACTATCGCACATTGAAATATTCCGAATAATCGAGGGAATGTTATGCTTGTGCCTCTCGAACCTATGCAACTGTCGTACTTAGAGTTGTACCGACTAGTTAAGGGAAATTTATGAGAATTTCTCTCGAACCAATGAGAAAGTTGGAATTAGGAAAATCCCGGCATTTCGAGAGAGTTTTGCGAGTGCTTCACGAATGAATGAGAATGTCAGAATTAGAAATATCCCGTCAGTTCGAGGGAAGGTTATTCGAGTATATCTCGAATCGATTAGACTGTCGGATATAAAAATGTACAGCCTTGCCCAGGGAAAGTTGTGCGAGTGATTCTCGCAACGATGCGACTGTTGGTATTGGAAATATTCCGACTAATCGAGTGTATTTACGAGTGTATCTCGTACCAATACGACTGTCGTACGCAGAAATTTGCGACTAGACGAGTAAAAGTTGCTTAATTGCCTATCCAACCAAAGCGGCAGTCTGACTTGTAAGTATTCGGATTAGTCGAGGAAAAGTTAAGAGTGTGCCTCTCAAAACAACGCGACTGATGGCCCTAGATATATTCCCTCAAGTCGAGAGAAAGAATTGCGAGTGCCTCTCGAACCATTGGAATTTCTCGGACTTGGAAATATTCCGACTAGTCGAGGGATGGTTATGCGATTGTCTCTCGCACCAATGCGACTTTCGAACCCAGAACTTTGCAAGTAGTCAAGGGAAAGTTACGCGAGTGCATCATGAATTAATGCGACAGACTGAAGATGAAATATTCGCACTAGATGGAAAGTCATGCGAATACCTCCCGAAACAATACGCCAAACGGACCTAGATATATTCCAACTAGGGGAAGGAATGTTATATGAGCGCCTCTCAAACCAGTGCGACTGCGCACTTGGAAATATCCGACTAGTTGTGAGAAAGTTATACTGGTGCTGCTCGAAATAATGCAACTGTCCGACCTAGAAATATTCAGACGATTCGAGGGAAATTTAAGCGAGTGCCTCTCGTACCAATGCGTCTGTCAGTCTAGGTTCTATTACGTCTAGTCGAAGGTAAATTATTCGAGCGACTTGAGAACCAATGCGACAGTTGGGCTTGGAAAAATACCGCCTAATCGACTAAAAGTCATGCGGGTGCATCCCGAAACAATAAGGCTGACGGACTTACACATATTCCGACGTGTCTAGGTTAAGCTATGCCAGTACCTCTCGATCCAATGCGACAGTCGGACTTACAAACATTCCGACCAACCGAGGGAACTTTAAACGAGCAATTCTGGAACTAAAGCGATGGTCGGACATGTACATACTCCGACTAATCGTTTGAAGATTATGAGTGTGACTTCAGGCCCATTGTGACTGTCGGATTCGGAAGTAACACTACAAGTCGAGGGAAAGTTATACAAGTGACTCTCGAACCAAAGCGGTTGTCGGACTAAGAAATATTCCGAATAGACAAAAGAAACTTATACAAGATCATCTCGAGCAAATACGATTAACGGATATAGAGATATTCCAACTATTCCAGAGAAAGTTATGCAAGTGAATTGTGATCCAATGAGACTATTGTGGACGTGGTAATATTCCGACTAGGCGAGAGAAAGATACGCTGGTGCTTCTCGAACCAATGCGACTATCGCTTTTGGAAATATTCCTACAAATCGATGGAAAATTATATAAGTTCCTGTTAAAGAAATGCGACTGTCGGACTTGGAAATATTCTTACTAGTCGAGGGTAAGTCATACGAATTTCTCTAGAACCAAAGCGGTTATTGGTCTTGTAAATATTCCGACTAGTCGAAAGGAAGTTATGCGACTGCTTCTCATAACAAAGCGGCTGTTGGACTTGGTAAAATACCGACTTGTTGAGGGAAAGATTTGCGAGTGACCCTGGAACCACTGCGAATGCCGGACTTGGAAATATTCCGAGTTGTGTAGGGAAAGTTGTGCGAGTGTTTTTTGAACAAATGCTACTGTCGGACATAGAAATATTCCACAGTGTCGACTGTAACTTATAGGAAGAACTCTCGAACCAATGAGGCTGTCGGAATTTGAAATAACCCAACTAGTCGAGAGAAAGTTATGCAATTGCCTATGGCACCAATGCCGATGTCTGACTTGGTAATATTCGAACTAGTTGGGTGAAAGTTCTGTGAGGGCCTCTCGAACCAGTACGGCTGCCGGACTTGGAAGTATCACGCCAATTCGACGGAAGGTTATGCTAGTATCTCTCTAACCAATTCGGCAGTCGGACTATGAAATTATTTTGACTAGACAGAGAAAATTTATACAAGGGCCTCTCGAACCAATGTGGGTGTCGGACATTGATATATTCCTCTTAGTCGTGGGAATTATTTGCGCGTGAATCTCGAATCCTTACGGCTGTCTGACTTAGACTTGAATACTTCTCCGAGTATTCAAACGAAAGTTACGTGAGTAACTTATGATCCAATGCAACTGGCTGAAATGCAAATATACACACTTGTCGCAGGAAAGTTATGCGAATAACTCTCGAACAATGCCCCTGCAGGAATCGGAATCGTTCCCTCTAGCCGAGGAATGTTCTGCGAGTGACTTGAGAATCAGTGCGACTGTTGAACTTGGAAATATTCCGAATAGGCGACGGAAAGTTATTCGAGTGCCTCTTGAAACATTATGATGGTCGGACTTAGAAACATTCAAAAGGGTAGAGGGAGACTTATGGAAGTGGCAACCGAACCAAAACGACTGGCGGACTGGGAAATATTCCGACTAGTCGGGGGAAAGTTATGCGAGTCATATCTATAACAAAGCGACTGTCGGAATTAGAAATATTCCGAGTAGTCAACATAAAATTATGTGAGTACCTCTCTATCCAATGCTGACGTCGGAAATGGAAATATTCCAACTAATTGGAGGAAGGATCCGCGCGTGCCTCTCAAACCAATGCGTCTCTCGTACTTGGAAATATTCTGACTATTCAAGGGAAAGTTATGCGACGTTTTCTAAAACTAACGCGACTGTCGGACCTAGAAATATTCTGCCTAGTCGTGGGAATATAGTGAATGTGACGCTCGATCCAATGCGACAGTCGGAACTAGAAATATTCCGACTAGTTGAGGGAAAGTTACACAAGTGCCTCTCGATCCAATGAGGCTGTCAGACATGAAAATATTCCGCCGTATCGACGGAAAGATTTGCGAATGCCTCACGAACTAATGCGGCTGTCTGACTTTAAAATATACCCACTAGTCGATAAAAATGATGCGATTGCCACTCAAAACGAAGCGATTGTCGGAATTGAAAATATTCTAACTAGTGGATAGAATGGAAGAAATATTCCGACTAGTCGAGGTAAGGTTATACGATTGACCCTGGAACCTAAGCGGTTGTCGGACTTGGAAATTATCGGACTAGTCGCGGTAAAGTTAGAAGAGTGCCTCTTGATCCAAGGCTGCTGTTACCCTTCAAAATTTCCCAACTAGTGGAGGGAATGATATGATACCACCTCTCGAAACAATACAGCTGTCGGACATGGTACTCTCCCGACTATATGAGGGAAAGTTGTACGAATGACTCTGGAACCAAAGCGGCTTTCGGAATGAAAATATTCCGACTAGTCGAAAGAAAGTTATGTGAGTGCCCTTCATACTAATACGACATCTGGACTAGAAAGTTTTCCAAATCTTTGGCGGTAAGTTATGCGAATGCCTCTAGAACCAATAAGACTGTAGGTATTGTAATATTCCGGATAGTCTAGGTAAAGTTTTGTGGCTGCCACTTGATCTAATTCGGCTGTCGTACTTGGAATTATTCCAACTAGTCGAAAAAAAGTTATGCGAGTTATTCTGGAAACAATGCGACGGTCGGTCTTGCAAGTACTTATTCATGTCAGTACCTCTCGTACAAATGCGTTTGTATGATTAGGAAATATTCCGAGTAGTCGAGGGAAAATTTTTCGAGTGAATCAAGATTCAATGCGACGGTCGAACATAAAAATATCCCGACTAGTCTAGGGAAAGTTATACGAGTGTCTTGTGAAGCAATGGGACGGTCAGACTTGGAATGATTCCGACTAGTCGAAGGACAGTTAAGCGGTTGCCTCTCGAACGAATGTGGCCGTTGGACTTGGAAATATCGCGATTAGTCGTAGGAAATTTATGCGAGTATTTTGTAAACCTATGCGTCTGTCCGACTGGGAAATATTCCGAATTGTCATGGGAAAGATGTGCGAGTGATTCCATTACTAATCCGACGGTCGGACTTGAAAATATTTCCACTTGTCAGGAAAATTATGCGAGATCCTCTCGAATAAATGCAGCTATTGAATTGAAAATTTTCCGGCCAGACGAGGGAATGTTAATCGAGTTATTCTGGAATAAATGCGAAGGTCGGTCGTGGAAATATCCCGATTATTCGATTAAAAATTTATTCAGGTGTTTCTCGAACCAAATCAGCTGTCAGATTTTGAAATATTATTACCAATTGAGGGAGAGTTATGTGAGTAATTCTAGAACTATTGCTATGGTCGGACATGGAAATAATGCGAATAGTCTAGGGAAAGTTATGCGAGTGGTTCTCGAACCAATGCTTCTGACGGACTTGGTAATATTACGAATACTAGAGGAGAATTTGAGCGAGTTTACCAGAACAAATGCAAAGGTGGGATTTGGAAATATTTCCACTCTTCGGGGAAAGTTATGCGAGTGACTTTCATACAAATGCGGTTGGCGTGCTAGGTATTATTCCCACTATTCGGGGGAACTTTATGCGATGCCACTCGAACTATAGCAAATGTCTCACTTGGAATCATTCCGATTAGACAAGGAAACATTATTCGAGTAACTTGTGAATCAATGCACTTCTCGAATTTTGAAATATTCTGTTTAAGCTATGAAAATTTTTGAGAGTTATATTGGATCTAATGCGACGGTCAGACATGGAAATATCCCGATTATTCGAACGAATGTTATGCAAGTGATTCTACAACCAATGCAACTGTCGGACTTGGAGGTATGACCACTAGTCGAGGGAGAGTTATGCAAGTGACAATCGTATCAATGCTGCAGTCGTACTTCGACATATTCTGAATAGTCAAAAGAAAGTCAGAAGTAACTTGTCACCTTATGTGACTGTACGTCTTGAAAATATCCCGAATAGTCGAGGGTGAAATGTTCGAATTACTTCTAAATCATTGCGACTGTTTGACATAAAAATATTCCGAATAGTCAAAGGAAGTTATGCGGATCTCTCTAGAAGCAACAAGACTGCTATCTTAGAAATAATCCATCCAATCCAAAGGGAGTCATAGGAATGCCTCTCGAACCAATGCGACTTTCGCACATAGAATTATTTCTACTGATCGATGAATAGTTATGCAAGAGCCTCTCGTGCAAATCCGAATGGCAGACCTAGAAGTATTCCGACTAATCGAGGGAAAGTTCTCCGCGTGGTGCTTGAGTCAATGCAACTGTCGCACTTGGATATATTCCTATTAATCAAGGGATGGTTGTGCGAGTCCCTCTCGGAGCACGACTGCTGGTCATGAAAATAACTCGCTAGTAATGGGAAAGTTATGGGATTGATTTTCGAACCAAGGAGACTGTCGTATCTGGAAATTTTCCGACAATTCGAGCGAAAGATAGGCGAGTGTCTCTCGAAGCAACACAACGTTCGGACTTGGAAATATTCTGACCGGTCGAGAGATATATGAGTGCATCACTAACCAATGCGACTATCGCCTTTGGAAGTTCTCCGCCTAGTCGACGGAATGACATGCGAGAGCCTCTCGAACTAATGAGAATATCGATCATAGAAGTATTCCGACTTTTCGCCGGAATATCATAATAGTTCCTCTCGAATCAATGCGACTATCGTATTTGGTAACATTCCGCTTAGCCGAAGGAAAGTTGTGCAAGAGCCTCTTGAACCAAAGCTAAAGTCGGACTTAGAATAATTCCGACAAATCGAGAGGTATTTAGACGAATGGCCTTCGAACCAATTCGAATGACGGACATGGAAATATTCCGATTGATATATGGATAGTTATGCGAGTGACTTTTGAACAAATGCGGCTGTTGGACTGGGTAATATTCCGACTAAACAAAAGAAAGTTAAAGGAGTTTTTCTCGAGCCAATGAGGCTGTTGTTCTTGGAAATATTCCGACTTATCGTAGGAAAGAAATGCGAGTGTTTCTCGAAACCATGTGGCTGTCTGTCCTGGAAATATTCCGAATATTTGTGGTAATGATAATCGAGGAACTCTCGAACCATAACGGATGTTGGTCTTAGATATATTCCAACTATACGAGGGAATGTAATGCGTGTAATTTGTGAACCAATACGTCTGTTTCACTTGGAAATTTTCCGACTAGTCGAGTGAAATCTATGCAAGTTATATAGGAAACAAAGCACAGTTCGGACTTGGAAATATACCGATTAATCGAGGGAGAGTTATGCGAGTGTTCCTCGAATCAAAGCAGCTGTAGGACTTGGAAATATTACGATTAGTCGAAGGATAGTTATTTAAGGGTTTCTAGAACTATTGCGATGGTCGGTCTTGGAAGCATTCCGTATAATCGATGGAAAGTTATGCGATTGGCTCTAGAACCAATATGCCGGCCAGACTTAGAAATATACTGTATAGTCGAGGGAAGTATACGCGAGTAACTCTAGAACCAATGCTTCTGTCGTACTTGTAAATAACCTGAATATTCACCTGAAACTTATGCTGGTGTTACTCGAACCTAAGCGATTGTTGGATATGGAAATATCCCGCCTAATCAATGGATAGCTATGCGATTGCCTGTCGAAACAATGCCACTGTCGGACTTGGGAATATACGGAATAGTCGAGGGAAAGTAGTACAACTGACACTAGAACCAATCGTGTCTTGGAAATAATCCGACAGTTCGAGCGAAAGTTATGCGAGTGTCTCCCTAACCATTGCGCCTGTCAGACTTGAAAATAATGAGACTAGTTGACGGAAAGTTATGCGATTGCTTGTCGAACCAATACGTCTGTCGGTTTTGGAAATATTATGACTATTCGAGGGAAGCAAATGTTATAGTCTCTCGAACAAATCCGGTGTCGAACTTGCATATACTCCGACTAAACGAAGGTAAGTTATACGAGTGCCTCTCGATCCAATGCGGCTGTTAGAGTTGGAAATTTCTCAACTATTGGAGGGAATGTTATGCGAGTACAACTAGAAACAATACGACTGTTTGACTTCGAAATATTTCGACTAGACGAAGGAAAGCTTTGCGGGTGATTTGGGAACCAAAGCTACTGTCAGTCTTGAAAATATTCTGATTAGTTGGGTGAAAGTTATGCGAGTGCCATACGAATCAAATTTACTGTCGGTATTGGTAAAACTCATACAAATCGAATTATCGTGATGTGAGTGAATTGTGAACCAATGCAACTGTCGGGATTGGAGATATTCCGACTAGTCGATGGACAGTTGTGCTAGTGCTTCTCGAATCAATGCGACTGTTGTTCTTGGTCCTATTCCGAATAGTCGATCGGTTGTAAGGCAAGTGTCATTAACCAAGGTGTCATTAACTAATCAAACTAGGAAGAATTTCACTAGTCGAGAGAAAACGTATGCGAGTGACTTGTGAACCAATGAGACTTTCGGACGTCGAACTATTCCGACTATTCGAGAGATAATTATACGAGTGCCGTTCAACACATTGCGACTGTCGGTCTTGGAAATATTCCTTCTAATCGAGCGAATGTTCGGCGAGAGCCAATCAAACCGATGTGACTGTCCGACATAGAAACATTCCCATTAGACGAAGGAATAGTATGTGAGTTCCTCTCGCACCAATGCGACTGTCAGACTGGGAAAAGTTCCTTCCAGTCGAAGGAAATTTATGCGAGTGGCTCTCCATCTATTGCGGCTGTCGAACCTGGAATTATTCCGCTTAGTCGAGGAATAGATATGCGAGTGCCTCTCGAACAAATGCTTCCGTCGCACTTGGAAATATTTCTACTAGTCGAGGAAAAATTATATGAGGGACTTGTGAGCTAATTCGAAAATCGGACTTGGCAACATTCCGATTATTCGTCGGACGTTTTGTAAGTTCCATCAAACAAATATAGCTGTCGGACTTAGAAATACTACGACTAGTCAATCGAAAATTATGCGATTTCCTCTGGAACTATATGGCTGTCGGACTTGAATATATTCGGACTAGTCGAGTGAAAATAATTCGAGTGATTAACGAGCTACTGCTTGTCGGACATACAATTGTCCCGAATAGTCAATGGAAGGCTATGCGACTGCCTCTGGAACCAAAGAAAATGTAGTGCTCGAAAATATTCCAAGTAGTCGGGGGAAAGTTATGTGAGTGTCTCTCTAACTAATACGGTTGTGGGATTTGAAAATATTCCGACTAGTCGGGGGTAAGTTATTCGAGTGCCACCTGGACCAATACTACTGTCACAGTTGGAAATGATCCGACTTATCTACAGGAATTTATGCGAGATCCATTCGAACCAAAGTGACAGCCGGGCTAGACACTATTCCGACTAGAAGATTGAAATTTATGTGTATGAAATTTGAATCAATGCTACTGTCGGACTTGGAAATATAGCGACTATTCAAGGGAAAGTTTAGCGTGTGGCTATCGAACCGATGTGGCTGTCAGACTTGGAAGTACTCCGACTTGAGTGAAAATTATGACAGTGACTCCCAACCCATTGCGACAGATGGATTTGAAAGTAACCCGACTAGCCGAGCGAAACTTATGCGATTACTTCTGGAACCAATAGGGATGTCAAAATTGAAAAAATTCCAACTAGTCGGGTGGAATTTTTACGAGTGCGCTTCGAAACAATACGGCAGCTGGACTGAAAAATATCCGACCTAGTCGAGGGAATGTTGTCTGAGTGACTCTGGAACCAATGCGGCTGTCGGAGTTTGAAATATTCCGATTAGTCGAGGGAATGTTATGCAAGTACCTCTCGAACCAATGCAGCTGTAGGACTTGGACATATTTTGACTTGTCGTGAGTAACTTTTGCGAGTGATTCTGGATCCAATGCAGCTGTGGGGCTTGGAAATATTCCGACAAGTCGAGGGAATGGTATGCAAGTATCATTCGAATCAATGCGAGTGTCGTATTTGGAAATGGTCAGACTATAGAATGATGGTATACGACTGCCACTCGAAACAAAGCGACTGACGGACTTGGAAATATTCTGAAAAGTCGAGAGAAAGTTATGCGAGTGCCTATTAAACCATGCGGCTGTCAGACTTCGAGGTATTCCGACTAGTCATGGCATAGAATTGCGTGTACCTATCGAAAGAATTCGGCCATTGTCCAGATAAGTATTATGTCTAGTCGTTGAACAATTATGAGAATGACTCTCAAACCCACACGGCTATCTGATTTGGAAATTTCTCCAGTATTCGATCGAAAGTTATGCGAGTAACTTGTGAACAAATGCTACTGTGTGACTTGAAAATAACCCGACAGGAGCAATGCGAGTGCCTCTCGTCACAATGTGACTGTATGAATTGGAAATAACCCGACAAGTTGGGATATTTATGCAAGGACCTTCTAACTGCGCGATACTTTGAAATATTCCGATTAGTCGAGGGAAAGTCATGCGAGTGACTCTCGAACCAATGCGGCTGTCAGTCTTGAAAATACTCAGACTTCTCGAGGAGAAGTTATGCGAGTGCTCCTCGGATCAATACGACTGACGGACTTGGAAATATTCCGACTAATCGAGTGAAAATTGTGTTAGTGACACTCAGCCCTTTGTAAATGTCGGACATGGAATTAACCCAAGTAGTCGATGGAAAGTTATGTTATTGCCTTTAAAATCAATGCGAATGTCGGACTTGAAAGTATTCCAACTTGTTGGAGGAATGCTATGAGAGTACCTCTCGAACTAATATGGCTGGCGGATTTCAATATATTCCGACAAGTTGAGGGAAAGTTATGCGAGTGTCATTCGAACCAATGCGGCTGTCGGACATGGAAATATACAGACTATTCGAGGGAATGTTATACGCGTGCCTCACAAACCAATACGGCTGTAGTACTTGGAAATTTTCCGACTACTCCGGGAAACATAGGCGAGTGACTCTTGAAGCAATGCGACAGTTGCACATGAAAATATCCTGAATAGCCGAGGGAATGTTTTGTGATTGTCACGTGAACCAATGCGACTGACGGCTTGGAAAGGTTCTGACGAGTCCAAGAAATGGTAAGCGGGTGAATCTCGACACAATGCGGCAGTTAAGCGTGGAAATATAGCGATATGTCGAAGGAAAATTATGCGAATGTCTATAGAACCAATGCGGCTTTCGGGTTTGAAAATACCCCTACTAGTCGAAAAAATTATTCGAGCACCTCTCGAAACAAATCAGCTGTCGTACTTGGAAATATTACGACTTATCTAGGGAAAGTTATGCGAATGTTTTTGAAATAAATGCGACCGTCAGACTTGGTAATTTTCCCACAAGTCGGGGAAATTTCTTCCAGAGCCGCTCGATAAAATGCGGCTATCGGACTAGGAAATTATCCGACTAGTCCTGGGAAAATTATGCGGACAAACGCGAGGTCTGGAAATAGAGGTATCCCTTCTAGTCCAGGGAAAAATATGCGAGTGTCTATTGAACCAATAGACACTCGGCTGGTGGAATTTGAAATATTCCGACTATTCGAGAGAAAGTTATACGAGTTATTCTGGAACCAATGCAACGGTCGGTCTTGCAAACATTTACTTAAGTCGGTGAAATTTATCCCAGTGCCTCTCGTGCATATACGGCTATAAGACTAGGAAATATTCCGAGTAGCCGAGGGAATAATATGCGAGTGAATCTGGATCTAATGCTACGATCGAATATAAAATTATCGCGACTAGTAGAGGGAAAGTTATGCGAGTGTCTTGTGAACCAATGTGGCTGTTGGACTTTGAAATATACGGATTGGTCGAGGGAAATTTATGCGAGTGTCTCTTGACCCAATGCTTCTCTCAGGCCTGAAATTATTCCGACTAGTCGAAGGAAAGTTATGCGTCTGCCTCCTGCAGCAATGCGGCTGTTGGTGGTGGAAATATCCCGACTAGACATTAAGAAACATTCCTACTTATCGCGGGAGTGTTATGCGAGTACTTCTCGTAAGATTAAGACCGTCGGACTTGAGAATGTTACTAATAGTCGAGGGAAACTTATTCGAGTTATTCTCAAATAAACGCGACTGTCGTACTTGGACATATCTCGACGAGTCGAGCTAATTTTATACGAGTGCCATTAAACCAATGCAATTGTCGTGCATGGACATATTTTGCCTTGTTGAGAGAACGTTATGCGAGATCTTGTTGAACAAATGTGGCTTGGACATGAAAATTTTCCGAATAGTCGAGGGAAAGTTATGCGATGTTTCTCGAAAGAAAGACTTCGTTGGACTTGGAAAAATTCCAACTTGTCGTGGAAAAAATCTTGCGAGTGACTCTCGGACCAAAGCAGTTGTCAGACTAATGTTAATTCCCACTAGTCGAGGGAAAGTTATACGAATAACTTGTGAACCAATGCGACTATGAGACTTTGAAATATTTAAACCTAGTCGCAGGAAAATTATGCGAATGAATTGTAACCATATGCGATTGTCTTTGACTGAAATTGTGACCTATTCCGACTAGTCGAGGGAAAGATGCGCGATTGTCTTCCGACCCAATACAGCAGTTGGACTTGGAAATGTTCCTACTAGTCGAGGTAAAGTAAAGCCAGTAATTCTCGAATCAATGCGACTGTCGGACTTCGAAATATACACACTAATCGAATGAAAGTAATGCGAGTGACTCAGGTGGTAGCAAGTCTTCTAGAGGCTGTAGTAGTATTCGGAACGTGCGATAGGAGTTTGCTGAGGTGATCTTCTAAAGCCCTGGAAATAAACTCCGCTAACGCTATATCGGCTGCGATTAGTAAAGGGGAAAACAACACCAGAAAAGCAACGATAAGTCCATCCTGTTCGAATAATAGACTGGTCGAACATAACTCATGCTGCGGATTGATAATCGCGCGACCGCGAACTCGATCGTACGTTCACATGCTTTCCGCGCAAAACACCTTGGACGCGGAACTTACGTCCCAAGTCTCTGCAAATAGCAACAACCCCTGCGACAACAGTGCCACAGGAACGCATGAGAAGGCCCATATTCCTCAGATAATAGTGCAAAACGCCGAGCAAGACAGCGCGGATAAATCCCGGGAACTACCGAAAACAACCATAGAAATAGGCTATGCTCCGTCGGCAGATGCTGTCGTCTAGAAGCGGACAGCACACATGAAACCAACGATGTGATAGTCGCGGATCTTTAACTCGAGGCACCGCGGGTCACCTTTGCAGAACCCTGTGAATCCACCCGCGGTAACAAATTGAGTTCGGCTAAGCCCCCCATCACGTAAATCGTGCTTTCTCAAAAATTCATTTATTGCGACTAAATATGGGACATTCTAAAACGATAATGGACGAAGTTCGCGAACTGATTAGCAAAAGCGCGAGGACGTGCAACTTCTACAAGAACCGTACGTCCAAAAGCATTAGACAGGATACGAGATTATAGGATTAGGCAACGGGACAAGAATTGTTGCCATTTGCGATGAAAGATACTGGTCTACGGTCGCGACGTCCAACCCAAACATCACGTTGCTGTTTATCTCACAGCTTTGCACTCCGCACTGCGACTGTGCAGGAATGCAAGCACCCGGCTAATCCTTTCACGTTGTCTCGCACTACTTTCAACAGAGCGACAAAATAGAGGAGCCCTTTTGGCACTTGGGATGAGTTCCTCTTGCCCTACGAGTGGAGGGGGAAATAGTATCACTGGACAACAACGCACGATCTCTTTCTAGGGCCATCATGGCACAGACAAAAGTGGGTCCTAGGTGGAAACCCTCGTCCCGGCCGGGCTAAAAGTTATTAAAGACTTAAAGTGGCAACCTACATTCTGTTACACGTGAGGCTCCTCATACATCGACGTAACACTCTTGTCGCACTCGATGAGCAGAATTATTGTCCAATGGATAGTAAGTACCAGCTGAACGTACAGTGACCACAATTCAATAGACATTGCTATACATCCACCGAAGGCCTAGTGGGTTTGGGAGGGGCGGTGCTCGAGGCAACGGGGAAAGAAGGTTCAATACCAAGAGAGCCGACAGGGACCTGTTCGCTTGCTCTCTCACATCGCGGCAATGCAAGTTGGAAGCAGTTTAGGATCGGCTTCAGAAGTAGAGACACGAATTAACGTGCCCATTAGTGTCCTACAAACCGCCTGTTCTATATCTATGCCCCGGAAAAAGGCTCACCGCAAATTCAACCAATAGTAGATATCAGCGTTAACGAACAAGAAGAAAGCGGTAGCTAGAGACGTAATCGTAGAGATGCGTTGAATCGTTTTTGCCTCTTCACGGAGATATGACATCGTGTTAATATTCCACAGCTCGGGAACCTACAACAACGTTTGGTGGAATCTAGTTCTCAAGGCTCTCCGAGATCGGGACTGCCCGAGGAACGCCTTTAAAGTGATGAAAAGCCACTTCGCGGACCGTAAAATTGCCCTAGGAAAACATGACGTTTAAAAGCACGCCTCCAGAGGATGTCCATAAGGATCGGACCTCGGCCCCTTCTGCTGCAAACTCAAATTCGACCAGTTACACAGGATCGTGGAGAAATCCTCGGAAATCGACGCAATCGCGTACGCGGACGACGTACTTGTAATCGTAGATGGAGATTCAAGGAATGAACTTGAAGAGAAAGGATATCACGTGGTTAACAGCATCACAGAATATTGCACGTCTGCGAAGTTTACAATCTCCGAGGGTAGGACGAAAGTGATTGTTCTTAAGAGCGATTCGGTTTAAAGGAAACCCATCAGCAGAAGCCGAAGAAAACATCCAGATAGAATGCGGAAAACGGCAATAAAAACCGACCTAGCGAGTAGGACTACCGCCATAAAAATGGAGAACAATAATATCACATTTAGGAATTCTGTTAGATACCACAGGGTATACTTCGATAAAGGGCTGGGGTTACGACACATTGCCGTTAACTCAACGACAAAGTCGACTCATTGTTCGCAATGCTAGGTAGATTAGCAGCTAGAGAATGAGGAATCCGCCACTGCGTCCTCCACGCGATCTATCAAGGCGTGTTCACACCTACAGTCACGTACGCTGCAATAAGATGATTTGATCTCTGCACGTATGGAGATCTCAAAAAGTTAAGCGCGATCCAGCGATCAGCCCTTATTTCGGTCACATTCACGTATCGCACAATTGCAATGGAATCCCTCTGCGTCATAAGAGTAGAGTCCACGATATATCTTCAGTTACTAAAACGAAGGAGACTATACGACATTAAGAATAGTATGTGCACCGAGACAGCTCCGCTAAAACCGGAAGGCACGAATAATTAACGCGTGATAGCACGACATGTCGATGAGGATATCTCTAAGGTTTGGTAGGTTAGGTCGGAAAACTCCAAAGGAAGGACAACGTACGCGTTATCCCCGAACATCAAGGATAGGATGGGTGCCCGTTTCGTCTCTCCTAAAAATTTCACAAGTCATATTCTTGCAGGACACGAAGCCATCAAGGCCAAGCTGACGTCCCTAAACATCATCACGGTAGGAGCATGCGAGGGTGGCGAAGAGTACACGGTTTCGCATTACATCATCGACTGTTCGCTTTTAAAACCACAGAGAGAGTCTCTGGAAGAAGTTCTCCGTAAAAAAGTTGGCCGGAAGCAGTGAGACATCGTGTCTCCACGACCGAGGCCATCACCCTAATCGTAGAGTTGTGCAAATTATCCCTCATCATAAAGGATCATTAGTTCATGAATCCAGTTCAGCCGGGATTGTCGAAGTTCCGGTGATTGGGGTGGGCACCCTGCAATCTTCTCGGGTTAGCTCACTCTTGAAAAGGATTGTGTCGAAGATGCTCGTTCGTATCTTGCTATTTTTCCTTTTTTCTTACTTTTTTAACTCCACCACAAAACTCTCCCAAAGTAGCTGTTTTTCTTCGATTCCCATTACATCCTACGTAACGAATGCCATGGCTCGTTGGACTTTGAGTGGGCCTCCATATCCTTCACCGTGGGCACGGCCAGCATGAACGTGATTATGCGTTGCTGCGAGGATTTTGGTCGTGGCTAAACTGTTCACCTTGCCTCGCCGGCAGAAGTTTTGGGTTTTTTCGACTCCGATCACTTGGCCGTGATAATTGCTGCTAATAGTTAGCTCCGTAGCATATGCCAAAATGGGCGAGGTAGCGTAGGTGCAGGCACGCCATAGGTGTCCAACTTTACTCTATACTCTCGAATATAGAGACATTCCGACTAGTCGAAGGAAAGTCATACGAATATATCAAGAAACAATGCGACTGTCGGACCTAGAAATATTCCGAATATTCGTGGGAATGTTATGAGACTGCCACTCGAACAAATGCGATTGTCGGACTTAGAATCATTTCCTCTATTCGAAGGAAAGTTATACGAGTGACATGTGAATCAATGTGATTGTCGGACTAGGAAAAATCGATACTAAGTCTAAGAATATTCTTCTGGTGCCTCTCGAACCAATTCAAACGATAGACCTAAATATAATTCGTCTTTTCGGGGGAAGTTATGAGCGTTTCTCTCGATACAATGCTACTTTTAGACCTAGAAATATTCCGACTTGTATTAAAGAAGTTATGAGAGTGCACTTAAACAATTGAGATTGTTGTACTTAGCAATATATCGTCAGGTCAAAGAAAGGTTGTGTGGATGACTTGTGAACCAATGCGACTGTCTGACGTTAAAATATCTCGTCTAGCCGAGGGAAAGTTATGCTAGGGATTTGTGAACTAATGCGAATGACGGGCTTGGAAATATTCCGTGCAGTCGAGGTAAATTATGCAAGTAACTTTTGGAACATAGCGATTGACGGAAAAGAAAGTATTTTTACTATTCATGGGAAAGTTATGTGAGTGACTTCTTAATCAATGCGACAATCGGTATTGGAAATATTCCGAGAGGTCCAGGAAAGTTATACGATTGCGTCTCGGAACAATTCTGCTGCCAAACTTGGTCATATTCTGACTAGTTGGGTGAAAGTTATTCGAGTCCCATTCAAAACAAAGATACTAACGGTCTTGATAATATTCCGACTAGATGAAGTATCATTATGCGAGTGACTTGTGAACCAATGCGGCTGTCCGGCCTGGAAATATACCGACTAGCCGTGGGTAATTTTTGCTACAGGTTCTCGAAACAATGCTGCTACTGGACATGGAAATATGCCAACTGGTCCGGGGAAAGTTATGCGAGAACATTTCAAACAATTGCGGCTGTCGGTCATGGAAATATTCCGACTTGTCGAGTGAAAATTATGCGTGCGACTCCCAACCCATTGCGATTGTCGGACTTGGAAATATTCTGGATAGTCGAGGGTAAGTTATGCGAGTGCTTCTTGATTCAATGCGACTGTCGTATTTCGAAATATTATGACCAGTCGAGAGAAAATAAAGCGAGTGGACGCGAAACAATGCGACTGCCAGATTTGGAAATATCCCCCTTAGTGGAGGTGTATTTATGAGAGTACACTCGAAACAATGCAACTGTCGTACTTGGACTATTCCGACTACTCGGGTGAAATTTATGCGAGCGCCACTCGAAACAAAGCATCTGAATATCTGGGTAATATTCCGTCTAGACAAAGTATAGTTATACGAGTGACTTGTGAACAAATTCGACTATTGGGTTTGGAAGAAATCCGATTAATCGAAAGTAAATTATGCGAGCGCCTCTCGCAACAATGCGGCTATCGGAATTGGAAATATTTCGACTTGTCGAGGGAAAGTTATGCAAGTGTCTCTCGGACCATGACGACTGTCGTACTAGGTACTATTCTACCTAGTCGAAGGAATAGTTATGCGAGTGCTTCTCGAAGCAATGCGTCTGTTGGAATTGAAAAAGATCCGACTAGTCCAGGGAAATTTATGCTACTGCCACTCGAAACAGAAGGGCTGTCAGAATTGTAACTATTCCGACTTGTTGAGTGAGAGCTATGAGAGTGTATTGTTAATCACTGTTACTGTCGGAATTGGAAAAATAACGACTACTCTATGAAAATTTATGCGTGTGGCTGTCGAATCAATGCGGCTGGCGGATGTGGAAGTATTAGAACTGGTCCGGGGAATGTTATATGAGTGCCTATCGAACCAATTCGGATGTCGTACTTGAAGAATTCCGGCTTGTCGAGTGAAAGTTATAAGAGTGCCTCTCGAGCAAATAAGACTGTCGCAATTAGATGTATTCCGACTGGTCGAGGGAAAGATATGCGAGTAACTTGAGATCCGATGCGACAGGCGGAATTGAATATAATCCGAGTAGTAGTAGGAAAGTTATTCGACCGCCTCTAGTTCAAAGGCTGTTGTCGTGCTGATAAATCTTTTTATTAGCCGAGTGAAACTTAGGAGAGTGCCACTCAAACTAAAACGACAGTCGGATTAGGAATGTTTCCTTCTATTCGAGTGAGAGTTATGCGATTGACTGGTGAAACAATGCAACTGTCGTACTTGGTAATAATTCGACTGGACGAGGAAATATTATGCGAGTACCACTCGAACAAATGCGTCAGTCGGACTTCGAAATAGTATTCCTGGTCGGATGAATGTTATGCGAGTGCCTCCTGATACAAATCTAGTGTCGGTCTTGGTAATACTACGATTAGTCGAGCAAAAGATATGCGAGTCATTTGTGGGACCAATGGGACTGCCGAAATGGGAATATTTCGAGTAGTTGATGGAATGTAGTGCGAATGCCTCACATACCAATGCGACGGTCGGACTTGGATAGTTTCTTCATGGCTGCGTTACGGGAAGGACGCGTTTCCGTGCGTTCCGCGTTTTTGTAAAAATTCTCCGATCCATACCGCTTGACGGGAAAGATTCATAACCAAATCGTCATTCAAAGAGCAGGGGCCTAAAAGAGATATAAATCAACATTGGGGATCGTTTAGTTTGTGCATAATTAGTAAAAAATGTGCTACTTTACTTCGCGGAGTTTATGTTCGCTTTTCCTGGAGTGTCTGTCACTCATTCTGTATGGACGAATGTGACGCCACCTGGCGATCTCAACTGCAAGGCGGAACTGGCTTTGCAACTAGACTCACGCTGCGCTGCTATAGGCTGGGGGACGAGACAAGAAAAATTGTAGTGGTAGGAGAGTACATTACTCACTAATCGATAATACGCACACATGCTCACTCCTAACCTTAGAAACTAAAAGCGCGAGAAACATATTTATACCAGGAATGGCCTCACAGTCCTTGACAGTCTGAAAAAATAATTAATTTTTCCGTAATCCGAAATTTGAATCTTCAAGCTGCCATAAGTACAGAACCGCGATAGTAGAGCCATGATGGTGCTCTTCCAAACTGATGGTGGAGTGCTCTGCATGACCGGATACCTAATAATGAATAATGAATAAATAGATAAATAATTAACAAACAAGACGTTCTATTAGGACACTATTATTAGAGCGCTTGGACCAAGTTATTTATGTTCCCTTTCCTTACCCAAGCCCCCACCACTAAAGTTCGCTTACAAAGCCATCTTGATCATACCTTCCCATTATTGCCCCTCTCCCAAAACCTGTCACCGAAAGCCACTTGACTAAAACCTGGATCACCTTTCCCTTGGTCATGTTCCCCTTTCCCTCCAAGACTCCTTAGTACCCTCAGAATATCTAGATGATACTTCCCTCTATAAAATCTTTTCACCTATAGTACACCAACTAGAGAACTCAGCTTAATGCTCCCTCCACCCCTATAAGATATTTTTACATAACGAAATCACCAAAGCACATTTAATAAAGCACATCAAATACATCTTTTAGGTCATGCTCCTCCCTCCAAAGCCTCCACACATAGCACCTTGCTTCACTACTCATTTAATGAATACTCACTAAGATGCTTCTAGTGGATATTCTCCATTTAGGTTAGGTTGCCAAAAATAGCTCTACAAAACCCATATTAAGCCATTCTTCCTTCCCCTTTGTGCTTGTATTGAGAACCTATTAAAATTCCTTAAACGCTCCCTCTGGCCTCGTTAAACCATCTCACATGAAGTGCCTTGTTAAAGCACTCTGATCGTGGGAAGGTGTTACCACACTTCCCTTCTATAGACCCTCTTCCCCAAAGTCACTTACTATTGCATGTTGAAAAATGTTCTCCACCCTCTCTATGCACCTTTCTCTTCAACAAATTCTAACCATGGAACACTGACCAAATGCTTATCCTTTTCTTATAGTCTCGTACCTGAGCATCTATATAGAAAAGCATTGATTAACTACCTTATTTACCTACACTAGAAGTGGTCCTACTAAAGCATAATGATACAATTCACTGATACTCTCACTCTCTAATCCGTTTCTCATTTATGTCCTGACACACAAGAATCTTCACAAAGAAAGTGACTATATGATCCCTGATTAAGTCCCTCATTACTTCCCATCACCCTCTTACTCAAGTTCTCTGATGGAGGGCGTAGTTCATACCCTATCCTTCTTTAAGTCTTATTCAAAGTATACCCACTAGGTAATGTGAGAAAAACTTTCTCTCTTCCTCCTGATATTTAACATAAAGATTTCTGTCAAAACATGATACCACATACTTTCTCCTCCTCTATAAGGCCTTCTACCTAAGTACCTTAATGGATGCAACGGTTTGTAAGTCCCTCTCTATTGTCTAATACTCGTACTTAAAGCTTAATCATCAAAGATCTTTGACAACGCGTTCTTCTCCATCCCAAGCTAGACTTAAGTATAACTAGTAGAGAGCACTAGGTTCCCTCCTCCAAAGCTCATTAGCTGAAAGCACTGCTTTAAAGATCCATGATTAAATGAATATTCTCTACCTAAGCCCAATTACCTTCAGACCCATAGTCAAGAACGCGACCATGTACTCTCTCCCCCTCATGAGATCCTTCGCTAAAGTCTTCTTAAGTACACTGAGTACATTTTCATTACTCCCCTTTCCTATGGGTCAGGATATGGAGCAATTAACTAAAGTACGTTGAGGATACCTTTTATGTTATGTCACCCTCCAAGGCTTACACACTAGGTACCTTACTGTACTACCCACTTAATATAATCTCATTAATGTGCTCTCATTGCATATTCCCCCTTTTAGGTTAGGCTGCTTTAAACATTTTTACAAAGAACTTGACCAAGCCATTCTTTTGTCCCCTTAAGTGCTCGTCTATGGCACCCACTAAATTATCTTGACCGTTTGCTCCCTGTGGCAACTTTAAACCCTCTCACATGAAGTGCCTTGGTAAAGCACTCAGTTCATGGGAAAATGCTACCACACTCTCCTTCTCTAGACACGCTTACCCAAAGTCACTTATTAGTGCATATTGGAATATGTTCTCTACCCTCTCTGTGCACCTTTCTCTTCAACGTATTCTAACCATGGAACACTGACCAAATACTTATCCTTTTCCTAAAGTCTCGTACCTGAGTATCTATACGGAAAAGTGTTGATTAATTGTCTTATCTTTTCTTCTATTAGCCCCCACCTATGGTACCTCACCAAGTATCGTGCTAATATGCTTTCTCTCTTTCTCTAGAGTACCTGTACTTAAAGTTGTTCTACTGAAGTACAATGATACAACTCACTGATATTCTCATTCTCTAATCCCATTTCTTTCAAGTCTTGTCACACATGGCTCTTCACTAAAACACGTGACCATATGATGCTTAGTTCCTCACTTCTTTCCATCACCCTCTAACCCAAGTTCTTTGATGGAGGGCATTGTTCAAATACTACCCTCTCTTTAAGCTTTAGTCAAGGTGCAACCACTAGGTAATGTGCGAAATATCCTCTCTCTTCCTCCTGAGATTTAACATTAATGTTTCTATCAAAGAACGTAATCACATGTATTTTCTCCTCCTCTCCAAATCCTTCCACCTAAGTACCTTAATGAAAGCAATGGTTTGTGCGGAAGGTCAAGCACCCGGCTTCTCTTTCTACGTTGTCTCTCATTATTTCCAGGTTAGCGACGAAATAGAGAATCACCTAAGGTACTTGGAATCGGTACTTCGTGCCCTAAGGGGGGTGAGAGCAATTATTTCACTGGACGCCAACGCGCAATCACCTTTCTGGGGTCCTCAGAGCACAGACGAGAGAGACTCGAAGATAGATGCCCTATTCCGGACATCCGGGTTAAGAGTGATTAATGACGCAAAGTAGCCTCACACATTTTGGACGACGAGAGGTTCCTCGTATATTGACGTAACCCACTAGTAACAAACAATGAGCGATTCATCGGCCAATGGAAGGTTAGGAAAGGATGGACGACTAGTGACCACAACTCGATAGACATAGCGTTACATACCCCGAAGGCTGAGTCGGGTCGAGGGGGTGGCGCTCGAGGCGCGGGGAACAGGAGGCTCAACACCAGGAGAGTTGACTGGGACCTGTTCGCCGAGCGTCTACTATCCCTCTCCGCGGCAAGGCTGGAGGGAAGCGGTTTAGGATCGGCTTCAGAAGTAGAGACACGAGCCAACGAGCTTACTAGTGTCCTACAATCAGCATGCTCCGAATTCATGCCACGTAAAAATGCCCACCGGAAGTCCATCCCGTGGTGGACGCCAGCATTAACGACACGAAAGAAAGCGGTGTCCCGACTAAGGCGCGCGTTCTCGTGAGGAAATATTCCGACTGCTCAGGGGAAAGTTATGCGAGTACCACTTGGACTAGTATGAATGTGGGACATGGAAAAATTCCGACTAGTCGTGGGAAAATTATGCGACTCTCGAACCAAAGAGAATATCGGTCTTGGAAGTAATACGACTAGTCGGATGAAAGTTATATGAGTGCCACATGAAGCTTGGAGACTATCGGTCTTGGTACTATTCCGAATAGTCGAAGGAAGTTTATGCGAGTGACTTTAGATTGAATGCGACCATTGCACTTAGTAACATTCCGACAAATTGACTGAAAGTCACGCGAGTGCGTCTGGAACCAATGCGACAGTCGGACATAGAAATATTCCGACTATTCGAGGGTAAGTATATCAAGTGCCAATAAACCAATGCAGAAATCAGCGTTGGAAATATTCCGACTCATCGAGTGAAAAATTTACGTGTGATACATTAACCAATGCAACTGTAGATCTTAGAGAAATTCCGACTCGTCGATAGAAACTTATAAGAATGTAAGTCAAAACAATGCAACTGTCGGACTTTAAACATTCGGATCAATCGAGGAAAAGTTTTGCAGGTACCTCTGGAACTAATGCGACTGAAGGAATTTGAAATATTCCGGCTGTGCGAAGGAAAGTTATGCGAGTGCCTTTGGATCCAAATTTACTGTCGGACATAGAAATATTACGATTAGAGAAGAGAAAATTATGAGAGTGTCTATCGCACCATTGTGAATGTCTGCGTTGGATATAATCCGACTAGACGAGAGAAAGTTATACGAATGCCACTATAACCCATGCTATTGTCGATCTTAGAAATATTCCACCTGGGCGAGAAAATGTTAAGAGATACCCACTAGAATCAGTGCAACTAGCGGACTTGGAAATATTCCGACCCGAGTGAATGATTTTCAAGTGTCCCTCGATCCAATTCGGCTGCCAAAATTGGAAATAATATAACTAGTGGAGGGAATGTTAAGCGAGTGCCTCTCGAACGAATTCGGTTGACGGACTTGGAAATATTCCAGCTATTCGAGTAAAAGATTATGCGAGTGACATTGGAACCCTGCGACTGCCAGGCATGTAAATATACCGCCTAGTTCAGGGAAAGATATGCGAGTGCCTCTAGAAACATACGGCTGTCGGTCATGGAAGTTATCTGACAAATCAGGCTAAAGTTAAGCGAGTGCCTCTCGCTTCAACGCTGCTGTCACATTTGAAAATGTCCCAATTAGTGGAGAGAATGATATGCTACTACATCTCGACATAATACGGCTGTCGTGATATGTATTGTTCCGACTAGTGGATGGAAAGTTATAAGAGTGACTCTGGAACCAATGCGGCTGTCGGAATGGAAATATTCAGACTATTGGAAAGAGAATTATGCGTCTTTTTCACAAACCAAAGTTGCTGTGGGACCTGGAAATATACGGCCTACTCGAAGGGAATATTTTCGAGTGCCTCTAGAAACAAAGCGACTGTCGAACTTTAAAATTCTTCGACTAGTCTAAGAAAAGTTATGCGAACGACTTGTAAGGCAATGCGAATGGCGGGCTTGACAATATTACGATTAGTCGAGGGAAAGTTATCCGAGTGAATTTCGAACCAATGTGACTGTCGGTTTTAGAAACATTTTAACTAGTCGAGGAAAAGATATGCGAGTGCCTCTCGTTCCGATGTGTCTGTCGGGCTTGGAAATAATCCAACTAATAAAGGGAAATCTATGCGAGTTACATTGGAAGCAATGCAACGGTCGGACTTTAAAATATCCCGATAAGTCGATGGAAAAGTATGTGAGTAATTCACGAACCAATGCTGCTGTCGGACTAGAAAATATTCAGTCTAGTCAGGGGAAAGTTTTGCGAGTGATTTTACAACTAATGCAACGGTCGGAATGGAAATATTTCCACTAGTCGAGGAAAGTTATGCAAGTGCCATCGAACAAATGCGGCAGTCGGACTAGAAAATATTCCGACTAGACGAAAGAAAATTAAGAGAGTTCTTCTTGAGTCAATGCGGCTGTTTGACTTGGAAATAAACCGACTATTCGTAGGAAAGAAACGCTAGTGTCTTGTGAACCAATGGACAGTAATGCTTAAAAATTTCAGTCTTGGTGAAAGAAATTTATGAAAATGCCTAACATATCTTAGCGGCTGTCGGAATTGGCAATATCCCGCCTAGTCGAGTGGAAGTTATGCGAGTGCCTCTCGAAACAATGCGGCTGTCAAAATTGGAAATATTCCGACCAGTCGAGGGAAAGTTGTGCGAGTGATTCCAGAACAAATGCGACCGTCGGGCTTGGTAATATTCCCACCAGTCGGGGCAATTTATCCCCGTGCCTCTCGAAAAAATTCGGCAATCGGACTTGGAATTATTCGGAATAGTCGACGGGAAATAGTGCAACAGACACTAGAACCAATGCGACAATCGGTCTTGGAAATAATCTGACAGTTCGAGCGAAAGTTATGCGAGTGATTCTCGGACTAATGCGACTGTCGGGCAAGAAAATAATCAGACTAGTTGGCGGAAAGTTATGCGATTGCTTCTCGAACCAATACGTCTGTCGGTTTTGGAAATATTATGGCTAGTCGAGGGAAACAAATGTTATTGTCTCTCGAACCAATCCGGTGTTGAAATTGCATATACTCCTACTAAACGAAGGTATGTTATGCGAGTGCCGTTCGATCCAATGCGGCTATTAGACCTGGAAACATTCCGACTATTCGAGAGGAAGTTATGCGAGTGACATGTAAACCAAAGCTGCTGGCGCACTTGGAACCATTGCGACTAGTCGTGGGTAGGTTATGCGAGTGACTTGTGAATCAATGCGACTGTCTGGTTTGGAAATATTTCGACTAGTCGAAGGAAAGTTACCTGGGTACCTCTCAAAACAATGCGAATGTAGGTCTTTGATCTAATCCAGATTGTCAAAGGATATTTATGCGAGTGGCTCTCGAACCAATGCGACTGGCGGGTTTGAATCTTTCCGAATAGACCTAGTCAAGTTGAGCGAGTGCCTCTACCACCAATGCGATGGATGTTATTAGAAATGTTCCGATTAGTCGAGGGAAAGTTGTGCATTTGCCTCTGTCACCAATGCGTCTGTCGAAATTGGAAACATTCCGACAAGGCAATGGAAAGTTATACCAATGACATGTGAACTAATGCGACTCACGTATATATAAATATTCCAACTAGTCAAGGAAATACTATGCGAGTTCTTCCTGAACCAACGCGAATGACAGTTTTAAAACTATTCCTAATAGTGGAGGCAATGTTTTGCGAGTGCCTCTCGAACCATTGACACTGTCGGTCATGAAATATTGAGGCTAGTCATGGGAAAGTTACGCGAATGCCACTCGATCCAATGCGAATTTCGGACATAGAAATATTATCATTAGTCGGAGGCAAGATGGGCGAATGGCTCTCAATTCAATGCGATTGTCTGACTTGGAAATATCCTTCATAGCCAAAGGAAATTTATGCGAGGGGCTCTTGATAAAATGCGACTGATATGTATTTGGAAATTTCCGACTAGTCAACAGGAGGTTGTGCGAATTCCTCTCGCACCAATGCGACTTTCAGTATTCGACGAATTCATATTAGTTAAGGCAAAGTTGTACAAGAGCGTCTCAAACAAATGATAATGTCGGGATCGTTACTTTCTGGCTAATATACGGAAAAGTGTGCGATTGTGTGTACAACCGATGCAACAGTCTTACTTGGAATTATTCCCACTAATGGAGGAGAATTTATGCGAGTGTCTCTCGAATCAATGCGATTGTCAGATCTAAAAAAATTATGACTAGTCGAGGAAAAGTTTTGCGTGTGCCTCTCGAAATAATGCTACTGTTGGTATTATAAATGTTTCTACTAGTCGAGAGACAGTTGTGCGAGAGCCTTTGGTTCCAATGCGACTGTCGAAATTTGAAATATTTTCGACAAGTCGATTGAAAGCTATACGAGTGACTTATGGGGTAATGCGATTCTCGAATATAGGAATATTCCGATTAGTGGAGGGGAAGTAATGCGAGTCCCAGTTGATCCAATGCGACTGTCGGTCTTGGAAATATTCCGACTAATCGAAAGGAAGTTATGCTAGGCTTTCTCAAACGAAAGTGATTTTCGGACTTGACAATTTTCCGACAATTTGAGGAATAGTTATGCGAGTGCTTCTAATACCAATGCGACTGTCGATATTAGAAATATTCCAAGTATAGAATGGAAAGTAATGTGAGTGACTTGTGAACCAATGCGACTAACGGACTTGGTAATATTCCGTCCAGTCCAGGGAAATTTGGGGGAGAATCTCTCGATTCAGTACAACTGTTGGACTGGGAACGTTCCGACTAGTTGGGGGAAAGTTATGCGATTGCTCCTCGAACTAATGCTACTTTCGGACTTTGAAATATTCCAACTAGTCGAGGGAAAGTTATGAGTGTGCCTCTCGAACCAATGCGATAAATGGACTTGGAGATATTCCGACTATTCGAGATAAAGTTACGTGAGTGACTTGTGAACCATTGTTATAATCAGACTTAGTAACATAACGAATAGTTAAGGGAAATTGATGCAAGTGTCTCTCGAACCAATGCGAGAAATATTCCGACTAGTAGCGGGAAAGTTCTAGGTGTGCCTCTAGCACTAATGCGACTGTCTTAGTTAAAATATTGGCGAAGCGTAGCGTGGTTATGCAAGTGCCTCTTGAACTAATGCGACTGTCGGGTTCGAAAATATCCTACTAGTCCATAGATAGTTATGCGAGATTATCTATAACCACTGCGTCTTTCTGACCTAGAAATATTATCACTAGTCAAAGTGAGTGCCTCACGAAACAATGCGACTGGCTGACTTGGAAATATTCCGCATAGTCAAGGGAAATTTATGTTAGTGGCTCTCGAACCAATGCGACTGTCGGATTTGGAACTTTCAGACTAGTCGAGGGAATATTATGAGAGATCCTCCCTTACTATTGAGACTATCGGACATAGATTTGTTACGACAAGATGTCGGAAAGTTATGCGAATTACACTCTAACCTATGCGACTTTCGAGCATGGAAATATTCCATGCTTGCAAAATATTGACAAGTCGAGAGATAGTTATGCGAGTACCTCCCGAAACTTTGCGAACATTTGGAGCCAATGCGACTGTCGGACCTAATAATATTCCAACTAATCGAGGGAAAGTTATAAGAGTGCCTCACGATCTAATGTGATTATTTGACAGGCAAAAATTCCTACTAGTAGAGTGAAAGTTATACGAAAGCTTCTCTAACCAATGCGACTTTCACACTCAGTAACATTCCGAGTGTACGAGAAAATGTTTTGAGTGTATGTTACTCGAGCCAATACTACTGTCGGAATTGAAAATATTCCGACTAGCTGAGTGAATGATTTCCGTTTGCTACACGAACCAATGGGATTGTCGATCATAGTAAGATTCCGATTGTTAGAGAGGAAGTTATGAGAGTGTCAATCGAAACAATGAAACTGACCGACTTGAGAATATTAGTACTAGTAAAGCAATAGTTATACAAGTGCGTCTCGTACGATTGCGACTGTCGGATCTAGAAACATTCCCACCACGCGAGACAAAGTTATGAGAGGGCCACTCGAACAAATGCTCCTTTAGGACATGTATATAATCCGTCTTGTCGACGGAAAGTTATGCGAGTGATTCTCGGACTAATGCGACTGTCGGGCAAGAAAATATTCCGACTAGAAGAATGAAAATTATGCGAGTGCCTTTGGAACCAATGCGACTGTCCGACCTAGCAATATTTCGCATGGTCGAGAGAAAGTTGAGAGTCATTCGAACAAATACGACTTTCGTACATGAAAATATTCCGACTAGCCGATGGAAAGTTTTTCGATTGCCTCTCGAAACAATGCGACAGTCGGACATGAAAATATGCCGACTCAAAGGGGAAAGATATGCGAATGCATCTCAAAACAAATGCGGCGGAAGGACTTGGAAATGTCCCGTCTTGACGGGGAACGTTATGCGAGTTCCTCTCGAATTTAAGCGACATTCGGAATTGACAATATTCTGGCTATGCGAAGGAAAGTTATGCGAATGCCATGGGAACAAAAGCGACTGTTGGACCTAGAAATATTCCGAATAGTTAAAAGAAAATTATGAGAGTGCCTCTCGTACCATTGCGACTGTTGGGCTTGGAAATATTCCGACCAGACGAGTGAAAGTTATACAAGTGCTTCTCGAAACAATGCGACTGTCGAACTAAGAAATATTCCATCATGTCGAGAAAATATTAAGTCAGATCCACTCGAACTAGTGCAACTGTCGGACATGGAAATATTTCGACATGTCGAGGGATATTTATACGACTGCCTCTTGAACGAATGCGACTGTCGATCCTATAAATAATCCGAATAGTCAGGGGAAAGATTTGCGAGTACCTCTGGAACCTAGGCGACTTTCGGGTTTAGAACTATTCCTACTAGTCGAGGGAAACTTATGAGTGTGAACCTCGAACCGAAGCGAATGATGTACTTGGTAACTATCCCGACTAGACGTGGGAAGGTAATGCGAGAGGCATATGATCCAATGCGGCTGTCGGACTTGGAAACATTTCGAAAAGTCGAAGGATAGACAAGTGACTCTCGAAAAAATGCGGCTGTCGGGCTTGAAAATAATCCGTCTAGTTTGAAATGTAATACGTATCATCCGAAAAAATTCAACTTTCGGACTTGGAAACATTTCGACCAATCGAGGGAAAGTCTGGGAGTGCCTGTCGAACAAATGCAGCTGTCGGACTATTGAAAAATACCGACCAGTCGATGGAAAGATATGCGTGTGACACTGGCACCAATAAGACAGTCGGTCATGGAAATATTACGAATAAGCGAGGGAAAGTTATGCGAGGGCCTAACAAACCAATGCGGCTATCAGACTTGGAAGTAATACGACTAGTCGGATGAAAGTTATATGAGTGCCACTTAAAGCTATCGGTCTTGGTACTATTCCGACTAGTCGAAGGAAGTTTATGCGAGTGATTTGTGAATAGATGCGACTGTCGGGCATGGAAATAATCCTACTAGACGAAAGATTGGTATGCGACTGCGTCACAATCCAATGCGGCTGTCGGAAGTGGAAATATTACAACTAGTCGGGGAAAGGTTATGTTAGTGCTACTCCAAAAAAAGCAATTGTCGGTCTTGATAATATTCCGAATAGTCGCGGGAGAGATATGCAATTGCCCCTCGAACCAATACGACTGTATGACTAAGAAATATTCCGACTAGTCGAGGGAAAGTTGTGCGAATGCCTCTCGTACCCATGCAACTGTCGAGGGGAATTTATGTTAGTGATTTGTGCTCCAAAGAAACTGTTGGAATGGAAATATTCCGATTTGTCGACGGAAAGTTATGTGAGTGCCTCTCGAAGCAAAGTGGCTGTCGGACTTGCGAATAGTCCTACTATTCTAAGGAAAGAAATGCGAAATAATGCGCCTGTCTGAGTAGGAAATATTTCGAATACTTGTAAGAAAGTTATGTGGGGGCCTGTCAATACAATTCGGCAGTCGGAATAGGTAATAATCTGGCTAATCGAGGGAAAGTTATGCGAGGGTCTTTCGAAACATTGAGACTGTCGGACTTCGAAAAACTCCTACTTGTCGAGGGAGAGTTATACTAGTGCCTCTCGAACCAATCCGACCGACGTTATTGGAACCATTCCAATTAGACTTGGGGAATTTATGTTAGTACTTCCCGAACCGATAAATCTGTGTGATTTGGAAATTTCTCGAGTATTCGGAAGAAAATAATGCAAATAAATTGTAAACAGTCGCGACTCTCTGATTTGGAAATATCTCGACTAGTCGAGAAAGAGCTGTACGAGTGACTTCTGAATGAGTGCGACTGTTGGGTTTAGAAATGTACCGCCTAGTCGTGGTGCAGATATGTAAGTCCTCTTTAACCAATGCAGCCGCCGTGTTTGGAAATTTTCCAATTAGTTCTGGGGAAATTATGCGAGTGCCTCACGGACCAATGCGGACTTGTATATATTCCGACTAGACGAAAGAAATTTATGCGACTCCTTGTCAATCCAATGAGGCTGTCGAACTTGGAAATATTCCGACTAGTCGCGGGAAACTTATGCTAGTGCCACTCGAACCTAAGTGTCTGTTAAACTTTTGGGGTGAGGACTTGACGGGTGAGAGATATGCGGGTAATTTGTGAACCATTGCTACTATCTCATTTGGAAATATACCAACCAGTCGAGGTAAAGTTGTGTGCCTATAGATCCGTTTCGTCTGTCGGACTTGCAAACATTCGGGAAAGTAGAGGGAAAGTCATACTAGTGTCACTCGAAGTAAAGCAACTGTCGGAATTGGAAATATTCCAAATACTCGAAGGAAACTTAAGCGAGTGACTTGTGAACCAATGCGGCTGTCGGATTTGAAAATACTCAGTGTCGAAGTATTTATGCGATTGGCTCTCGATGCTATGCAGTTGTCAACCTTGCAAGTAACCAAATTAGTGGAAGAAATTTTATCCGAGTGCCTTTCGAACATATTCGGCTGTCGAACTTGGGAATATTTCGACCAGGCAAGGGAAAATTATGCCAATAACTCTCGAATCAAAGCGGTTGTCGGATTTGGAAACATTCCCACTAGTCGAGTAGAAGTTATGCGTGTGCATCTCTCTACAATACGACTTTCGGACTATGAAATAAGCCGACTTGTGAATGAAAATTATGCTAATGGCTTCGACACTTTGCGACTGTCGGACATGGAAATATTGCGACTAGTCTAGCCAAAGTTGGGCCAATTCATATCGAAACACTTCAGCTGTCGGACTGGGAAATATTCGGAATAGTCGAGAAAAAGATATGCGAGTGGCTCACGATCCAATGCGACTGTCCGATTTGGAAATATTCGGTCTAGTCGTGGGAAATTTGTGCGAGTCCCTTTCGAACCAATGCGGATATCGAACTTGGAACTTTCCGCCTAGTCGTGAGAAAGGTATGCCATAGTCTTTCGAACTAACGCGACTGTGGGTCATGGAAATGTTCCGCCTAGTCGAGGGAGAGTATTGCTAGTACCTCATGTATCAAGCCCCTAGAAGAAGATGGCGATCCGGGTGTTTTGAGCCAATAGAACGGTCTCCTTCCATGAGGCTATGATGATTCCGGGGATAATACCTCTCGTTCATCTGGCACCCCAGCTGGCAGAGGTGTATGCGGTTGTTAGGGACGCGGAGGAACCTTTTCCACCGTGTACTGAATCTGTATTGGGTGCTCTTGCCAGAAGCAGGGCAATAGAAGCGGAGAAGGCTGTAGAGCTTGGACTCGTAGGAGCACTAACACCAACGGAAGTGCGTGCGAGGGCGACTATTGTCGAATCGTTAGTCGAGTTGATTCGGAAGCCGTTCTCTATTGGAACGATATTTCTCACCACAAAGCTGAAGACCACCCATGGCTGTTTCTCGGCGTACTTAAATAAGATAAGAAAGATTCCCTCCACAAGTTGTTTCCACTGCGGAGGGAGTGGGGATACCGCGGAGCACACCCTGGTCAACTGCACGGCGTGGACGGAGGCTAGGAATGAGCTGATCGGTGATATGGGGGGAGGACAACTAATCCTTCCTATGATATTCAGGGTCTCACGGACCATCCCGGGGGGATGGGCGAACTTCCAGACCTTCAATGGGCGGGTCATACGTGCAAAGAAGAACGCTAATAGGCGCAGGGAACGGACACAAGAAGAAGGACGTATGAGCATGCGGGTGTGTATGTGGACAGGAATATGAACATTTGGCCGCATATGAGAGCAGCTACAGTGTGGCCACCTCCGGCAAGTCTGCGAGTGGCTCAGGCTGCGCCTGGCTGACGCGTTGCTTTCCTCTAGGTATAAGTATGTGTGTACGTACAGTGTGTGTAATCGGGCGTGAATGGGCCTGGTCAGAGCACCATGGGAAAAGGATCGGACCAATGTGCATGTATATAGGTAGGTAGTATTTTCTTCTCCGGGGGATCATAGTCACCTGTCGAGTGCGCCTTGGTATGAATGTAGATAAATGAATGAAGTTAGACGAATACCGGCCTAGCTCACCGAGGATGAGTACTGGGGGAATTTGAAATACTTTTTTGAAATACTCACTCCTCAGAGTTAGTTCCTCTTGACGTAATAAAAAAAAAGTACCTCACTAACCATTGCGGCTGTCACACTAGGAAATATTCCGACTAGTCAAGGTTAGGTTATACGAGGGATCCTGGAACCGAACTGGCTGTCGGACTTGGAAATATTCTGACTAGTAAGGAGAGAATTGTGCGAGTGACTTGTGAATCAATGCGACCGTCGGGCTTGGTAATAATCCGACTTGTCGAGGGAGAGTGGTTCTGTAACCAATGCGGCTGCCGGACATAGAAATATTCCATCTGATCCGGTGAAAGTAATACGGTTGGCTCTCGGTACAATGCGACTGTCGGTCTTGGAAATATTCTGTCTAATCGAATGAGAGTTATGCTACTTCCTCACAAACCAAAGCGGCTGTCGGTCTTGGACAAATTTCGTCTATTGGTGCTAGTTAGATAAGTGCCTCTCTAACAAATGCGGCGGTCGCGCTTGGAAATATACTGACTAGTAAAGAGATAGATATACGTTTAACTTGTGAATCAATGTTATTGATTTTGGCCTGTCTGGTTAAGAAATATACCGATTGATCGAGTGAAAGTTATGCGAGTGCCTCTCGAACTAATGTGGCTGTCAGGTATGGAAATAATCCGAATAGACGACGGGAAGATAAGCGAGTGCCTCTCGAAATAATGCGGCTGTCGTACTTGGAAATATTCCGACTAGGCGAAGGAACATTGTGCGAGTGCCATTCATGTCTAAAGGATTGTCTTACCTGGATTTATTTCGACTAGGCAAGGAATAGTTATGCGAGTGATTTGTGATCCAATGCAATTCACAGACATGGAAATATTCTGAGTTGTCGTGGGAAAGTTACACGACTTTCTCACGAACCAAAAAGGCTGTAGAATTTGGAAAGATTCCAACTAGTCGAGGAAAAGTAATGCGAGTGCCTATCGAAACAATGCAAATGTTGGACTTGGAATTATTAAAACTTGTCAGGAGAATTTATGCGAAGGCCTCTTGAGGAAATGCGGCTGGCGGATTTGGAAATGTTCCGACTATTCGAGTGAAAGTTATGAGTCTGACTTGAGAACCAATACAACTGACGGGCTTGGAAATATTCCGACTAGTCCAGGTAAAGTTCTGCGAGTGCCTCTCATTCGAATGTTACCATCAGTTCTGGAAATATTCATACTAATCGAGGAAATCTTGTGATTGGGTCTCTTGAACAAATGCATCTTTCTTACTTGCAAACATTCCCACTAGTCGAATGAATGTTATTCACATACCTCTCGAACCAATGAATCTTTCGGACTTGGAAATTTTTCGATTAATCGAGGGTAAGTTGTGCGAGTGCCCCTCGGATTAATGGGATTGTCGGAACTGGAAATATTACCACTAGTTGAAGGAAAGTTGTGCCAAATTCTCACCAACTGAATGACCTAGATATATTCTGACCAGTCGAGGGAAAGTTGTGCGAGTGTCTCTCGCAACAATACCACTGTCGAAATTGGAAAAATTCCGAATAGTCTAGAGAAGGTTGTGCGAGTACTTCTCGGACTAATACGACTATATCACTTACAAATGTTCCTACTAGTTTAGGAAAAATTATGATTGGGCCTCTTGAATGCGAAAGTCAGTCCTAGAAATATTATGCCTAGTTGAGGGAAAGTTATGTGATAGTCCCTAGAACCAATGCGACATTCACCCTTGGATATATTCCGACCTGTAGAAAGAAAGTTATGCGAGAACCTCTAAAAATATTGCGACTGGCAGAATGAAAAACATTCCGACAATTAGAGAGAATGTTTTACTAGTGCGTTTCGAATCATTGCGACATTCACACCATAAAATTTTCCGATTAGTCAAGAGAAAGATATGCGAATACCGCTCGATCCAATGCGACTGTAGGACCAAGAAATATTTTGACAATTCGAGGGAAATTTATGCGACTGTGTCATGAATCAGTGCTACTGTCTGACTCGCAATTGTATCTACTAGTAGTGGGAGAAGTATAAGAGTGTATCCCAATACAATGCGTCTGTCGGATCTAGATATATTGCTACATGTCGAAGCCTAGTTATGGTTCCTCTCGAACCAATGATACTGTCGGACTCGGAACTTTCCGACTAGTCGAGTGAAATTTGTGCGAGTACCATTCCAACCAATGCGACTGTCGGGCTTGGATACATTCTGACTAGTCGTGAGAATATTATGCGAGTGCTTCAAGTAACAATGCGACAGTCGGAACTAGAAACATTCCCTCTGGTAGTGAGAACGTTATGCGAGCGGATCTCTAACCAATGCAACTGTCTGCCAAGGTTATTTTCCGACTAGTCTTGGAAAAATTATGTAAGTGCCTCTCAAACCGTTGGATCATCAGATCTAGTGTTAATCCATGTAGTCGAGGGAAAGTTATGCGAGTGCCTTATAAACTGAGGCGACTTTGGGACTTTGTAACATTCCAACTACTCAAAGAAAAGGTATGCGAATGCCTCTCGTACCAATGCTACTGTAGTAATTGGGATCATTCCGACTATTCGAATGAAAGTTTTACGAGTACCTCTCGAACCAATTCAACTGTCGATCTTCTTCTACTTTTCAAGTCCCTTATAGTATTAGCACCACAACAGTTATTACACGTACTTTCCTTCCATTCTAACTTATAGTACTTTCACTAAGGAACTTACGTTGTGTTCCTTCCTTCCTTTTCTAATTTCCCTTATCAAAAGCACTTTTAAAGAACCAAGGCTGTATGCTCTTTCCTCTCCAAGTACACTCCCTTGAAGTACTTTACCAAAGTGTATTCATCCAAATGTATCCTGTCACTCAACGTACTTTTACTGAAAAATCTTTAATGTGTAATCTCACTTTCCTACCCAAAATCCTTTCATGTAAAGTATTTCCACCAAAGTACTTATTCATATGTCCCCTCTTTCCTTTCCATATCGTCTCACATAAAGTACTCTTACAGAAACACTTGGATTATATGTCCTTCCTCTTCTCTTCCAAGACGTTCTACCTAAAGTACTTTAAATAAATTACCTTGACTATATGCTCTTTCTTTAGTTCCTGTGTCCTTCTACTCACATTACTTTTGCCAAGCACTTGATTGCAAGATCATTATTTCCCTTCAAAGTCCTTTTACTCAAGGTACTTCTACTAATGTACTTGATTTTATGTTTTCGTGCTTCCAAGTCATCATAAACAAAGTACTTTACGTAAGAACTTTGATCATATGTCCCTTCCTCTCTCAATATGCCCATTTACTTAATGTCATACTTTCAGAACCTTGATCACATATTCTCTCTTTTCCTCCTGAGTCCCTCTACTTAAAATACTTTTAAGAAAGATCATTCATCCTATATCATTCTTCTCCATTCTAAGACCTCTTAGTTAAAGTGCCCATGTTAGTGTACCTTGATTACATGTTCCTTCTCTACTCCCATAAGTGCTTGACTTGAATTGTCTTAATAGAGCACCCAGACTAGATGATCTCTGCTCGCTCTTTTAAGCCCATTCATTTATAGCATTTCTCTAAAGTAACTCAATGTTTGTCCGATCATCGCACCGTCACTCCAACATTAATGGAAGTATAACTGAGTGGTACTACTTTCCTTCACTAATTATTATTATTATTATTAACTTTTTTTTAAAAAACGTTGTCTGTCGTCTAAAAAGTTTTCCTTCTACTTCTTCTTCTCTTATATTTAATTAAGATGCCGCCCCATTAAATTCCATGATTGTTGCCAGTGGGGAAATTGTATTCCGGCAGTGAACTAGCTTTCTGCACGGAACCCTGGTTGGAGGATTTCGCAGGAGCGGTTAGCGTGCTGAAGAGTAGCTCACGCATAGTGTCGCTGAATGTAGCTAGCACTCCCCTGATAGATACGATTGGATGCTCTCTCGGCGTAAGGCAAAGTAGAAACGCAGCAACACGAAGGGCTAGTGCGCGATAGTCGTTCAAGCACGAACACTGAACGACCCCAAGCTGCATTCCTTCACAAGCGTTCCTACCACCGCACAACCCGGGCTGTATCAGATAGTAGCCACTCTTCGAGAGTATATAATAGTTTTGGAAGGGTGCAATATGTGTTTGCTGTGGTCATCTTCTAAGTCCATACAAATAGCAGCAACATCTGCGACAACAGCCCCAAAGAAACGCACCGAAAAGCCCATTACCTCCGATAATAGAGCAAGACGCTACGCAAGACAGTGCTGATACATCCCCGGAACTATCGAAAACACCCCAAGAAATAGGCTATGCACCATCGGCAACTCTCGAAGCGGACAACAAACATGAAACAACCGATGCGATAGACGCGGTTTTTCATCTCTAGGGACCGCGGATCACTTTAGCAGAACCATGCACATCCACCCGTGGTGACCACATGAATTCGGTTAAGGCCCACACCCCTCACGTAAATCGTGCATTCTCAAACATTCTTTGATTCCAGACAATTATGGGACGTTATAAAACGGTAATGGGCAAAGTGCGCGAAAAGATTAGCCACTAGCGCATGGACATGCAACTTCTTCAGGAGCCGTACGTCCAAAAACAAGGGACTGGATATGATGTTATAGTGTTGGACAACGGGACAAGCATTGCTGCCATTCGCGATGAAAGTTCCTGGTCTGCGGTCATGGCGACCAATCTAAACATCACATTGCTGTTTACCCCGCAGCTCAATACGCCGTATTGCGTCTGTGCATAAGTGCAAGTAATCGGCTCTTCCTTCTTCGTAGTTTCGCACTACTTTCAATATAGCGACAAAAAAGGGGAGCCCTATTATGAATTTGGAATCAGTTATTCGTGCATATAGGTGGGAGAGAGGAATTGTGTCACTATTCCACGCCAAAGCGCTATCTCCTTTCTGGGGCCTTAAGGACACAGACAAAGAGGCTTGAAGTTTTAAGTCCTCTTCCGGGCAACCAGGAAAAATTTATTAACTACGTAAAGCTTCCACCCACATTCTGGAACACGGAAAAGGCTTCATACAACGACGTGACCCTCTCGTCGCACTCCATGAGCCGACTTAATGTCTATTGGAAAGTAAGAAGAGACTGGACGTCCAATGACCACAATTCAATAGACAACGCGATACTTCCTCTGAGGGCTGAGTAAGATCGGGGGGTGGTGCTCTGGGAGACTGGAACAGTAGGTTCAATACAAGGAGAGCCGACTGTGACCTATTCATTTGCTCTCTCTCACCATGGCAAGACTAGAAGGAAACAATTTAGAATCTGCTGCAGAAGTAGAGACATGAGCCAACATGCTTATTTGTGTCCTACAAACCGCTTGCTCTGAATCCATCCCCCGAAGACAGGCTCATCGGAACTCATGGTGAACATCATCGCTAACGAACAAGAAAAAAGCGGTAGGTAGGTTGAGACGCCCGTTCCAGCGAGAAGATAAATATCAGGCACGCCTCGGGTTAATGCACGAGTATTTCTCTATGCTGCGAGTATAGAGCAAAGAAGTACGACGTGCCAAATTAGTTTGTTAGAGGAAATTCGTCAAAGAACAGAGCAACGCGAAACCGTGGGGGTACGTTTACAGACAACAGGCGGGCAATCTAAATGCAAAAAGAGTAATTAGAACTCTTAAACGAGACAGAGGGAAGACTACGAAAATCCAAGAAACTACTAGAGTCCTTCTCAATAAACATGTCCCGGATTACAGGGCATCCGAAGACACAGAATAACAGGGAGAGGGACGGAGCCTCTCAAGAAACGTTCTTGAAACTGTAGATGCCACACTCTTCACGGAGGAAGAAGTCGCGCGGGTCATAGTGCCCCTCAAAAGCGCCAATGCCCGGGGCAAGACCTCGTCGAGGTGTGTGCTCAAAAGAGCATTCGCCGTTATTCCATCCCGATTTGTAGACATTTTCAACGGATACCACCAATGGGGTATCTTCCCGACTATATGAAAAGATGGTTCATTAAGATCACTCCTGATGTCGACGACAAAGTCAAGAAAGACCTCGAGCCCTACCGTTCGTTATGCCTTCTCTCCGTCATAGGGAAGAATATGGAAAGGCTGCTGAATCTGCGCCCCACCAATAGCTCCCTTGCGCCGGGAAAAATATCTGACAGACACTTTGAGTTTGTCCATGGACGTTCCACAGAGGACGCAATCGTAGAGATGCGACGAATCGTTTCTGCCCCCTCACGGAGATATGTCGTCGAATTGTTTTTCGACATCTTGGGAACCTTCAACATTGTTTGGTGGCCTCTAGTTCTCAAGGTAGTCCAAGATCCGGAATGCTCGAGGAATGCCCTTAAAATGATTACAAGCTACTTCGCGGACCATAAGGTCAAAATCGCTCTGGAAGAACAACAGGTTCCAAAGCAGGTATCGATAGGATGTTCACAAGTAGTGGTTCTCGGCCCCTTCTGATAGAAACTTATGATTGACCAGCACCTCAGGATTCCGGAGGAATTCTCTGGAGGTGTCAACGCGAACGCGTACGCGGACGACCTACTCGTCATCGTAGAAGGCGACTCAAAGAATGAACTCGAAGAGAAAAAGAATTGCGTGGTTTACAGCATCACAGGATAGTGCACGTCGGCGAAATTGACAATATCCGATCGTAAGACCGAAGCGATCGTCCGTAAGAGCGATTGTGTTAAAAGGAAATCCATAAGCAGAAGGGGAGGAAATCGTCCGGATAGAAAGCAGAAAAAGGCGAAAAAACCGACCTAGCGAGCAGGCTACCCACCATAAAGATAGGGAACATTAATATTAAGTAAGAGTTCCGTTAGATACCTCAGATTATACTTCGAAAAAGGGCTGGTGGTTACGACACACTGCCGAGACAAGGTCGTCTCATTGTTCGCAAAGGTAGGTAGGTTAGGAGCTAGGGAATGGGGACTCCGCCACTGCGCTCTCCGAACGATCTATTAAGGAGCGTTTACACCTACGGTCACGTATGCGGCAGCAAAATGGTCTGAATTCTGCACGGAAGAGATCTCAAAAAGTTAATTGCGACCCAACGATCAACCCTAATCTCGATCACATCCGCGTATCGCCCAACAGCTACGAATCCCTCTGCGTCATAGCAGCGAAGTCCATGATAAATCTCCAGTTACTAAAACGAAGGAGAATATATGACATTAGGAGACAATGGTGCACCGATACTGGTAAGCTAAAACCGAAAGGCACAAATATTAAACGCGCGATAGCAAGACAGTTTGCTGAGGAATTCTCTAGGGTTTGACAATCTATGTGGGAGAACTCCTCCAAAAGTGGGAAAACAAACGCGTTATTCCCGAACATCAAGAACAGGATGGGTGCCCGTTTCGTCTCTCCTAACAATTTTACAAGTCATTTTCTTGCAGGACACAACGCCTTCAAGGCCATGCTGACGTCGTTGGTCATTATCACGGAAGGAGTATGCGAGTGTGGCGAAGAGGACACGGTTTCGCATCACATCATTGATTGTCCAGTTTTAGAACCACAGAGATAGGATCTGGAAGAAGTTCTCCTTGAAAGGACTTGTCCGGAATCAGCGAGAAATCTTGTCTCCACAGCCGAGGCATTCTCCCACTTCGTTGTGTGCTGCAAAGAATCCATTATCATAAAGGGTCATTTGTTCATGAATCCTGTTCAGCCGAGATTATCGGAGTTCGGGTGATTGATGTGGGTCCCTGTAATCTTCTCTAATTAGCCCACTCTCGAACATGATAGGGTTGGAGAAGATCGTACACATCTTCATATTTTTCCTATTTTTTCCTCTACCACCAAACTCTCACTAATAAACCTGCTATCCTTCCGTTCCCATCCCACCCTACGGAAAGAGTGCCACGGCTCAAGCACTGTTAGTAGGCCTCCCCGTCGTTTCTGGTGGGGACAGCCGACATGACCATGGTGATGCGTTGCTGCGAGGATGTTGGTCGTGGGTGAACAGCTCACCCTGCCTCGCCTGCAGAAATCTTGTGTTTCTTCGAGTCAGGTCACTTGGCAATGGTGGTTGCTGCTAGTAGATAACTCCGTAGCGTATGCCTGAGTAGACGAGATAGCTTAGGTGCTGGCACGCCATGGGTGCCCACCTGTACTATAAACTGTCTGATTTGGAGGCATTCCGACTAGTCGAGTAAAATCCATGCTAGGATATCAAGAAACAATGCGACTGTCGGTTCTAGAAGTATTCCGACTAGTTCAGGGAAAGTTATGAGAGTACATAGTGAATTAATGCGACTGTAGGTAAATATTCCGACTAGTCGAGGGAAAGTTATGCGAGTGCATCTCGGACAAATACGACTTTTGGACTTTAAGATATTTCGACTAGACGAAGGAAAGTTATGCGACTGAAATGTGAACCAAAGCGGCTGTAGAATATAGAAATAATTCCAGTAGTCGAGGGAATATTATTCGAGTGCCTCTCGGACCAATGCGGTTGCCGAACTGCAACATATTCCGACTATTTCAGGGAAACTTATGCGAGCGAAACTCGGTCGAAAACGACTGTCGGACTTGGAGTTATTCTGACTAATTGAGAGAATGTTATGGAAGTGTCGCACGGACCAATGCGTCTGCCGGACTTTGAAATATTCCGAGTAGTCGAGGCAAAGTTGTGCGAGTGATTTTTGAACCAATGCGACGGTCGGGCATAGAAATATTCCAAACTGTCGACGGTAACTTATGCGAATAACTCTCGAACCAATGAGGCTGTCGGTCTTTGAAATATCCCAACTTGTCGAGAGAAAATTATGCAATTGCCTATGGGACCAATGCTAATGTCTGACTTGGTAATATTCCATGTAGTTGGGAGAAAGTTTAGTGAGGGCCTCTCGAATCAGTAGCGGCAGAACTTGGAAAAATTCCTACTGTTCTAGTGAAAGTTATGTGAATGCATGTTGAAACAATGCGGCTGCCCAGCTTGGATATATTCAAACTGATTCGGGGAAGGTTATGCGTGATCATCTCGGGCCAATGCGACTGTCCGACTTGGAAATATTCCGACTAGTCGAGGAATAGTTATGCAAGATAATCTCGAAACAATGCAGATTTCAGACTTGGAAATATTCCTACTAGTCGGGATAAAATTATGCTAGTGCCACTCGATCCAATGCGGCTGTCAGACTTAGAAGAATTCAACCATTGGAGGGAATAATATGCGAGTACCACTCGAACCAATGCGGCTGTCGGACGTGGTACTATTCAGACTAGTCGAGGGAAAGTTATGCTAATGATTTTTGTACCAATGCGGCTGCCGCACTTGGAAATTTTCTGTCTGGACAAGGGAAGATATGTGCTTGCATCTCGATACAATGCTACTGTCGGTCTTGGAAATATTCCGACAAGTAGAGGAAATGTTATGCGAGTGCCTCTCTACACAAAACGATTGTTGGACTTGGAAATATTCCGACTAGTCAAAGGAAAGATATGCTCTTGCTTCTCGAAACAATGTTACTGTCGGTCTTGGAAATAATCCGACAAGTAGAGTAAAAGTTATGCGAATGCCTCTCGAAACAATGAAGCTGTATGATTTCGTAATAAATTGACTAGTAGAGGGAAAGATGTACGAGTGATTTCTGAACCAATGCGACTGACGGAATTGGATATATTACGAGTAGTCGAAGGAAAGTTATATGAGTGCCTCTCGTCCCAATGCGTCTGTCAGACTAGGCTCTATTCCGTCAAGTCGAAGGAAAATTACTCGAGTGAGTTGAGAACCAATACGACTGTCGTGCTTGGAAAAATTCCGAATATTCGAGGGAAAGTTATGCGAGTGCTTTTCGAACCAATGTTGATGTCGAGCTTGGAAATATTACAACCAGACATGGGAAAGTTACGTGAATATCATGTGAACGAATGCGACCCTCGTGCTTGCAAATATTCCAACTGATCAAGAGAAACATATGCAAGAGCCTCTCGAACCAATACGGCTATAGGACCTGGAATAAGTCTGACTAGTCCAGAAAAATTTATGCATTGAATTATGATCCAATGCCTCTGTTGGACTTGGAAACAATCCGTCTAATCTAGGGAAAGTTAAGAGAGTGCCTCTCGAAACAATGCAGCTGTCGTAATTGGAAATATTCTGACTGCTCGAGGAAAAGTTATTCGAGTGCCACTCGAAACAATGCGTCTGTCTACCTTGGAATATACCAACTAGACGGGATAAAGTTATACAGCTGCCTCGCTATCCAATGGGACTGTCGGACTTGAAAAATTTCATACGAGTCGTGGGAAATTTATATGAGTGACATATAAAGCGAATTTCGCAATTGGAAATATTGCGGTAAGTCGAGGGAAAGTTATGCAAGTATATTTCGAACTTATCCGGCCTACGTTCTTCCGACTAATCGTGAGAAAGTTATGTGAATGACATGTGAATCAAAACGACCGTCGTGCTCTGAAATATTCCAGCTAGTCGAGGGAAAGAAATGCAAGTGACACTCGAATCATTACGGCTGTAGTATTTAGAAATATGCCGACTGTTCTAGGGAAATTAGTGCAAATGCCTATCAAATTGATGCGGCAGTCGGACTGAGTAATATTCCGACTAATCGGGTGAAAGTCATGCAAATGAATTGTGTTCCAATGCGTCTGTCAGAATAGGATATATTCCGACTAGTCTAGTGAAGGTTAAGTGAGTGCCTCTCGAACAAATGCGGCTATCGTTCATGGAAATATTCCGCTTCGAGGAGGGAAATATATACGAGTGACGTGTGAAACAAAGCGACTGTCGTAATTGGAAATATTCCGACTAGTCGAAGGGAAATTATGCGAGTGCCTCTTGAACCAATTCTGTCGTCGAACTTGGAAGTACTCCAATTAGTCGGGCGAACCTTATCCGAATGCCTCTCGAACCAATGTAGTTGTCGGACTAAGGTATATTCCGAATTGTCGAGGGAATGTTGTGCGAGTGCCTCTCGATCCAATGCGGCAACCGTAATTGGAAATATTTCAACTAGTCCGAGGAATGTTATGAGAGCGCCTCTCGAACAATGCGACTGTCAGATTTGGAAATATTCCGACTAGTAGAGGGAATGTTAAGCGAATGTCTTGCGAACCAATGCGACTATTGGTCTTGGAAATATTCCAAATAGGCGAGAAAAATTTGTGCGGATGCCACTCGAAACAATACAACTGTCGGACTTTGAAAAATTCTGTCTAGACTAGGGTATGTTATACGACTGCAACTCGATCCAAAGTAACTCGCGGACTTGGAACTATTCCGACTAGTCGGTAGAAACATATGCGAGGAAACTGAGAATCATTGCCAGAATTTAAACACTGTCTGACCTTAAAATATCCCGAATTGTCAAGGGAGTATTATGCAAGTGATGTGACAACTAATGAGACTGTTGGGCTTAGAAAGATTCCGTCTAGTCGAGGGAAAACTATGCGAGTATTTTGTGAACCGATGTGACTGTCGAAATTGGAAATATTTCGAATTGTCGAGGAAAAGTTATGAAAGTGCTTCTTGAACCAATTCGGCTGTCGGACTTGGAAGCACTCTGACTAGTCGAGGAAAGTTATGCGAGTGCCTCAAGGAACAATGGGACTGTCAGAACTAGAAACATTTGGTCCAGTAGTGGGAAAGTTACGCGAGCGGATCTCTAACCAATGCCACTGTCGGACAAAGATATTTACCGATTTTTCTTGGAAAAGTTATGGTAGTGACTCTCAAACCGTTTCGATGATTGGACCTAGATTGGATAGAAATATTTCATGTAGTTGAGAGAATGTTAAGTGAGTGGCTTATGAAATAATGTGACTTTCGTATATGGAAACATTCCAACTAGTCAAGAAAACTGTTGCGAGTACTCCTAGTTCCAATACTACTGTATTAATTGGAATCATTCCGACTATTCGGAAGATTGTTTTACGAGTACCACTCGGGCCATTTCAACTATCGGACTTAGAAATATTCCGACTTCTCGTGGGAACATAATGAGAGTGCTTCTCGAAACAATACATCTGTCATACTTGGAATTATTCCGACTAGTCGAGAGAACGATATACGCGTGCCTCCCGAACCAATGCGAACTTAGCAATATTCTCCGTCGAACTTAGCAATATTCATTTTTGTCGAGAGAAACTTATGAGAGTACATCTCGAGCCAATGCGACAGCTGGACCTAGAAATATTCCTACAAGTAGTTGGAAAGTTATGAGAGATCACCTGGAACCAATGCGATTGTCGGACTTAGCAATATACATTTTAGTCTAGGAAAAGTATTGCGAGTGCTTCTCGAAACAATGTGACTGCTGAACCTAAAAATATTCTGACTAGTTGTGGAAAAGTTATTAGAGTGCGCATAAAAACATTGCGATAGGCGTAATTATCAATATTCCGACTAGTCGCAGGAAAGTTATGGGAGTTCCTCTCAAACCATTGCGTTGTTCGGTCCAAGAAATATTCCATGTAGTCGAAGGAATGTTGTGCGAGTTACTTGTAAACCAATTTCGATAGTTGGAATTGGAAATATTATAACTTGTCGAAGGAAAATTATAAGAGGGCCTTGTGAACCAAAGCGAGTATTGATCTTGGAAATATTACAAATACATGAGAAATATTTGCACGAGTGTCACACGAACCAATGCGACTGTTGCGCATTAAAATATTCCGTCTAGTCGGAAATAGTAATCCGAGTGTCTTGTAAACCAATCCGATTATCGGCTTGGAAAAATTCCGATTAGTCGAGGGATAGTTGTGCGAGTGTTTGAAAACCAATTCGACTCTCGGGCTTGGAAATATTCCGACTAGTCGAAATAGTTTTGCGAGTGACCCTAGAAACAATGCGACGGTTGGACTTTGAAATAATCCGACTAGACGGGAAAAGTTATGCAAGTGCCTCTCGAACCAATGCAGCAGTTGGACTACGAAATATTACGACTAGTCGAGTGAATGTTATGCGAAACATTCTAGAACTGATGCGACTTTCGTCCTTGGAAATTTTCCCACAAGTCGGGCGCAGTCATGCGAGTGCCTCTCGAACAAATGCGGCTGTCGGTCTAAGAAATATTCCGACTAAACGAGGAACATTATGCTAGTGCCACTCGAACCAAAGCGAATGACGAACTTGGAAATATTCCGACTAGTCGAGGCAAAGTTAGGCGAAAGCTTTCGGAACAATGTGTCTGTCGTACTTTGAAATATTCAAACTAGTCTGGGAAAGTTGTGCCACTGCCTCACGAACTATTACGGCTGTCGATCTTGGAAAAATTCCGATTAGACGAGGGAAAGTTATACAGAAAGGTTTCGAACCAATGCGTCTGACGGTCTTGGAACTATTTCGACGGGTCGATGGTAAGATATGCTACTATCGTGTGAATCAATACGACTGTCGGGCTTGGTAATATTCCGAATAGACTAGGTAAAGTTATGCGAGTGCCTCTCGAACCATAGCGGATGTCGGACTAAGATATATTCCAACTAGTTCAAAGAAAGTTATGCGAGTAATTTGTGAATTAATGTGGCTAGTGGACTTTGAAATATTTCGACTAGTCGATGGAGAGTTATGCTAGTGTCTAGTGAACCATAGTGGCTATTGGACTTGGAAATACCCCGATTATTCGATCCATAGTTACACGAGTAACCTGTAATCATATGTAACTGTCGGCCTGGGTATATTCCGACAAGTCAAGGGAAACTTATGCGACTGCCACTGGAATCAAAGTGACTAGCGGACTTGGAACCATTCCGACAAATCAAGGGAAAGTTATGCGAGTGACTAGTAAACCAACGCGACTGTCGTGCTTTAAAATATTCCGAATGGTAGGCGAATGTTATGCGAGTTCTCTCGAATAATGCGATGGTCGCCAATGGAAATATCCCGACAACTCAATGGAAAGTTATGCGATCGTCTTTTGAACCAATGCTGCCATCGGACTTGGAAATATTCTGACTATTCCAGGGAAAGTTATGCAAGTGTTTCTCGAACCTATGCAACTCTCCGATATAAAAAGATTACTCCAAAACGAGGGAACGTATTGCGAGTGTCTTGTAAACCAATGCGACTTTTAGTTTTGAAAATATTCAGACTAGTCTTGGGAACGCTATGCGAGTGCTCCTTGAACCAATGCGGCTGTGGATCTCGGAAATATACCGTCTAATCGAGAGAAAATAATACGAGTAACTTGTGAACTAATGCTACTGTCGAGCTGGCAAATGTTCCGGCTAGTCAAGGGAAACACATGCGAATTATATTAGAAACAATGCGATGGTCGGATTTGGAAATATCACGATTAGCCGACCAAAATTTATGCGATTGATTTTCGAACCAATGCTGCTGTCGTACTTAGAAATATTACGACAAGCCGAGGGAAAATTATGCGAGTCTTGTGAAACAATTCAGCTATGGAAATTGAAAATTTTACAACTAGTCGAGGGAAAGATATACGAGCGTATTTCGAACCAATGCAGCTATCGGACTGGGAAATACTCCGACTAGTCGTGGGCAATTTATGCGATTTCTTCTCAAACCATTGTGGATGTAGGATTTAGATATATTCCAATTTGCCGAGGGAAATTTATTGAAGTGAATTTGGAACGCATGCAGCTATCGGACTTGGAAATAATACAGTTAATCGAGGGAAAGTTATGCGAGTGATTCTAGAACTAATGCGATGGTCGGATTTGTAAATATTCTGAATAGTCGTGAGAAAGTTATGCGATTGACTCCAGAACCTATACGACGAAAATTATTCGAGTGAGTTGAGAACCAATACGACTGTCAGACTTGGAATTATCCCGACTAGTCAAGGAAAGGTTATGTAAGAGGCTCTCGTACGAATGCGTCTGTCGGGCTTGGAGATATTACGAATATCGGGAAAATTATGCGAGAGCCTCTCAAACCAATGGGGCTGCTGAACTTGGAAATAATCCGATTGGTCATGAAAAATTATGTGATTACCTCTCGAACGAATACAGCCATCGACCTTGAAATTATTTCGACGAATTGAGGGTAAGTTGTGCGAATTACTTTGAAACCACTGCGACGTCCGGACTTTGAAATATTACGACTAGTCGAGGGAAAGTAATGCGAGTGATTCTAGAACTAATTCGACGGTCGGACATAAAAATATTCTCACAAGTCGGTTAAGTAATGTCAGTGTCCCTCAAACAAATGCGACTGTCGGACTAGGAAATAATCCGACTTGTAAAGAGAGTTATGCGGGTGCATCTAGAACCAATGCGGCTTTAGGTTTGATAATATTCCGAATTGTCGATTGAAAGTTATGCAAGTGTCTCTCGTATCAATGCGACTGTCAGACTTGGAAATACTCCCACTAGTAGAGTGAAAATTATGTGAGTGACACCAGACCTATTGCGACCGTCGGACTTGGAAGTAACCCGACTAGTCGAGGGAAAGTTATGCACATGCCACTCTAACCAAATCGACTGTCGAACTTGGAACTATTCCGACTATAGAGTGAGAGTTATGCGACTGTCGTACTTGCTAAGATTGCGATTAGTTGAGGGAATGTTATACGAGTAATTATTGAACAAATGCGATTGCCGGACATGGAAATATACCAACTTGTCAAAGTAAAGTTATGCGAGTAAATCTCGAACTAATGCGGTTGTCGGACTTGTTTATATCCCGAAAAGTAGGTGGAAAGTTATGCGTTTACTTTTGGAACCAATGAGGATATTGGACTTGGTAATATTCCAACTAGTCGGGAAAATGGTGTGAGAGTTTCTCTCAAACCAATATGGCTGCCGGACTTGTTAACATTGCTACTAGTCAAGGAAAAGACATGCGAGTGACTTTTGATCCAATACGAATGTCGAGCTATGAAATATTCCAACTAGATGAAGGAACTTTATGCTAGTGACTTTCTAACCAATGCGGCTGTTGGTCTTCGAAACATTCCCACTTGTCGGCAGAAAGATATGCGAGCGTGTGCCTCTCGGATCAATACGACTGTCGTACTTAGGTATATTCTGAATAGTCGATGAGAAGTTATGCAAATAACTTGTGAACTATTGCAACATACTGACATGAAATTATCCCGACTAATAGAGTGAGAGTTATGCGAATTACTTGTGAACCAATGCGACTGTCGGACTTAAGAATATTTCGACTAGACGAGGAAAAGTTATTCCAGTGACTCTGGAACTAATGCGACAGATGGACTAGGTAATTTACGTCCAGTTGACCGAAAAATATTCGAGTGCCTCTCGGATCAATACAACTGTCATACTTAGATATATTCCGACTTGTCAAGAGTAAGTTATGCGGGTGACTTGTGAACTATAGCGACTGTCGGAATTTGTATTATTCAGAGTATTCAAGGGATAGATATGTGAGTGCCACTCGAACCAATATGCCTGCTTGGATTGGATATATTCCAACTAGGAATATATCCAGTCGAGGAAAAAATACGCGAGTGATTTGTGAGCCAATACGAATGTATGCGATCACGGTTGTCGATCTTTAAAATATAAGCACTAGTCGAGTGAAAGTTATGCGAGTGACTCTCGGACTAATGCGACTGTTGGACATTTAAATAACCCAACTAGTTTTAGGAAAGTTATGCGACTGCCTCTCGAACCAATGCGGATGTCGGATTTGGTAATATTACGACTTGTCGCGGGAAAGTTATACGAGTAACACTGATACCAATGGGATGGTTAGTCTTGGAAATATCCCGACTTGTGGAAAACTTATGCGACTTCTTCTCGATCCAATGCAGCTGTCAGACTTGGAAATATTCCGAATTGTCGAGGAAGTGTTATGCGAGTGACTTGAGAATCAACACGACTGTCTGACTTTGAAATATTCGATCTACTCGAAGGAAAGTTATGCGTGGGCTTTTTGAACCAATGAGACTGTCGGACTTAGATATAAACCGACTAGTAGAGGGGTTGATATTAGAGTGCATTTCGAAGCAATGTGATTGTCAGTCATAGAAATATTCCGACTAGCAAGAGAATGTTATGCGAGTTTCTCTCAAAACGATGGGACTGTCGGAAAAAGTTGTATTCAAACAGGTCGGGAAACATATGCGAGTGTCCCACCGACCATAGCGACTGTCAGACATCGATATATTCCAACTAGTCGAGAGAATGTTATGAGAGTTCCTTTCGAACCAATGCGAAAGACAGACTTGAAAACATTCCTACTAGTCGAAGGAAAGTTATGCTTTTCTAACTAATCCGACTGTCTAACAAGAAATTATTCCGTATAATCGAGGGAACTTTATGCGAGTACCACTCGTGACTAAAGGGCTGTCTGTCTTGGAATTCTTCCGACTAGTCAAGGAATAGTTATGCGAGTGATTTGTGGACCTATGCGATACATAGACTTGGAAATATTCTGACTAGTCGAAGAAAAGTTATGCTATTGCCTCACGAAAAAGCGGCTTTCGAAATTGGAAAGAGTCCGACTAGACGAGGGAAGTTGTGCGTGTGCCTAAGGAACCATTGCAACTGTCGGACTTTGTAATATTCCGACTTGTCGCAAGAACGATTGCCTCACAAACAGATGCGATGGTCGGACTTGAAAAAATCGCGTCTTGTCGAGGGAATCATTATACAGGTAACTTGGGAACCAATGCGATGACTGTACTTGGAAACATTACTACATGTCTAGAGAAAATTATACAAGTGCATCTCGATCCTATATAGCTGTTCGACTTGGAAATATTCCAACTAGTGGGGGGAATGTTAAGCCTGTGCCTCTCGAAACCGTGCGGCTGTTGGACGACAAAATACTCCTACTAGAAGGGTGATGCAAGTTATGCAAGTACGTATCGAATCAATACGACTGCCGGACTTGGAAATATCTTGAATAGTCTAGGGAAAGTTAAACTGGTGCCTCTCGAAACAATGCTACTGTCTAATTTGGATTTGTCCCGATTAGAAATGAGAGAGCTATGCGAGTGACTTGAGAAAGTATTGGACTGTCGGGATGTAAATATACCTACGAGTCGAGGGAAAGTCATGAGAGTGCCTCCCGAACTAATTCGGCAGTCGAGCTTGCAAGTATTCCCACTACTCGCGGTAAAGTTATGAGGGTGAATTTTGATCCAATGAGACTATTGGACGTGATAAAATTCCCACTAGGCGAGGAAAAGTGATGCGAGTCCCTCTCGAAACAATTCGAATTTCAGAAATAAATGTAATATGACTAGTCGAGGAAATGTTATGCAAGTTTTACTCGAACCAATGCGATGTACTTGGAAATATTCCGCCTAGTCGAAGGAAAGTTATGCGAATGATTATCGAACCAATGCAACTGTCGGACTTGAAAATATTCCTACTGGTCGAGGATAAGTTATTCGAGTTTCTCTACCACCGAAGTGGTTATTGATCATGTAAATATTCCGACTAGTCAAAAGAACGTTATGCGACTGCTTCACATAACAAAGCAGCTGTTGAACTTGGTAATAATCCGACTAGTCAAAGAAAAGTTATGCGAGTGACTCTCGATACAATACTTCTGCTGGGATTGGTCATATTCCGACCTGTCGAGGGAACGTTTTGTGAGTGACCTTGAAACCACTGCAACTGCCGGATTTGGAAATATTCTAATTTGTGGAGAGAAAGTTGTGCGAGTGATTTTGAACCAATGCGGCTGTCGTACATAGAAATATTCCAGTGTCGAGGGTAACTTACGCGAGAAACTCTCGAACCAATGAAGGTGTTGAAATTTGAAATAACCCAACTAGTCGAGAGAAAGTTATGCAATTGCCTATGGCACCAATGCGGATATCTGACTTGGTAATAATCCAACTACTTGGGTGAAAGGTCTGTGAGGACCTTTAGAACCATTACGGCTGCCGGGCTCGCAAATATCCCGCCAAGTCGAGGGAAATTTATGCTTGTACCTTTCTAACCAATTCGGCTGACGGACTAGAAAATTATTTTAACTAGTCAGAGGAAATTTATAAGAGAGTCTCTTGAACCAGTATGGTTGTCGGACATGGATATATTCCTACTAGACGAGGGAATTTTTTGCGAGTGAATCTTGAATCCATACGGCTGTCTGACTTGGAAATATCCCCACTAGTCCAGGAAAAAGTAAGAGAGTACCTCTCGAAGAAATGCGACCGTAGCACTTGGAAATATTCCGACAGTTCGAGAAAAAGTTATGCGAGGACCTCTCGAAACAATGCGGGTGCCGGACATGGAAATATTTCTACTAGTCGCGTGAAAGTTATACTAGTGACTCTTGAACCAATGTGACCGTCGGACTTGGAAATATTCCGATTAGTCGAAAGAAAGTTATGCAAGTGAATTTCGAAACATTGCGGCTTTCGGATTTGGAAATGCCCCGAATACTCGGGGGAAAGTAATGCGATTTCTTTTGGAATCAAAGTGGATTTTGTACGTGAAAATATCTTAATTAGCCGGGAGAAATTTATGCGAGTGCCTCTCAAGAAAGTATAGTTGGTGGACTAGAACATATTCCGACTTGTTGAGGGTAAGTTATGCGAGTGCCTCTAGAACCAATGCGGTTGTCTGACTTGGATGTATTCACACTAGTCGAATGAATGTTATGCGATTGAACCTAGTCCCAATGGGAATACCGGCCTTGGAGATATTTTAACAGATCCGGTGAAATTTGTACAAGTGTCTCTCGGATCAATTCGTCTCTGAGACTTGGAAATTTTCCGACAAGTCGAAGGAAAGATATGCGAGTGCCTCTAGAAACAATGCGACTGTCGGACTTGGAAATAATCGTACTAGTCGCAGTATTGTTATGCGAGTGATTTATAAACCAATGCGGCCGTCGGTCTTGTAAATATTCTGACTAGAAATAAAGTTATGCGACTACATCACATACCAAAACTTCTGTCGGACTTGGTAATGGTACGACTATTCGAGGGAAAGTTATGCGCGTGCATCTCGAACCAATACGGCTGTCGGAATAGGAAATATCCCGACTAGTCGAGAAAATGTTATGCGAGAGCTTCTCGAGGCAATACGGCTGATGGACTTGGTCATTTTCTGACTAGTCTTGAGAAAGTCATGCGAGTGACTCTCGAATCACTGCAACCGGCGGACTTGGAAGTATCCTGTCGAGAGAAATATTATGCGAACAAACCAATAATGCTGTCGGACTTATATATATTCAAATTGTAGAATGAAATTTATGCCAGTAGAATGTGAATCAATGCGATTGTCCGGCCTGGAATTATTCCGATCTAGTCTATGGAAAGTTATGAGAGGGCCTCTCGAAACAATGTGTCTTTTGGGCTTGGAAATATTTCTATTAGTATCGTAAAAATTATGCGAATGACTCGTGATACAAAACGTCGAATTTGAAATAATTCGGCTAGTCGCGGGAAAGTAATGCAACTGACTTGTGAATCAATGCGACGGTTGGACTATTCCTGCTATTATTCAAGCTTGGAAATATTCCGACCCAGTTGAAAGGTAAGTTATGCGAGTGCCTAAAGTAACATTACTGCTGTCGGACTTGGAAATATTTCTACTAGTCAAGGGAATGTTTTGCGGGTGACTCTGAAACCTTTGCAGTAGTCGGTCTTGGTAATATTCCGACTAGTCGTGGTAAAATATTGCAAGTAATTTGTGAACCGATTCGAATGTTGTACTTTGAAATATCCCGACTGGTCGAGGATAAGTTAGGCGAGTGCCTATCGAACCAATGAGACGTCCGGTCTTGGAAATTTTCCGGATGATCTTGGGAAGGTTATGATACTGCCTCTCGAAACAATGCCGCTGCCGGATCTGGAAATATTCTATCTAATCGAGGGAAGGTTATGCGTGAAAATTTCGAACAAATGCGTCTGTCGGACTTCGGAATATACACACTAGTCGAGTGAAAGTAATGCGAGTGACTCTTCCCTGCAGGTGATAGCAAGTCTTCGATATAGTAGTTTTAGGAAGGTGCGATAGGAGTTTGCTGAAGGCATCTTCTAAGGCCGAGGATACAAATTCAGCTAACAATGAATCGGTTGCGCTTAGTTTAGGGGAAAACAGTACCAGAAGAGAAGCAAAAAGTCCTTCCAGTTCGAATAATAGACAGGTCAAACATAACCCAGGGTGCGGATCGATAATCACGCGACCGCCAACTCGATCGTACGTCTGCATACATTCCGCGCAAAACTCCTTGGACGCGGAACATTCGCCGCCAGTCCCTGCAAATAGCAAGAACCTCAGCGACAACAGCGCCACAGGAACGCACGAAAAGGCCTCCTTTACTCCGATAATAGTTCAAGACGCCGAGAAAAACAGCGCGGATACATTCCGGCAACTACCGAAAACAACCTTAGAAATAGTCTACGCCCCTTCTACAACTCTCGAAGCGGATAGCACAAATGATACCAACGATGTGATAGTCGCGGATCTTCAACTCGAGGTACCGCGGGTCACTTTTGCAGAACCCTGCGAATCCTTCCGCTGTAACGAACTGAATTCGGCTATGGCCCTTCCCTCACGTAAATCGTGCGCTCTTAAAAATTCATTTATTGTAGTTAAATATGGGACGTTCTAAAACGATAATGGGCGAAGTTCGCGAATTGATTAGCAAAAGCGCGAGGACGTGCGACTACAGGAGTCGTACGTCCAAATGCAAGGGACAGGTTTTGATAATATAGGATTAAACAACGGGACAAGAATTGTTGCCATTCGCGATGATAAATCCTGGTCTGTGATCGCGAAGACTAACCCAAACATTACGTTGCTGTTTATGTCGCAGCTTGGCACTCCGCACTGTGACTGTGCGGCAGTGCAAGCACCCGGTTCGTCCCTCCACGTTGTTTCGCACTACTTTCAGTACAGCAACAAAACAGAGGTGGAATTTTGGCACTTGGAATAAGTTCATCTTGTTCTAAGAGGGGAGGGAGAAATAGTATCACTGGACGCCAACGCGCAATCCATTTCTAGGGCCATCAGGGCACAGACGAATGTGGCTTAAGGTAGATGCCCTCATCTCGGCCGGACTAAAAGTTATTAACGACCTAAAGTAGCCACTTACATTCTGGAACACTTGAGGTTCCTCGTAAATTCCGACGTAACCCTCTTGTTGCAGTCGGTGAGCAGACTTATTGTTCAATGGAAAGTAAGAAACTGCTGAACGTCCAGTGAACACAATTCAATAGACATCGCTATACATCCCCAGAAGGCCGAGTCTGTTCGGGAGGGACGGTGCTCATGGCGACGGGAACAGGAGGTTAAATACCAGAAGAGCCGACAGGGACCTTTTCACTTGCTCTCTATCATCGCGTCAATGCAAGATGGAAGCAGATTAGGATCGGCCTCAGAAGTAGAGACACAAGCCAACATGCTCACTAGTCTCCTATAAACCGCCTTTTCTGAATCTATGCCTCGGAAAAAGGCTCATCGGAAATTCAAACCATATTAGACATCAGCATTAACGAACAAGAAAAAAGCTGTAGCTAGGATGAAATGTGCGTTCCAGCGAGAAAATGAATATCAGGTACGCCTCGGGTTAATGGACGAGTATCGTTCAACGCTGCGGACATAGAGCAAAGAAGTACGACGTGCCAGATTAGTTATTTGGAGGAAATCCGTTACGGAACAGGGGAACGCAGAATCGTGGGGGTACGTTTTCAAACAACAGTCGGGCAAACTACAGGCCAAGAGAGTAATTAATACTCTTAAACAAGACGGAGGGAAGACCACGAACATCCAAGGAACGCCGAGATTCCTACTCAATACTCTATACTCATGTCTCGGACGACAGTGTATCCGAAGGCACATCATAACAGCGAGCGGTAAGGAATCTCTTAAGTGACGTTCTCGAAACAGCGAATGCCCCAGTTTTCACAGAAGAAGAGGTCGCGCAGTTCATAGGGTCCCTCAGATACGGTCAAGCCTCGTGACCGGATTTTATCGAAGTGTGGGTGCTTAATGGAACATTCGCCGTCATCCCAGACCAATTCGCAGACTTCTTCAACAGAATATCTTCCCCGGGATGCCTTCAGTGGGGTACCCTCCAGTCTATTTGGAATGAGGGCTCCTTAAAAGCACTCCTGAAAGGCAACAACAAAGAGACGGAGGACCCCGAGCACCACCGTTTGAACTGTATTCTCTCCGTCATATGGAAGGTTACGGAAAGACAACTGATGCAACGCCTCACCGAAACCTCGCTCGCGCCTGGAAATATTTCGGTCAAACAGTCTGGGTTTGTTCAGGGACATTCTACAGAAAACGTAATCGTAGAGATGCATCGAATCGTTTCTGCCTCTATGCTGTAATATGTCATAGGGCTGTTATTCGACATCTCGTTAACCTTCAACAACGTTTGGTGGAATCTAGTTCTCAAGGCGCTCCAAGATCGGAACTGCCCGAGGAACGCCTTAGAAGTGATGACAAGCTATTTCGCGGACCGTAAAATTTCCCTAGGAAAACACGAGGTTTAAAACGTCCCTCTAGAGAAAGTCCATAAGGATCGGTCCTCGTCCCCTTCTGCTGCAAACTCAAATTCGACCAGTTCCTCAGAATCCTTGAGAAATCCTCGGAAATCAAAGCGATCGCGTACGCGGACGACCTACTTGTCACCGTCGGTGGGGACTCAAGGAATGAACTCAAAGAGAAAGGAGATCACGTGGTTAACATCATCACCGGATGGTGCACGTCTGCGAAATTGACAATTTCCGAGCGTAAGACGAAAGCGATCGTTCTTATGAGCTATTGGGTTTAAAGGAATCTCATCGACAGAAGGTGAGGAAAACTTCCGGATAGAAAGCGGAAAACAGCGATTAAACCGACCTAGCGAGCAGGACTCCCACTATAAAGATAGGGAACAATAATATTAAATTTAGGAATTCCGTTAGATACCTGAGGGTATACATCGATAAAGGGCTGGGGGTTACGACACACTGCCGTTACCTCAACGACAAGGTTGGCTCATTATTCGCAAAGCTAGGTAGGTTAGCAGCTAGAGAATGGGGACTCCGCCAATGCGCTCTCCAAGCGATCTATCGAGGCGCGTTCTCACCTACGATCACGTACGCGGCAGCAAGATGGTTTGATCTTTGCACAAAATGAGATTTCAAAAAGTTAAGCGCCACTCTGCGATCGGCACTCATCTTGTTCACATTCGTGTATTGGACAACTACAATGGAATCCCTCTGCGCCATATGAGAGGAGTCCACGATATATCTCCAGTTACTGAAACAAAGGGGTCTATACGACATTAGGAAATATATGTGCACCGAGACAGCTCCGCTAAAACCTGAAGGCACGAATGTTACACGCGCGATAGCAAGACAGGACGATGAGGAAATCTTTAGGGTTTTGCAAGTTAGGTGGCAGAACTCCAAAGGAAGGACAACATAGGCGTTATCCTCGAACATCAAGGACAGGATGAGAGCCTGTTTCGTCCCTCCTAACGATTTCACATGTCGGAAGGTAAGTTATGCGAGTGATTCGCGAACCAGCGCACCTGTCGGACTTAGAAATATTACCACTAGTCGTAGGAAAGATGTGCGTACGATTTTAGAACGAATGCGACGGTCGCATTTGGAAATATCCCGACTAGTCGGGGTATTGCAAACTAATGCAACTGTCGAGAATCGAAACATTCCTTTAAATCGACCATAGATATGTTAGTGCCTCTCGAAGAAATTTGGCTGTTGGTCTCGAAAAATTCAGAAAAATCGAGGGAAAATTATGCGAGAGCATATCGAAAAATTTCAGCTGTTGGACACGGAAATATTAGGACTAGTCGACAAGAAGTAATGCGAATGCCTTACGAACAAATGCGGCTGTCGGACTAGGAGATATTCCGACAGGACAGTAGAACTTTATTCGAGTGCCACACGAAACAATGCGGGTGTCGGACATAGAAATATTCCGACTAGTCGAGGTAAGGTTATACGATTGGCCCTCGAACCTAAGCGACTGTCGGACTTGAAATTATTCCGAATAGTCGAGGGAAAGAAATGGGCTTGTCTCTCGAAATAATGCTACTGTCGATCTTCGAAATATTGCGACAATTCGAGGTAAAATTGTGCGAGTTCATATCGAAACATTTAAGCTACCGGACTTGGAAATGTTCAGTATAGTCGAGGGAATGTTATGCGAGTGACACAAGAAACAATGCGACGGCCGAACTTGAAAATATCCCGTCGAGTCTAGAGAATATTATGCGAGTAATTTGTGATCCACTGCGGCTGACAGAATGAAAATTTTCCGACTATTCGAGGAAAAGTTATACGGGTGACTTTGTAACAAATGCGACGGTTGTACTTAGAAATGACAGACTAGACGAGGGACATATATGCGAGTGCCTCTGGAACCAATGCGGCTGTCGGACTTGGAAATATTCCGACTAGTCAAGGAAAAGTTATGCGACTGGCTTATATTCCTATGCGATCCTCGGACTTGTAAATATTCCGACTAGTCAAGGGAAAGTTATGCGATTGCCTCTAATAACAATGCTAATGTCGGAAATGTAGAATTATTCTACCTATTCGAGGGATAGTTATATAAGTGCGCCCGTACCAATGCAACTCACGGACATGGAAATACTTTGAATAGACTAGTAAGAGTTATACGAGTGCCTATAGTACCAATGCGACTGACGGTTTTGGAAATATTCTGACTAGACGAGAGGAAGATATACGAGTGTATCCCGAACCAATAAGACTGTCGATCTTAGAATTATTCCATCCGGGCGAGAAAATGTTAAGAGGCTCAATCGGATCAGTGCAACTTGCGGAATTGGAAATATTCCGACCCGAGTGAAAGATATTCGAGTGCTCCTCTATCCATCTCGACTGTGAAACTTGGAAATATCACAACTAGTGGAGGGAATGTTAAGCGAGTGCCTCTCGATCGAATGTGGCTGTCGGATTTGGAAATATGCCAACAAGTCGATAGTGAGCTTATGCGAATGACATTGGAATCACTGCGACTGATGGTCTTGTGAATATCCCGCCTAGTCGAGTGAAAGAAATGTGAGTGCCTTTCGAAAAATGAGGATGTCGGACTTGGAAATATTTAGACTAGTCTAGGGAAAGTTATGAGAGTGATTTTGATCCTAAGCGATTGTCGAACGTGGAAATATTATAACTTGTCGAGAGTAAGTTATGCGAGTAACTCTAGATACATAGCGGCTAACGGACTTGTAAATAATCGGACTAGTCGGGATAAAGTTAAGCGAGTGCCTCTTGATCCAATGCTGCTGTTACACTTCAAAATATCTCAACTAGTGGAGGGAATGATATGGTACCACCTCTCGAAACAATGCGGCTGTCGGACATGGTACTCTCCCGACCATATGAAGGAAAGTTATACGAATGACTCTGGAACCAAAGCGGCTGTCGGACCAGACAAGGGAATGTTAATCGAGTTGTTCTGGAATAACTGGGAAGGTCGGCCTCGGAAATATCCCGACTATTCGATCAAAATTTATTCTGGTGTATTTCGAACCAATTCAGCTGTCAGACTTAAAAATATTACCACTAGTCGAAGGAGAGTTATGCGAGTGATTCTAGAATTAATGCGATGGTCGGACATGGAAATAATCCGAATAGTCGAGGGAATGTGATGCGAGTTACACTGGAACCACTGCGACGGTCGGATATGGAAATATTTCCACTATTCGGAGAAAGTCATGAGAGTGTCTAGTGAACAAATGCGACTGTCGTTCTCGAAAATATTCCGACCTGTCCAAGGAAGGTTAAGCGGTTACGTCTCGAAAAAATGCGGCAGTTTGACTTGATAATATTCTTACTTGTCAAGAGAAAGTTATGCAACTGTTTCTCGAACCAATGCGGCTGTCGAAATTGATAATACACCGACTAATCGGGGGACGTTATTCAAGAGTCACTCGAACAAATGCGGCTGACGAAATTGGAAATATTTTGACTAATCGAGATAAAGTTAGGCGTGTACCTCTTTAAACAAAGCGACTGTCGGGCTTGGAAATATTCGACTGTTCTAGGGGATGTTAGGCCATTGCATCTCGAAACAATGCGGCTGTTGAACTTGGAAATATTCTGACTTTCCAGAGGGTAGTTATGCAAGTGAATTGTGATCCAATGCGACCGTCGGACTTAGAAACATTCCGACAAGTCGTTGCAATGGTATGCGAGGGCCTCTAGAACCAATTCGGCTGTCGAACTTCTAAAGATTACAACAAGTCGGGCTAAACTTATGCGAGTACCTCTTGAACGAAGGAGACTGTCGGTCTTGAAACTGAACCTATTAGTCAAGGTAGAGTTATGCGAGTGACTTGAGGACCAATATGACTGTGGGGCTTAATTATATTGCGAATAGTCCAGGGAAAGTTATGCCAAAAACTGTTGAACTTATGCGACTTTCTGACATGGAAATATTCCAGCTAGTCAGGAGAGATTTATGCGTGTGACTTGTGAATCAATGCGACTGTCGGGCTAGCAAATAATCCGACAAGTCGGGGGAAAGTTATACGATTGCTTCTAAAACAAATGCGAATGTCGGACTTGGTAATGTTCCCACAAGTCGGGGAAAGTTATTCCAGAGCCTCTCGATAAATTGCGGCTGTCGGACTAGGAAATAATTCGACTAGTCGAGAGAAAATTATACGGGTCACTCTAAGACAAATGCGAGGGTTGGGAATGGAGGTATCCCTTCTAGTCGAGGGAAAGATATGCGAGTGTCTTGTGAACCATTACGGCTGTAGAACTTGGAAATATTCTGACTAGTTGAAGAAAGTTATGCGAGTCCCACTCGAAAAAATGCAGCTTTCGTACTTGGGAATATTCAAATTTTTCGAGGGAAAGATATGCGAGTGATTCTAGATCTAATGCGTCGGGCGGACTTGAAAATAATTTCACTAGTAGCGAAAGTTATGCGAGTGACTTTAGAACATATGTGGCTGTCGTACTAGGAAATATTTTGATTAGTCAGTTGAACATTATTCGGGTGCTTTCGAACCAAAGCGAATGTCGAACTTGGAATAATTCCGACTAGACACGGAAGCGTTATTACAATGACATGTAATACAAAGCTACTGTCGGCATTTGGAATATTCCCAGTGGTTGAAGGAATGTTATGAGAGTGCCTCTCGGACCAATGTGGATGTCGGATTTGGAAATATTCCGAATAATCGGGGGAAATTTTGCGAATGCTTTTCGAACCAAGTCAGGTGTCGAACTTTGAAATATTACGACTAATCGACGGAAGATTATGCGAAATTCTAGTTAACCAATGAGACCGTAGGTTTTGAAAAGAGGCCGACTAGTCTACGAAAGACTTGGAAGTACCTCCCGAAAGATGCGGCCTTTGGAATTGGAAATATTTCGTCTAGTTGAGTGAAAATATGTGAGCGTCAGGTGAACCAATAAGACTGGCGAGCGAGAAAGTATTCTGACTGATGGAATGGAAGTTAAGCCGAAGCCTCTCGAAACAATGCGACTGTTGGACTAGGAAATATCCCGACAAGACGATGGAAAATAATACAAGTGCCTCTCAAACAAATGCATCTGTCGGGCTGTGAAATTATCCGACTAGTAGTGGGGAAGCTATGCGAATGCCTCTTGATCCATTTCGGCTGTTGGATTTGGAAATATTCCGAATATTCGGTGAAATTTATGCCAGTGACTCTCGAAAAAATGCGTCTGTCTGACTAGGAAATATTCCTACCAGTTGTAGGAAAATTAAACGGATGCCTCTCAAACCAGTGAGGCTGTTGGACTTGAAAATATTTCAACTACTCGAGGGAAAGATATGCGAGTGTCTTTTAAAACAATGAAGTTGTCATGCTTGCAAATATTACTACAAGACGAGGGAGAGTTATCCGAGTGATTTTAGAAGTAATGCGAATATCATGCATGGAAATTTTCCGAATAGTTAACAGATAGATATGTGAGTAACTCTGGAACCGATACGACGGTCAGAATTGGTAATATCCCGACTAGTAGAGGAAAAGTTATACTAATGCCCCTCTAATCGTGCCGGCTGTTGTACTTAAAAATATTGCGTCCAGTCGGGGAAGAGTTATGCGAGTGGCTCCGGAACCAATGCTGCTGTCGGTCTGGAAAATATATTGACTACTCGAGGAAATGTTATGCGAGTGCCTCTTGGACAAACAAAACGGGCGGACTTGGATAAATCTCGTTTAGTCGAGAAAAACTTATGCGAGTGCCACTCGATCCAATGCAGCTATAGAACTTGGAAAAATTCCGAATATTCTAAGGAAAGTTAATCGAATGCCTATCGAATCAATGCGACAGTCGGATTTGGAAATATTCCGACTAATAGGGTGAAAGTTATGCCACTCGAGAAAAAGCGACTGTCGGACATAGTAATATTCAGAATATTCGAGGGAAAGTTATGCAATTTCCTCTCGAACCATAACGGCTGTCGGTCGTGGAAATATTTCGACTATTCTGTTGATTGTTATTCGATTGCCACTTGAAAAATATAGATTGTCGGCTATGGTAATATTCCGATTTGTCGAAGGAAAGTTATGCGAGTCATTTGTGAACCAATGCGACTGTCGGAATTGAAAATGTTCCGATTAGTTGAAGAAAATTTATACGAGTTTCACTCGAATCAAAACGGCCGCCGTACTTGGAAATATTCCAACTACTACTGGGAAAGCTATGCGAGTTCCTTCTAGGTTGTATGAGACTGTCGGACTTGGATATAATCCGACTGTCGGGGGAAATTTATGCAAGTGCCCCTCGAGCAAAAGCGAATGACGGACCTGGAAATATTCCGACTAAACGAGTAAACGTTATTCGAGTGACTTGTGAATAAATGTGACTGTCGGGATAGGGAATATTACCTGTGGTCGTGGGAATGTTATGGGAGTGCCTCTTGAACCAATGCGATTGTTGGACTTGGAAATCTTCCGACTAGTCGAGGAAAAGTCATGCAAGGGCTACTCGAACCAATGCGACTGACGGACATAGTAATATTCCGTCTAGTCGTGGAAATGTTAGGTAATTTCCTATCGAACCTATGCGACTGTAGTTCTTGGTTACATTCCGACTAGGCGAAAGAAAGTTATACGATTTCCTCTCGAAAATATTTTACGGATGGAAGAAGAAATAATCCGACTAGTAGGGGGAAACTTATGATAGTGCCTTTCGAACCAATGGAACTATCGGTTTGGGAAATATTCCGTCTAATCGCGGTATGCTTATTCGAGTGACTAGTGTTCCACTTCGTCGGTTGGACTTGGATATATTCCGCCTATTCGATGGAAAGTTATGCAAGTGTCTCTCGAAACAATGAGACTATCGGAATTAGAAATTTTACATTTAGACGTGGAAATCTTATACGAGTACTTCTCGATCCGATTCTACTGTCGTACTCAGAAATACTCCGACTAGTCGAGGAAAATTCACGCGAATGCCACTAGAACCAATGCGATAGTCGTACTTAGAAAGATTCCGTCTAGTCATGGGATAGTTATTAAAGTGGCTTGTGAACCAATGTTACTGTCAAACATAGAAATATTACGGCTACCCGAGAAAAAGATATGCGAGTGACATGTGAATCAATGCGACTGTCGGACTTGGAAATATTCCGTCTAGTAGAGGGAATGCTATGCGAGTGCCCTACGAACCAATGCGACAGTAGTAATTGGAAAAATTCCGAATAGTCGAGGGAAAGTTTTCGTGTACTTCTCGAACCGATGCATCAGTTGGATTTAGTAATATTACGACTAATAGAGGGAAATATATGCGAGGACTTCTCGAACCAATACGTGTATCGGACTTAGCAACATTACGTTTAATCGAGGAAAAGTTATGAAAGTGCCTCCCGAATCAATGCGACTATCGCTCTTGGAAATATTCCGACAAGTCGAAGGAAAGTCATGAGACTATCTGTCGAAAAAATGCGATAGTCGGATTTAGCAATATTACGTCAAATTCAGAGAAACTTATTGAGAGTTACTAGTGAACCAATGAGACTATTTGTATTCGAAATAACTCTACTTGTCGATGGAAAGTTGTGTAAATGCCTCCCGAATCATTGGGACTATCGGATCTAGAAATATTCTGACTAGAAGAGGGAAAGTAATGGTAGTGCTTCTCGAACCAATGCGAATATCGCACTTGAAAGGATTCCACCTAGTCGGGGAATGATATGAGAGTGCAGCTCGAACCAATGCGACTGTCGCACTTAGGAATATTTCGGCTATTTGAAGAATAGATATGTGAGTGCCTTGTCAACCAATTCGTCTTCTACACCTTGGAATATTTCGACTAGACTTGGGAATGTTATGAAAGTGCCTCAAAAACCAATGCGTCTGTAAGATCTGGAAATATTTCGATTGGACGAGGGAAAGTATCGAGTGTGCCTTTCGAAACTATGCGAATGTTCAATTATGATATATTCCGTTTATTCGAGAGAAAATTATTCAAGTGACTTGTGAACCAGGGTAACTGTCGGACTTGGAAATATGCCGATTAGACGAGGAAAAGTTATACAAGTTTATCCCGGAACAATGAGAAAGACGGACACGGAAATATTCCGACTACACGAGGAAAGGAAATGAGAGTGCCTCCCGAAACAATGTAAATGTTGGGCTTACTAATATTTTGTCTAGTAGATGTAAAGTTATTCAAGTTCCTCCCTTAGCAATGCGACGGTCAGATTTGGAAATAATACGACTAGTCGTTGGATAGTTATGAGAGTGCCCCTCGAACAAATGTAACTGACAGAATTTGCAAATATTCCGGTAATCCGTGGGATTTTTATGCAAATTCCTCTCATTAGGCGTTAGGCGAGTGCCTATCGAACCTATGCGCTTGTCGGATTTGAAAAGACCCCGACCAGAGAATGGAAGTTTATGAGATTTTCTATTGAACCAATGCGATTGATGGACATAGAAATATTTGAACTAAACGAGGGAAAATTATGTGTTTTTTCTTGAACCAATGCGACCGTCGTTATAGGAAATATTCGAGGGAAAGTTTTGCAAGTGCCTCTCAATAAAATGTGAAATATTCCGACTAGTCGAGGGAAAGTTATTCCTCTCGAACCAATGCGACTGTCGGATTTAGATATAATACGACAACTAGAGGGAAAGTTATGCTAGTGCTTCCCGAAGCAATGCGACTGTGGCACCAAAAATATTCCGTCTAGACGAGGGAAGGTTATGCGAGGACTTGAAAAAAACCAATGCTAGATTCGGACTTAGCTATAATACAACTAGTCGAGGAAAAGATGTGTGGGTGCCTTTAGGATCATTACGACTGGCAGACTTGAAAATATCTCAACTAGTCGGGGAAATTTATGTGGCTGCCTCTCGAAATAATGCGGCTGTCGTACTACGAAATATTCCGACAAGTTGAGGGAAAGTTATGCGATTGATTTTTGAACTAATGAGGCTGACGGACTATGAAATATTCCGACTAGTCGAGGTAAGGTTATACGAGTGATTCTGGAACCAAAGCTCCTGTCGGACTTGGAAATATTCCCACTAGTCGAAGGAAAGATATACGCATGCCTCTCGAAGTAAAGTAACTGTCGGACTTGAAAAAATTCCGAGATGTAGAGGAAATGTCAGGCAAACGCCTCTTGAAACAATGAGGCTGTATGACTTGGAAACATTACGACTAATCGACGGAATGTTATGCGAGTGTCTTTAGAACCCATGGTGCTAACAGATATGAAAATATTTCTACTGGTGGAAGGAAAGTAATGTTGGTCACTTCTGCACCAAAGTGACTGTCGGGATTAGAATTATTTAGAGCAGTCATAGGAAAGTTATGCGAGTACTTATCGAAACAATGCGGCCGATGTACCCGGAAATATTCCGGCTGGCCGTTGGAAAATTATTTTGTACACGGAAGTATTCCAGCTAGTAGCAAGAAATTTATGCGAGTGCCTCTCGAGCCAATACGGCTATCTGACGAGGAAATATTCCAAATAGTAGAGGGAAAGTAATGCGAGGGCCTTTCAAAACAACGCCACTGGCTGACTTGAAACATTTCCATCTAGTCGGGAAAAGTAATGCGAGTGTTTATTGAATCAATGCGACGCTCAGACATGGAAATATTCCGACTAGTCGAAGGAGAGTTTAGCGAGTGTCTCTCGGAACGAATCGTGTTTCGTTCTACGAACTATTCCGCCTATTCGAAGGAATATTATGCGAGTGCCTCTCGAACCAATGCGCCTGTCGGAATAGAAATATACCAACTGGGCCTGGAAAGATTTGCAAGTGCCTCTTGGTCCAATGCGAATGGCGGACATGGAAATATCCCGCCTAGTTGAGGGATAGATATGCGAGTGACTTGTGAACCAATGCGACTATCGGATTTAGAATTATTACGACAAGTAGAGGGAAAGTCATGCGAGGGCCTCTCAAACAAACGCGGCTGCCGGAGTTGGAAAATTCTGACTAGTCGAGGGAAATTTTTTCGAGTGACTTGTAAACCAATGCTACTATCGGAATTCGAAATTTTCGATTAATTGACGGAGGGTTATGTGAGTGCATTTCAAACCAATTCGACTGTCGGACTTGGTAATATCCCGACAAGTAAGGAGAGCTAAGCCAGTGATTTGAGAATCAATGCTACTACCGTGATTGGAAATATTCCGACTAATCGAGGAAAAGTTATGTGAGTGCCTCTCGAAACATAGCGACTGTCGGACTTGAAAATATTCCGTCTAGTCGTGTAATAGTAACGTTTTTGTCTCTCGAGCCTTTGCGGATGTCGAACTTAGATATATCACAACTAGACGAGGGAACGTTATGCGAGGATCTAGTGAGGCATTGTGTCTGTCTGACTTTGAAATATCCCGACTAATGGAGGGAGCGTTATACCAGAGCCTTGGGAACCAATGCGGCTGCCGGACATGGAAATATTCCAAATGGTCGAGGGAAAGAAATGTGAGTGGTTTTAGATCTAAGACCACGGTAGAAATTGGAAATATTTCCACTATTCGGGGAAAGTTATTCCAGTGCCTTTCGAGCAAATGCAGCAATCGGAACTGGGAATATTCAGACTTGACGAGGGAAATTTCTGCAAGTTGTTCTGGAATCATTACGAAGGTCGGTTTTTGAAATATCCCGATTGGCCGTGGAAAAGTTATGCGAGTAGATTTTGATGCAATGCGACTGTCGGGCTTTGAAATATTACGACAAGTAATAGGGAATGTTATGCAAGTGCCTCTCAAACCAATGCTTCTGTTGGACTTAAAAATATTCCAACGTGTCAAGGGAAAGATATGCTAGTGTTCCTCGAACCAATACGAATGCCAGACTAGGAAATATTCAGTCAAGTCGGGGGAACTTTATTCGAGGACCACTAAAACCAGAGCGAATGTCACACTTGGAATCATTCACTGTAAAAGAGGAAACGTTATTCGAGTGCTATATTAACGAAAGCGATTTTCAGTCTTGGCAATAACCAGTGGTCGAGCGAAAGTTATGAGAGTGAATCTTGAACCAATGCAGATGTTGGACTTGGCGAGGGAAATTTCAACTAGGCGAGGGAAAGCAATGCGAGTAACTTGTGAACCAATGGGTCGGCGGGGCTTGGAAAAATCCCGATTAGTGAAGGAAAATTATGCGAGTTGTACTCAAACCAATGCGACAGTCTGACATAGAAATATGCAAACTACTCCAAGGAGAGTTATGTGAGTTTCTTATGAACCAGTGCGACTGTCGGGCTTAGAAATATTATGATTATTAGAGGCAAAGTTATTTGTGTGCTTCTCGATCCATTTCGGCTGACGGACTTAGATATATTCTAACTAGTTGAGGGAATCTTATACATGGAATTATAGAACTATTGCGACGGTTCTACATGTAAATATTTCTACTAATCACGGAAAGTTATGCACTTGCTTCTTGATCAAATACGGCTGTCGTGCTTGATAATATTCCGACATTCCAAGGGAATCTATTCCGATTGCCATTCGAACCAAAGCGACTGGCGTACTCGGAAACAATCCGATTAATCAAGGCAAAGTTATGAAAGTGACTTGTAATCCAAAACGACTGTTGGACTCAGAAATTTTACTGCTGGTCGAGGGAAAATTATGAGAGTGATTCTCGAAACAATGCAGATGTTGGACTTGGAAATATTACTACTAGTCGAGAGGAACTTATGCGAGTGATTTTAGAGCTAATGCAACGGTCAGACTTGGAAATATTCTGAATAAATCGCTGGAAAGATATGCAAGTGGCTGTCAAAGCAATGCATTAGTCGGACCAGGAAAAATGCGGACTAGACGAGGGAAAGGTATACGAGTGCCTGTCGAATAAATCCAGCTGTATATAATGAAAACATAGCGATTAGTCGAAGGAAAGGCACGCTAGTGCCTCTAGAAACAATGCAGCTGTCTTACTTGGATCTATTAAGACTAGTCGAGAGTAAGATTTGAGAGTGATTCTAGCACAAATATGACGGTCGGACATGGAAATATCCCGACTAGTCGAGGGAAATTAATGCGTGTGCCTCCAGGACCAATACGACTGTCGGAATTTAAATAATTCGACTAATCTAGGTAAATATATGCAAGTGATACTGGAAATAATTCGGCTGTCGAACTTGGAATTATGCCGACAAGACGATGGAATGTTATGCAAGTGACATAGGAAACACTGCGCCCGCCGTACATGTAAACATCCCGCCTTTTCGAGAGAAAGTTGTGCGAGTGACTATCGGAACAATTCGAATGTCGTAATTGGAAAAATACCGACTAGTAACGTGAAAGTAATGCGAGTGAATATGAAAGCAATACCACTATCGGACTTGGAAATTATCAGACTAGTCGAGTGGAATTTATGCGGTCGCTGTCGAATCAAAGCGGCTGTCAATCTTAGAATTTTTCCGACTAGACGGGAGAAAATTATTCGAATGCCACATGGACAATTACGACTGCGGTATTTGGGAATAACCCGCCTTATCGAAAGATAGTTATGCGAGTTCCTCTCGATACAATGCGGCTGTCACAATTGGAAGTATTCAATCTGGTCGATAGAAAGTTATGTGACTGGTTAACAAAACAATACGAATGTCTGAGATAGAAATATTCTGACTAGCCAACGGATAGTTATGAGAGTATCATTCAAACTAAAGCCAATCAAACTAAAACCACTCAAACTAAAAGGACCTGGAAAGATACCTACAATTCGAGGGAGAGTTAGGCGAGTGACTTGTGTACCAATACAACCGCCAATATGGGAAACATCCCGACATGTAAAGAGAGAGATATGCGAGTGATTTGTGAACCAAAGCGGCTGTTGGACAGGGAAACATTCCGACTAGACGAAGAAAAGTTACGCCATTGTCGCTCGGACCAATATGACTGTCAGAATAAATAGTATTCCTCCTAGTAGAAGGAAAGTTATGTGAGTGTCTTTCGAACCGATGCGGTTGCCGGATTCTGAAATATTCGTACTGTTCCGGGGAAGATTTTTCAAGTGCATCTCGGAATAATGCGACTGTAGAGCTTGGAAGTATCCCGCCTAATCGGAAGGTAATTATGCAAATGTCTCTCGAAACAATGCGGCTGTCGGAATTGGAAGTATTCCAACTGGTCGACAGAAAAATTATGTGAATGGTTAACGGAAAAATACGATTGTCAGAAAGAGAAATATTTGATCTAGTCAAGGGAACCTTATGAGAGTGCCAATCAAACTAAAGCCAATCAAACGAAAGGCATTCAAACTAAGAGGACTTGGAAAGATACCTTCAATTCTGGGGAGCGTTATGCGAATGATTTGTGAACCAATGCGCCTGTCGGATATACTAATAGTTCTACAAGTCGAGGAAATGTTATGCTAGTATCTATGAAACAATTACGATATTTCTATATGGGCATAATCCGACTAGTCGAGGGTTAGTTATGCGAGTTACTTATCAACAGATGTGACTGTCTTTCTTGAAACTATCCTGACTTGTCAATATAGAGTAATGCAAATATCTTGGGAACCAATCCGACTGTTCGACATAAAATTATTCCGACCAGTCCAGGAAAGGTTATGCAAATTGCATTCAAAACAAAACGTCTGTCTTTTTTGGAAATATTCCGACTAGTCGAGTGAAATTAATGCGTGTGACTCTGGACCCTATACGACAGACGGCCTTGGAAATATTCTAATTTGTCGATAGAAAGTTTTTCGACTGCATATCATAACGATACGTTTGTCGGACTGAGAAATGTTCTAACTAGTCGAGGAGAACTTATGAGAGTGCCACTCAAACTAAAACGATTGTCGGACCAGGGAAAATACCTACAATTCGAAAGAGAATTATGCGAATGACTTGTGAACCAATGAGACAGTCAGACTTGAAAATATTCCGACTAGTCGAGTGAAAGATATGCGAGTGCGTCTCGATCAAATACGACTGTCGGACTTAGATATGCTATAACTTGTCAAGGGAAAGTTATGCGATTAAACCCTTGCCATCGGCTGCTTTCGCATTTGTGAGTACCTGTAACTCGGTACAAATCTATCGTTTCGCAATTACTTTTCCGTATAGAATATAAAGTAAATATACAGAATTTTTGATACCGATTTGTTGTATGTAATACTACTAATTTGACGTAAGGATACAAATTATATAAATTTTATATATCCACGCAACGTGGACACCAACTTCTACGACGATTTAGATATCTCCCCGCTACGGCGACACAGATTTCGACAACGATTTAAATATGTCCCCGTTACGAGGACACCAACAGCAATGGGTTAACTTATCAACCAGTGCGACAGTCTTACATGGAAATATCCCGAATTGTCGTGGAATTTATGCGAATATTTCCCGGACCAATTCTGCTATCTACCATGGAAACATTCCAACTAGTCGAGGGAAAATTATGCGGGTGCCTCTCGAACAAATTCGGCTGTTGGACTATGAAATATGATGAATAGTCGTGTCAATGTCATGCAAGGGCCTCTCGAACTAATGCAGCCATCGGATTTGGAAATATTTCGGCTATTAGAGGGAAACTTATGCGAGAGTCTTTCGAAGCTTTAATACTGTCAGACCTGGAAATATTTCGACTAGTCAAGGGGAAGTTATGCAAGTGACAATCGTATCAATACGACTGTCGTACTTATATTTTGACTAGTCAAAATATTCTGACATATTCTGACTAGTCAAAAGAAAGTTAGGCGAGAAACTTACCACCTTATGTGACTGAATGACTTAAATATATTCCGATTAGTCAAGGGTATGTTATGCGGATCTCTCTAGATGCAATTAGACAGTTAGTCTTAGAAATATTCCATCCAATCCGAAGAGAGATATGGAAATGCCCCTCAAACCAATGCGACATTCGCACGTAGAAATATTTCTACTGATCGATGCATAACCAAGCGTAACCTAGTTATGCTAGGATCTCTTGTGCCAATGCGAATGCCAGACCTGGAAGTATTCCGCGTAGTCGAGGGAAAGTTCTGCGAGTGTTGCTTGAATCAATGCAACAGTCGCAATTGGATATATTCCTACTAGTCAAGGGAAGGTTTGCGAGTCCCTCTCGGAGCAATATGACTGCTGTTCTTGAAAATAACTCGCTAGTCATGGGAAAGTTATGGGATTGATTTTCGAGCCAAGGAGACTGACGCTCCTAGAAATTCTCCGACAACTCGAGCGAAAGATAGGCGTGTGTCTCTCGAAGCAATGCGACTGTCGCATTTAGAAATATTCCGACTACACAAGGGAAAGTGATGCGAGTACCTCCCTAAACTATGCGACTTTCAGTATTTGAGATATTCTGATTAGTTGAGAGAATGTTATGCGAGTGTCTCTCGAACAAATGTGACATTCGGACTTCGAAGAATTCCAACTAATCGAGCGAAAGTTCGGCGAATGTTTCTCGTACGAATGCGACTTTCGGACTTGGAAGTAAACCGACTAGATGAGGAAAATATATGCGAGTGACTTATGAACTATTGAGTCGTTCGGAAATGTAATCTTCCGACTAGGAGAGGAGAAGTTACGCTAGCACCTCTCAAAGCAAAGCGACTGTCGGTCTTGGAAATATTCCAACTATTAGAGCGAAAGTTAGGTGAATGTGTCTCGACCCACCTAACTTCACCTAAATTCGACTGTCGCATTTGATAATAATCCGAATAGACAAAAATACTTTTACGAGTGCATCTCGAAAAAATAAGACACTCGGGTTAAGAAATATTTTGTCTATACGAGGGAAACTTATGCGTCTGAAGTTTGGCCCAATTCGACTATTGACGAGGTAATATTTCGACTAGACAAGGAAAAGTTATGCGAGTGCATCTCGAACTATTGCGACTTACGTACTTGGAAATATTACGACTAGTCGATGGAAATTTATGTGAGAGCCACTCGAACCAAGGATACTGTCTAACCTAAAAATGTTCCGACTAGTTGACGGAATGCTGTGAGTGTGCCACTTGACAAAAGTGTCCGTCGTAACTAGAAATATTCCGAATAGTCGACGTTAAGTTGTCATAGTGCCTCTCGAACCAATTCGACTATCGGTCTTAGTCATATTCCGAATTGTCGAGCGGATTTTAAGCCAGTGTCATTAACCAAGGAGACTTTCAGGCTTGGACGAATTCCACTGAAAGAAAAAGTATGCGAGTGTCTTGTGAACCAATGAGACTTTCGGACGACGAATTATTCCGACTATTCGAGAGATAATTATACGAGTGCCGTTCAACACAATGCGACTGTCGGTCTTGGAATTATTCCTTCTAATCGAGCGAATGTTCGGCGAGAGCCACTCAAACCGATGTGACAGTCCGACCTAGAAACATTCCCATTAATCGAGGGAATGGTATGTGAGTTCCTCTCGCTCCAATGCGACTGTCGAACCTGGAAAGGTTCCTTCTAGTCGAGGAATAGATATGCAAGGGCCTCTCGATCAAATGCTCCGGTAGCACTTCGAAATATTCCGGCTAGTCGGGGAAAAATTATGAGAGAAACTTATTAGCCAATTCGAATGTCGGATTTGGCAACATTCAGATTATTCGTCGGACTTTCTGCAAGTTCCATCAAACAAACACAGCTGCCGGAATTAGAAATACTCCAACTAGTCAAGCGAAAAATATGCGATTTCCTCTGGAACCTATGCGGCTGACGGGCTTGAATATATTCCGACTAGTCGTGAGAATGTTATGCGAGTGCTTCAAGTAACAATGCGACAGTCGGAACTAGAAACATTCCCTCTGGTAGTGGGAACGTTATGTGACTGCCTCTGGAACCAAAGAAAATGTAGTGCTCGAAATTATTCCAAATAGTCGGGGGAAAGATATGTGAGTGTCTCTCTAACCAATAGGGCTGTGGGATTTGAAAATATTCCGACCAGTCGAGTGTATGTTATTCGAGTGCCACCTGGACCAATACTACTGTCACAGTTGGAAATGATCCGATTTGTCTACAGAAATTTATGCGAGTTCCATTCGAACCAAAGCGACAATCCGGCTAGGAACTGTTCCGACTAGAAGATTGAGATTAATGCGTGTGAATATTGAATTAATGCTACTGACGGACTTGGAAATATCCTGACTAGTCCAGGACATGCTATGCTTCTGCCTCTACCAATACGTCTGTCGCATTGAGAAAACTTTTGGCTATTCGAGGGACACTTATGACAGTGCCACTCAAACTATGGCCACTGTAGGATTTGTAAGGATTTCTACTATTTGAGGTAGAGTTATGCGAAAGAATTGTGAACCAATGCCTCTGTCAGACTTTGTAATATTTCGAGTAGTCGAGGAAATTTTATGCAAGTACCTCTCGAACCACTTCAGCTTTCGGTCTCGGAAATATTCCGACTGCTTGAGGGAAAATTATGCGAATGCCACTCGGTCTAATACGACTGCCGATCTTAGAATTATTCCGACTAGTCGATGGAGAGTTATGCGAGTGAAGTGATCTCCAACGAACCTGTCGGATTTGGAAATATTCCGATTAATCAACGGAATGTTATGCGAGTGCCTCTCGAACGAATATGGCTGTCGGTCTTGGAAATATTCCGCCTAATCATGGGAAAGTTATGCGAGTGTCATGTGAACCAAACCGACCGTCGGGCTTGGAAATATTCTGAATAGTCGGGGGAAGAAATGAATGTGCTTCTCGTACCAATACTATATTAGGACTTGCAAATTTTCCGAATATTCTAGCGAAAGTTATGCGAACGCCTATCGAATCAATGCGGCAGTCAGACTTGGAAATATTACGACTAATCGGGTGAAATTATGCCAGTGCTACTCGAAATAAAGGGACTGTCGGAGTTAGTAATATTCAGAAAAATCGAGGGAAAGTTATCTGAGTTTCTCTCGAACAAATGCGCCTGCCAGAATTCGAAATATTGCAAGAGGTCCGGGGAAAATTTTGGGAGTGTATCTCGGACCAATTCGACTACCGGACTTGGAAATATTCCGCGTAGACGGGTGAAAGTTATGCGAGTGCCTTTGGAACCAAAGCGTCAGTGGGACTTGGAAGAATTTTTTTTAGTCAAGTGAAAAATATCAGAGTGACTTGTGAGATATTGCAAAAGACAGGCTTGGTAATATTAGAACTAGTCGAGGGAAAGTTATGCGATTCACTACTGAACCAATGCGGCTGTCAGATTTGGCAATATTCCAACTAGTCGATGGAAAGTTATATGGGTATCTATAGAACAAATGCCGCAGTCGGCCTTTAAATATTCCAACTAGTAAGGCGAAACTTATGGGAGCACCTCTCGAACCAAAGAGAATGTCGTTCCTAGAACTAATCCGCCTAGCCGGGGGAGTTATGCGAGTCATTCCTGTACTAAAGCGACTGTCGAAACAGAAAATATTACGAGTACCCGAGGGAATGTCATGCGGAGCTTCTCTAACAAATGCGGCTGTCAGACTAGAAAATTATTCCGATTAGTCGAGGTAGTGATTTGAGGGTTTCTATCGTAGTAAATCGACCGTAGAACATGGACATATACTGGATATTCGAAGTAAAAAGTTCTCTGATTTGGAAATATCCCTTTCAGTCAAGAGAGAATAATGCGAGAGTCTTGTGAATTTATGCTACTGTCGGGCTTGGAAATATGTAGACTAGTCGAGGGAATGCTATGCGATTGGCTCTAGAACAAATACGGATGCCGTAGTAGGAAATATTCCGCCTAGTCGTGGGAAATTTATGTGAGTGACTCTCGAACTACAGCTGATGTCGGACGTAGATATATACCAACTAGTCGAGGGAAATTTTTGCTAGTAACCTGTTAAGAATTGCATTTGTCAGACATTGGGATATCCGGACTAGTCGTGGGAGCGTAATGCGAGTGCCTTGGGTAACCCAATGCGACTGTAGGACATGGAAATATTCCGTCTGGTTGAGGGAAAGTAATGTGATTCGTATTAGAACAAATCCAACGGTCCGACTAGAAAATATTTCCACTAGTCGGGGAAAGTTATGCAAACGATTACCGAACCAATGCAGCTGTCGGACTTGGAAGTATTCCGATTAGTCGAAGTAAATTCATTCGAGTGATTCTAAAAATAATGCCACGGTCGGACTTGGAAATATTCCCACAAGTCGGAGAAGTTATACTTGTGTTTCTCGAACGAATGCGGCTGTCGGACTAAGAATTATTCCGACTAGTTTAGGGAACTTTGCGCGGGTGCTACACAAACATAAGGGAATGTCGTACTGGAAATAATTCCGACTAAACGAAGAAACGTTCTTCGAGAGACTTGTGAACCAAAGCGATTGTTGGTAGTGGGTATATTACCAGTAGTCAAGGGATTTTTATGCGAGTGCCTCTTGAACAAATGCGGATATCAGATTAGGAAATTTTCCGACTAGTAAAGAGAAAATTATGCGAGGGACTCTAGATCTAATGCGGCTGTCGGACATGAATATATCGCTATTAGTCGAGGGAGATTTATGCTAGTGATACTATAACAAATGCGAAGGTTGGACTATGACATACTCCGACAAGTCGGGGGAACGATATGCCAGTGTCAATCGAAAAAAAGCGAATGTTGATCATGGAATCATTTCGACTAGACGAGGAAATTTTATTTGAATTACTTGTGAACTAAAGTGACTGTCGGAATTTGGAATATTTCCAGTGGTCGAGGGAATGATAGGCGAGTGCCTCTTCAACCAATGTGGATGTCGGATTTGGAAATATTCCGACTAGTCGACATAAAGATACGAGAGTGCTTCTCGAACTAATACTGCTGTTGGACTTGGAAATATTACGACTACTCGCTGGAAAGTTTTACAAGAGATTCTAGAACTATTGAGACTGTCAGAATTGCAAATATTTCCATTAGTCGAGGAAAGTTATGCGAGTGCCTTTCAAGCAAATGCGACTTTCAGTCTAGGAAATTTTCCGACTAGTCGAGGAAATTTTATTGGAGTGCAACTCGAATCAAAGCGAATGTCGGACTTGGAACTATTCCGACTAGTCGCAGGAAAGTTATGCGAGTAAGTCTAATTCCAATGCGACGGTCGCACTTGGAAATATTCTGACTAGTTGGAGGAACGTTATGCGAGTGATTCTATAACAAATGCGACCGTCTGACTGAGTAGTACTCCACCTAACTGAGAGAAAATTATGGAAGTGTCTTGTGAACCATCGCGGCTGTGGGATTTGGAAATATTCCGACTGATCGAGGATAACTTATACTACTTAATCTAGAACTAAAGCGATGTCCGGAGTTGTAAATGTTTTCATTAAGCGGAAAATTTTATGCGAGTACCTTTCGAACAAATGCAGCTATCGGAATTGCACATATTCCGACTAATCGAGGTAAAGTTAAGCGAGTTATTTTGAACCAATTCGAATGTCGGTTTTGGAAATATCCCGATAAGACGTTGGAATTTTTTCCAATTGTTTGTCGAGACAATACTGCAGTCGGACACGGAAATATTAGTTAGTCCAACTATTCCTACTAGTAGAGGGAGAGTTATACGTGTGATTTTAATTCTAATGCGAAGGGCGTGCATGGAAATATTTCGAATTGTCGAGTGAAAGATATGCGGGTGTCGCTGGAATCAATACAACGCTCGGACTTGGAAATATACCGACTAGTACAGAGAAGGTTATGCGAGAGCTTCTCGAACCAATGAGTCTGTCGGACTTGGATATATTCCGATTAGTCATGGGAAACTAATGCAAGTGATTCTCGGTCCAATGCGACTGTCGGACAAAAATATTCCGTCTTTTTTTTTGTTTCGTCAGGAAGAAAAACCTTCATAGGACCCTTGAGCCCTATACTCAGTGGAATGTCGGATTCATAACGCCTAAGAATACTCTCAGGATCGGATCATCTACCGACTTAAAAACCTTCCGATTCTTATTAGTGACACGCTGTGTAGTGAGGGGGAGGACGGGATCGCGCATAAGCCTATCACAAATTCGCCCAATACCCTCCTCGGTGAGCCAGGCCGGTATTAGCCTTGCTCTCATTCATTCCACTCCATTCATACCAATACGGCACACTTGACAGGGACCTACGAGCACCCGAAGAAGCTATTACTCCCTTACTATATACATATTGGCCTAAACCCACCCCGTAGTGCATTGACCAGGCCCTTTCACACCCGTATACACGCTCTGTATGTTGCCACATACTCACAACAAGAGGGAAGCGACGCCTGAGTCAGGTGCTGCCTGAGCCGCTCGGAGACATGCCCGATGTGGCCTCACTAAAATTACTCTCCTATGCGGCCTAACGTTTGCTCCCCTGTGCACATGAATACCTGCACGCTCATTCATACATTCTTCTTCTTCGTCCATTCCCTGCGTTTAACAACGTCCTCCATTGCACGCATGACTTGCCCAACGAAGCTATGAAATGTCGCCCATCCCGCCGGTACAGTCAGGGAGACCAGGACTATCACGGGAAGGGTCAGCTGCCCTCTCCCCATCGCATCGATCAGCTCATTCCAATCATCCGTCTACGGCGGGCAGTCGATCAGGTTGCGCTCTACCGTATCCTCACCCTCTCCCGCAGTAGAAACAACGTGGTGAGGGAATCTTACTTATCTTATTTAATTACGCCGAGAAGCAGCAATGGTCGGTCATCTGCTGTGTGGTGTGAATACCCTCAGCTAACTATTTGGCAATAGCCGCCCTCTCACGTACTCTCGTTGCTGCTGGAGCTTCTACAATCCCAAGTTCCTCAGACATCAACGCTTCAATTGCCCTCCATCTGGCAAGAGTACCAAATACAGCCTTAGTACACGGGGGAACAGGTTTCTCCGCGTCTCTAACAGCCGCATAGGGCTCCGCCAGGAGGGGTGCCATATTACCAAGAGGAATAATACCTGCAATCATCATAGCCGCGAGGAAGGAGACTGTTCTATAGGCACAACACAATCGGATCGTCACACTCCTCAGGAATCTCCGAACAACCAGCGCGATACTCATGTCCGCCACGACGGTGTGCCATCCATCCGGAGCCCCATAAAGGAGCACCGAGTGGATCACGCAGCGGTAGAGGTGTTGCTTCTTCTTTCCCAGTCCGTGAAGTTTCGGAAGAGACCTCCTATGGGAGTGTAGGATATTCTCCGCTTTAGGTAAATGGGGCCTGAACTACATTCTTGTATCTATTACTATGCCCAGTTATTTATAGCTGGTTCTAATTCTACCAAACCCCTCTAGGGCAAATCTTAGGGGGCGAGACATTCCTGTGTTTGCAGAAGGCAGAGGCCGAGAAGGACATGACCTCCCTCTTTTCCGGCGCCACTTTAAGACCCAATCTCTCAATATCCTCCACCAAAACGTCCAAGTCCTGTTCAGCGTTCATGATAGCCCGAGTGAGGTCCTATCTCAATGACAGGAGGGCTGCGTCATCCGCATAGCAATCATCATGGGAACTACCTGGCATCGGTGTTTGGAAGACACTGTCATAGGCAATGTTCCACAACGTAGGGCCCAAAACAGATCTCTGTAGGACCCCGCAATACACCTGCCTTTCCACGGCGCGTCCATGTCTGCTTGTATATGTTATGGCGCGATTGTCTAAATAACTCATGATGATGTTCACCATGTAGCGGGGAAAGCTCTTCTGCTCCAACGTCCTAACAATAACGGCCTTCGGAACGGAGTTGATAGCGTTAGAGATATTCAGTCTCACCATGATAACCACTTTCCTGTCCCGCGTCGATGTCTCCATACATTTTTTAATATCTAGAACAGCATCTACAGTGGATTTGCCCGTCCTAAATCCAATCTGTGATGACACCAGTGTCCGAATCTCCTCTAAGTAACTGTTGATTCGACCAACAACTACACGTATCGAATAGTTTCCCCAGTTCGTCAATCACGTTTATGGATCTAAATAATCCCGGTGTGTCCCACGCCGCGTGACTTTTTTTTTGATCAGAACGAGTCTCGCAATCTCCCTCGCTGTCGGGAATCTTCCAGTCCTCAAGCTGGCAGAGAAGCACTGCGCCAACCCTTTCCCACATAGTGTCAACGCAGCACACACAACTACACCCGGTATCCTATCCAGTCAAGGAGCCTTTCTTCCTTTTATTTTCCTTTCTGCACCCAAGACCTCCTCCTCAGGAATTGTCACCACTGAGAGTGCAGGTTCCTATGGCTCAACAGTTCCCGGTCCTTTTGGGAATAGTTCAGAGAGGATATTATCCTATACCTCATCCTCTAGGGTTTCAGTTACTTGTGGGGCATAAGGCCTAACTTTTTCCCAACCCAACTTGTAAGGACTGTTCCATGGATCATTCTCTTTAGATTCCAGCATGACCCTCCATGAGTGCTTGTTAGCTTCCTTAATGGCCCTAGTGAGTCCCTCCTTGCGTCACTTTGGACTTTCAGGCACCGCACTATTCCCTTCATCTTCCTCTTCTTCTTGGCTTTGGAAAGTTTACTTACTGTGGTCGTCTCAACTGCCCTAAGGATCGTTAATTCGTCCGAACAACAATAAGTACTTTTACAACCGCGGGATTGTACCCTCACCCGAGACTTGGCCATGTCGCACGCTTGTTTCAGTGTAGAAGTACCCATCCAGGGTGTTAACCTCACAATGAGGGAGCTTTTTATGTGGTAGGCGAGAATTTCGGACCCCTGTGGCTTTGTGACTATAGTTAAACCTATCATACAGGTGGTTCGACAGGCGGACGATTGGCGGACGCCAGATGCCGGTTTGCACAACATTCTATGTCGCTCTATAACGCTCGACTCCTGTGGTCGAACGAACATTGGACAGCCAACCTGACTCAGCGGATACAGGTTCATTCTGTTTGCCCAGACGCAGAACATTTCTCCCCTACGATAACTCCTGCCGTCCTGATCCCATCTGTTGAACCGGGCATTAAGTTCGCCAGCCAACAGCGTTGGGAGAGCGGGGAATATTCCTAAGAGCTCTCAGAGCTTATCATGGAATCTACAAAACATGTTAATGTTCTGACATGGAGGAAAGTAGACCGAAACTTTCAGCGAGTCCCTCCATTTGACGGCTCTGCAAAAAAGACCCCATCGAAACAGAATACAGGGCCTTCCACACTCACCCACAAGCACCACAGAGAGTAGTGTCCCTCCCATTGATGAGAACCACCTCTCATACCGAGGAGGAACCCATCATGGCTCCGCACTGACCGCAATCTCCACTGCGTCCTCGCGGATACTCTGTGACAGCAAGCCCTGCGCACGGCGTGCATGGTTTATGTTTATCTGTAGAACAGCAAAGGATAATGTCTATGGACCCTCTGCTGCCTTTACACATATTGAGGTGCCCGGTTCATCTTGTTCCACCTCCATGTATTTATGCACTCCCCTCCTCTCGAAAACTTTTACTGCCGTCACTGCTGTTATTTCTGCGACCTTATGCGGGTCTTCCCGGATTGACTCAGGACAAACATTTGGTACCCTCCCGAAAACTCTGTCTATCCATTTTCTAGGAGGCACTAATGGGCACTCCCAAGAACCGGCATGATGGTTGGTCGACTTCTGGCTATCGTCTGCACAAACCGGACACTCAGATTTATCCGTGAATGTCTTGGCCAGGTGACCCTGCTTCCCACAAATATAGCATAGGTCTATCCTAAGCTTTGTGTCTGGGCACACTACAGCAATATGTCATCGTACCTGGCACCGGTGGCATCTGAGGGGACGCTGCCAGAGTCCGTGCACCCTCACCTTTGTCCAAACAACGTTTATCCTGCCTCTATCCAGGGCAGCCCGGATGACATGCACCGGTGACGAGACAGTGATCTCTCCTAGTCTACCCCTACCAATTCTTACTTTCCCTACATGAGGTTGGGGTCTGTTCCGGACTGCATCTCCATCAGCGATTTCCTGAGGACGGTCATGTTGGCAGCCGCATCCAGTCCTACCAATCTCATGGTGCTTGTGCGCAGAGGACGAGTTACTCTTGCTTCCTGGACGGCATTCCTCAAGGCATCTGCCATCCGGTCGGCCGTCTCATTTGCCCCTTCGCCTCGTGCATGCCATATAAAGGCACCCATGAGGCCCTTCCTGCACGACATGCTGCCAATTCTTAGGTCTATAATGTTTATGTTCTCCATGGCCCGAAGGAGTACGTTTCTGTACCTCGTCTCCTCGGCACAGGATAGGGAAATTGCAAGGACTTCCCGTTCTCTTTGCCTCCTCTTCTGTCTTCCCTGTGCGCCACTCTTCCTCTTCCCCCTTTTCCTAGGGGCCGCTTGCTCCCATAAGGGTTCAGGCTCGTTTTTTCCCTTCTTTGATGTAGCCAGGGAGGGTGCGTTCGCATCCCTCTTCTGGACGCGCCTCCTTTTCCGGCTAGTCACATCCACAAAATTCTTCAGCGGGATTAGTGCCTTACTAACACTTATCTGTTTCGCAAGGGGTCGAGTGGACTTAGTACGGAATTTGGGGCATTTGTGTGGCCCACCCGATCCTGCCGTTATACTATTCGATGTCTGCTGCCGCTGCGGCTGCTGCAGCTGTTGCTGTATACTGCAGACCGCCTGCGTCATCAACCTCACCGACTCTATTAACTGCTGTATTTCCAGAGTCGTTGTTTGGCTCCTTTCATCCAAGGAATTTACCGATACTTTCCTCTTACCTTTCTTAAGTCGGGCAACTTCATCCGTCAACTCGTAATTGCGCAGTTCCTCGGCCCTGCGTTCAGCCCTTAACAGCGCTATGGCCTCCTTGGTTGAGGAGGGATCCCCTGCCCCATTTTGAAACCAATCCATTAAGGTTTTCGTTATTTTTAGCACATCATTAATGGAGCATTTCATTTATCCTGAAACAGAGCCCTTAATGTTGGAAGATTTTCTCCTCTTATTATCAGCAACTACGGAATTCTTCCTGGCGAATCCCAGGATCCTGCAAGTCTCCACCTGAGACAAGGGGGTCTCTTCGGGTACTTCCTTGTTACACCCGGCCACGTCTACCCTTATCTTCTCTTCATCTGAGGATTAGATGAGGGGCGTCGCACGTTTGAGTTGTCTCTCCAAGATTGTTGACATCTAGCCGGAGCGCTGAATGCTCTCCACGGCTGTGGCAGCCCTTTGCTACTCTGCCCTGCAGCTTTATATCCTTCCGAACCTTGCTAGCGCATTTGATACACCGCAGACCAGGTCGCCTACCTGGAGTGTCCTTCCTGATGTAGTATCATGAGCTGCGACCAGGTTGCCTAACTCGAGCTCCTGGCAGTATCTGGTTGACGACGGCGGTTGGCCTGCTCTACAACTACATGCCACCATCGTGGAGTGGGTATCCCTCCCACCCCCGCTTATAACTTTAGCTGTACTCTCCATGATTATAAAGTAATATTAGTGGGAGGTATGATTCCCAAAGGAAGGGAAAGGAACGGAATGAAGCTAGAGAGAGAGAAAGAATAGACAAAGTAATGACAGAAGAACAATGAAAGAAATAGCAGTACAAGCCCATTCACACACCATTCACACAGTCTCTTTTAGTCGCCTCTTACAACAAGCAGGGAGTACTGTTGGAGTATTCTACTATCCCCTATCCTCAGGGGGAAACATATACCGTTCTCTCTAGGGGTTGTTATGTGAATACTTCTCGAAACAGTGCGGCTGTAGAAATTAGATTTATTTCCACTAGACGAGGATATGTTATGCGAGTAACTTATTATCCAATGCGACTGTAAATCTTGGAAATATTACGATCAATTAGATGGAAAGTTATAGGAGTGCTTCTCAAAATATTGTGGCTGTAGGACTTGGAAATATCCAGACTAATTGAGGGAAAGTCATGAGAGGACAAATCGAACCAATGCGACTGTCGGATTGGGAAATATTCCGTTATTGGGAAATAATCGAGGTAGGGTTAATCGAGTGACTAGTGCACCATTGCGTCTGTTGGGATTGGATATATTCCGCCTAATCGAGGGAAAGTTATGCGAGTGTCTCTCGAAACAATGAGTCTATCGGAATTAGAAATATGCCGATTAGAAGAGGAAGCGTCACGCGAATGCCACTCGAACCATTGCGATAGTCGTACTTAGAAATATTCCGTCTAGTCGTGGAACATTTTTTCAAGTGACTTGTGGACCAATGTGACTGTCGGACATGGAAATATTAAATTATGTACACCCAAGAAATAGTTATGCGAGTGACATGTGAAACAATGCGACTGTCGAACTTGAAAATATTTCGATTAGTCGAGGGAAATTTATGAGAGTACTTTTCGATCCAATGGACCTAGAAATATTCCGACTAATCCAGAGAAAGTTTTACGATAGACTTATAAACCAATGCGACAGGTGTACTTCGTAAATATCCCGTCTAATAGAGGGAATGCTATGCGAGTGCCCCACGAACCAATACGATGGTAGTAATTGGAAAAATTTCGAAAAGTCAAGGGAAAGTTTTTCGTGTACTTCTCGAATCGATGCGTCTGTTGGATTTAGCAATATTACGATAATTAGAGGGAAAGATATGCGATTGTTTCTCGACCCAATACTTCAATCGGTCTTAGCAACATTACGTTTAATCGAATAAATGTTATGCAAGTGACTACCGAATCAAGGCGACTATCGCTTTTGGAAATATTCCGACAAGTCGAGGGAAAGTCATGAGACTGACTGTCCAAATAATGCAACAGTCGAATTTAGTAATATTACGTCTAATTAAGAGAAAGTTATTGAGAGTTACTTGTGAACCAATGAGACTAGACTTATGTCTTCGAAATAACTTTACTTGACGATGGAAAGTTGTTCAAATGCCTCTCGAATCATTGGGACTGTCGGATCTGGAAGTATTCTGACTAGAAGAGGGAAAGTAATGATAGTGCCTCTCGAACCAATGCGAATATCGCACTTGAAAGGATTCCACCTAGTCGAGGAATGATATGAGAGTGCCGCTCGAACCAATGCGAATGTTGCACTTAGGAATATTTCGGCTATTTGAAGAATAGATATGTGAGTTCTTTGTCAACTATTCCGTCTTTTGGACCTTGGAATATGCCGACTAGACTTGGGAAAGTTATGAGAGTGCCTCAAATACAAATGCGTTTGAGGGACCTGGAAATATACCGACAGGACGAGGGAAAGTTTCGAGTGTGCCTTTCGAAACTATGCGAATGTTTGATTACGATATATTCCGTCTATTAGAGAGAAAATTATTCAAATAACTTGTGAACCAGTGTACCTGTCGGACTTGGAAATATGCAGACTAGACGAGGGAAAGTTATTCAAGTTTATCCTGAAACAATGAGAACGAAATATTCCGACTAGTCGAGGAAACTTATGCGTGTGCCTTTCGTACAAACGAGGTTGTCGGTCATAGAAATATTCCGACTACACGAGAGGAAGAAGTGAGAGTGACTCCCGAACCAATGCAAATGTCGGACTTGCAAATATTCCAGCTGGTAGATAAAAAATTATTCACGTTCCTCACTTAGCAATGCGACCGTCGAATTTGGAAATAATACGACTAGTCGTTGGTATGTTATGAGTGAGCCCCTCGAACATATGCGATTGTCGGAATGTGCAAATATTACGGTAAACCGTAGAATATTTATGCGAATGCCTCTCATAGTAATGCGATTGACGGACATAGAAATATTTCAAATAAACGAGGAAAAATTATGAGAGTTTTTCTCGAACCAATGCGAACGTCGTTATAGGAAATATTCCGACCATACGATGAAATGTTTTGCAAGTGCCTCTCACTAAAATGCGAACGTTGGAGTTTGAAATATTCCGTCTAGTCGAGGGAAATTTCTTCGTGTGTATCTTGAATCAATGCGCCTGTCGGATTTAGAAATAATACGATAACTAGAGGGAAGGATATGATATAGTTGGATTTATTCCGCTTTGTTGAGGTAAAGCTATGCGAGTTCCTCTCAAAGCAATGCGACCGTCAGACTATATCAGCTATATATCCGTCGGATATATTCCAACTAGACGAGGGATAGTATTTAGAGTGCCTCACGAAACTATGCGATAAGCTGACTTGGAAATATTCCTTCTAGACGAAGGAAATTTTAAGCGAATTTTTTTCGAACAAAAATGACTGTAGGTCTCGGAAGATTTCAGATTCGTCGAGGGAAAGATATGCGAGTACCCTTCAAAAAAATTGCGACTGTCTGACTAGGATTCATTCCGAATAGACGAAGTAATGTTATGCGAGGTCCTCTTAAAACAATGCGATTGTCGGACCTATATATAATTCAAATTGGAGAGAGAAACAAATGCGGATGTTTCTCGGGCCAAAGCGACTTTCGGATTTAGAAATATTCCGACCAGTCAATCGAAAGCAATACTAGTGACTTGTGATCCAAAGCGACATTCGGTCTTGGTAATTCAACAATAATAAATCGACAATTCAAGGGTATGTTATGCGAGTGTCTCTCGAACCAATGCGACTGTCTCACATGGACATATTTCGACTAGTCGAGGGAAAGTTATGCGACTGAAATTCGAAAGTTGCGACAGTTGGTCTTAGATATGTTCCGACTAGTTTAGGGAAAAGTATGCGTTTGCCTCTTTCACCAATATAACTGTCAGCATTGGGAATATTCCGACTAGCTGAGGGAAAGTTGTGTCAGTACTTCACGAAACAATGCGATTGCCTGACTTGGAAATATTCCCACTATTGGAGAGAAAGTAATGCGAGTGTCACACGAACCAATGCGACTGTCGGTTTGTATACATTCCGATTAGACGAAGGAAAGTTATACGAGTGCCTCACGTACCAATGATACTGCCTGCTTTAGAAATATTCCTACATGTAGAGGGAAATTTTGCGAGTGCCCCTCAGACAAATTCGAGTGACGAATATGGTAATATTACGAATAGTCCAGGGAATGCTGTGCTAGTACATATCGAACCAATGCGATTGTCGGACTTGGAACTTTCCAAATAGCCGAGGAAAATTTATGCGTGTGTGATTCGAATTAAATGCGACCGTCTGACTTGGAAATATTCTGACTAATCGATGGAAAGCTATGCGAGTTCTCAAAACAATGCTACTGTCAGTTGTAGAAATATTCCGACTGGTCGTGGGATTGTTATTGAAGTGTGTGCCGAACTATTGCGACTGTGAGCCCTGCATATATTCCCACATGTCGAGAGAGAGTTGCGTGAGTGCCTCTCGGAACAATGCGTATGTGTGATTTAGAAATTTCTGACTGGTTGTGGAAAAGTTGTGCGAGCATTTCTCCAACCATATGAGAATGTCAACTTGGAAATATTCCGGCTAGTCGAGGGAAGGTTATGCGAGTGCCTCTCGCAACAATGCGACTGTTGCACCCAGAACATTGCAACTAGTGGAGGTAAAGTTAAGCGAGTGCATTATGAATTAATGCGACAAACTGACTCTGAAATATTCGCTCTATATGAGGGAAGTCATGCGACTGCCTCCCAAAATAATACGGACCTAGATATATTCCAACTCATGTAACATTCCAAATAGGAATGTTACATGAGCGCCTCTCGAACCAGTGAGACTGTCGCACTTGGAAATATCCGACTAGTTGTGGGAAAGATATGAAAGTGCCTCTATAATCAATGCAATTGTATGTCTTGGAATTATTCGGATTAGTCAAGGAAAAATTATGCGGTTGACATGTGAGCCAATTCGAGTGAAGGTTATGAGAGTGCGTCTAGAAGCAATACGACTGTCGTACTTAGTTATACTCCGACTAGTCGAGGAAAAGTTATGAGAGTAACATTTAAACCAAAGCGATTGTCAAAATTGGTAATAATCCGAGTAGTCGAAGGAGAGTCATGCGAGGTGATCTCGAACCAATGCGGCTGTCAGTTACGGAAAAATTCCGACATGGCTAGGGAAAGATATACGTGTGCCTCTCGAAACAACGCGGCTGCCGGAATTGGAAATAATTCGACAAGTCGAGGTAAAGTTATACGAGTGACCCTGAAATCAAAGCGACTGTCGGATAAGATAATATTCCGAATTGTCGAGTGAAAATTGTACGGGTGACTCCCGATCCATTACAACTGTCGGTTTTGAAGAAATTCACAAGAGTCGAATGAAAGTTATTCGATTGCCTCTCGAAACAATACGGCTGCCAAACGAGAAAATGATCCGTCTAATCGAGGGAAAGTTACTATAGTGCCTCTCGATCCAAGACGGCTGTCGGACTTGGAAGTATTCCGACTAGCAGTGGAAATGTTATGCGATTGCCTCTCAGACCAATGCGACTATCGGACTTGGAAATATTCCAACAGTCAAGGAAAATTATGTGCCGTCCTCTCGGTTCCATTCGACTGTCGGAGTAGGCACTATTTAGCCATGTTGAAGGAAAGTTGTGCGAGTGTCTTGAGAACCACTACAACTGTCGAGCTTGGAATAATTCTTACTAATCGAGGGAGAATTATGCGAGTGACTTGTGAACCATAGCGATTTTCGGATCTGGAAGTATTCCGACTTATCGAAGGAATGTTATACAAGTGCTCCAGTACCATTGCGGCCGTCGGACTTGGAAATATTACTGCTAGTCGAGGGAAAGTCGTACGAGTGACTCTGAAACCAAAACGGTTTTCGAAGTTGGAAATGCTCCGAGTTGTCCAATGGAAGTAATGTAAATGCCACTCAAACAAATGCGGCTGTCGGACTTGGAAATATACCAACTAGTCGAGGGAAAGTAGCACGAGTGTCTTAAGACCCAATACAGCTGTTGGACTTGGAAATGTTCCGACTAGTCGAGGTAAAGTTAAGCTAGTACCACTCGACCAAATGCGTCTGTCGAACTTCGAAATATACACACTAGTAGAGTGAGAGTAATGCCAGTGACTCAACTCGGGCCATATATGGTGGTAGCAAGACTTCGAGAGGCTATTGTAGTTTTAGGAATATGCGATAGGAGTTTGATGAGGTCATCTTCTAAGGCCGTAGAAATAAATTCCGTTGACGATAAATCGGCTGCGAATAGTTTAGGCGAAAACAGCACCTGAACAGCAGCGATAAGACCTTCCAGTTCGAATATTAGACTGGTAGAACATTACCCAGGATGCGGATCGATAATCACGCGACCGCGAACTCGATCTTACGTCCGCATACTTTCCGCGCAAAACTCCTTGGGAGCGGGACATACGCCCCCAGTCCCTGCAAAAAGCAACAACCCCTGCGACAACAGCGCCACAGGAAGGCACGAAAAGGCCCCCTTTCCTCCGGTAATAGAGCAAGACGCAGAGCAAAACAGCGCGGATCCATCCCAGGAACTACCGAAAACAACCTCAGAAAAAGGCTACGCCCCATCGGCAACTCTTGCCATTCGCGATGATAGATCTTAGTCTGCGTTCGCGACGACCAACCCAAACATCACCTTGCTGTTTATCTAGCAGCTTGGCACACAGCACTGCATCTGTGCAGAAGTGCAAGAACCCGGCTCCTTCTTCTACGTTGTCTCGCACTACTTTCAGTACAACGACAAAATAGGGGCACATTTTTCGCACTTCGAATGAGTTCTTCTTGCCTTAAGGGGGGAGGGTGAAATAGTATCACAGGACGACAACGCGTGATCTCTTTTCTGGGGCCATCAGGGCACAGACGAAAGTGGCTCGAAGGTAGCCCTCATCCCGGTCGGGCTAAATGTTATTAACGACGTATAGTAGTCACCTACATTCTGGAGCACGTGAGGCTCCTCATAAATCGACGTAACCCTCATGTTAGACTCGATGAGCAGAGTTATTGTCCAATGGAAAGTAAGAACCACCTGAACGGCCAGTGACCACAATTAAATAGACATCGTTATACATACCCCGAATGCCGAGTCGGTTCGGGGGAGCGGTGCTTAGGGTGACAGGAATAGGAGGTTCAATACCAGGAGAGCCGATAGGGTCCTGTTCTCTTGCACTCTCTCACCGCGGCAATGCAAGTTGGAAGCAGTTTAGGATCGGATTCAGAAATAGAGACACGAGCCAACATGCTCACTAGTGTCCTACAAACCTCCTGTTCTGAATCTACGTCCCGGAAAAAGGCTCACCAGAAATTCAACCCATTGTAGACATCAGCAATAACGAACAAAAAAAAGGCGGTAACTAGTTTGAGAAGCGCGTTCCAGCGAGAAAATGAATATCAGGTACGCCTCGAGTTAATGTACAAGTATCGTTCTACGCTGCGGGCATAGAGCAAAGAAGCACGACGTGCCAAATAAGTTCATTGGAGGAAATTCGTTGCGGAATAGGGCAACGCGGAACAGTGGGGGTACGTTTTCAAACAACGGGCGGGCAAACTACGGGTCAAAAGAGTAATTATACTCTTAAACGAGACGGAGGGAAGACCACGAACATCCAAAGAACGCTGTGATTCCTAGTCAATACTCAATACACATGTCCCGGACGACAGTGTATCCGAAGACACATCATAACAGCGAGCGGTAAGGAATCTCTCAAGTGACGTTCTCGAAACAGCAAATGCCCCAGTTTTCACAGAAGAAGAGGTCGCGCAGTTCATAGGGTCCCTCAGATACGGTCAAGCCTCGTGAACGGATCTTATCGAAGTGTGGATGCTTAATGGAACATTCGCCGTCATCCCAGACCAATTCGCAGACTTCTTCAACAGGGAATCTTCCCCGGGATGCCTTCAAAGGGGTACCCTCCAGTCTATTTGGAATGAGGGCTCCTTAAGAGCACTCCTGAAGGGGTACAATAAAGACCCGTCAGACTCCGAGCACTACCGTTTGAACTGCATTCTCTCCGTCATATGGAAGGTTATGAAAAGACTGCTGAATCTGCGCCTCACCGAAACCTCGTTCGCACCAGGAAATATATCGGATAAACAGTCTGGGTTTGTCCAGGGATGTTCCACGGAAGACGTAATCGTAGAGAAGCGTCGAATCGTTTCTGCCTCTTCACGGAGATATGTCATCTCGCTGTTATTCGACATCTCGGGAACCATCAACAACGTTTGGTGGAATCTACTTCTCAAGGCTTTCCATGATCGGGACTGCCTGAGGATTGTCTTTAAAGTGATGACAAGCTACTTCGCGGACCATAAAATTGCGCTGGGAAAACATTAAGTTTAAAAGTATGCCTCTAGAGGATGTCCATAAGGATCTGTCCTCGGTCCCCTTTCTGTTGCAAACTCATATTCGACCAACTCCTCAGGATCCTGGAGAAAACCTCAGAAATCAACGCGATCGCGTACGCGGACGACGTACTTATCATCGTAGATGGTGACTCAAGTTCTCGAAGAGAAATGAGATCACGTGGTTAACAGCATCACCTGATTGTGCACGTCTGCGAAATTGATAATCTCCGAACGTAAGACGATAGCAATAGTTATTAAGAGCAATTAGGTTTAAAGGAAACCCATCGGCAGAAAGTGAGGAAAACTTCCGGATAGAAATCGGAAAACGGCGATAAAACCGACCTAGCGAGCAGGACTCCCACTATAAAGATAGAGAACAATAATATTAAATTTAGGAATTCCGTTAGATACCTCAGGGTATACTTCGATAAAGGGCTGGGGGTTACGACACACTGCCGTTACCTCAACGACAAGGTCGACTCATTGTTCGCAAAGCTAGGTAGGTTAGCAACTAGAGAATGAGGAATCCGCCACTGCGCCCTCCAAGCGATCTATCGAGGCGTGTTCACACTTACGGTCACGTACGCGGCAGCAGGATTGTTTGATATCTGCACAAAAGGAGATCTCAAAAAGTTAAGCGTGACCCAGCGATGGGCCCTCATTTCGGTCACATTCGCGTATCGCACAACTGCAATGGAATCCTGCGTCATAAGAGCGAAATCCACGATACATCTCCAGTTACTGAAACGAAGGTGACTATTCGACATTAGGTTAAATAGGTGCACCGAGACAGCTCAACTAAAACCTGAAGGCACGAATATTAATCGCGCGATTGCAAGACCGGTCGATGAGGATATCTCTAGGGTTTTGCAGGTTAGGTGGCAGAATTCCAAACGAAGGACAACATACGCGTTATCCCTGAACACCAAGGACAGGATGAGTACCCGTTTCCTGTCTCCTAACAATTTCACAAATCCGTTTCTTGCAAGACATGAAGCCATTAAGGACAAGCAGACCTCGCTGGACATCATCACGGAAGGAGCATACGAAGGTAGCGAAGAGGACTCGGTTTCGCATTACATCATCGACAGTCCGGTTTTAAAACCACTGAGAGAGGATTTGAAAGAAATTTTCCGTGAAATAGTTGGCCAGAAGCAGCCAGACATCGTATCTACACGACCGAGGCCTTCTCCCTATTCGCGGAGTTTTGCAAAGAATCCTTCATCATAGTCTTCATCCCTCAATCCGTCTTTAGTTCATATATCCAGTTCAGCTGGGATTGTCGGAGTTCCGGTGATTTGGGTGGGCACCCTCCAATCTTCTCGGGTTAGCCCACTCTCGAAAAGGATTGTGTCGAAGATGCTCGTTCGTATCTTGCTATTATTCCTTTTTTCTTACTTTCTTAACTCCACCACAAAACTCTCCCGAAGTAGCTGTTTTTTTCGATTCCCATTTCATCCTACGTAACGAGTGCCATGGCTCTTTGCATATTGAGTGGGCCTCCATATCCTTCACCGTGGGCACGGCCAGCATAAACGTGATTATGCGTTGCTGCGAGGATTTTGGTCGTGGCTAAACAGTTCACCTTGCCTCGCCGGCAGAAGTTTTGGATTTTTCCGACTCCGTTCACTTGGCCGTGGTAATTGCTGCTAGTAGTTAGCTCCGTAGCATATGCCAAAATGAGCGAGGTAGCGTAGGTGCAGGCACGCCATAGGTGTCCACCTTTACTCTATACTCTCGAATATAGAGACATTCCGACTAGTCGAAGGAAACTTATGCGAGTATATCAAGAAACAATGCGACTGTCGAACCTAGAAATATTCCGACTATACGTGGGAATGTTATGAGGGTGCCACTCGACCCAATGCGATTGACGGACTTAGAAACATTCCCTCTGGACGAGGGAAGTTTATGCGAGTGATATGTGAATCAATGCGACTGTCGGATTAGGAAAAATCGAGACTAAGCGCGGGAATAGTCTTCTGGTGCATCTCGAACCAATTCAAAGATAGTCCTAGATATAATTTCTCTAGTCGAGGAAAAGTTTTAAGGGTTCCTCTTGATACAATGCTACTTTTGGACGTTGAAATATTCCGATTAGTATTTAATAAGTTATGAGGGTGCACCTAAATCAAATGCGATTGCCGCACTTATCGATATTTCATCGGGTCAAAGAAAGGTTGTGTGAATGACTTGTGAACCAATGCGACTGTCTGACATAGAAACATTCCGACTACTCGGCGGAAAGTTATGCGAGTGCTTCTAGTACCAATGCGACTGTCGGACCTAGAAATATTGATACTAGACGTACGAAAGTTATATGAGTGTCTCACGAACCAATGCGACTGACGGATTTGGAAATATTCCGACTAGAAGAGAAAAAGTTATGCGGATGACTTATGAACCAATGCGACTTTGGGAATTGGAAATATTCCGAATAGTCGAAGGAATGTTATGCGTGTGCCTTTCGAACCAATGCGAATGTAGGGCCTAGAAATGTTTCAACAACTCGAGGCAAAGTTATGCGACTGATTTGTGGACTAATGTGACTATCGGATTTGGAAAAATTGAGAATGAGCGTGGGTATGTTCTACTTGTGTCTTTCGAACAAATTCAAACGTTGTTCCTATAAATATTCCGACTACACGAGGAAAGTTATGAGTGCCTCTAGATCCAATGAGACTGTCGTACGTGGAAATATACAGACGAGTCGTAGGAAAGTTATGCGACTGACTTATGTACCAATGCGACGTAGAGACTTGGAAATATCTCGAATAGTCGAGGGAAAGATATGCGAGTGCCAATCAAACAACCCCAACTATAGGACTTGGGAATATTCCGACTTATCAGGAGAAAGTAATGCAAGTAATTTGTCAACCAATGCGACTGTCTGACATTAAAATATCTCGACTAGCCGAGGGAATATTATGCTAGGGACTTGTCAACTATTGCGACTGACGGGATTGGTAATTTTCCGGGCAGTCAAGGGAAAGTTATGCAAGTAATTTATGGACCATTTCGATTGACGGACTAGAAAGTATTTTGACTATTCGTGGGAAAGTTATGGGAGTTACTTCTTAAACAATGCGACAATCGAAATTGGAAATACTCCGAGAGGTCAAGGGAAAATTATGCGTATGCGTCTCGGACCAATATTACTGCCAGACTTGGACATATTCCAACTAGTCGGGTGACAGTCATTCGATTGCCACTCAAAACAAAGATAGTTACGGTCTTGTATACATTCTGTCTATACGAAGGGAAATTGTGCGAGTGACTTGAGAATCAATTCGATTGTCGGACTTGGAAATATTCAGACTAATCGGGGGAAAATTATTCGAGTGCCACTCGAACGAAAGCGAATGTGACACTTGGAATCATTCACAGTAGAAGTGGAGACATTATTCGAGTGCCATATTAACCAAAGCGGCTGTCGATATTTGGAATATTCCCAGTGGTCGAAGGAAAGTTATGAGAGTGAAACATTAACCCATGCAGAAGTTGGACTTGGGATAATTACGACTAAGCGAGGGAAAGCAATGCGAGTAACTTGTGAACCAATGCGTCGGTCGGGCTTGGAAAAGTTTCGATTAATCAGGGGAGAGTTATGCGAGTGGTACTCAAACCAATGCAGCAGAGGGACTTGGATATATTTCGACTAGTCGAGGGGAAGATATGCGAGTAACTTGTAAAACAATTCCATTGTCTGACTTTGAAATATGCAGACTAGTCAAGGGAGTGTTATGCGAGTTTCTTATGAAACAGTGCGACTGTCGGATTTAAAAATATTACGACTATTAGAGGGAAAGTAATTTGAATGCTACTCGAACCATTTCGGCTGACGGACTTAGATATATTCTAACTAGTTGAGCGAACCCTACACATGAGATTATAGATCTATTGCGACGGTTGTACACGTAAATACTTCTATTAATCGCGGAACGTTATGCGTTTGTTTCTTGATCAAATGCGGCTGTCGTGCTTGATAATATTTCGACATGTCAAGGGAATCTTATCCGATTGCCATTCGAATCATAACGACTGGCGTTTTGGAAACATTCCGACTAGTCAAGGCAAAGTAATGAGAGTGACATGTAATCGAAAACGACTGTTGGGCTCGGAAATATTCGGCTTAGTCGGGGAAAGTTAGGCAAGTGACTAATAAATTAAAGCGACCGTGGTGTTTGAAAATTTTCCGACTAGTCGAGAGAGAGTTATGCATGTGAGTCTCGAATTCATGCGGTTATTGGACTTGAATAATCCCGACGAGTCGAAGAATTGTTATGCGAGTGTCTTGTGAATCAATGCTGCTGTCAGACTGGGAAATATTCACATTTGTCGAGAGAGAGTTATTTAAGTATCTTTCGAAAAAATGCGTGTGCAAGGCTTGGAAATATCCCGACTAGTCGAGGGAAAGTTTCGCGATTAACTTTTGAACCAATGAAACTGTATGACTTTGAATTATCCAGACTATACGAGGGTGAGTTATATCAGTGACTTCTAAGCCTTTTCGGTTATCGGATATGGTAATATCCCGACAAGTCGAGGGAATTATTTGCAAATGTCACTCGAAACGAAGGGACTGTCGGACTTGGCATTATTCCGACTATTCGAGGGAAAATTATGCGAGTGACTCTCGAACCAATGCGGCTGAAGAACTTGGAAAAACCCAACTAGCCGAGTAAATATTATTCGAGTGACTTGTCAACAAATGTGACTGTCGGTATAGAGAATATTTCCTGTGGTCGTGCGAACGTTATGCGAGTGCCTCTTAAACCAAAGCGATTGTCGGACTTGGAAATATTCTGACTAGTCGAGGAAATGTCATGCGAGGGCCATTGCGACTGACGGACTTAGTAATATTCCATCTAGTCGTGGGAATGTTAGGAGATTTCCTATCGAACCTATGCGACTGTAGTTATAGGTTACATTCCGACTAGTCGAAAGAAAGTTATATGAGTTCCTCTTGAAAAAATTCTACGGTTGGAAATAGAAATACTCCGTCTAGTAGAGGGAATGCTATGCGAGTGCCCCACGAACCAATGCGACAGTAGTAATAGGTAATTCCGAATAGGAGACGGAAAGTTATTCGATTGCTTCCCAAAACATTATGATTGTCGAACTTAGAAATATTCAGAATGGTAGAGTATAGAACTGATTCAGAATAGAACAGGTTCAGAATGGAACATATGTATGTAGCAATAGAACCATAGCGACTGGCGGATTTGGAAGTATTCCGACTAGTCGAGGGAATGTTATGCGAGTCACATCTGAAAAAAGCAAATGTCGGAATTATAAATATTCCGAGTAGCCAACGTGAAGTTATGCGAATACCACTCTAATCAATGCGGTCGTGGGAAAGGGAAATTATCCAACTAGTTGGGGGAAGATTATGCGAGTACCTCTCGAACCAATGCATCTCTCGGGCTTGAAATATTCCAATAAGTTTGGAATAAAGTTATGCGAGTGCCTCTAAAACCAGTGCGACTGTCGGGCTTAGAAATAATCTGACTTATCGAGCATAAATAAGGCATATGTCTTTCTAAACAATGCTACGTTCGGACTTGTAAATATCCCGTATAGTCGATGGAAAATTATGCGATTGACTTGTGAACTACTGCGACTAGCGAGCTTGGAAATATTCTGACAATTCAAGCGGAAGCTATTCTCGTTTGCCTCGAATTAATGTTACTATCGAACTTGCAAATATTCCTAGTATTCGAACGAATGTTAAGCAAGTGCATCCTGAACCAATATGAATGTCGCTCGTAGAAATTTCTGACGATTCAAGGGAAAGTTATGCGAGGTCCATTAGAATTAATGCGACTGTCAGGCTTAGAAATATTCTGCATAGTCTTGGGAATGTTGTGAATGTACCGCTCGATCCAATGCGACAGTCGGAACTAGAAATATTCCGACTATTTGAGGGAAAGTTTTGCAAGTGGCTTGAGTACCGATGCGACCCTCGGACTTGGAAATATTATGACTAGGTGGGAAAGAATTATGCGTGTGCCTCTCAAAGTAATGCGAATGTCGGACTGAGAAATATTCCGACCTATCCAGGGAATGTTATACGAATGCTCCCGTTACAATGCAACTCTCGTCCTTGGAAATATTTTAACTAGGCGAGTCAAAAGTTATACAAGTGCCTCTCGATCTAATGAAACAGACGGAACTAGAAATATACCGTCTAGTCGAGGGAAATTTATACGAGTGTTACTCGAACCTATGCGACTGTCAGAAGTACTAATATTATGCCAAGTCGATGGAAAGTTTCGCGCCTCATTTGTTAGCAAAAAAGATTATAGGTTTTTGTACCATTCCGAAAAGTCGAGGGATAGTCATGTGTGTGTCTATCGAACCAATGCGACTGTCAGACTTGGAACTATACGTCTAGTTGAGGGAAATTATGGCAAGAGACACACTAACCAATGCGATGTCAACCCTTGGACATAGTTCGTCTAGTCGAGAAGAATTAATACAAATGCCTCTCGGACCAATACGACTGTCGAACTAGGTACTATTCCGAGTATTCGAGGGATAGTTATGTGAGTACATCTCGAACCAAGGCGTCTGTCGGACTTGGAAATATTCCGACAAGTCGAGGCAAAGATATGCGAGTGACTCTGAAAAGAATAGGACGGTTGGGCTTGGAAATATTCAGACTATTCTAGGGACACTTATGAGATTACCCCTCGAAACAATGTGGCTTAATAACTTGAAAAAATTCTGACTCCTATAATGATACTCATGCAAGCGCCTCTCGAAACATTGCGGCTGTCGGATTTGGAAATACCCCGACTACTCGAGGGAAAGTAATGCGACTTCTTTTGGAACCAAAATGGATTTTGTACTTGGAAATATCTCAAATAGCCGGGAGAAATTTATGCGAGTGCCTCTTGAGCCAATATAGTTGCTGAACTAGGACATATTCCAACTTGTCGAGGGTAAGTAATGCGAGTGCCTCTAGAAGCAATGCGACTGTCGGACTTGGAAATAACACGACTAGTCGAGAGAAGGATGTGCGAATTCCTCTCGAAACAAACTGACTGTCCGTCTTGGAAATATACCTACTATTCGAGAAAATGTTATGCAAGTGATTTGTGAACCGATGCGAATGACGTGAGAGTGCCACTCAAACTAAAACGATTGTCGGACCAGGGAAGATACCTACAATTCGAAAGAGAATTATGCGAGTGACTTGTGAACCAATGAGACAGTCAGACTTGAAAATATTCCGACTAGTCGAGGGAAAGTTGTGGGATTACTTCTCGAACCAATGCGGCTTTCGGACATGGAAATATTACGACTAGTCAAGTAAAAGTTACGCGAGTCCCCTCCAAACAATGTGGCTGTCGGAATTGGAAATATTCCGACCTATTGAGGGAGAGTTATGCGATTGATTTTGAACCAATGCGACTTTCGAACATGTTAATATTCCATCTTCTCTAGGGAAATTTATGCAGTGCCTCCAAACCACTTAGACTGTCGACATTGGAATAATTCCAACTAGTAAAGAGAGAGCTCAGCGAGTGACTTTTGAATCAATGTGAATGTCGAGCTAGTAGATATACCGACTAGTCGAGGGAATCATATGCGAGTGCTTCTCGATCAAATACGACTGTCGGACTTAGATATTTTAGGACTAGACAAGGGAAATTTATGCAATTAAACCTTTGCCATCGGCTGCTTTTGCCTTTAGGAATGTAAAGAATATAAAGTCAATATACAGAATTTTTGATACTGATTTGTTGTATATAATACTACTAATTTTATGTAAGGATACATAATATTTAAATTTAAAATGTGCACGCTACGTGGACCACGATTTTTACGTCGATTTAGATATCTCCCCGCTACGGGGACATAGATTTCTACGACGATTTAGATATGTCCTCGTTACGAGGACACCAATAGCAATGGGTTAACTTATTAACCAGTGCGACTGTCTGACTTGGAAATATCTCGAATAGTCGTGGAATTTATGCGAAAGTTTCCCGGACCAATTGTGCTATCGTCCATGAAAACATTCCAGCTAGTCGAGAGAAAATTATACGGGTGCCTCTCGAACCAATGCGGCTGTTGGACTTTTAAATATAATGAATAGTCGTGTCAATGTTATGTGAGGGTCTCTTAAAACAATGTAGCCATCGAACTTGGAAATATTTTGGCTATTAGAGGGAAAGTTATCCGAGGTTCTTTCGAAGCTTTAAGATTGTCAGACATGGAAATATTCCGATTAGTCGAGGGATAGTTATGCAAGTGACAATCGTATCAATGCGACTGTCGGTCGTGAAAATATTCCGACTTAACGAAGGAAATTTATGCGAGTTTTTGCGCTCCAAAGCGACTGTCAGAATTGGGAATATTCCGATTAATCAAGGGAAATTTATGCGAATGCCGTTCGTATCAAAGCGATTGGCGGACTTCGAAGTATTCCAACTAGATGGGGGAAAATTATGCGAGTCACTTCTGAACCAAAAAGAATGTCAGACCTGGAAATATTCCGACTAGTCGAGGGGAAATTATGCAAGTGACAATCGTATCAATGCGACTGTCGTACTTCGACATTTTCTGACTACTGAAAAGAAAGTTAGGCGAGATACTTGTCACTCTATGTGACTGAATGACTTAAAAATATTCCGATTGGTCAAGTGAATGTTATGTGTATCTCTCTAGGAGCAATTAGACTGCCAGTCTTAGTAATATTCCATCCAATTCAAAGGAAGTTATGGGAATGCCTCTCGAACCAACGCGTCTTTCGCAAATATTCCTGCTGATAGATGAATAGTTATGCTAGGGCCTCTCGTACCAATGCGAATGGCAGACCTGGAAGTATTCCGAGTAGTCAAGGGAAAGTTCTGCGAGTGTTGCTTGAATCAATGCAACTGTCACTCTTGGATATATTCTTACTAGTCAAGGGAAGATTTGCAAGTCCCTATCGGAGCAATACGACTGCTGTTCTTGAAAATAACTCGCTAGTCGTGGGAAAGTTATGGGATTGATTTTCGAACCAAAGAGACTGAAGCACCTAGAAATTTTTCAACAAGTCGAGCGAAAGATAGGCGAGTGTATCTCGAAGCAATACTACTGTCGCATTTAGAAATATTCCGACTACTCAAGGGAAAGTCATACGAGTACCTCTCTTAATTATGTGACTGTCGGTATTTGAGATATTCTGATTAGTCGGAAGAATGTTATGCGAGTGTCTCTCGATCAAATGTGACTTTCGGACTTCGAAGAATTCCAACTAATCGAGCGAAAGTTCGGCGAATGTTTCTTGTACCAATGCGACTTTCGGACTTGTAAATAATCCGACTAGACGAGGGCAAGATATGCGAGTAACTTGTGAACCATTGAGTCGTTCGGAAATGTAATCTTCCGCCTAGGAGAGGAGAAGATACGCGAGCACCTCTCAAATCAAAGCGACGTCGGTCTTGGAAATATACCAACTATTTGGGCGAAAGTTCGATAAATGTGTCTCGATCAACCTAACATCACCTAAATTCGTCTGTCGCGAATGATAATAATCCAAATAGACAAAAAAACATTTACGAGTGCATCTTGAACAAATGCGACTCTCGGGTTAAGAAATATTCCGACTATTCGAGGGAAAATTATGCAACTGAATTTTGGTCCGATTCAACTATTGGACGGGGTAATATTCCGACTAATCAAGGGAAAGGTACGCGAGTGCATCTCCAACAAATGCGACTGTAGCACTTGGAAACTTTCCCACCAGTCGAGGGAAAGTTATGGAAGTGTCTCTCGAACTAATGCGACTTACGTACTTGCAAATATTTCGACTAGTCGAGGAAAATTTATGTGAGAGCCTCTCGAACCAAAGCTACTGTCCCACCAAGAAATATTCCGACTACTCGATGGAATGTTGTGCTAGTGCCACTCGAACGAATGTGACTGTCGGTCTTTGACATATTCCGTATAATCGAGCGGATTTTAACAAACATTGCGGCTTTCGGACCTGGAATTATTTCGCCGATGGATAGATATGCGAGTGCCGCTCGATCAAATGCTTCTGTCGCACTTGGAAATATTCCGACTGGTCGAGGAAAAATTATGCGAGAGACTTTTGAGCCTATTCTAAAATCGGACTATGCAACATTCCGATTATTCGTCGGACGATCTGCAAGTTTCATCAAACAAATACAGCTATCGGACTTAGAAATACTCCGACAAGTCAAGCGAAAATTATGCGATTTCCTCTGGAACCTATGCGGTTATCGGGATTGAATATATTCCGACTAGTCGAGTGATAATAATTCGATTGATGAATTCGACTCTCGGACATGGAAATATTCCGCGTAAACGGGTGAAAGTTATGCTAATGCCTCTGAAAAAAAAGCGACAGTGGGACTTGGAATAATTTTGTTTAGTCAAGGGAAAGATATGAGATTGACTTGTGAGCTAATGCAAAAGACTGGTTCGGTAATATTCGAACTAGTCGAGGGAAAGTTATGCGATTGACTACAGAACCAATGCGGCTGTCGGACATGAATATATCGCGTCTAGTCGAGGAAGATTAATGCTAGTGATACTATAACAAAACGGACTACGACATATTCCGACTAGTCGGTGGAACATTATGCCAGTGACATTCGAAATAAAACGAATGTTGATCATGGAATCTTTTCGACTAGACAAGGAAAATTTATTCGAATTACTTGTGAACCAAAGTGTCTGTCGGTATTTGGAATATTCCCAGTGGTCGAGGGAATGATAGGCGAGTACCTCTTGAACCAATGTGGATGTCGAATTTGGAAATATTCCGACTAGTCAAGATAAAGGTACGAGAGTGCTTCTCGAAATAATGCTGCTGTTGGATTTGGAAATATTACGACTACTCCCTGGAATGTTTTGCAAGAGATTCTAGAACTATTGGGACTGTCGGACTGGCAAATATTTCCTCTAGTCGTGGAAAGTTATGCGAGTGCCTTTCGAGCAAATGCGGCTTTCAGTCTATGAAATTTTCCGACTAGTCGAGGAAACTTTATTGGAGTGCCACTCGAATTAAAGCGAATATCTGATTTCGAACTATTCACACTAGTAGAGGGATAGTTAAGCGAGTGACTTGTAAAGCAATGCGACTGTCTAGCTCGGAAATAACAAGATGATAGAAATATATGTTAGGACCTATCGAATAAATGCGGCTGTCGGAATTGGAAATATTAGCACTAGTAGAGGGTAATATACGCGAGCGCCTCCTGGACGGAGACTACTGTCAGATGTAGATTATTCCGACTAGTCAGTGAAAGATATGCATGCGCTTTTTGAACCAATACGTCTTTCGGAATTGGAAATATTCCGATTAGTCGAGGGAAAGTTATGCGAGGGCCTATCAAACCTATATGGCAGTCGGACTTGGAGGCATTCCAACTATCCCAATGAAATTTATATGAGTGCCACTTGAAACATAGAGACTATCGGTCTTGGTAATATTCCGACTAGTCGAAAGAAAGTTATGCGAGTGATTAGTGTACAAATGCGACTGTGGGACTTGGAAATAATCCGACTAGACGAAAGAAAGTTATACGACTGCCTCTCAATCCAATGCGCCTGTCGGACGTGGAAATTTTCCAACTAATTGGAAGAAGGTTATATGAGTGCCACTCGAAAAAACGACTGTCGGACTTGGAAATATTCCAACTAGACGATGGAAAGTTATTCAGGTGCCTGTCAAAACATTACGACTCTCGGGAATAGAAATTTTCCGACTAGTCATAGGAGACTTTCGCGACAGCCACTCGAACAAAAGAGACTGGCGGACTTGGAATCATTCCGACTAGTCGCCGGGAAGCTACACGAGTGTCTTGTGAACTAAAGCGACTATCATAATAGGAGATATTCCATCGAATCAAGGAAAAGATATGCGAGTTACACTAAAACCAATGCGGTGGACGGACTTGGAAATGTCCCGATTAGTCGAAGGAAAGTTATATGAGTGTCTTGTAATACAATGCGACTGTCGGTCCTGAAAATATTCCGGCTAGTCGAGGGAGAGTTATGCGAGTGCCTCTCGAACCGCAGCGGACTTAGATATATTCCAACTAGTCGAGAGATGTTATGCGAATAACTTGTGAATCCATGCCTCTCTATGACTTTGAAATATCTTGACTAGTCGAGGGAGATTTATGCGAGGGTCTAGTCAAAGAAATGCGGCTGTCTGACTTAGGAATATTTCAACTGGTCAAGGGAAAGTTATTCGATTAATTGTAGAACTTATCTGACGGTCGGATATGGAAATTTTTCAACTGTCAGGGAAAGTTATGCGAGTAACTTTCGAACAAGTGAGTCTATCTGAATTAGAAAAATTCCGACTACACGAGGGAAATTTATCCGTGATATTCAGGAACCAATGCGAAGGTCGGTCTTGAAAATATCTCGAATAGTGGAGGTAAAGTTATGCGAGATCCTCTGGAACCAATGGGTCTGTCGGTCTTGGAAATATTCAGACTTATTGGGGACAGTTATGCAAGTGTTTCTAGAACGCATGCGGCTGCCTGATTTCGAAAAATTGAGTCTAGTCGAGGGAAAGTTATTTCAGTGCCTCTCGAACAAATGCGGCAGACGGAATTAGAAATATTACGACCAGTAATGGAAAAGTTATGCGATTCCCTCTCGATTCTATTCAACTGTTGAACTTGGAAATATTCTCACTAGTTGGGGAAAGTTATGCGAGTGCCTCTCGAATTAAGCCAGTCAACAGACTTGGAAGTATTACGTCTAGTCGAGGATATGTTATGCGAGTGCCTCTTGAAACAATTCGGCTGATGAATTTGCAAATATTCCGACTACTCGGGGAAGTTGTGAAAGTGCCTCTCGTACAAATGCAGCACAGCTGGAAATGGAAATATTCCGATTAGACGGCGAAATTCATGAGAGATTCCATCGAAAAAATGTGGCTGCATGAAATGGAAATATTCAGACTAGACGGTGAAATTTAAGCGAGTGACTAGTAAACCAATGCAACTGTGGGGCTTGGAAATATTCCGATCAGTCGGAAAAACTTATGTGTGTGCATCTCGAACTATTGCAGCCTCCAGAGTTGGATATATTCCGATTAGTAGAGCAAATGTTATGCGAGTGCCACACGAACCAAAGCGGATGTCGGATTTATGAATATTCCGATTAGTCGAAGGAAAGTTATGTGAGTTATTCTTGAAACAATGGGACGGTCGGATTTGGAAATAATACGACTAGTCGTTGATAAGATATGAGAGTGCCAATCGAACAAATGTGACTGTCGGAATTTGCAAATATTCCGGTAAACCTTGGGATTTTTATGCGAATGCCTCTCATACTAATGCGATTGATGGACATAGAAATATTTCAACTAAACGAGGGAAAATTTTGAGAGTTTTTCTCGAACCAATGCGACCGTCGTTATAGGAAATATTTCGAACATACGAGGGAAAGTTTTGCAAGTGCCTCTCACTAAAATGCGAAGGTCGGATTTGGAAATATACCGACTAGTCGAGGGAAAGTTATTCGTGTGCCTGTCGAAACAATGCGACCGCCAGACTTAGATATATTCCAACCAGACGAGAGATAGTTATTAGAGTGCCTCACGAAACTATGAGAAAGACAGACTTGGAAATATTCCTTCTAAACGATGGAAATTTTATGCGAATTTTTTTGGAACCAAAGCGACTGTAGGTCTCAGAAGATTTCAGATTCGTCGAGAGAAAGATATGCGAGTATCCTTCGAAAAAACTGCGACTGTCTAACTAGGAATTATTCCGAATAGACGAAGTAATGTTATGCGAGGTCCTCTCAAAACAATGCGATTTTCGGACCTAGATATATTTCAAATACTAGAGTGAAACAAATGCGAGTGTCTCTCGAGCCAATGCGATTTAGAAATATTCCGACTAGACAATGGAAAGCTATGCTAGTGACCTATGAACCAAAGCGACATTCGGACTTCGTAATACTCCGACAAATCGAGGGTACGTTGTGCGAGTGTCTCTCAAACCAATGCGACAGTCGGACCTAGAAATATTGCCATTAATCAAGGAAAAATAGTGCGAGAATCTGAACAACAAATGCGACTGTCGCACATGGACATATTCCGACTAGTCGAGGGAATGTTATGCGAGTGCCATTTGAAAGTTGCAACAGTCGGTCTTAGATATGTTCCGACTAGTAGAGGGAAAATTATGCGTTTAACTCCATCACCACATTCTCCCAAATAAGCTGCTATTCTTCGATTTCCATCTCATCCTATGCAACGAGTGCCGAGTCCCGTGGTACCGTGAGTGGACTTCCCCGTCCTTCACCATGAGTACGGCCGGCATGAACGTGATGATGCGTTACGGCGAGAATGTTGATCGTGGCTAAATAGCTCACCCTGTCTCGCCGGCAGGAGTTGTGGGTTTTTCCGAATCTGGTTTCTTCGTAGTGGTGGTTGCTGTTTGTAGGTAGTCCCGTAGCATATGCCTAATGGGCGAGGTAGCATAGCTACAGGCACCCTTGAGGTGTCCACCTTTACAATATACTGTTGTAGTAGGTACTATTTCGCCATGTTGAAGGAAAGTTGTGCTAGTGTCTCGAAATCCAATACAACTATCGAGCTTAGAATAAGTCTTACTAATCGAGGGAAAGTTATGCGAGTGACTTGTGAACCAAACAATTGTCGGATCTGGAAGTATTCCGACTAGTCGAGGGAACATTGTCCGAGTGCTTTCGAACCATTGCGGCTGTCGGACCTGGAATTATTCCGACCAGTTTAGGGAAAGATATGCGAGTTCTTCTCGATCCAATGCTGCTGCCGTACCTGGAAATATTCAAACTGGACTGTAGAAATTATGCGGGTGCCTCTCGGACAAATGCGACTGTCAGACTTAGAAATATTACGACAATCCGTGAGAAAAATATGCGAGTGCCACTCTTAACAAATCGACTGTTGGACTTGGTAATGTTCCGACTAGTCGAAAAAAAGTTATGCAACTGCACCAGAAACCAAAACGACTGTAGGATTAGAAAATTTCCGACTAATCAACGAAACGTTATGCGAGTGCCTCTCGAAACAATACGGCTGACGTACTTGGAAATATTTCACCTAGTCCAGAAAAAGTTATGAGGCCCTTGTATCAGTACGACTTTCGGAGTAGATACTATTCCGCCTAGACGAAGGAAAGTTATGTGATTTCTACTGGAACCAATGCCGCTGTCGGTCTTGGAAATATTCCAACTAGTGGAGGGAAAGTTTTGCGAGTGCCTCTGGAAAATATGCGGATGGCGGACTTGGAAATATTCCCACTAGTTGAAGGAGACTTATGGGAGTGAAACTCGCATCAATGCGACTGCCCGGCTGTGAAATATCACGCCTAATCGAGGGAAAGTTGTACGAGTTCTTCTCGTAGCAAAGCGTCAGTCGGACATGGTAATAATCTGACATCTCGAGGAAAAGTTATGCGAGTGTCTTGTGAGCTTATATTAATGACGTGCTAGGAAATATTAAGACTAGTAGACGGAATGTTATGCGAGTTCCTTTGGGAGCTATACGATTCTCGGTCTGGATACTATTCCGCCTAGTTATGGGAATGATACGAGAGTGCCTGTCAAACCGATGCGGCTGTCAGACTTGGAAATATTGCGACTAGTCGATGGAAAGTTATTCCAGTACCTCTCGAACCAATGCATCTGTCAGACTTCGAAAGATACACACTAGTCGAGTGAAAGTCATGCGAGTAACATTCGATCCAATGCGATTGTCAGACTTGGAAATAATCCGAATGGTATATAGACAGCTATGCGAGTGACATGTGAATCAATGCGACTGTCAGGCAAGGAAATATACCGACTAGTCGAGGGAAAGTTATACGAGTGCGTCTCGAAACAATGTGGCTACCTGACATGGAAAAATTCCAACTGCTCCGCGGAAAGTTATAAGAGTACCTCTTGGACCAAAGCGACTGTCGGGATGGGAAATATTACGACGAGTCTAAGGAAACTTATGCTACTGCCACTCGAACCAAAGCGACTGGCGAACGTGGATTCATTCCGACTAATAGAGGGGAAGTTATTCGATAGATTTGTGTACCAAAGCGACTGTCGGAATTGGAAATACCCCGACTGGTCGTGGGAAAATTATGCTATCATCATATAAACTGAAATATTCTGGCTAGTCGAGTGAAAGTTATTCAGGTTCCTTTCAAACCAATGCGGATGTAGGACTAGGAAATGATCCAGCTATTCAGGACAATTTATACGAGTGTTTCTCGAACCAATGCGGCGGTCAAACTTGAAAATATTTCGACAAGTCGAAGGAGAGTTTAGCGAGTGTTTCTCGAAACAAAACGTCTTTCGGTCTACGAACTATTCAGCATAGTCGAAGGAAAGTTATGCGAGTGACTTCAGAACCAATACAACTGTCGGGTATGTAAAAATTCCGTCTAGTCGAGGGTTAGTTGTGCGAGTGACTTCAGAACCAATACGACTGTCGGGCATATAAAAATTCCGTCTAGGTGAGGGTTAGTTATGCGAGTGACTTCAGAACCAATACAACTGTCGGGTATGTAAAAATTCCGTCTAGTCAAGGGTTAGTTGTGCGAGTGACTTCAGAACCAATACGATTGTCCGGCATGTAAAAAATCCATCAAGTCGAGGGTTAGTTATGCGAGAGCCTCTCAAATAAACGCGGCTGCCGGATTTGGAAAATTCTGGCTAGTCGAGGGAAAGTTTTGCGGGTGCCTCTCAAACCAATGCCGCAATAGGACTTGGAAATATTCCGACTAGTCAGGGAAAGTTTTTTGATTGCCTAATAAAACAATGCGACTGTCAGGCATGGAAATATTCAGCATAGTCGGGGGAATTTTATGTGAGTACTAATCGATCCAAAGCGGATGTAGAACTTGGAAATATCCAGATTATTCGAGGGAAAGTTAGGGGGAGTGATTCTTGAATCAATGTAGATGTAAGCCTCAAAAATAGTCCGAATAGTCGAGAGAAAATTTATATGAGTGCCACTAGAACCGAATCGAATGTCGAACTTGGAAACATTCCGACTAGCCGGAAAAGTTATACGAGTGCTTTTCGAACGAATACGGCTATCGTTCTTGGAAACATTCCGACAAATCTAGGAAAATTATGCGAGAGCCTAGCCAACCAATGCGGCTGTCGTACTTGGCAATATTACGACTAGTCAAGAGAAAGTTATGCGGGTGGGTCTAGACACATTACGAAATACGGAATTAGAAATATTCTGACTTGTCAAATGAAACTAATGTGACTGCTACTAGAACCGAAGTGACTGGCGGTCGTGGAGCCATTCCGACTAGTAGGCGAAAGTTATGATAGTGACTCTCGAACAATTGTGACTGTCGGACTTGGAAATATTCCGTATAGCCGTGTGATAGTTACGTGATTGGCTCTCGAGCCGTAGCGGATGTCGAACTTAGAGTATTCCGACTAGTCGAGGGAAAGTTATGTGAGTAACTTGTCAAAAAGTAAGACTGTCTTACTTGAAAATATACGGACTAAACGAGGGAGCGTTATGCAAGTGTCTTGGGAATCAATGCGACTGTCAGACATGGAAATATTCCAAATGGTCGAGGAAAAGAAATGTGAGTGGTTTTAGAACTAATACCACGGTCGGATTTGGAAATATTCCGATTAGTCGAGGGAAAGTTATGCAAGTGACTCCAGAACCAATGCGTCTGTCGGACTTGGAAGTATTACGTCTAATCGAGGGAATGTTATTCTAGTAGTTATAGATCAAATGCGATGGTCGGAATAGGAAATATTCCCACAAGTCGGAGAAAGTAATGCAAGTGTTTCTCGAACAAATGCGGCTTTAGGACTAAGGAATATTCCGACTAGTCTAGGGAACTTTGTGCGATTGTCCCTAGAACAAAAGCGAATGTCGTACTTGGAATCTTTCTGATTTAGCGAGAAAACGTTATTCGAGTGACTTGTGAACAAAAGCATCTGTTAGAATTGGGAATTTTTTCAGTGGTTGATGGTATGTTATGCTAGTGCCTCTCGAACCATTGCAGCTGTCAGACATGGAAATATTACTACTAAACGAGGGAAATATTCCGAATCATCGAGAGAAAGTTATGTGTGTGCCTTTCGACCCAATACGACAGCCGGATTTGAAAATATTCCAGCTCTTCGGGGGTAAGTTATGCGAGTGCTTCTAGGACCAATAGGACTGTCGGAATTGAAATAATTCCACTAGTCTGGATAAACTTATGCGAGTGATACTCGAACTAATTCGGCTGTCGAACTTGGAATTATATCGACAAGACGATGGAAAGTTATGCGAGTGAAACAGGAACCACTGCACCTGCCGTACATGTAAATATCCCGTCTTTTCGAGGGAAAGTTGTGCGAGTGCATATCGAAACAATTCGGATGTCGTACTTGGAAGAATATCGACTAGTAACGTGAAAGTAATGCGAGTGACTAAGAACCCAATACCATTGTCGGACTAGGAAATAATCCGTCTAGTCGAGGGAAATTTATACGGTAGCTGTCGAACCAATGCAGCTGTCAATCTTAGAAATATTCCGACTAGTCGAGAGAAAATTATTCGAATATCACATGGACCATTACGACTGGGGTACATGGAAATAACACGCCTAATCGAAAGATAGTTATGCGAGTGCCTCTCGAAACAATGCGGCCGTCGCAATTGGAAGTATTCAAACTGATCTATAGAAAGTTATGTTACTGGTTAACGGAACAATACGATTGTCTAAATTATAAATATTCTGACTAGTCAAGGAAGCGTTATGACAGTACTAGTCAAACTAAAGCCACTCAAACTAAAAGAACTTGGAAGGTTACCTACAAATCGAGGGAGAGTTAGGCGAGTGACTTGTGAACCAATGGGACTGTCAGACTTGGAAATAATCCGACTAGTCGAGGGAAAGTTATGCGATTGGCTCTCGAAACAATGCGGCTGTCAATCATGGGAGTATTCCGACTAATTGAAAGAAAGTTGTGCGAGTGCCACTCGAACCAATGCGACTGTCGGACTTGGAATTAACCCTACTAGTAAAGAGAAAGCAATGCGCGTGACTTGTGAATCAACGTGAATGTCAGAATGGGAAATATCCCGACAAGTAAAGAGAGAGCTATACTAGTGATTTGTGAACCAATGCGGCTGCTGGTCTGGAAAACATTCCGACTAGACGAAGGAAAGTTATGATATTGTAGCTCGGACCAGTACGACTGTCGGACTAAATAGTATTCCGCCTGGTAGAAGGAAAGTTATGCGAGTGTCTTTCAAACCAATGCGGCTGCGGGACTCTGAAATATTCGTACTGGTCCGGGGAAGATTATACAAGTACATCTCGGATTAATGCGACTGTGGAACTTGGAAATAACCCCCCTAATCGAAAGGTAGTTATGCGAGTACCGCTCGAAACAGTGCGGCTGTCGAAATTGGAAGTATTCCAACTGGTAAATAGAAAGTTATGTGAATGGTTAACGGAACAATACGATTGTCGGAATGAGAAATATTCGGTGTAGTCAAGGGAATCTTATGAGAGTGCCACTCAAATTAGGGCCAATCAAATTAAAGCCACTCAAACAATGAGGACTTGGAAAGATACTTTCATTTCGGAGGAGAGTTTTGCGAATGATTTGAGAATCAATGCACCTGCCGAATTTACTAATAGTTCTACTAGTCGAGGAAATGTTATGTTAGTGCTTCTCAAACAAATAGGACTTTCGTACATAGTCATATTCCGACTAGACGAAGGATATTTATGCGAGTTACATATCAACCAATGTGACTGTCATTCTTGAAAATATCCCGATTAGTCAAATTTGAGTTATCTTGGGAACCAATGCGACTGTTGGACTTAAAAATATTCCGACCGGTCCAGGAAAAGTTATGCAAATTGTTTTCGAAACAATGCGTCTGTCTTTCTTAGAAATATTCCGATTAGTCAAGTGAAAGTAATGCGTGTGAATCCGCACCCTATACAACAGTCGGCCTTGGAAATATTCTAACTTGACAATAGAAAGTTTTTCGACTGAATAACATAACGATACATTTGTCGGACTGAGAAATGTTCTGACTAGTCAAGGAGAACTTATGACAGTGCCACTCAAACTAAAACGACTGTCGAACTTGGAAAAATACCTACAATTCGAGGGAGAATAATGTGAGTGACTTGCGAACCAATGCGACAGACAGATTTGGAAATATTCCAACTAGTTGAGGGAAAGTTATGCGATAACATCTCGAACCTATGTAGCTGTCAGACTTGGAAATATTCCGAATAGTCGAGTGAAAGTTATGCGAGTCCACCTCAATCAATGTGGCTGTCGGAATTGGAAATATTCCAACATGTCGAGGAAGACTTGAACGAGATATATTGAACCAAGTCGACTGTCGAACATGGAAATATTCCAACTTCTCTGGGGAAATTTGTGCAGTGCCTCTCAAACCAATTAGACTGTCGAAATTGGAATATCCCGACAAGTAAGGAGGGAGCTAAACGAGTGACTTGTGAATTAATGAGACTGTCGTGTTAGTAAATATACCGACTAGTCGAGGGAATATTATGCGAGTGCCTCTCATTTCAATGCGGCTGTCGGACTTGGAAATATAAGGAGTAGTCAAGGTAATGTTATATGAGTGACTCTGGAAGCAAAGTGGCTGTTGAACTTGCAAATATTCCGACTAGTCGAAGGAAAGATATGCAAGTGCTTCTCGATCATATATGACTATCGGACTTAGACATATTACGACTACTCAAGAGAAAATTATGCGATTAAACTTCTGCCATCGGCTGCTTTCGCTTTTGGGAGTACCAATAGGTCGGAGCAAATCTATCGTTTCGCGATTACTTTTCCGTACAGGATATAAAGTTTATATACAGAATTTTTTGATACTGATTTATTGTGTTTAATACTACTAATAATACGTAAGGATACAAAATTTTTAAACTGAAAATGTCCACGCTACGTGGACATCGAATTCTACGACGATTTAGATATCTCCCCGCTACGGGGAGACAGATTTCTACGATGATTTAGATATGTCCTCATTACAAGGACACCAACGGCAAAGAGTTAACTTATTAACCAGTACGACAGTCTGACTTGGAAATATCCCGAATAGTCGAGGGAGAGAATTGCGAATGATATGTAAACCGATGGAAGTGTCGATCGAGGAAATATTTTGACTAGTCGAGGAAAACTTATCCGAGTAGTCATCCGACCAATTTGGCTGGCGGACTTAGATATATTCCAACTAGTGGATGGAATGTTATATGAGCGCCTCTCATGAGGGCTGTCGAACTTTGATATATTCGTACTGGTCCGGAAAAGGTTGTGCAAGTGCATCTCGGACCAATGCGATCGTCGGACTTGGAAATATTCTATCAAATCGAGGAAAAGTTATGCGAGTGACTTGTGAGCCAATGCGAACGTCGGGCTTGGAAATATTCACTCTAGTAGAGGGACAGTTACGCGATTGCCTCTGGAACCAATGTGGATGACAAACTTGGAATTATTCCAACTAGTCGGAAGAAATTTGTGAAAGTCTCTCTCGGAACAAAACAGTAGCCGAACTTGAAAATATCCCGCCAAGTCGAAGGAAAGTTATGTGAGTGCCTCTTGGAACAATGCAGCTGTTGGATTAGGAAACACTCTGACTAGTCGAGTGGAAATTATGAGAGTGTGTAACGACCTATAGTTTGGCTGATTTCTAAATTACCCGAATAGTCGATAGAAGGTTTTACAACTGCCTCTGGAACCAATGCGAATGTCGGTCTCGGAAATATTCCAAAATTTCGGGGGAAAGTTATGTGAGTATCTCTCGAACCAATGCGGCTGTGGAACATGAAAATATTCCGACTAGTCTAAGGTAAGTTGCTCGAGTATTCCGGACAAATACTACGGTCAGAATTGGAAATTTACCGACTAGTTTAGAGTAATTTATGTGATTGCCATTCGAACAAATGCGACAGTCAGGCTTGGAACTATTCCGACTAGAAGATTGAGAGTTATACGAATGAATTGTGAATCAATGCTATTTTCGAACTTGGAAATATACCGACTATTCTGGGAATAGTTTTGTGTCGAATCGAAGCGATGTGGATGTCAGAGTTGGAAATACTCCGATTAATCTAGTGAAAATTATAAGTGTGACTCCCGACCTATTACGATAGTTGGATTTGAAAGTAACCCGACTAATCGAGCGAAGATAATGCAATTGCTTCTGGAAACAATGTGGATGTCAGAATTGGAAATTTTACAACTACTCGGGTGGAATTTATGCAAGTGCCTCTCGGAATAATACTGCTGTCGGACTAGAAAATATTTGGCCTATTCGAGGGAAAGTTGGATGATTGACTCTGGAACAAATGCAGTGTTCGGACATTGAAATATTACGATTAGTCGAGGGAAAGTTATGCAAGTACCTCTCGAACCAATGAGGCTGTCGGTATTGATAATATTTTGACTAGCCGAGGGAATGTTATGCGATTGACTTGTGAGCCAAATCGACTGTCGGTATTGGAAATATTCCGACTAGTAGAAGGAATATTATGCGATTGCCTCACAAACCAAACCGACAGTCGGACTTGGAAAAATCCCGATCAGCCGAGAGAAAGTTATGCAAGTGAGTTTTGAGCCAATGCGAATGACAAGCTTGGATATATTACGACTAGTCGAGGGAAAGTTATGCGAGTGACTCTCGAACTAATACGACTGTCCGGCTTGGAAGCATTCCGTCTAGACAAGAGAAATTTATGCAAGTGTATCTGGAACCAATACGAATGTTGGACTTGGAAATATTCCAACTAGTTTGGGGAAAGTTTTACGAGTATCTTGTGAACAAAAGCGACTGTCGGATTACGAAATATTCCGAGTAGTCGAGGGAAAGTTATAAGATTATCTCTCAAACTAATGCGGTTGTCAGACTTTGAAATAGCCTGACTAGACGAAGGTATGGAAGACGAGTGCCTCTAGGGCTAATACGACTGTCGGAATTAAAAATAATTCGTCTAGTCGAATGAAACTTATTGCGAGATCACCTCGAAACAATGCTACTGTTTATCTTGGTCATATTCCGAATAGTTGAAGTATAGGATTGCGAGTAATTTATAAGCCAATTCGACGGTCTTGCTGGGAAATATTCCAGCTAGTCGAGGAAAATTATGCGAGTGAATCTATAACAAATACTAAGGTCGGACATGGGAAAATCCGAACTTGTGGAGGGAAAATTATGCGAGTGTCTTATGAATCAATGCGGCTGTCGGACTTGGAAATATTCGAATTGGTCAAGGGAAACTTATGCGAGTAATTCTAGAAATAATGCGACGGTCGGACTTGGAAATATTATTACTAGTCGGGGAATGGTATGCAAGTGGTTTCCATACAAATGCGGGTGTCGTTCTAGGAATTATTCCGACTATTCGGGGGAACTTTATGCGATGCCACTCGAACTAAAGCGAATGTCGTACTTGGAATCATTCCGACTAGACGAGGAAATGTTATTCGAGTAACTTGTGAACTAATATGACCCTCGAGCTTTGAAATATTCCGTCTAGGCGATGGAAATTTATGCATGTTATAATGGACCCAATGCGACGGTCGGATATGAAAATATCCCGGCTTGTCGAGGGAAAGTTATGCGAGAGCCTCTCGAACCAATTTGGTTGTTGGGCTTTAAAATATTCCTATTAGTCGGGGAAAGTTATGCGAGTGTCTTGAAAATCAATCCGACTGTCGGGGTTGGAAATGTTCCAACTAGTCGAGAGAAAGTTATGCGGGTGCCTCTTGAACCATTACGTTTGTAGAATTTGGAAATATTACGACTAGTTGTGGAAAATTAGGGGAGTGACTAGTATACCAATGCGACAGTGCGAAACAGAAATTTTCCGACTAGTCGGCGAAAGTTATGCTAATGCCTCTCGAACAAATGCAGCTGATGAACTTGGAGATATTGCGACTTGTCGATGTAAAGTTATACGGGTGATTCGAGAACTAATGCGACGGTCGGACTAGGAAATATTCCGACTAGTTGAGGAAAGTTAGGCGAGTGATTATAGAACGAATGCGGCTGTCTGGATTGAAAATACCCCCACTAGTCGATAGAGAATTAATCGACCGCCTCTCGAACCAATGCGGCATTCGTGCTTGGAAATATTTCTACTGGACGTGAAAATGTTATGCGAGTTACACTAGAACGAATACGGTGGTCGGACTAGGAAACATTCCGATTAGTCGAGGGAAAATTATGCGAGTGACTCTATAACAAATGCGACGGACGGACATGGTAATATCCTAACTAGTCGAGGGAAAGTTATACAAGTTCCTCTCGGACAAATACGACTATCAGGCTTGGAAGAATTCCGTCTAGTCGAGGATAAGTTATTGCGAGTGATTTTGGAACCAATGAAAATGTCCGACTTGGAAATGATCCAACTAGCCGGTGGAATGTTTTGCGCGTGTTTCTCCGACCAATACGATTGTCGGTCTTGGAAAAATTCCGAATAGACGAGAGAAAATTATGCGAATGATTAAAGAACCAAATCGAATGTCGGTCTTGGAAACCTTCCGACTAATCGAGGGAAAGTTATGCATCTCGAACGAATGCGCCTGACGGATTTGGAAATATATCAACTGGATGAAAAAAAGCCATGCGCGTGACTTTTAAGCCAATGTGAATGACGAGTTTGGAAATATTACGAGGAGTCGAAATTTATGCGAGTGGCTCTTGGACCAATACTACTGTTGGACTTGGAAATATTCAGACTAGTCAAGGACATGTTATGCCAGTGCCACTTGAACCAAAGCGTTTGTCGGGCATGGAAATATTCCGACTAGTCGAAAGAAAATTATGCGAGTTACTTAGCAAACAATAGGACGTTCGGACTTGAAAATTCCCAATTAATCAAGGGAAATTTATGCGAGTACCACTCGAACAAATGCACCTGGATTTATTCCGACTAGTCGGGGGAGCGTTATGGGATTGTCTTGCGAACCAATGCGGCTGTCGGACTTGGAAATATTCCGACTAGTCAACTGAATGTTATGCGAGTGTTTCAAGAACTAATGCGACTTCGGAGTTTGAAATATTTCCATCAGTCGGATAATTTTATACGAGTTCTTATCGAACAAATGCAGCTATCGATATTGGAATTATTCCGACTAGTAAGGGGAATGTTATGCGAGTAATATTGGAACTAATGCGATTGTCGGTCTTCGAACTATCCTGTTTCGTCGAGGGAAATAAATGCGAGTGATAATCGTGCCTAATGCAGTTGTCGGACTTGGAAATATTCCAACTTGACGAAGGAAAATTAAGTTAGTGCCTTTGGAACTAATGCGACTGTAGGACCCAGAAATATTCTTCCTAGACGAGAGAAAGTTAGGAGAGCGTCAATCGAACCAATGCAACTGTCGAACTTGGAAATACTCCGATAAGTCCAGGGATAGTTATACGAGTGCCTCTCGCAATATCGCACCTACTAATGCTCCGTCTAATCGACGGAATGTTGAGCGAGAACATCTCGGACGAAAACGACTATTGGAATTAGAAATAGTACGACTAATCGATGGAAATCTATACGAGTGGCTTGAGAACCAATGCGAGTGTCGGATTTGAAAATATTCCTACTTGGCGATGGATAATTATTTGAGTACCTCTCGATCAAATAAGAGTTTCGGACCAGCAAACATTCCCACTTTTCGAGGGATAGTTGTGAGAGTATCCCTCGAGCAAATACAACCGGCGATCCTAGAAATATTCGGATTAGCCGAGGGAAAGTTATGAGAGTTCATCTCGAACTAATGCGACTATTGGGCTTGAAAGAATTCCGACTAGTCGAGGGAAAGTTATAAGAGTGCCTCTCGAACCAATGCGAATATCTCTCCTAGAAATATTCCGAATGGTCGAGAGAATGTTATAAGATTGCCACTGGAATAATTGCGACTTTTAGAGTTGAAAATATTGTGACTAGTCGCGGGTTAGTTGTACGAGTGCGTCTCGAATGAATGGAACTGTTGGTCTTAGAAACATTCCTACTAGTCGAGGAAAAGAAAAGAGAGTGCCACTCGAACCAATGCGAATGTCGGACTTGGAAATATCCCGATTAGACGAAGGAAAGTTATGTGAGTGACATTCGAACAAATGCGGCTGTCGATCTAGGAAATATTTCCATTAGTCGGAGGAACTCTGTGCGAGTGTAACTCAACCCATAGCGTATGTCAAACATGGAATCATTCCGACTAGATGACGAAATCTTATTCGAGTAAATTGTGAACTAAAGCGACTCTCGGTTTTGGAAATATTCCCATTGGAGGAAGGCATGCTATGCGAGTGCCTCATGAACCATTATGGATTACGAACTCGGAAATATTTTGTCACTCGAGTGAAAATTATGCGAGTGACTCAAGAACCTATACGACGGTCAGACTTGGAAATATTCCGCCTAGTCATGGGAAAATTATGCGATTGTCTTGTAAACCAATCCGACTGTCGGGCTTGAAAATGTTCCGATTAGTCGAGGAAAAGTTATGCGAGTGTCTCTAGAACCAATGCGACGATCGGACATGGAAGTATCACGACTAGTCGAGGGAATGTTATGCGAATGTCTTTTCAACCAAAGCGACTGTCGATATCGAGAATATTCCCATTGGTCGAGGGATTTTTTTCGAGTGTATCTCGAACCATTGCAAATGGCGGGCTTGGAACCATTTCGATTATTAGAGGGAAAGTTATGCGAGTGGATTTCAAACAAATGCAGCTATCGGACTAGGAAATATTTCGACTAGTCGGGAAAAGTTATGCGAGTACCTCTCGAGCAAATCCGGATGTCAGCATTGGAACTATTCCATTGAATTGGGGTAAGTAGTGTGATTACCTACCTACCCTGGATCCAATGCGACGGTCGGACTTGAAACTTAACAGATTAGTCGAGGGAAAGTTATGAGAGTGCCTCTCGAACCAATGCGGCTGACGGACTTCGGAATATTCCGACTATCCTAAGGAAAGTTTGCGATTTCCAATCGAAACAATGCAGCTTACGTACTTGGAAATATTACGAATATACGAGGGAATGTTATGAGAGTGATTCTATTACAAATACGACCGTCAGACCTAGTAATATTTCCATTAGTAGGGGAAATTTATTCCAGTGACTCTCAAAAAAATACAGCTGTTGGACTAGAAAATATTCCGACTTGTCGGGGGAATTTTATGCGAGTACCATTCAAACAAAAGCGAATGTCGAACTTGGAATCATTTCGACCAGACGAGGATACGTTATTCGATTGTCTTGTGAACCAAAGAGATTGTCGGTATAGAGAATATTCCCAGGTTCCGAAGGAATGTTATCGATTTTCACTCTCGATCCAATGCAGATGTCGGACTTGGAATCATTCCGACAATTAGTGGATAAGTTATGCGAGTAGTTTATGAATCAATGGGACTGCCAGGCTCGGAAATAGTACGATTAGACGAGGGAATGTTATGCGAGTGCTACTCGAATCAATGCAGATGTCGGACTTGGAAATATTCAGACTAGACGAGGGAAACATATGTGTGTGCTACACGAACGAATGTGAATGTCGGACTTGCAACTATTATGACTAATCGTGGGAATGCTATACGAGATATATTGTATCCAATGCGGCGGTCGGACTTGGAAATATCATAAATAGTCGAGAAAAAGTTATGTAAGTGACGCTAGAACCAGTGTTACGATCGGATTTGGAGATATCCCGACTAGTTGAGGGAAAGTTACGCGAGTGGCTTTCGTCCAAATGTGGCTGTAGGATTAGGAAATATTTCGACTTGTCGGGGGAACTTTGTGCACGTGCAACATGACCCATAGCACATGTCAAACATGGAAGCATTCTGACTGCACGACGAAACCTAATTCGACTGTATTGCGAACTAAAGCGACTGTCGATATTGTGAATATTCTTATTGATGGAGGGAATGATATGCAAGTGCCTCGCAAACCATTGCAAACGTCGGTCTTGGAAATATTCCTACTAGTCAAAGGAAGGTTATGCGAGAGCTTCTCAAACAAATGCAGTTGTCGGTCTTGAATACATTGCGACTAGTCGACGGAAAGTTATGCGAGAGCTTCTCGATTCAATGAGTCTGACCAACTTCGAAATAATCCGACTAATCGTGGCAAATTATGAGGGTGTTTCACGAACAAATACTGCAGTCGGTATTGAAACTATTCTGACGAGTTGGTGTAAGTTATGCGAGTTACTCTGGAAACAATGCGACGGTCAAACTTAGAAATATACCCAATAGTCTAGGGAAAATTATGCGAGTAACTCTCGAACAAAAGCAGCTGACGGATTTGGGAATATTCCGGCACGCCGAAGGATAGTTATGCGATAGTTATGCGAATTATACTCGAACCAATGAAGCTTTCGTAATTGGAAATATTACAATTAGTCGTGGGAAAATTGTGGCGTTACTTGCGACTCAATGCGACTGTCTAACTTTGAAATATCCCTACTAGTCGAGGGAGAGTTATGCTAGTAGTTTGTAAACCATTGAGGCTGTCGGACTTGGAAATATTCCGACTAGTCAAGGGAAAGTTAAGCGGGTGTCACTCGAAACTTTACGACTATCGGAATTAGAAATATTCCGACTAGCCAAGGGAAACGTGATCGTCTGCCATTAAAACCATAGCGACGGACTTGGAAATATCCCGATAACTAGAAGGTTAATTATGCGAGTGATTCGCGAACCAATGCACCTGTTGGACTTGGAAATAATACCACTAGTCGGAGGAAAGATGTGCGTGTGATTTTAGAAATAATGCGATGGTCGCATTTGGAAATCTCCCGACTAGTCGGGGGAATGTTATACAAGTATCTTGTAAACTAATGCGAATGTCGAGTATCGAAATATTCCTTCAAGCAGGCCAAAGTTATGTGAGTGCCGCTGGAAAATATGTATCTGTTGGACTTGGAAATATTCCGACTAGACGAAGGAAAGTTATGCGAGTTCCTCTCGAAACAATGCAGCTTTCATACTTTGAAATATTACGACTAGTCGAGGGAGAGTTATGCGAGTGTCTTGTGGACCAATGCGACTGTCGGGCCTGGAAATATTCCGACAAGTCGAAGGAAAGTTATGCGAGAGCCGTTCGAACCAATACGTCTGTCGAATTTGGAAATAATCTGAATAGTCGAGGAAAGTTATACGAGTGAATCTCGAGCAAATGCGTCTGTCGGTCTTGGAATTACTACGACTGTTCGAGGGGATGTTAGGTGAATGACTCTCGAAACAATGCGGCTATTGAACTTGGAAATATTCCGACTTTTCAGAGGAAAGTTATGCAAGTGAATTGTAATCCAATGCGACTGTCGGACTTAGAGACATTCCGACAAGTCGGTCCAAAGTTATGCGTGAGGCTCTCGAAGTAATTCGGCTGTCGAACTTTTAAATATTACAACTAGTCGGGCTAAACTTATGTGAGTGCGTCTCGAAACAAAGAGACTGTCGGCCTTGGAAATATTAGTAATAATCATGGGAAAGGAATGCGCGTCTAATGTGAACCAAGGCGACCGTCGGACTTGGTAATATCCTCCCTAGTCGAGTGGAAGTTACGCGAGTGCCTCTCAAAACACTGCAGCTGTCGGTCTTGGAAATATTCCGACTAGTCAAGGGAAAGTTTTGCGAGTGACCCTCGGACCGATACGACTGTCGGACAAGGAACTATTTTGAGTAATCTAGGGAAAGTTATGCAAGTGCTTCTCGAACAATTACGACTGTCTGACTTGAACATGTTCCGACTAGTTGACGGAATCTTATGCAATTAATTTTGTTAACCATGGTGACTGACTCACTTGGAATGATTCCGACTATTCGATGTATTGTTATGCGACTACCTCTTGAACCAATGCATCTGTCGGACTTGGATATATATTGACTAGTCTATGGATAGCTATACGAGTGAATCTGGAACCTATAGGGCTGTTGGACTTTGATATATTCCGACTATTCGAGGGAAAGTTAAGTGAGTGCATCTTGAAACAATACGCCTGCAAAGTTATGCTTGTACCTCTCGAAACAATGCGGCTGTCGGACTTGGAAATACTTCGAATAGTCGAGGAAAATTATATGATTGCTTCTCGAATCAAAGCAACTGTCACACGTGGAAAAATTCCGAATAGTCGAGGAAAAGTTATATTAATGCCTCTCGAAACATTACGACTCTCGAAATTAGAAATTTTCCGACTAGTCAAAGGAAATATATGCAACTGCGACTCGAGCCAAAGCGACTGACGGACATCGAAGTCTTCCGACTAGTCTAGAGAAAGTTATGCGACTGCGTTTCGAACCAATGCAGCTTTCGTACATTAAAATAATACGACTAGTTGATGGAAATTTATGCTTGTGGCGGAGGCATTCAAGACTGCCGTCCCAGGAGCGAAGATTACTTACCCCCTGCGCACGAGCACCATAAATTTGATAGGACTGGATGCAGTCGCTAATGGGACCATCATTAGGAACGCTCTTCTGGAGGTGAAATTCGGAACAGACCCCAACCTTATTAAGGTAGAAGAGCTCAGGATAGGTAGGGGTAAACTAGGGAAGGCAATTGTCTCGGCGCTGGCGCCTGTCATCCGGGCGGCCCTGGAGAAGGGCAAAATACATGTGGGCTTACAACATTGAGGGTGCATGAACTCAGGTTGCGCCCCCTCATATGCCATCGATGCCTTGCGCGAGGACATGTAGCGGCAATGTTCCCGGCAAAGCCTAGGACAGACCTTTGCTACGTCTGTGGAAAACCGGAACACTTGGCCAAAACATATACGGACATGACAGCGTGTCCGGTTTGTACAGATGCCGGCCGGAAGCCGACCAACCACCGTGCCGGTTCTTGGGAGTGCCCGGTAGTGCCTCCTAGGAAATGGGTGGACAAGGTGTTCGTCAGGGCACCAAATGTCTACCCGGAAACAAAAATAACCCAAAAAGATCCGCATAAGTTCGTCGAAAAAACTGGAAAGAAAACAGTGTGAAGTGACCGAGAAGAGAAATGTACACGAAGACATGGAGGTGGAACAAAGAGTACCGTGCACCTCAATAGGGATAAAAGTAAGAAAACTTTCCAGAGCCAGGAAAAAGAAAAAATAGTGAGTAAATATTGCGGTGCCTGTGCGCTCGAAGAGACGCAAGGAGGGCATTAACTAGGGCCATAGAGGAAGCCAAGAAGAACACATGGAGGGACCTACTGGACTCCATAGATGATGATCCATGGGGCAGACCCTACAAATTGGTCTTAGGAAAACTTAGGTCTTATGCCCCACAAGCAACTAAATCCTTGGAGGATGAGGTACTGGAGAATATCCTCTCTAAATTATTCCAAGGAGGACCGGGAACTGATGAGCCGTAGTAACATGCACCCTCAGAGGTGGCTATCTCTGCGGAGGAGGTATTGGCTGCCGCCAGGAAAGGAGAAGGAAGAAAGGCTTCTGGACTGGATGGAATACCGGGTGTGGTTGTGGGTGCTGCGTCGACACACTGTGGAAATGGGATGGCGCTAATAACCAATAACCAAAATATTAAAATTAATAATAACAAAAATAACAATAGAAACGATAATTATGATAATAGCATTATAAATAATAACGATAAGAACGATAATATTGATAATAACAATAATAATCATAATAATAGTAAAGATAATAACGATAATTATAATAACAATGATAACGATAACAACGATAATAATGATAATATTGATAATATGATCATAAAGGTTATAGAAATAACAATAATAACCATAATAGCGACATTAATGATAATGACGATAATAATAATAATTATAACTACAAAAATATCGATAATAACGATAAAAATAATAATAACAGTAATATCAGTTATAATAATAATATGTACAACGATAATGACGACATTAACGATAATAATAATAGTAGTAATAACAATAATAACGATAATAACGATAAAAATAACAATAATTAAGATAATTATGAAAATAACAACAATAACGATAATTACAATAATAATTATATCGATAATAATAATAGTAACGATAATAACGATAATATCGATAATAATAATAACAATAATAACTACAATAATGTTATTAATAATTGTAATAATAATAATAATTATTATAATAATAACTATAATGACGTACATAACGATAAATATAGTAGTAATAATTACAGTAATAACAATATTAATTATAATAACTATAATAACAATAATAATATTGGTAATACCAACAATAATAATAATTTTAACAATAATAACTATAATAACGATAATAATGATAATAATAATAATAATAATAATACATATTATATCGTTAATAAAGATTATAAAAATAATAATAATAAAATTAATAACGATAATAACGTTAATAACGATAATAATTAAATTAATAATAACGATAATAAGGATAATAATAATAATAATTGTAATAACTATAATAACTATAATATCGTTAATAACGATAATAATAGTAACGATTACGACGATAATAATAATAATAATAACGATAATAAAGATAATTATGATAATAGAGATATTAACAATAATAATAATAACAATATTATCGATAATAACGTTAATAAAGATAATAACGATAATAATAGTATTAATAATGACAATATTAACAATAATAAGGTTAAAAACAACAAGAAAGATAATAATAATAACAATGATAACGGTAATAACGATAATATCGATAATAATATTAATAATAATAATAGTACTAAGAAAGAAAATACCGATAAGAACGAAAATAACAATAGTAACGATAATAACGTTAATAATAGGAATAATGGCAACAATAATAATAGTAATAAAAATAACATTAATAACGTTAATAACAAACAAAATTATAACGATAATAACGATACTAATAATAATCATAATAATGATAATTATAATAACAATAATAACAATAAGAACGGTATTAACGATAATAATAATAAAAATAATAACGAAAATAAAAATAATAATAATAACTATAATAATAATGATAATAAAAATAATAACAATAATGAAAGTAAAAACGATAATAACGATAACAACGATAATAACATTAATAATTACAATAATATAGATAATAATAATAACGATAATAACGATAATAATAAATATAACGATAAAATATTAATGATAACATTTATAACAAAAATAACGATAATAATAATAACGAAAATAATAATCATAACGATAATATCAATAATAACGACAATAATAGTAATAATAATAACGATAATATCAATAATAAAGACAATAATAATAATAATAATATTGATAATAAATATATAAACGTTAATAACGATAATAATAATAATAAAAACGATAAAAACTATAATAACGATAATCATTATAACAATAATAGAGATAATAACGATTATCATGATAACAATAATAGCGATAATAACGATAATTACGATTACAATAGAAATAATAGTAATAAAAATATTAATAACGATTATAACGATAAAACGATAATAACGATAATAATAACGACTATAATTATAATAACGATAATACCTATAACAATAATGAAGTTAATAACGGTAATAACGATAATGACGATAACAACGATAATAATAACAATAATAACGATAATAAGGATAATTATAATAATAATAATATCGATAATAAAAATAATAACGATATTAACTATAATAGCGCAAGTAGTAAATGTAATAATCATAATAATAACAGTAATAAAGTTTATAACGGAGATAAAGGTAATAATGACAATATAATGATGATAGTGATAATAATTATCAAGATAATAACGAAATTAATAATAACAATAAGAACGATAGTAACTATAATAAAGATAATATACGATATAATAATAATAATAATAATAATATCGATAGTAACAATAATAACGATAATAACGATAATTATCGGTAATAATAATATCGATAATAACGATAATAATGATAACAAGACTAAGGATAATTAAGATATAATAATAATAACAATAATTACGATAATAAGGATAATAACAATTATAACAATAATAACTCTAATAACGATAATATCGATAATAACGATTATTACGAAAATAATATTCGTATTAGTAGGAATAATAACAATAAAAACGATCATGAAGTTAATAACGGTCACGATTTAAGGACAATAATTATATAAAATAATAACGATAATAACGATAATAACGATAATAAAGATAAAAACGAATTTAACGGTAATAGCGATAATAATAATAATAATAACAGTAATTATATTAACAATAATTCCGATATAAACGATAATAATAAAAGTGATAATATCAGTAATAACGATAATAACGATAATATAAATAATAATAATAACAATAATAACGATAATAACGATAATAACGATAATAACGAAAATATTAGCGATAATATTGTAAATAACGATAATAACGATAATAAGGATAATAACTATAATAATAATAACAATTATAACGATAATGACGATAATACGGGTCACGATAATAACGATAATAACGTTTATAACGATAATAATAATATTATTAGTAGCAATAATAACAATAATAACGATAATGACGATAATAACGGTCACGATAATAACGATAATATTTATATGATATAATAAAGTTAAAAACGATTATAACGATAATAATTATAATAGGAAAAGTATTCATAAAAATAATAACAATAATATCGATGAGGACGAAATAACGATTACAATAATAACGATAATAACGATTATAACGATAATAAAAATAATTATAATAACAATATATACGATATTAACGATAATAACGAAAAGAATAACGATAATATAAATAATAACGATAATAACGATAACAAAAATAACGATAATAACGATAATAATGGTAAAAATAATAATAAGAATAACGATAATATCGATAATAACGATAAGAATAACAATAATAATAACGATAATAACGATAACAAAAATAACGATAATAACGATAATAATGGTAAAAATAATAATAAGAATAACGATAATATCGATAATAACGATAAGAATAACAATAATAATAACGATAATAATAATAACTATAATTACGATAATAACGATAATAACGATAATAAAGATAATTATAATATCAATAATATCGATATAGACGATAATTATACTAATAACAATATTAAAACTTTTAAAAACAGTTATTACGATAATAACGATAATAATTATAACAATATAAACGATAATATCCTAACGAATATGTCCTCCCTGTAGACAGGGAAGCAGCATCGAGATCGCGTCTCTTCGCTCATTGTGCTAAACAGCGAAGCCTTATACACTTCTTACGAAGATCTGCGATCTCGTTCGTCCACTAGTATGCAGGACGCCTCTGCCGTTTCGTGCACTTCTTTGGCACCGCTATCGTGCAAGCCTTTTGGATGAGCTGCATAGTTGGTGCAGTAATCATCCTGGCTTGTGCTGGTGGTGATAGAGTCGCGGATGCATTTTGAAGGGATCTCCATTCTTCCTCAATGATCGAAGACAGCCTCTCTCGGTCCATTCTTGGAATGTTCCACTAGGGGTGTCGTTTTGCAATTGTCACGACTGGCATCCTATCGAGTACATCGAAGAGAATGTACTGATGGTAGCTCCCGGTATAATCCTCCATTACACGCCAGCTTGATCGCTAGAGAGACGTCCGTGATCGTTTCTCTGTAGAATGGACTACGGATGGTTTGTGTCGAGCCTGTGTTGAGTACTGATAGCTCTAGTCTTAACACCGACTCCATGATTCACACTACTCTGGAGGCCGGTCTAGTCTCCCCCCATTCGAGGGCTTTGGCAATGACGTCTCCAGCCATAATGAGATCCCCTTGCATTTGCCGCAGCGCGAATTCCAAATCGTCCAGTTTAGTCTGGAAGTCGTTTATCCGGTCGTTCGGGGTGTAATATACGCTGACATAAGTCGTCGAGTTGTGTCCCACCCAAACGTATCCGCATTCGGATCCTTGATCCGACACATGTATTTGACGGGAATCTGAGATACACATGGCCGCGGTGCCCAATTCGTCTGCGTACCATACTAAGCCCGCTCTGTCCTAGTATTGTTGGCTGATTAAAACGATATCAGCTAATTTCTCAGAGCAGAGCAGAGCAGAGTCCTATTTCCTCTTGTTGGCTGTTGCATGGGCCTCTTTGAAAGTTTTGCAGGCCCTTGATCCCGCCAAATGCTTCTTAGGTTCAACAACGCTATTGGATCATAAGAACCAAGTCGGTTTCTTGATCTTGCAGTCTTTGATCCTGTGCCCCGTGCCGCCGCAGAAATAGCAGAACTTACTGCAATCAGAGCCATTACACGTGGCGCTATAGTGACCAAAGTTGAGACAGCGGTAGTATCTACTCACTTCTGCTCTTCGCCTGACCCTGCAACTGACGATGCCGACCAGCACTCGGCCGACCTTTAAAAGCTTCGCAGCTGCTTTCTCTTCTTGTCCGAGGAGGGCCAGGCGTTATTGTCTCGCGTTGGGGTTCGTCAATTTAACCTCTAGATTCCCCGCGTAGTCTGGCAGGGTCCTCTTTAGGGCCACCTCGACTTCCACCACCAATGTGTAGCAATCGCAATCCCGTATCTCCAGCGTACCTCTAGGGACCAGTTCCGTGATGCAGCTCGCTTTTCCAATTACCTTCCTCAGGTTTTATGCGAATGAGGCCCTGATATGCGCAGTAGTCTTCTTAATTTCGAGGAGAACCCCTCCAATTCTAGTCTGCCGGAACGATCTAACGTCTACCCCTGTTCCACTGGTCTTGAAGTGATGGTGGATGTCTCCGACTACGCCTGCATAAGATTCACCTTGCGCAGGTATCAGGAGGATCGCGTTCGGCCTTGCTCTCTTTCTCGGCCTGTCCTCCGATTTGCTCGGTTTCTTTTTCTCCTGCTGTGGGGGTTTCATCACCTTCGTCGCTGGTTTGTCCTAATTTCATCTCTTCTTAACGACCTCCGTCCACTTGGAGGCTTCGGTCGTAGTCGTCTCTTGCCTTGGTCTTTTGAGGCTTCCTTGAGGCAACTAGGGCGGGCTTGTGGCTACTCATTTAATTGCGCCAGCATCAGTTAGAAGATTTGCTCTAGGGATCTGAGAAATTCGGGCGAGGGTCCTCCCTCGCTTAATAACCATTCTTCGAGATTCATGAATGAACTCGAGGCTGTCTATGATGTCCTTCATTTCAGGGAGCCCTTGCTTAATAGTGTTGTTCACGTTGGGTTGTTTAGTAATAGACGCCTTCATTTTGGCAAGTAGTACTTTCGCTTGAGCGAGTTTATCACTCTCTCCATCTTGTGATATCCCCATCGCAATAATAACGATAATTAAAATAATAGTAATAATAATAATAATAAAAAAAATATTATAATGATAATAACGATAATAACAATAATAACGTTAATAACGATAATATCGATAATAATAATTGCAATAATAACGATAACAACGATAAAGACGATAAAAATGATAATAATAATATCCAAAATAAGGATATTAACGATAACAACGTTAATAAGGGAACAATAATACGATAATAATGATAATGAGGATAATAATAACAATAATGATAACAATAATAACGATAATAAGGATAATAATAATAACAACAATAAAGTTAATAACGATTATAATGAGAATAACGATAATAATATTCAAAATAATAACAATAATTACGATAATAACGATAATAACGATAATAATGATTTTAACGATAATAATAAAAACTGTATCAACGATAGTATCGACAATAACAATAGCAATATTAACGGTAATATTGATAATAATAATAACAATATTAACGATAATATCGATAATAATAATAATAATAATAACAATAATAGCGATAAAACAATAATAACGTTTATAATAATAAAGATAACAAAGAACATAACTACAATAATAATAATAATGAAAATCATAATAAAAACGATTATAATGATAATAAGGATAATAATATTAATATTAATAACAGTATTAACAATAAGGGTCATAACGATATTAATAAAAATAATTATTATAACGATAATAACGATAACAACGTTAATATTGATAACAAAAATAACAATATTAAATATAATATCGATATTAATAATAATAATAATAACAATAATAACGATAATAACGATAATAACGGTAATAATAGTAGTAATAATAACAATAATAACGATAATATCGATAATAATAAAAAAAAAATAATAATAACAATAATAACGATAATAACGATTATAATAATCAAGACGATAACGATAATAGTAATAGTAATAAATACGATAATAACGATATTAACGCTAATAATAATAATAATAATAAAGCTGAAAACAATATTACCGTTAATAACAATAATAAAAATAACAATAATAATAATAATAATAATAACAATTATAATATCGAAAATAACGATAATAACGATGACAACAATAACAATAATAACAATAATAACGAAAATATCGATAATAATAATAAAAATAACAATAGTAACGACAAAAACGATAATAACCATTATAGTAATATAGAAAATAACGATAATAACGATAATTACAATAATAACAATAATAATAATTATGATTATTACGTTTATAGTAATATTAATAATAACGATAAAACGATAATATCGATAATAATAATAACAATATTAGCGATAATATCGATAAATATAATAATAATAATAATAGCAATAACAACGAAAATAACGATAACTATAATTTTCTAGTAATATTAATAAGAACGATAATAACGATATTAACGTTAATACTAATAGTAATAATAACAATAATAACAATAATAACGATAATAGTAATGACGATATTAACGACAATAATAATAATAATCATAACGATAATGACGGTAATACCGATAATAAAAATAATAATAATAAAGATTATAACGATATTAACGATAATATCGACAATAAAGTTAACAATAATTACCATAATAACGACAATAATAATAGTAATATTAACGATAATAACGATAAAAATGATAATAATGGTAATAATAATAATAATGAAGATAAGAACGATATTACTCTTAATAACAACAATAATGATAATAATAATATGAATAATAAAATTAACAACGACAATTACGATAAAAACGATAATAATAATAACGATAATAATGATAATATTAATAAGGTTAATAACGATAATAAAGATAATAACGATAAAAACGATGAGAATAATTATAATAAGAAAGATAATAACGATTATAACGATAATAATAATAATACTTTTAATAGCGATATTAATGATAATAACGATAATTATATTAACGATAATAACGACATTTGTAATGATAATAATAATGATAATAACGATAATAATAATGATAATAACGATGATAATATTAGTAATAATACCAATAATAACAATATTGACGATATTATCCATAATAATTATAATAGTAATAAAAATAATTAAGATAGTAACGATAATAAAGATAATAATAATAATAATAATATATGCAATAACGATATTATCAATAATAACAATAATAATAACAACCAAAATAATGTTAATGTCGATAATAATCATAATAACGATAATAGCAATAATAACGATAATAACGATAATAATGAAAATAAGGGTATTAACTATAATAATAATAATGATATTATAGATAATATCGATAATAATAATAACAATAATAACTATATCAATGATATAAACGATAAAAATAATAACGGTAGCAACGATAATAATAATAATAATACTAAGGACACTAACTATATCAACGATAATAATAATAATAATAATATAGTCAAAATCGATATAATCGATAATAACGATTATAACAATAACAATAATAACGATAATAACGATAATAAATATAACGATAACAACAATAATAGTAATAATAATAATAAAGATACAAACGATAATAACGATATTAATGATAATAATAATAAATATAATGATGATATTAACGATAATAACGGTAATAATAATAATAATTATAACAAAATTAAGAATAACAGCAATGACAACGATGATAATAATAACATTAATTGCGATAATAAAGAAATTAACGTTAATAATAATAATAATAATAACGAGAATAATAATAGTAATTTTAACGATTATATCGATATAAACGATAATAGCAATAGTAACTATAATAATAATAATGATAATAATAACAATAATAACGATAATAAAGTTAATAACGATATTAACGATAATAAAAATAGCGACCATAACTATATTATCGATAATAACAATAACAATAGTAACCATGATATCGATAATAATAATAATAATAACAAGAGTAATGATAAAAACGATAATAACGGTTATAGTAATAAAGAAAATATCGTTAATAACGATAATAAAGATAACAACGACAATAATAATAATACTTATAGCAATTATAATGATAAAAACAATAATAATATTAAAAATACTAAAAATTATACGATATTAACGATAATCGCAATAATAATAGTAGTAATAATAACAATTTACCGATAATAACTATACTAACGATATTGACGATATTAATAATAACGATAATTAAAACAGTTTCAATAATAACAATAACATTATTAACGATAATATCGATAATAATAATAATAAAACAATAATAGTGATAAAAAGGATAATAACGCTTATAACAATAACGATTATAACGATAAACTCAACAATAATAATAATAATAATAACGATAATAACTATAACAATAATAACAATATTAATGATAATAACGAAAATAATATTTATAATAATAACAATAATATAGACAATAACGATAAATACGGGAACAATAGTAGTAATAATAACATTATTAACAATAATAACGATAACATCGACAATAATAATAACAACATTAACAATAACATCGATAATGATAATAATAATAATAACAATAATAACGATAATAACGATAAAGCGATTATAACAATAACGAAAAGAGCAATAATAATAACGGTAATAACACTCATAATAATAATAATAATAATAATAATAATAATAATAATATAGATAACAACGATATTAATGACAATAACGATGAAAATAATAAATATAATTATGTTAATATCGATAATAATAATAAAATTAATAACGCAAATAAAAATAATAAGAATAATAATGTTATTAACAATAACGATAATAACGATTATATCGGTAATAATAATAATAATAATAATATCCATAATAACGATAATAACGATAATAAATGTATTTATAATTATAATAATAGCAATAATAATAACTATAATTACGGTAATAACGATAACAATATTAGTAATAATAACAATAATAATATTAATATCGATATTAACTCCAATAACGATAATAATAATAATAATAATAAAAATAATAAAGGTAATTACAGTATTAAGGGTAACAACGATTAAAACGATAATAATAATAACGATAATTACAAATATATCCATAATAATAATAACAATAATAACGATACCATCGATAATAATAATAATCATAATAACGATAATAACGATAATAACGATAATAACGATAATAATAATAGTACTAATAACAATGATAACAATAATAGCGCTAATGAACATAATAACGATAATATCAATAATAATAATAAGATAATAATGATAATATCGATAATAATAATAATCATAATAATGATAATAACGAAAATGACGATAGTAAAGATAATTGAACTTATATTTATAAAGTTAATAACGATAATAACGACAATTATGATAATAATAAAAACAATTATAACGATAATAACGATAAAAACGATTATAACTATAATAATAATAATAATAAAAATGAAAATATGGACAATAACTATAATAACGATAAAGATAATAATAATAATAGCAAAAATAATCATAAGAATAATGACGATAATAATTATAATAATAATAACAATAATACGATAATTTCGCTATAAGTAATAATAATAATAATGATAATAACGATAATAAAGATAATAATATTAATAATAATATCACCAACTACAATAATAACGATAATAATAATAATAATTTAAATAAATAAAAATTATAACGATAAGGATGATAATTACAATAACAATAATAACAATAATAACTATAATAACGTTAGTAATTATAATTATAAGACCGATAAAAACGATTATTTCGATAATAATAATAATAATAACAATAATAGCAATAATAACGATATTAACGACAATAACAATAATATTAATAGCAATTATAACGACAGTAACGAAATTAACGATAATAACGTTAATAACGAATATTATAATTACAATAATAACGACGTTAACGATAATATCGATAATAACAATAACGTTAATGACAATAGTAATAATAAGAATTGGAAAGATAATAACGATAATAACGATAATAACGATAATAACGATAATAACGATAATAACGATAATAATGACAAAAAAAGCATTGATAATAACGATAATAACGATAATAATAGAAATAATATTGACGTCAGTAACGATAATAATGCATAATAATAATTATGATTATAAGAATAGTAATAATAACAATAATATCGATGATAACGATAATGATGATATTAAAAATAATATTTATAACTATATTAAGGTTAATAACGATTTCATCGATTATAATAACAATAATAACAATACTAACGATAATAACGATAATAGTAATAATACTAATGAAAATTATTTAATACTATATATATAATACTAATATCTGTATTAGCGATAATAACGATGGTAATGATATTAACTATAATAACGATAATAACGAAACTAATATTAATAAGAATAACAATAATAATGATAATGACGATAATAATGATAATAACTATAATAACGATAATAACAATAGAAATAATAGTAATAATAGAGATATTAACGTTATTAACGTTAATAACGATAATTATAATAACAATAATAACGTTAATAACTATAATAAAAATATCTATAACATACGATAACAAAGATTAAAACAATAATAATAATAGTAAAACTAACCAAAACACGGATAATAAGGATAATAATAACAATAATGATAACAATAATAACGATAACAACGATAATAACAATAATAACAATAATAATAATAATAATAATAATAAAGATAATAACCATAGTAATGATAATTCTTTTTTTGATGGTCTGAGAATGCCAAACTTTACGCACTGAACCAGGGATCCTAGAGGAACCCTTTACAATATGGATACCCCGTTAAAGTCCCTGGAGTGTCGGGCTCATCGTTGGAATAGACACTGCCGACTAAACTCATACCCTACATAGTGGCATGGTGAAACCATCCCGGCAACGTCATGTGACATTACTTCGGGATGGCGCCACTACATCATTTCCCATTAATTGGACTCTCTCAATTCGGCTGTACGTGACCAGAACCTGGAGAAACTTTGGTGGCATGTCTATGGGATGACCATCTCATTCTTCTTTATACGTAAGATTGCCCTCATGTAGCAGGCAAACTTGTCCCAATCCTTCTGCACTCGCAGCATTTTCTCCAATATGTTTTCCGGCGAGAAGTCTCCGATCTTCTGCTCCAAGGCAAATCGTTCGGCGCTCCTACGTACACATATGAAGAATGTGTGGTGGGCGTCGTCAACGGTAGAGTCACCATAGGGACAGTTGTCATCTGCTACTATGCTGATCTTTGCGAGGTAGGAGAGGAACAAGCCATGCCCTGTAAGGAATTGGGTGAAGGAGAAATCTAATTCTCCCGTCTCCCGGATTATCCAGTTCTCTAGTCGTCTGATGAGTCGGACAGTCCTTCTGTCCCTAGTTTCCTGCTCCCATCTGCTTTGACAGGTTTCGATGCTGGTAGACCTGGCAATAATATCTATAATAACGATAACAACAGAAACGTTAATAACGATAATAATGATAATAATATTAACAATAATAACGATAATAATAAAAATAATAATAATAATAACGATAATAACGATAATAACGATAATAATAATAATAATAATAATAATAATAATAATAATAATATTAATAATAAAAACGTTAACAATGAAAATAATAATAACAATAATAACGATAATAATGATAATAACGATAATAATGATTACAAAAATAAAAATAATACCGATAATAATAATAATAATAATAATAATCATAATAATAATAATAATAATAATAATAATAATAATAATAATAATAACAATAATAACAATATTGACAGTAAAAACGTTAACAACGATGAAAATAGTAACAATAAAAACGAAAATAATTATATCGATAATAACGATAGTAATAATTATAATAACAATAATAATATAGATAATTATCGTAAAACGATAATGATGATATTAATAATGATAAATATTTAAACGTTAATAATAATAGTAACAATTACAACGATAATTATAATAAGATTTAAGACGATAGTTATGATGATAGCGATAATTACGAAATAATAAAATAATAATAACATTAACAATAATAACGATAGTAATGATTATAACGATAATAACAGTTATAATAACGATATCAACGATAATAATAATTATAATAACGATAATAATGATAAAAATTATATTAACATTAAAAAACATAACAATGAAAACGAAAATAACGATAATAATAATAACAATAATAACAATATTAAGGATTGTAACGATAATAATATTAACAATATTAACTCTAATTGCGATAATATTTATGTAAGTGATAAAAATTACAATATTAATAACAATAATAAAACATAAAAACGATAATAATCATATGGATAAGAACGGTAAACAAAATAATAATAATATCGGTAGTAAGAAGTATAACGATAGAAGTCATTATTATAATAATAATATTAATATCGATAATAACGATAATATAGACAATAACGATAATAATGACGATAATAACGATAATAACGATCTAACAATAATAATAATAATAGTAATAACAATAATAACGATAATAACGATAATAATATTATTATTAATAACACTAATAACTATAATAAAGATAATATCGATTATAGTAATAACAATAATAAATATAATAACGATATTAATAATAATAATAATAACAATAATAACGATAATAATAATTAAAATAATGACGATAAATACGATAATATCGATAATAATTATAACGAAAATATTGACAATAATAAAAATAATAACGATAATATGGATAACTACGATAGCATCGATAATAATAATAACAATAATATCTATAATAACGATAATAACGATAATAATAAAATAATAATAATTATAATAATAATAACAACAAAGGCGTAAATAACAATAATAACGATAATAATAATAATAAAAACAAAGATAATATGGATAATAAGTATGATAATAAAAATAATAATAATAATAACAATAATAATGATAATAACGATAATAATGACAATAAATATTATAATAATAATAATAATAAATATAATAACAATAACATTAATAACCACAGAATCGATAATAAAGATCATAATGATAATAACTAATATAAAAATAATAATAATGATAATGATAATAACAATGATAATAAAACAATAATAACGATAAAAAGGAAAATAACGTTAATAGTTATAAGTATAATATAGATAACAACGATAATAACGATATTAACGATAATAATATGATCGTCAATAAGGATAATTGCGAAAATAACAGTAATAACTATAATAAAGATAATAACAATAATAATAATAATAATAACAATAATAACGAATATAACGGTAATAATAATAAAAATAATAATGATAAAAACGATAAAAAAGTTTATAATAATAATAACAAAAATAAAGTTAATAACGCTAACAATGATAATAACGATATCAAAAAACGATAATAACGATATTAACGATAATAGGAATAATAGAAATAAGAACGATAATAAAGATACGATAAATACGATTACAGTAATAATGATAATATCTATAATTTCAATAATAACGATAATGACGATAATAATAAAAATAATAATAAGAAAATAACGATATTAACGACATAAACAATAATAATGATAATAACAACAATAATAATAATAATAAAAACAATAATAACGATTATAATAATAATAATGAGAAAAGTAATACCGATAATAACGTTATATATATATAACGTTAAAATAATAATAATAACGATAGTTTTGGTAATAACGATGACAACGATATTAATAATAACAATAATAACTACAATACCGATAATAATGAGAATAAGGATAATAACGATAATGACATTAATAATAATAAATATAATAACGAAATTAAAGATAAGAACGATGAGAATTATAATAATAATTATAATAACGAAAATACGAAAATAATCATAAAAATGATTACGATATTTACGTTAATATCGATAATAATAATAACAATATTAACGATAATAACGATATTAAAAATAACGGTAATAACGATAATAAAGATAATAATGAAAAGGATAATTACATTAATGAGAATAAAAACGATAAAAAGATAATAACGACAACATTAATAACAATAAAAATATAATAATAATAATAATAATAATATTAATAATAATAATAATAATAATAATAATAATAATGATGATGATGATGACGATATTAACGATAATAACGATAATAATAATAGTACAACTACAATAATATCAATAATAACTATAATAAAGTTAATTACGACAATAACGATTATAAGAAACACTATAATATCGATTACATCGATAATTATAATAACAATATTAAAGATAATATCGATAATAATAATAACAATATTAACGTTAATGTGGATAATAATAATAATAATACATGTGATAAGAAAAAAACGATAAGAGTGATAGTAAAGATAATAACGATAATAATTATAAAAATAGGAATTACAAAAATAACGATAATAACGATAACAACTATAATTACGATAAAAACGATTATAGTAATAACGATAATAACGATAATAGCAGTAATATTAATAACGATAATAACAATATTTACGATAATAAAAATGATTATAATAAAGATAACAACGATATGAACGATAATGACATTAATAAAATAACAGAATGAACGATAATATCGACAAAAATAATAATAATAATAGATATATTAGACATAATAATGATAGTAACAATAATAATAATTACGACAATAACGTTAATCACTATAATAATAATAATGAAAATAACGATAATAACGATATTAACGATAGTAACGATAATAATTTTAACGATAATTATAATAATTGTAATATCGATAATAACGTTAATAACGATATCAATAATATCGCTAATAACGATAATAAGGATAATAACGATAACAACAGTACCGATAATACCGTTAATAACGATAATAACGATAATAATAACATCAATAATAATGATAATAACGATAATAAATATAACGATAATAATTTTATAAATCATAACAATAATATCGATAATAACGAAAATAACGATAGTAACAACTATAAGGATAATAAGAAAAATATTAATACCTTTAATAACTATACTAACAGTAATAACGTTAATAACGGAAATAATAAGAACAATAATAACGATAATAATGATAATTATAGTAATTCTAATAACGATAATAACGATAATAACGATAATAATAATAATAATAATAACGGTAATACCGATAATAAATATAATAGAAATAATAATAATATTGATAATAACCATATAAGGATAATAAAAATATTAATAATAATAATAATAACGATAATAACATAAGATTGATAATAGCTATACTAATAATAAAATTAATGACGAGTATTACGATAATAATGATAATAAAGCCAATAATGAAAACAATAATAAAGATAATAACGTTAATAATGTTAATGACAGAAATAAAAATTACATAAATAACAATAATAAGGAAAATGGTGATAATAATATTAACAACAATAATGATAATGTCGAAGATAACGTTAATAATAACAGTCATAATAACAATAATAATAATAATAAGTATAAGGACCATAATAACGGTAATAATAATAACAAGAGTAAGGTTAATAATTATAATAGTAATAAAAATACTACTAATATCGATAATAACGATAATATCGATAATAATAATACTATCAATAAGGATAATAACGATATTAACGACAATAATAATAATAATCATATCAATAATAACGATATTAACGATAATGAAGTTAATAACGAAAATAACAACAATTACGATAATAAGGATAATAATAATAAAAATAACAATAGCAACGATAATAACGATAATAATGATAATAACGATAATTATAATTAATAACAAAAATAACGATATTATAAGATAATGACGATATTAATAATAACAAAAATAACGATAATAACAATAATACTATTAATAACGATAACGTTATTGAAGATAATTAAAATTGTAACGGTACTAATAACAATAGCAATGATAATAGTAATAACAATAATACGCTTACAATGATAATAACGGTAATAACGATAATAAAAAGAATAACAATAATAAAAAAACAATAATAAATATAATAAGCATAATAGTGATAATATTAAAGAAAGAATAACGCTAATAACGATAATAATGATAATAGTTATAACAAAAATAACGTTATTAGAGATAACAACGACAATAACCTTAATAATATTATTAATAATAGCAAATTAATAATATTAACAGTAAAGACGACAGTAACTATAATAGTAGTTATAATAATATCAATATTAACAATAATAACGAAAATAATGATAATAACGATAATAATTATAATAATAATAAAGATAAAAACGTTAATAATACCAAAAATAATAACAATAATAACGATAATAACGATAATAATGATAATAATAATAACAATAATATCGATATACTCTATAAAAAAGATAATGAAGATATAATAATACTATCATTAATAACGATAAAAATAATATAAATAATATGTATAATAACGATAATAATGATAATAACGATAATAACAATAATAATGATAATGACGATAATAACGATAATAATGATAACAATAATTACAATAATAAACATAACAACAATAATAACGATGACAATAAGGACAATTATAACAAATATATCGACAATAATATTTACAATAATAACGATAATAACGATTTTAATAAAAATAATTATAACAATAATAACGATAATAACGATAATAACGATAATAACGATAATACCGATAATTATAATAAAAATAATAAAGGTTATAACGATAATAAAGATAAAAATAAAAACCTTAATATCGATAATAACAATGATAACGATTATAACGATAATAGTAGAAATAATAATAAAGCTAATAACGATAATAAAGGAATTAATAATAATAAAAAGCAGGATAAAACGATAATAACGACAATAGTGATTATATCGATAATAATAAAAAAAGTAATAACAATAATGACGATAATAATAATAATAATAACGAAAATAATGATAATAGCGGCAATAATAATAACGATAATAACGATATTAATAATAATAATATTAACAATAATAACGATAATAATAATAACAATAACAACGATAAAAACGATAATAATAATAATAATAACGATAATTACGATAGTAACAATTATAATATTTATTAATAACGATAAGAACGGTAATAACTATAATGTTAATAACACAAACAAGGATAATAAGGATAATAATGCTATTATCGTTAATAATATTAATAATAATAACAATAATAACGATAAAAACGTTAATAATAATATTAATAAAGATAATGATGTAATAACGATAATAACGAGAATCATAAAAATAATAATATTGATAGTAACAATAATGACGATAATAATGATAATAATAATAATAAAAATATTGATAATAACGACAATAAGTATTATAATATAAAAATTAATAATGATAATAACGATAGTAACGATAATAATAATATTAATAATAATGATTAAAAAGGTAATAATGATAATAATAATAATTATAATAACGTTAATAACGATAATAACGAAAATAACGATAATAGCAATGACAATAATAACGATAATAACGATAATAATGATAATAAAGATAATAATAATAAAAATATGAATAATAACGACAATAATAATAATAACGGTAATAATGAAAATAACGATAATAATAATAATAATAATATGAATAATGACGATAATAACGATAAAATTAAACAAAATTATAATAATAACAATAATAACGATTGTAACGATAATAACGATAATAAGGATAATAATAACGATAATAGTAACGATAATAACGATAATAACGATAATAACGATAATAATGATAATAATAACGATGATAACGATAATAACGGAATTAATGATGTTAATAATATTAATAATAACGATAATAAAATTAATAATAGTAGTAATAAAAACACTAATAACAATAATAACGATCATAACGATAATAATGATAATAACGATAATATTTTTTTTTTAATTTTTATTTGATGAACCTAGATGGCAATCTTTACGGACTGACCCAGAAACCCTTCCCGCTAGAGGAACCCTTTACCAATTGGGTACACCCGTTAAAGTCCCTGTAGTGTCGGGCTCATCGTTGGAATAATCACTACCGACTAAACTCATTTAAGTCCTAGGGGCATAGTGAAACCATCCCGGCACCGCCATGTAGCGTTACTTCGGGAAGGCATCACTGCTTCATGTCCCTAAACTGGTCTCTCTTTTTCGGCTCTACGTGGCAGGAACCTGGAGCAACGTTGGTAGCACGTGTATGGGCCATCCATATCCTTCATCTTCTTGCGTAAGATTCCCCTCACGTAACAGGTTACCTTGTTCCACTCCTTCTGCCCTCGCAGCATTTACTCGACATTGTTGTCCAGCGAGATGTCTCCGCGCTTCTGCTCCAAGGCAAGTCGTTCGGCGCTCCACCGGGTACATATGAAAAACGTGTTGTGTGCATCGTCGTTGATCGAGTCCTCATAGGGGCAGTTGCCGTCTGCTACTTTCCCCATTTTTGCGAGATAGGAGAGTAACAGTTAAGTTAATAATGATAATAATAGTAATAATAATAACGATAATAACAATAATAATTATAATAATAATAGTAATAATAATAATAATAACTAAGACAACGATAATGACGAAAATAATTGTAGTAAAAATAACAATAATAAAAATATTAAGGATAATAACGATCATAACGATAACAAAAATAACGACAATAACGATAATATTGATAATAACGATATAGCAATAATCATAATATCGACAATAAGGATTTAGCACCATTAGAATGATAATAATAATAACGAGAATAAAAATAATAACTATAATAACGACAATAATAATAATGATAATAACGATCAAAACGATAACAACGATAATAAAACGATAATATCGATAACATTGATAATAACGAGTAAAATAAAAGAAATAACGATTATATCGAAAATAACTGTAATAGTAATAAAATTAATAATAATAATATTACGGATAATATCGAAGATAACGATAATAATAGTTGTAATAATAACACAAAAATCAATAATAACGATAGTATCGATAATAACGATAACAATAATAACGATAATAATAATAATAATAATAATAATAGTAACAATAATAACGGTAATTACGATAAAAACGATAATAACGACAATAATAATAATAATTATAACTTTAATAACGATAATAACGATAATAACGAAAACAATAATAGCAATTAAAACGACGATAATAATAAAAATAATAACTATTATTACGATAATATCGATTATAATAATAATAATATAATATCTTAATTTTTTTATTTTAATTCGTTTTAATTAAGGTGAAGTGACAAACGGAAATATGTTTCTTTGTGAACATATAAACGACAATTCACGTTTATTGTTCACTCTGTTAAATTTTATATTTTACTCTCGTACTAATTCTCTCGTCTACGTTCTATTTCTTACTGCCAGTTTCTCTCCCGAAATCTTAACGGCTCGCTTTGTAGGTAACAAAAGAATTTGTAGATAACAAAAACAAAGGAAGGGCGGGCCATGAGACGCGTGACAAATCTACCTAGAGAAAGTATACTTTCTTTACAATAATAATAAAGATAATTACGATATTAACGACAATAATGATAATAATAATAATAATACTAATAATAATAATAATAACAATTACGATAAAAACGATAATAACGATTATAATATTAACAGTAACAACGATAATTACGGTAATAATGATAATAATAGTAGTAATAATAACAATATTAATAATAATAAATACAATGACGATAATAACTGTAGGATTAATATCAATAATAACTACAATTGCGATAATAACGATAATATCGATAATGATAATAATAATAATAACAATAAAATCGATGATAATGAAAGTTACGATAGTAATAATAATAATAATAATAATGAATACATCGTTATAAATTTTAATAACGATAATAACAATAACACTAATAACGTTAATATCGATAATAATAATAATAAAAATAAAGATATTTAATATATTAACAATAACAATAATAAAGTTAACATCGATAATAATAATAATAATATTATCGATAATAACGATAGTAATAAAAATAATAATAACATTAATAATAATAATAAAGTGAATAACGATTAATAGTAATAAAGATAATAACGACAATAGTAATAATAATAATAACGATAATAATGATAATAACGATAAAAGTAGTATCGATAATAACATATAAAATCGATAATAATAATGACAATATTAATCAATATATCGATAATTTTAATAAAAATAATTACAATAATAGCAAGTTTAACGATTATAATGATAATAACGATAATAATAGTAATAAAAATGACAATATTACAATAGTAACGATATTAACGATAATAACGATTATAATAGTACCAATAATAACAATCATAACAACTACAACTATAATAAAGATAATAATAATAACGATAATAACGATAATATCGATAAAAGTAATAACAATATTAAAGATAATATCGATAATAATAATAATTATGACAATAAAAACGATAATAACATCAATAACGATAATAGTAATTATAATAATAAAGATAGTAACGAAAATAATTATAATAATAATAACGATAGTGACGGTAATAATAATAATCGTTATAACGGTGATAGCAATAATTACGATAATAGCAATAATTACGATAATAGCAATAATAATAATAACGGATAATGACGGTAATAACGACAAAACTAATAATAATAATTACGATGACAAATATAATTAGAACAAAAATTGTAATAATAATAATAATATTAACGACAATAACTAAAATAATAATAATAATATCGATAATAACGATAATACTGATAATAACAATAATAGAAATACAAATAATAATAATAACAACGATAATAACAATACTAAAATTAATAAAAATATTAACGATAATATGGATAATGGCGATAATAAAGGTAAACGCGATAATTACGATAATTACGATAATAATAAAAAAAATAATAAAAATATGAATAACAACGACAATAACGTTATTTTTATCAATAAAAACGATTCTAACAATAATAACTATAATAATGATAATAATAATAACGATAATAAGTTTAATAACGATAATATTGATAAAAACGCCAATAATAATAATAATAATAATAATAATAATATTAATAATAGTAATAGTAATAATAATAATAACGATAATAACGATAATAATAGTAGTAATTGTAACATTAATAACGATAAAGTGATATTAATAAAAATATTAATAACGATAATAACGATATTATTGTTAATAATAATAATAATAGTACAGATAAAAACGATATTAATGATACAAATTATAATAGTGAAAATAGCGATAATATTAATAATAACAATAACAATTATAACTATAATAAAAATTATAATATGGACAATAATAACGATAATAACGATAATAATAGTAGTAATAGTAACATTAATAAGGATAAAATGATATTAATAATAATATTAATAACGATAATAACGATATTAGTGATAATAATAATAATAATACAGATATAAACGATATTAATGATACAAACTATAATAGAGATAATAGCGATAATATTAATAATAATAATAACAATTATAACTAAAATAACTATAATAATATGAACAATAATAACGATTATAACGATAATAATGATATTAATAATAATAATATCGATAATAATTATAAGAACGATTAGAACGATAAGAATAATGACATTAATAACAATAATAACGATAACAACGACAATAAAAATAATATTAATTGCGATAATAACGATAATAGAGAGAATAACGGTAATAACGATAATAATGACATTAATAATAATAATAATAACGATAATATCGATAATAACGTAAATAATAGTAGTAGTAATTACAATAATAACGATAACAAAGAATAGAATAATAATAAAATTAATAATTATAATAACGATAATAACGATAATAACTATAATACTGGTATCAATTATAAAAACGATTATAATGATAATAATAATAATAATATTAATAACAATAATAACGATAATAACGATAATAGTAATAATATTAATAACGATAACAAAGATAATAACGACAATAATAATAATAATAATAATATTAATGATAATAATAATAGTAATAATAGTAATAATAATAGTAACGATAATTAGTATAATAACGATAATTATAGTAGTAATAATAACAATAATAACAATAATAACGATAATATCGTTAATAATGATAACAATAATAACGATAATAACGATAATATCGATTATAATGACAATATTAACAATATTAACGATAAGAATAATAATAATTTAAAAGTAAATAAAATTATTAACGTTATTTTTTTTGAAGGTCTGAGAATGCCAAACTTTACGCAATGACACTTGGAATCTGCAGACTAGAAGAACCCTTTACCATTTGGGTCTTCCGTTAAAGTTCCTGGGGAGTTGGGGTTTCCAGAGGAATAGGCACTACCGACTAAACTCATATCCATCCTATTGGCATAGTAAAACCATGTGACATTACTTCGTGATGGCGTCACTTCATCATGTCCCATTAAATAGGACTCCCACGATTTGACTCTACGTGGCAGGAACCTGGTGATACGATGGTGGCACTTCTATGGGCCGCCCATCTCCTTCATCTTTTACATAAGATTGCCCTCATGTCGCAGGCAATCCTCCTCCACTCCTTCTGCCCACGCAGCATTTTTTCGACTATGCGGTCCGGCGAGATGTCTCCGAGCACCTGTTCCAAGGCAAATCGTTCGGCGCACAACAGTGCGCATATGAAGAAAGTGTGGTGGGCATCGTCGACGTTTGAATCGCCAATGGATAGTTTCCATCAGCAACTACCCTCATTTTTTCGTGGTAGCAGCAGAAAAGGTCATGCCCCATCAGGAAATGGGTGAAGGGGAAATCTAATTCTCCCGCCTTCGGGTTTATCCAGTTCTCTAGTCGGTTGATGAGTCGGGCTTTAGTTGTTTCCTGCTTCCATCTGCTTTGCCAGGTCTCGATGCTGGTAGACCTTGCGAGACTTGATGCCTTCTCCTTACCCAAAACGGACCTCTGTTGGAGGACGAATTGTCTCTCCTGGCCTTGTAGATCAATCGGGATTTCCCCCACGACGACTAGGACCGCGAGCTCAGAGACTGTGCGGTTAGAGCACGCGATTCGGAGAGCTCTCCTCCACCGAACCGCTGCTATGCGCTTGCGATATTTCTCCTTTTGCAGCGCATCGGCAATAATAATGATATTAACGGTATCAACGATAATAATAATAATCATAATAATGATATTTTCGATAATAACGCTAATAATAGTAGTAATAATAAAAATAATAAAAATAACAGCAATAATAACGAAAATAAAGATAAAATAATATCGATAATAACGATAATAATGATAATAATAATAACAATATTTACGATAATATCGATAATAACATTAATAATAAGAATAATAACGATGAAAACGATAATAATAATAATAAAGATAACAACGATATTAACGATAATAACGACAAAAATTATAACAATAATAACGATAATAACGATAATGATGAAAATAACGATAATAATAATAACGACAATAATGATAATAGGAATAATAATAATAACGATAATTACGATTATAATATTAATATTAATAACGATAATAAAGATAATAATAGTAGTAATAATAACAATAATAACAATAATAACGACAATAACGATATTAACGATAATAATAATAATAACGATAATAACGGTATTATCGAAAATAATAATTACAATATTAATGATAAAATCAATAATAAAAATAATAATAAAAACAATAATAACGATGATAACGATAAATACGCTTATAAAAGTAACAAAAAGAACGATAATAGAAATAATAATAATAACGATAATAAAGATAATAACAATAATAATAATAATTATAATAAAGGTAATAACGATATTAATGAAAATAATGATAATAAGGATAATAATAATAACTATAATAATAATAATAACAACTATAATTACGAAAATTACGAAAGTAACGACAATAATAGTAGTAATAATTACAATATTAACAATATAAACGATGACAAAGACAAGAACGATAATAATATTAGTAATAATAACTATAATAACAATAATAACGAAATTAAGGATTTTAACGATTATAATATTAACGATAATAACGATAATATTAGTAATAATAATAGCAATAATATCGATAATAATGATTCTTACGATAGTAATAATAATAATAATAAAGATTACAACGATATTAATGATAATAACGATAATAAAAATAACAATAATAAGGATAATAAAGATAATTATAATAAAAAAAATAGAGATAGTAACTATATTAACAATAACAATAATAACGTTAACATCTATAATAACAATAACAATATTATCGATAATAACGATATTAATAAAAATAATAACATTAATAACAATAGAAAAGAGAATAACGATAATAGTAATAAAGATAATAACGACAATAGTAATAATAATAATAACGATAATAAAGATAATAACCATAAAAATAATAATAATTATAAGAACGATAATAACGATATTAACGAAAATAATGATATTAATGATAATAATAAATACAATAATAATATTAAAAATAATAACAATAATATCGATAATGTCGTTAATAATAATAACCATAATAACAATAATAACGATAATTTCGTTAATAATAATAAAAATCTTAACGATAATATCGATAAAAGTAATAATAATAATAACTATAATAACGACAATACCGATACTAACGATAACAACAGAATGATAAAAATAATAAAGATAATAACGATATTAACGATAATAATGATTACAATGAAAATAATAATTATACTAATAACAATAACAAACGATAATGACGATAATAACGATAATAATAATAATGAAAATAACGATAATAGCAATAAAAATAATAACGATAATAACGATAATAACGATAATAACAACAACAATTGTAGTAATATTATCAATAATAACAATAATAATGAAAATAACTATTTTAACGATAATAATGATAGTTATGATAATAATAATAATGATTATAACGATAAGAATAATAATAATGTCGATAGTAATAATAATAACGATAATGACGATAATATTAAAAATAATAATAACAATAATAACGATAAAAACGATAATAATAATAATAACGATAGGAATAATAATATTATCAATAATAACAATATCAACAGTAAAATCGAGATTAAAGGTAATTATAATAACAATAAAAACATTAACAATGACATTAATAGTAATAATAATAAATTTTCTAACAATGATAATGCTTTTAAAGGTAATTACGATAATAACGATAATACTAATAACAATAATAACGACTACAACGATAATAACGATAATAACGATAATAATGACGATAATAACTATAATAACGTTAATAACGATAGTAATAATATAATTATTAACGATAATTACGATAATAACGATTAAAACATTGATAATAATAACAATAATAACGATAATAATATTGTCTATAATAACGACAATAATTACAACGATAATATAGATAAAAGGATAATAAAGATAATAACGATAAAATAGATAATAATAATAACAATTATAACGATATCAACGATGATAATAATAATATTAATAAAGATAATAACGATAATAATGAAAATAACGATAAGGACGATAATGATATGAGTAGTAATATTAATAATATTGATAACGATAATAACAATAATATCGATATATGGATAATAATAACAAAATTAATAACGATAATTACGATAATAAGGATTATAACAATAATAATAATTACAATAATAACGATAATTATAATAATAACGATAATAACGTCACAAACGATAATAAAGAAAAAATCTATAATCTCTATAACAATACTAACGATAATAACGGTACTAACGATAATAAAGAAAAAATCTATAATCTCTATAACAATAATAACGATAATAACGATAATTATAATTATAATAATAATAACAATAATAAAGTTAATAACTATAATAATATTAATAAAAATAACAATAATTACGATTATAACGATATTAACGTTTATAATAATAACAATAGTAACGATAATAACGATAATAATAGTAATAATAGCAACAATAATAATACTAATAAAAATAACATTATTAACGTTAATAATAATTACAATTATAACGATAATAACGGTAATAATAATAATCATAATAATGATAATTATAATAACAATAATAACGATAATTTCGATATAAATAATAACAATAATAATGATAATAACCATAATAATGAAAATAACGATAATAATAATAACGACAATAACAATAATAGGAATAATAATAATAACGATAATAACGATAATAATATAGTATTAATAAATATAACAACGACATTAACGATAATAACGATAATCATGATAATAAAGATAATAACGACAATAGTAATAATAAGGATAAGGATAATAATAATAATAACAATAATAACGATAACAATGATAATAATAATAACAATAATATGTTAATAATAATAATAAGGATAATAATAATAATAATAACAATATTAACGATAAAATCAATAATAGTAATAACAAATGTATCGATAATAACATAATAAAGATAATAATAATAACAATTATAACGATATAACAATAAAAACGATAATAATAATAACGATAATAACGATAATAATAATTATAATAATAACGATAAAAACGATAATAACGATAATAATATTAATAACGATAATAAAGATAATTAAGACAATAATAATAATAACAATAATAATGATAATAACGATAATAAAGATTTTAATAGTAGTAATAATAACAATAATATAGTATTTATATATAGTTTATATATATTTATTGTTACCACTATGACCTTTATTATTATCGTTATTATCGTTATTATCGTTAATATTATCATTATTATTATCGTTATTATCGTTATTTTTTTAATCGATATTATTATTATTATTATTATTAATATTATTATCGTTGTTATCGTTATTATTGTTATTGCTCTTTTCATTAATATCGTTATTATTGTTACTTATATTACCGTTATTATCGTTATTATTTCTAATATTATCATAATTATTATCGTTATTATTTTTATGATTGTTATTCCTATTATTATTATTTTTATCGTTGTTATCTTTATTATCGTTATTATCGTTAATGTTGTTATCGTTAATATATTTATTATCGTTATTATTTTTTATTATAGTTATTAATACTACTATTATTAATGTTATCGTTAATATCGTAATTACCGTAAATATTATTATTATTATTATCGCTATTATGTTTATTGATATTATCGTATTTATAGTTATTATTATTATCGGTATAATCTTTATTATCGTTATTATCGTTATTATTATTATCGTTATTATCGTTATAATAATTATTATTATTATCATCTTTATCGACATTATTATTATCGTTATTTCCGTTACTCACATTGATATTATTATTACTCTATCGTTATTATCGTTAGTATTATTATCGTTATTATCGTTATTACCATTATTATTATTATTATTATTATTATCGTTATTATCGTTATTATCATTATCCTTATTATCTTTATTATTTCTATTATTGTTATAAGTTTTAACATTACTACTATTATTATCGTTATTATACCAATTATCGTTATTAATATTAATATTATTATTGTTATAACCGTTACTATTTTTATTATTATTCTTTTTATCATTCTTATTCAAATTATTATTATCGTTATTATCGTTATTATCTTTAAGATTTCTTATAATAATTTATATACATTATCGCTATTAACGAGGATATTGCTTTTATTGTTATAGACATTATCGTAATTATCGCTATTCTTAATATCATCGTTAATATCGATATTGCCGTTAATCTTGCTATTATTGTTATTAATACTAATTTTATTTTTGTTATTATCGTTATTTTGAATTTATTATTAATATTGTTATTATTATTATTATTATTATTATTATTATTATTATTATTATTATAGTCGTCTTTATATTTATTATTGTAATTATTATTATTATTTATATCTTCTTTATGGTTATTATTATTATTGCTATTATCGTTTTTAGCATTATTATTATTATCGTTATTATCTTTTTTATTGTTATTATTGTTATTATTTATATTATCGTTATTAACTTTATTATCATTAATCTTTTATTATTATTTTCGTATTTATCGTTATTATCGTTACTATTATTATAATTATTATCGTTAGTAACATTATAATATTATTATTGTTATTATTGTTATTATAGTTATTGTTTTAACATTATTATCGTAATTTCCGTTATTATTGTTATTATTACTATTATTATCAATATTGTTATTATTAATATCGATATTATCGTAATTATCATTATTATATTTATTATTGTTTCTATTATTATCATTATTATCGTTATTATTGTTATTATAATCGTTATTAACGTCATAACTGGTAATATAATTATTATTGTTATTATTATTATTATTATTATAATTATAACCTAAATTATCGTTATCATCATTATTATCGATATTATCATTATTATTATTAACGTTATTATCTTTCCTATCTTTATTATTATTATCGGTTTTATAGTAATTATCGTTATTATTGTAATTTCTTTTATTATTATTATCGTCATAACCATTGTTATCGTTATTATCTATATTATTATTATTATTACTACCGTTAATATCATATACATCGTTATTATCGTAATTATTGTTAATATTATTGCCGTTATTATTGTTACTATCGTTATTATTGTTATAATTATTGTTGTTATTATTATTTCAAATATTATAATTATTATCCTTATTATCGTTATTATTGTAATTAATATTATTATTACTATTGATATTATCATTTTTATTATTATCGTTATTATTATTATTATCCCTATTAATTTTATTATTTTTATAATAATTATCGTTACTATTATTATTGTCATTTATAATATTATTATTTAAGTATTATCATCATTATCGTTATTTTTGTTATTATTATTATTATCTTTATTATAGTAATTATCGTTATTATCGAAACTATTGTTATTAATTTTACTACCGTCAATTATTATTAATATAGTTATTACGGATATAATCGTTATAATAGTTATTATTGTTATTACTATAATTATTATAATTTCATTATTATCGTTATTATCGTTATTATTGTTGTTATTATTATTATTATTATCTATATTAACGTTATTATCGTTATTAATATTATCGTTAAAATCGTTTTTATCGTTATTATTGTTATTACTATTATTATCACTATTATTATTATTGTTATTATCGTTATTATTGGTATTATTCTTAATATTATTAATACTTCTTCCATTATTAACGTTATAATCGTTATTATTTTTATCGTTATTAACGTAATTATCGTTATTATCTTTATTATCGATATTATCGTTATTATTATTATTAAGCTTATTATTACTATTATCGTTATTATTTTTATTATCGATATTATCGTCATAATTGTTTTTATTGTTATTATTCTTGATATTATAATCGTCATTATCCTTATTATTATTATCAATATTATCTTCATTATCGTTATTATTATTTTCGTTATTATTGTTATTATCGTTATTATTGTTATTAACATTATAATTTTTTACGTTATTATCATTATAATTGCAATTATGATTATCGTTATTATTAGTGTTATAAATAATCGTTTATATTGTTATTATTATTATCGTTGTCATAGTCATCATCTCTCCTTTCGTTTTTATTATTATTATCATTAATATTATTATTATTGTTGTTATCGTTCGAATTGTTATTAATATTTTCGTTATTATCGTTATTATTGTTTTTCTATTATCTTTATTATCCTTATAATTGCTATTATTAATATAATTATTATCGTTGTTAACATTATTATCTTTATTATCGTTATTATTATTATCGTTAAACTCGTTTTTATCGTTATTATTGTTATTTCTGTTATTATTACGACTATGATTATCCTCTTTATCGTAATTATAGACATTATTCTTAATATTATTATTGTTACTTCTATTATTATAGTTAATATTGTTTCTATAGTTATTATTATTATCTCTATTATCGTTAATATCGTTAATAACGCTATTACCTTTATTATTATTATTATTATTAATATCGTTAATATCGATATTATCGTTGCTATTATTATTGTTATTGTCGTTAATATCATTAATATTGTTATCTTCATAATCGTTACTATCGATATTATAGTTTTTATTTTTAATATTACCACTATTATTATGGTTATTATACTAATTATCGTTATTATTATTATTATTATAAATACTATTATTATCGTTATATTCGTTATAATCTTTATTATCATTATTATTGATGTTATTAATATTATTATTTCGTTATTAAAGTTATTATTATAGTCGTTGTTATCGTTATTATCATTATTATATTTATTATTACGATTATTATTATCGATATTATTGTTAATTTATTTATTGTTTTTATGGATATTATCGTTATTATCGTTATTATAATTTTAGTTATTATCGTTTTCTTTGTTTTCATCGTTGTGGTTAATATTATTATTAATATTATTGTCGTTATTATCTTTATTATCGTTAATATACTTATTATTATTATCGATATTTTCGTAGTTATTATAATTATTATTATCTTCATTAACATTTTCATCTTTATTATTATTATTGCTATTATCGATTTAACGTTCTTATTATTGTTATTATCGTAATTATCGTTATTATCGTTATTATTTTTATTAATTTTATCTTTATTATCGGTTATTTTTTTACTTTTAATATCGTTATTATAGTCATTATAATTATTATCGCTATATTCGTTATTATTGTTATTATAATTATCGTTATTATCTTTAATACGATTATTATTATAATCGTTATTATCGTTATTATTATCATCATCATTATCGTTAATATTATTTTCCTTATAAAAGTCATTATCGTTAATATTGTAACTACTGATATTTATATTATTACTATTATCGTCAATATCATCATTAATAATATCGTTATTATCGTAATTATTGTAATTATTAACAATATTATCGTTATTATAGTTATTATTGTTATAGTTATTATCTTTATTACCGTTATTATCGTTATTATCGGTATTATCGTTAATATCGTTATTATCTTTTATTATTATTTTTATTATTCTCGTTATTTTCGTAATTATTGTTATAATTATTATTAATATTTTCGTTATTATCGTTAATAATATTATCGTTATTATTGCTATTATTGTTATTACTTTTGTTATTATTACTATCGTTATTATCGTTAATATCATTATTATTGTTATTATTATTATTGTTATCGATAGTTTCGTTAATTTCGCTATTATCGTTTTTATCGTAATTATTATTGTTGCTATTATCGTTAATATCGTTATTATTTTTATCGTTATTATCGAAAATACTGTTAATATTATTATAGAAATTATCGTTATTGTTGTTATTATTATTATCGTAAAAAATTTTTTATCGTTATTATAGTTATTACTGTTATTATTACTACTATTATTATCGATATTATCGTTTTTATAGTATTTATTCTTAATATTGTTATTATTAGTTCAATTACTATCGTTATTAACATATCGTCGTTATTATTTTTATTATTATTTATATTATTATCGTTCTTATGATAATAATCATTATAATCGTTAATATTGTTAATATTATTATAGATAGTGTCTTTAATATCGTTATTATCTTTATTATTATTGTTATATTATTGTTATTAACGATCATATCGTTATTGTCATTATTATCGTTATTATCGTTATTATCCTTTTTATCTTTATTATTGTTATTATTGTTATCATTTCTATCGTTATTATAGATAATATAGTTTTTATCGTATTTGTTGATATTACTAATAACGTTATTATCATTAGTATCATTATTATTATTATCGTAATTATTGTCATTATCGTTATTATTTTTATCTTTAAAATCGTTTTATCGTTATTATCATTATTCCTGTAACTAATACCACTATTATTATCGCTAATATCGTTAATAATTTTAATATTGATATTTTTACTATCATTATTATCGTTGTCTTTGTTATTGTCAATATTATTGTTATTATTATTATCGTTAGAATCTATAATATCGTTAATATCTTTATTATTACTATTATTATAATTATCAATACCATTATTATCGTTATTATCTTATAATCGTTATTATTGTTATTATTGTTATTAATATTATCCATTTATCTTGTTTTATCGTTATTATTTCTATTATTATTTTGATTATTATCATTTTTATCATTATTATAGTTATTATCGTTATTATCGTTATTATCGTTATTATTGTTATTATTGTTACTATTATCGATGTTCTTGTTATTTTCCTTCGTATCGTATATAATTTTATTCGTGTTATCCTCATTATCATTATTATCGTTATTATTGTTATTATTAATATTGTTATCATCATAACAATTATTACACGTTATTATCATTATTATCGTCATTATTATTATAATTATTATCGTTATCATCGTTGCTTTTATTATCGATATTATTGTTAACATCGTCATTACGATTATTATAATTGTCGTTCTTAACGTTATTATCGTTATAATTATTATTATTATAGTTACTCTCGTTAATATCGTTATTATTGTTATTATTGATATGATTATTACAACAATTATCCAAATTATCGTTACTATCCGTCTTATTAATATTATTACTAACGTTATTACCGTTATTATTGTTATTATTTTTATTATTATGATCGTTAATGTCGTTTATATCGTTATAAACTTTATTAATATATTTATTATTATCGTTATAGTCGCTATTATTATTAATATTATATTCGCTATTATTGTTATTATTATTATCGTTATTATCCTTAATATCTTTATTGTTCATTCTATTATTATCGTTATTATCCTTATTATTATTTTTATTTATATGAATATTCTTGTTATTATGTTCATTATCCATATAATCCTTAATATGGATATTATAAATATTATAATCCTTCTTATCGAAATTATCGTTGTTACATTTATTATTGTTATTTTTATTATTGTTATTTTCTTTATTTTCGTTTTTATTGTTACGTTTATTATCGTTATTATCATTAATATCGTTATTATCGTTATTATAATTATTATTATCTTAGTTATTATTATAATTGTTATTATTGCTATTATCGTTATTATCGTTATTATTATTACTACTCTTATCGTTATTATCTTTATTATTATTACTACAATTATCGTTAGTATCGTTATTATTGTTATTATTAATATTGTCATTACCATAACTATTATTATCACTATTAACGACATTATTAATATTATTTATATTATTATCATACAAGCAATTCGCACAGTCCCTTTTAGTCGCCTCCTACGACAAGCAGAGAGTACTGAGGGAGTATTATACTTCACCACAAGCACAGGGGTTAATAATAACGCTAATAACGATAATAATAGTAACGATAATAACGGAAAGAGTAATAAAAATAATAACGATAATAACGATAATAATAATAATAATAATAAAATAATAACGAGAAAAGCAATATTAATAATAATAATAATACGATAAGAACGATAATAACGATACTAATAATAAAAATAATATCGAAAATATCGATAATAACGATAATAATAATAAAATAATAACGATAACAACGAAATAACGATAATAATAATAATTATAATATCGAAAATAAGGATAATAACGATGACAACGATAATAATAATAACAATAATTACGATAATAATAATAATAATAATAATAATAACGATAATAACGATAATACCGTTAATAACGATAATAACGATAATAACGAGAAAAACGATAATAATAATAATAATAGAAATAAAAATTATAACGATAATAACTATAATAAAAATAATAAAAATTAAGATATTGACGATAATAATGATAATAAAAATCACGATAATAACGATAATTACGTTCATAACGATTGTAATAGTAACGATAATAACGATAATAGTAGTATTAATAATAGCGATAATAAAGTTAATAGTAGAAATAATAATAACGATAATAACGATAATAACAGTAATAACAATTGTAATAACGAAAACAACGATAACAAAAAATATAACAACAATAATAACGATATGAATGATAATAAGGATAATAAACATAAATATTAAAAATAACGATATTGACCGTAATAAAAATAACAATAATAACGATAATAACTATTATAATGATGAAAAAATAGTAATATTCCTAATAATAACAATAATATTGACAATAAAGATAATAATGGTAATAATATTAGTAATAATGACAAAAATAACAATTATAACGAAAATAACTATAATAACGACAATAATAATAAAGATAAAAAGGACAATAACAATATTAACGATAAAAATAATACAAACTATAATAACCATAATCATAATAAAGATAATAACGATAAAAACTACAAAATAAATAATTATAATAATAACGATAATAACGATAATAATGATAATAGGGATAATAATAATATCGATATTAATGACAATATCGGTAATAATAATAAAAAAATTAACGATAATATCGATAATAATAATATTAACAATAACAATAAATACGATAATAACGATAATAGCGATTATAATAATAACGATAATAACGACAATAACGATAACAATAATATTAATAATAAATATATCAATGATATTAACGTTAATAACGATAATAATAATAACAATAACAACGATAATTACGATAATAATGATAATAACGATATTAACGACTTTAACAATAATAATAATAATATTAATAAAGATAATGATGATATTAATGATTCTGATGATGAGAATAATAAGAATAATAACGATAATAACGATTATAATGATAATAACGATAATAATATTAACAATAATAACAATAATAGCGATAAAAAAGATAATAACGATAATAATAGAAGTAATAATATCAATATTCAGAATAAAAACTGTAATAACGATAATAAGGATAATAATAGTAGTAATAATAACAGTAAGAACAATAATAACGTTAAAAAAGATTTTAAGGATAATAATAATAATAATAATAATAACGATAATATCGATAATAATATTAACAATATTTACTATAATATCGATAATAATAATAATAAAAATAACAATAATAATGATCATAACGATAATATCGATAATTATAAAAATGAATGTAACGATAATAATAATAATAATAATAGAGATAGTAACAATAATGATAATGATGATTATAATCATAATAATATTAGCGATTATAACAATAATAACGATAATAACGATAATAACAATAATAACGATAATATTGATAATATTAGTAATAACAATCATAAGATAATAAAGATAATAACGATAATAATAACAAACATAATAACAATAATAACGATAAGAACGAATATAATTATTACGATTATGACGGTAATAATAATAATAACGATAAAAACGATAATTACGAGAATAATAATAACGATCAAAACGTTAATAACGATATTAACTATAATATCGATAGTAACGAAAAAATAATAATAATAATAACGGTAATAACGATAATAACAACAATAGTACCATTAACTATATGAATTATAATAATAGCGATATTGATGGTAATATATTATTACGATTATTAACGATTATTATATTAACGATTGTAATATTTTAACGATTATAATATTAACGATAATAACACAAGAGTAATAATAATAATAACGATAATAACGATAATACCGATTATAATTATAAGGATAATACGGTAATAAAAATAATAATACTAGCGATAATAACGATTATTATGATTATTATAAACACAATACTAACGATTATATCGATAATAATAATAATTATAATAACAATAATAACGATAATAACGGTTTTAAAGATAATGACAATAATAATGATAATAATAATAGTTATAATAACAATAATAAAGATAATAAAGATAATAACGATATCAACGATAATAACATTAATAGTAACAATAATAATAACGAAAGTAAGAATAATAACGGTGACAACAGTAATAATAATAAAATTAATAATGATATTAACGATAATAACGATAATACTAATAAAATGGATAACGATAATAACGATATTAACGATGATAGCGATAATAACGATAATAGCGATAATAATATTAATGATATTAACGATAATATCGATTATAATAATAACAATAATAACAATAACATCGATAATAATTACATCAACTATAACAATAATGACGATAATAACGATAATAACGATTATAATAATATCGATAATAGCGATTACAGTAATACTAATAATAACGATATTAACGATAAAATCGATAATATAAATAAGACTAATGTAGATGACATTGATGTTAAAGTTATTCAAGATAATTATAATAACAATAATAACGATAAGAATGATAATAATAACAATAAAAAATAATACCGGTAATAACAATTATAATAGAATAATAATACTAATATTATGTATAATAACTATAATAAGAGTAATAACGGTAATAATAGTAGTAATAATAACAGTCATAACAATAATAACGATAAAGACGATTTTTACGGTAATAATAATAACGTTAATAACAATAATACCGATAATAATAATACCAATATTAACGATAAAACCGATAATAATGATAATAATAGTAATAAAAATAATAACGATAGTAACGATAATAACGTTAATAATAATAACGATATTGGCGATAATAATAAAAATAAAAATAACAATAATAACGATTATAACGTTAATAACGATAATAAAAATAACGATATTAACAATAATGGCAATAAAAATAATGAAGATAAAAACAATATTTACGATAAAAACGATAATAACAATAATATTAAACACGATAATAACGATAATATCGATAATAATAATAAAAATATTAACGATAATAATAATAATTATTATATCGATATTAAAGATAAGAAAGACAATAATAATAATAATAATAAAAAGAATAACGATAATAACGATACTAATAATAGTAATAATAAGAATGATAAAAATAATAACGATAATAACGATAATTATAATAATTATAGTAATAACAATAATAACTATTATAACGATTATATCCGTAATAACTATATTAATAATAATTGACGGTAATAAAATTAATAACAATAATTTCGATAATAACGATAATTACTATAATAAAGATAATAATAATAACAAAAATAACGAAAATGATGATAATACTTAAATAATAATAGTATAAATGACAATAATAATAGTAACGATAATTATTATAAAAATAAAAAAATTAATAGGGATAATAATGATAATAATGATAATAATAAAAATGATAATATCGATAGTAATAATAATATTAATTAAATTAATAACGATAATAAGGATAATAATTATAATAATTGAAACAATTATAACGACAATAATTATACATATAATAACGATAATAAAAATAATAACGGCAATAATATTAACAATAATTACGATAATAACGATACTAATAATAACTTTAACATTAATAACGATATATATGATATTAACGGTAATAATAACAATAATAATATAGATAATAACAATAAAAATGGTTATAACGATAATAATGATAATAAGTATAGTAATAATAAGAATAATAACAATAATAACAATAATATAGGTAATGACTGTGATAATAATAATAATAATAATAATATTAATAATAATAATAATAATAATAATAATAATATAGGTAATGACTGTGATAATAATAATAATAATAATAATATTAATAATAATAATAATAATAATAATAATAATAATAACGATAATAATGATAATAGATTTTAAATCGATAATAACAATAATAATAATAATTACAATAATGATAATATTAAAATTAATGACGATAATACCAATAATAATAACAATAATAACTATTACAATGATATTAATAGAAATAATGATAACAATATCAACGATAATTACCACAATAAATATAATAATAATCACAATAATAACGATTATAATATCGATAATAATGATAATATTAATAAAAATAATAAAGAAAATAACGACAATAACATTAATAACGATATTAACAATAATAATAACGATAATATCAATAATAACGACAATAATAATAATAATATTGATAATAAATATAATAACGATAATAACGATAATAATAAAAATAATAACGATAAAAACGATAATAACCATAATCATGATAAGAATAATAGCGATGATAACGATTATCATGATAACAATAATAACGAAAATAACGATTGTTATAATAATAATAATATCGATAATAACAATAATAGCGATATTAACTATAATAGCGATAGTAGTAAAACTAATATTCATAATAGTAACAATATTACCGTTCTTAACGCAGATATAGGTAATAATGACAATATAATGATGATAGTGATAATAAAAATAAAGTTAATAACGAAATTAATGATAATAATAAGAACGATAATAACTATAATAACGATAATTTATTATAATATAATAATAATAATAATAATAATATCGATAATAACAATAATAACGATAATAACGATAATAACGATAATAAAGACAAAAACGAATTTAACGGTAAATGCTATAATAAGCCCGTGTTCTTCTATCCAGGAGATGACTCTTCGCATGACCTGGTTGAGTAGCAGCTGTGGCCCCTCCGTGTCTCTTGCAGTTATGACTCCTGCAGTGTCGTCTGCGTACCCAACAAAGAAAGCACCATCAGGGACTGCCATACGAATGATACCTTCGTAAAATATATTCCAGATATCTGGTCCTAGTATGGATCCCTGAGCTGCCCCCGATATCAATTCCAAGTTTCTTGGACCATCGCCAGTATTGTATTCTAGGAAGCGCTCGTTCAGGTAATCCCCGAGTATTCGGAGCAGATACCCCGGAACTCTGAAATAACGTTCGAGCGCTTACATTGTCAAGTCCCACCTGACGGAGTTGAAGGCATTTCTCACGTCTAAAGTGGCCAGCAGACACAAAGGGCGGGAATGGTGATTACCGCGCTCCGTCAATTTAGCGGCCGTGACAACCTCCTGAACTGCGTGGATGGTGCAGAGGCCGGATCGAAATCCATACTGACGGGAAGCAATATCCCCCGCTACCCTCACGGCTGCGTGCAGCCGTGGCCTAAGCAGCTTCTCCAGGAGCTTGCCAACTGTATCGAGCATAGAGATAGAACTGTATAAAGAAGCTGCATCTGCTGGACCCTTGACCTTGCTGATGAGCACAAGCCTCGCTTTCTTCCACGGGGCGGTGAATATGTCTTCCCTGCAGCCAGGGAAGCAGCATCGAGATCGCTTCTCTTCGCTCATTGTGCTAAACAGTGAAGACTTATGCACTTTTTACAAAGATCTGGGATCACGTTCGTCCACCAGTATGCAGGACGCCTCTGCCGTTTCGTGCCCTTCTTTGGCACCGCTATCGCCTTCCTCTGGAGAGCGGTCTGGTCTCCCCCAATTCGAGAGCTTTGGCATTGAGGTCTGCAGCCACAATGAGATCGCCTTGTATTTCCCGCAGCGCGTCTTCCAGATCGTCCAGATTAGATTGGCAGTCGTCTATCCGGTCGTTAGGGGTGTGATATACGCTGACATAAGTCGTCGAGTTGTGTCCCACCCAAACGTATCCGCATCCGAATCCTGGATCCGACAAATGTATTTGACGGGAATCTGAGATCCAAATGGCCGCGGTGCCCAATTCGTCTGCGTACCATCCTAAGCCCGCTCTGCCCTGGTATTGTTAGCAGATTAAAACGATATCAGCTTATTTCTCAGAGCAGAGCCGGGTTAGGAGTTGGTGCACCGTACTGCTTCTATTGAGATTACCCTGAGGTACACTCGTCCTGTTTTCCTCTTGTTGGCTGTTGCATGGGCCTCTTTGAAAGTTTTGCAGGCACTTGATCCCGCCAAGTGCTTTTTAGGTTCAACAACGCTATTGGAGCATAAGAAGCAAATCGGTTCGCTGACCTTGCAATCTTTGATCGTGTGCCCCGTGCTGCCGCAGAAATAGCAGAGCTTACTGCAATCAGAGCCATTGCACGTGGCGCTATAGTGACCAAAGTTGAGAGAGCCGCAGCATCTCCTCACTTCTGCTCTTCGCCTGACCCTGCAGCTGACGATGCCGACCAGCACTTGGCCGACTTTTAAAAGCTTCGCAGCTGCATCCTCTTCTAGTCTGATGAGGTCCAGGCGTTGTTGTCTCGCGTTGGGGTTCGTCAATTTAACCACTAGATTCCCCGCGTAGTCTGGCAGGGTCCTCCTTAGGGCCACCTCGACTTCCACCACCAATTTGTAGCAATCGCAGTCCCGTATCTCCAGCGTACCTCTATGAACCAGTTTCGTGATGCAGCTCGTTTCTCCAACTTCTTTCCTCAGGTTTTATGCGAATGAGGACCTGGTATGCGCAGTGGTCTTCTTAAGTTCGCGGAGAACCCCTCCAATTCTGGTCTGCCGGAACGATCTAACTTCTACCCCTGTTCCGCTGGTCTTGAAGTGCTGGTGGAAGTCTCCGATTACGTCTGCATAAGTTTTACCTTGCGCAGGTTTCAGGAGGATCGCGTCCGGCCTTGTTCTCTTTCTCGGCCTTTCCTCCGATTTGCTTGGTTTCTTTTTCTCCTGCTGTGTGTGTTTCATCACTTTCGTCGCTGGTTTGTCCTAATTTCATTTCTTCTTAACGACCTCCGTCCACTTGGTGGCTTCGGTCGTCGTCGTCTCTTGCCTTGGTCTTTGAGGATGTCTTGAGGCAACTGCTGCGGGTTTGTCGCTACTCTTTTAATTGCGTCAGCATCAGTTAGAAAATTTACCCAAGGAGTCTGTGAAACTCGGGCTAGAGTCCTCGCTCGCTTAATGACAATTCTTCGAGATTCATAAATGAACTCGAGGCAGTCTATGATGTCCTCCATTTCTGTGATCCCTTACATAATAGTGTTATTAACGTTGGGCTGTCTAGTAAGAGCCGCCTTCATTTTGGCAAGGAGTACTTTCGCTTGAGCGAGATTCTCACTATCAACATCTTGTGATGTCCCCATCGCAGGCTGCATAGGTGACATCAGGCTGGAGAACCGCGTGCTATCAACTGCCCTGGCAGCCAATTGCCACTCCTCCAAGTGGCTTTTCTCATATTTCAGCCTTCCTGTCACAATAGACAATCCTCAGGGCAGGTCGCCTATCTGTGGTGCTCTTCCTGTAATAACATCCAGAGTTGGGGCCAGGTTGCCTACCCCAAGCTCCTGGCAGATGCTGGATGAGGACGGTGGGTGGCCTGCCCTAAAACCACCTGACAGCGCCGTGGCGTGTAAGTACCTCCCACGACAGCATTTAACTTTTTATGTACTATTCATCATAAGAAATATAATAATTGGGAGGCGAGCTGCCCAAAGGAAAGGCAGGGATCGGATAGAAGCTTGATAGTGAGAGAAAGATTAGAAAAAGATATAAAGGAAGAACAAATATAGGAGTAGCCGTACAAGAACATTCACTCGCCATTCACACAGTTCATTTTAGTCGCCTCCTACGACTAGCAGGGTGTACTATGAGAGTATTCTACCTCTCCCTACTCATAGGAAGTAATAATAATAGTAATAATAATAATAATAATAACGATAATAACGATAATAACAATAATAGTAATAATAATGATAAAGATAACAACGATATTAACAATATTAACGATAATAAAAAATAACAATAATAACGATAATAACAATTATAATGATAATAACGATAATAATATTAAAATACTAAAAATAATAACGGTATTAACGATAATCACGATAATAACATTAATAATAATAATAATAATAACGATAATAACGATAATAGCAATAATAATAATAACGATAAAAACGATAATAATATTAATAATAATAATTATAATAGCGATAATAACAATATTAACGATCATAATTATAATAATAATAACAATAATAACGATAATAACTATTATAACGATAAAAAATAGTAATATTCCTAATAATAACAATAATATTGACAATAAAGATAATAATGGTAATAATATTAGTAATAATGACAATAATAACAATTATAACGAAAATAACTATAATAACGACAATATCAATAACGATAATAACGATAATAGTAATAATAATGACAACGATTGTAACATTAATAACGACAATGACGATAAAAATGATAATAATAATATTATTAATAACGATAATTAAGTTAATAACGAAAATAAGAATAACAATAATAACGATACAAACGATGAAAATAATAATCATAATAATGATAATAACGATAATAACGATAATAATAATATTAATAATAACAATTATAACAATAATAGCGGTAATGAACATAACAACGCTAATATCGATAATAATAATAACAATAATAATAATGATAATAACGATAATATCGATACTAAAGATAATAGTATTTATATTTATAAAGTTAATAAAGGTCATAACGGCAATTATTATAATAATAATAAGATTTATAACGATAATAACAATAAAAACAATTATAACTATAATAATAATGATAATTATAAAAATGAAAATATGGATAATAACTATAATACCGATAAAGATAATAATAATAATAGAAAAGATAATCATAAGAATAATAACGATAATAATTATAAAAATAATAACAATAATACTATAATTACGCAATAAGTAATAACAATAATAATGATGATAACGATAATAACGATAATAATATTAACAATAATATCGACAACTACAATAATAACGATAATAATAATAATAATTTAACAAAAATAAAAATTATAACGATAAGGATGTTAATTACAATAACAATAATAACAATAATAACGATAATAACGTTAGTAATTATAATTATAAGACCGATAAAAACGATTATTTTGATAATAATAATAATGATAACAATAATAACAATAATAACGATAGTAACGACAACAACGATAATATTAATAGCAAATATAACGATAATAACGATAATAACGGTAATAACGTTAATAACGACAATTACAATAATAATAATAACGATGTTAACGATAATGTCGATAATAACAATAACGTTAATGACGATAGTAATAATAAGAAATAGAACGCTAATAACGATAATAACGATAATAACGACAATAAAAGCATTGATAATAACGATAATAACGATAATAATAAAAATAATAATGACGATAGTAAAGATAATAGTCCATAATAATAATTATGATAATAAGAATAGTAATAATAACAATAATATCGATGATAACGATAATGAAGATACTAAAAATGATATTTATGACGACATTAAGGTTAATAACGATTACATCGATAATAATAACAATAATATCGATACTAATGATAAAGACGATAATATTAATAATACTAAAAAAGATTATATAATACTATATATAATGCTAATATCTATATTAGAGATAGTAACGATGGTAATAATATTAACGATAATAACATTAATAATAATAATAATAATAACAATAATAATAATAATAATAATAAAGATATTAACGATAATAATGGAAGTAACGATAATAATGATTATAATGATAAGAATGATAATAATAATAATATTAATAGCAATAAAAACGATAATAACGAAAATCATATTTATAATAATAAAAATATTAACAATAATAAAGATAATAAGGATAACAACGATAATAATTGTAGTAATAATAACAATAATGACATTACTAACTATAATGACGATATTAATGATAATAATAATGACGATAATAACGATAATATCGATAAAAATAATGACAATATTAATGATAATATCGATAATAATTATAATTATAGTTTGTATAATAAATACATAACGAAAATTAAGGTAATAATATTAACGATAATAAAGAGAATTGAAATAATAATAATATTGATAGTAACAATAATATCTATAATAAAAATAATAATAATAATAAAGAAAAAATCTATAATAAAGATAATAACGATAATATCAGTAATAACCATAATAATAATAAAAATAATAACGTTAATGAAAATAATAATAATATTAATGAAGATAACGACGATATTACCGGTAATAACGATAATAATAATAACAATAATAACGATAATAACGATATTAGCAATAATAGTGATAATAATAAAAAAGATATTACTAATATTAACCATTATAACACTAATAGAAATAATAATTATATGGATAGTAACAATAATAATAATAATAATAATATAATAATAATAACTAAAATAGCTATAATAACGATAATAACAATTATAATAATAACAATAATGGCGATAATAACGATAATAAATATAATAATAATAACGATAAAACGAATAATAATGATTAGAATGATATTAATACTAACAATAGTAACATTAACAATGATAATTACGATAATCACGATAGTAATAATGACAATAATAAAGAAATAAACGATAATAACGATAATAATAATATTAATAATATCGTCAATAAGGAAAATTATGAAAATAACATTAATAACGATAATAATGATAATATCAATAATAATAATAATAATAATAATAACAATAATAACGATTATAACGATAATAATAATAACAAAAATAAGATTAATAACGCTAACAACGATAATAACGATATCAATAAAACGATAATAAAGAATTTAACGATAATAGTGATAATAACAATAAGAACGATAATGATACGATAAATACGATTAAAGTAACAATAATAATATCGATAGTTTCAATAATAACGATAACGAAGATAATAATAAAAATAATAATAAGGTAATAAAGATATTAACGACATAAACAATAATAACGATAATAACAATAATAATAATAATAATAATACCAATAATAACGATTATAACAATAATAAAGAGAAAAATAATAACGATAATAAGGTTAATAACGAAAATAATAATAGCAATAATGGCGATAACAATGATAATAAAAATAATAATAATAATAACGATAATTTTGTTAATAACGATGACAACCATAATAATAATAACAATAATAACGATAACAACGATAATAATAATAATAATAATAACGATAATAACGATATTAACAATAATAAAGATACTAATAATAACAACAATAACTTCAATTCCGATAATAATGATACTAATGATAATAACGAAAATAACATTATTAATATTAATAATAATAACGAAATACAATATAAGAACTATCAGAACGATAATAATAATAACAATAATAACAAGTATAGCGACAATAATGATAATAAAAATAATTATAACAATAATAATAACGATATTACCGTTAATAACGATAATAAAAATAGTAAAACTACAATAATATCAATAATGAAGATAATTTAAGATAATAACGATAATAACGATAATAATTATAAGAATAATAAATATAACAATTGTATTAAAGTTAATAACGATAATAATCATAACAATAATTACGATAATAACGGCAATAAATTGAAGATAATAACCATAAGAACGATAGTATCGATAATAATAATAACAATATTAATAATAATATCGCCGATAATAATAATAATAATAACAATAATACCGATACTAATGTTAATAAAGAAAAAATAATAATAATAATAAAGTTAATAACGATAATAACGACAATAGTTCTATTAACAATAATAATAATAATAAAAATAATAAAAACGTTATTGACGATTATAACGAGAATAGTTGTAGTATTAATATTAATATAAACAATAATTTCGATAACAACGATAAAAACGATAATAATGATAGTAATAATAACTATAAAAGCGATAATATCATCAATGATAATAATAATATTAATAAAAATATATAATAATATTAATAATAATATTAATATTAATAAAAATATCGATGATAATAATAATAATAATAATTACAATAATATCAATAATAACGATAATAATGATTATAATAATACCGAAAATAACGATAACAATAATAATAATAGTAACAATAATAAAAATTATAATGATGAAAAGGGTTTATAATAATATTAATAATAAAGACAAGAACGATATTAACGATAATAAAAATAATAACGATAATAGTAATAATTATAACTATAATAGCAACGAAAATTTCGATAATAACGATAATAATAATAACGTTAATAATGATAATAGTATTAATATTTATAAAGATAATAACGATAATAACGATAATAATGATAATTATATTAAAAATGATAGTAACAATATCAACGATTATATCGATAATATTAATAATAATAATAACAATAAAATCGATAATAATGATAATTACGATAGTAATAATATTAATAATAAAGATTACATCGATATTAATTTTAATAACGACAATAACAATAACAATAATAACGATAATATCGATAATGATAATAATAATAAAAATATAGATATTTACTATATTAACAATAACAATAATAACGTCAACAACGATAATAATTATACCAATATAATCGATAATAACGATTGTAATAAAAATAATAATAACATTAATAACAATAATAAAGAGAATAACGATAAAAGTAATAAAGATAATAACGACAATAGTAATAATAATAATAACGATAATAATGATAATAACGATAAAAATAATATTAATTATAATAAAGATAATAACGATATTAACAAAAATAATAATAATAGTGATAATAACGAATACAATAATAATAATGACAATTATAACAATAATAACGAAAATGTCGTTAATAATAATAACAATTATAACAATAATAACGATAGTATCGTTAATAATATCAACAATAATAACGATAAAAGTAATAACGATAATAACATATAATATCGATAATAATAATGACAATATTAACGATTATATCGATAATTTTAATAAAAATAATTACAATAATAGCAATATTATCGATTATAATGATAATAACGATAATAAACGTAATAAAAATGACAAAATTACAATAGTAACGATATTAACGATAATAACGATTATAATAGTACCAATAATAACAATCATAACGACTATAACTATAAAAACGATAACAATAATAACAATAATAACGATAATGTCAATAAAAATAATAATAATATTAAAGATAATATCGATAATAATAATAATTATGACAATAAAAACGATGTTAACGTCAATAACGATAATAGTAATTATAATAATAAAGATAGTAACGAAAATAATTATAATAATAATAACGATGGTGACGGTAATAATAATAATCGTTATAACGATGATAACGATAATTACGATAATAACAATAATTATAATAACGATAATAGCTATAATAATAATAACGGATAATGACGATAATAACGATAAAACTAATAATAATAATTACGATGATAAATATAATTTGAACAAAAATTGTAATAATAATAATAATATTAACAACAATATCAATAATAATAATAATAATATCGATAATAACGATAATAATGATAATAACAATGTTAGAAATACCAAAAATAACAATAACAATACTAAATTAATAAAAATTTTAACGATAATATGGATAATTGCGATAATAATGGTAATCGCGATAATTACGATAATTACGATAATAATAAAAATAATTATAATAATATGAATAACAATGCTATTATATTTATTTTTATCAATAAAAACGATTCTAACGATAATAACGATAATAATGATAATAATAATAACGAATAAGTGTAATAACGATAATATTGATAAAAACGCCAATAATAATAATAATAATAATAATAATAATAATAATAATAATAATAATAATAATAACGATAATAACCATAATCATGATAAGAATAATAGCGATGATAACGATAATCATGATAACAATAATAACGAAAATAACGATTGTTATAATAATAATAATATCGATAATAACAATAATAGCGATATTAACTATAATAGCGATAGTAGTAAAAGTAATATTCATAATAGTAACAATATTACCGTTTTTAACGCAGATATAGGTAATAATGACAATATAATGATGATAGTGATAATAAAAATAAAGTTAATAACGAAATTAATGATAATAATAAGAACGATAATAACTATAATAACGATAATTTATTATAATATAATAATAATAATAATAATAATATCGATAATAACAATAATAACGATAATAACGATAATAACGATAACAAAGACAAAAACGAATTTAACGGTAAATGCTATAATAAGCCCGTGTTCTTCTATCCAGGAGATGACTCTTCGCATGACCTGGTTGAGTAGCAGCTGTGGCCCCTCCGTGTCTCTTGTAGTTATGACTCCTGCAGTGTCGTCTGCGTACCCAACCAAGAAAGCACCATCAGGTACTGCCATACGAAGGATACATTCGTAAAATATATTCCAGATATCTGGTCCTAGTATGGATCCCTGAGCTGCCCCCGATATCAATTCCAAGTTTCTTGGACCATCGCCAGTATTGTATTCTAGGAAGCGCTCGTTCAGGTAATCCCCGAGTATTCGGAGTATGTACCCCGGAACTCTGAAATTACGTTCGAGCGTTTCCATTGCCAAGTACCACCTGACATTGTTGAAGGCATTTCTCACGTCTAAGGTGGACAGCAGACACAAAGGGCGGGAATGGTGATTCCCGCGCTGGGTCATTTTAGCGGCCGTGACAACATCCTGAACTGCGTGGATGTTGGAAAGGCCGGATCGAAATCAATACTGACGGGCAGCAAGATCATCAGCTACCCTAACGGCTACGTGCAGCCGTGGCCTAAGCAGCTACTCCAGGAGCATGCCAGCCGTATCGAGCATACAGATAGGACTGTATAACGAAGCTGCATCTGCTGGACCCTTGACCTTGCTAATGAGTACAAGCCTCGCTTTCTTCCACGGGGCGGTGAATATGCCCTCCCTGCTGCCAGGGAAGCAGTATCGAGATCGCGTCTCTTCGCTCATTGTGCTAAACAGCGAAGACTTATGCACTTCTTACGAAGATCTGCGATCTCGTACGTCCACCAGTATTCAGGACGCCTCTGCCGTTTCGTGCCCTTCTTTGGCACCGCTATCGCGCAAGCCTTTTGGATGAGCTGCATAGTAGCTGCAGTAATCATCCTGGATTGTGCTGGTGTCGATAGACTCGCGGATGCATTTTGAAGTGATCTCCATCCTTCTTCAATGACCGAAGACAGCCTCTATCGGTCCATTCTTGGAATGTTCCACCGGAGGTGTCGTTTTGCAATTGTCCCGAATATCATCCTATCGTGTACATCGAAGAGTATGTACTGATGATCGCTCCCGGTATAATCCTCTATTACACGACAGCCTGCGACTCTTGCCACAAGTTGTTTGTTCACTAGAAAGACGTCCGTGATCATCTCTCTGTAGCCGTGCCTACGGATGCTTTGGGTCGAGGCTGTATTGAGTACTGATAGCTCTAGGCTCAACACCGACTCCATGATTCGCCTTCCTCTGGAGGCCGGTCTGGTCTCCCCCCATTCGAAATCTTTGGCATTGAGGTCTGCAGCCACAATGAGATCGCCTTGCATTTCCCGCAGAGCGTCTTCCAGATCGACCAGTATAGACTGGGAGTCGTCTATCCGGTCGTTCGGGGTGTGATATACGCTGACATAAGTCGTCGAGTTGTGTCCTACCCAAACGTATCCGCATCCGGATCCTGGCTCCGACACATGAATTTGACGGGAATCTGAGATCCAGAGGTCCGCGGTGCCCAATTCGTCTGCGTACCATCCAAAGCCCGCTCTGTCCTGGTATTGTTGGCTGATTAATAAGATATCAGCTCATTTCTCAGAGCAGAGCCGGGTTAGGAGTTGGTGCACCGTCCTGCTTCTATTGAGATTACCCTGAAGTACACTCGTCCTGTTTTCCTCTTTTTGGCTGTTGCATGGGCCTCTTTGAAAGTTTTGCAGGCCCTTGATCCTGCCAAGTGCTTCTTAGGTTCAACAACGCTATTGGAGCATAAGAAGCAAGTCGGTTCGCTGACTTTGCAGTCTTTGATCGTGTGCCCCGTGCCGCCGCAGAAATAGCAGAACTTACTGCGATCAGAGCCATTGCACGTGGCGCTATAGTGACCAAAGTTGAGACAGCGGTAGCATCTCATCACTTCTGCTCTTCGCCTGACCCTGCAGCAGACGATGCCGACCAGCACTCGGCCGACTTTTAAAAGATTCGCAGCTGCTTCCTCTTCTAGTCTGATGAGGTGCAGGCGTTGCTGTCTCGCGTTGGGGTTCGTCAATTTAACCACTAGTTTCCCCGCGTAGTCTGGCAGGGTCCTCTTTAGGGCCACCTCGACTTCCACCACCAATGTGTAGCAATCGCAGTCCCGTATCTCCAGCGTACTTCTAGGGACCAATTCCATGATGCTGCTCGTTTCTCCAACTTCTTTCCTCAGGCATTATGCGAATGAGGACCTAATATGCGCAGAGGTCTTCTTAAGTTCGCGGAGAACCCTTCCAATTCTGATCTGCCGGAATGATCTAACGTGTACCCCTGTTCCGCTGGTCTTGAAGTGCTGGTGGAAATCTCCGACTACGTCTGCATAAGATTTACCTTGCGCAGGTTTCAGGAGGATCGCGTCCGGCCTTGTTCTATTTCTCGGCCTTTCCTCCGAATTGCTCGGTTTCTTTTTCTCCTGCTGTGTGTGTTTCATCACTTTCGTCGCTGGTTTGTCCTAATTTCATTTCTTCTTAACGACCTACGTCCACTTTGTGGCTTCGGTCGTCGTCGTCTTTTGCCTTGGTCTTTTGAGGCTTTCTTGAGGCAACTGCGGCGGATTTGTGGCTACTCTTTTAATTGCGCCAGCATCAGTTAGAAAATTTACCCAAGGGCTCTGCGATACTCGGGCTAGGGTCCTCGCTCGCTTAATGACCATTCTTCGAGATTCATAAATGAACTCGCGGCTGTCTATGATGTCCTCCATTTCAGGGAGCCCTTGCTTAATAGTGTTGTTCACGTTGGGCTTTCTAGTAATAGCCGCCTTCATTTTTGCAAGGCGTACTTTCGCTTTAGCGAGATTCTCACTATCTCCATCTTGTGATGTCCCCATCGCAGGCTGCATAGGTGACATCAGGCCGGAGAACCGCGTGCTATCAACTGCCCTGCCAGCCAATTGCCACTCCTCCAAGTGGCTTTCCTCATATTTTAGCCTTCCTGTAGGCATAGACAAACCGCAAGGCAGGACGCCTAACTGTGGTGCTCTTCCTGCAGCAATATCCAGAGTTGGGTCCAGGTTGCCTACCCCAAGCTCCTGGCAGATGCTGGATGACCACGGTGGGTGGCCTGCCCTAAAACCACCTGACAACGCCGTGGCGTGTAAGTCCCTCCCACGTCAGCATTTAAGTTTTTATGTACTATCCATCAGAAGAAATATAATTATTGGGAGGCGAGCTGCCCAAAGGAAAGGCAGGGAACGGAAAGAAGATTGATAGTGAGAGAAAGATTAGAAAAAGATATAAAAGAAGAACGAAGGTAGGAGTAGCCGTACAAGAACATTCACTCGCCATTCACAATCCATTTTAGTCGCCACCTACGACAAGCAGGATGTACTATGGGAGTATTCTACCTTCCCCTACTCATAGGATGTAATAATAATAGTAATAATAATAATAATAATAATAACGATAATAACGAAAATAACAATAATAGTAATAATAAGGATAAAGATAACAACGATATTAACAATATTAACGATAATAAAAAATAACAATAAAAACTATAATAACAATTATAATGATAAAAACGATAATAATATTTATTATAATAACAATAATAACAATAATAACTATAATAACGCTAATAGTAGTAATAATAACAATATTAACATTAATAACAATAATAACGATAATAGTAGTAGTACTAATAAGAATAATATCAATAATTGCGATAATAACGATATTACGAATAATTAATATCGGTAATAACGAAAATATCGATAATAATAATAATAATAATAACGATAATAAAGACACTAATAATAATAATAATAAATATAATAACGATAATAACGATAATAACGATAATATCAAAAATAATAACAACAATAATAACGATAATGAAGATAATAACAATAATAATAATTACAATAATTTTGATAACAAAGATAAAAAAGATAAAAATAATATTAATAATATCCAATATAAGGATAATAACGATAACAACGATAATAATAATAACTATAGTACGATAATAATGATAATAAGAATAATACTAACAATAACGATAACTTTGACAATAAAGATAATAACGATAATAACCATAATAGTAACAACAATAATAAAATTAATAATGATTATAATGAGAATAACGAAAATAATACTCAAAATAATAAGAATAATAACGATAATAAAGATAATACCGATAATGATAGTATTAATAATAACAATAATAGCAATAATAACTATAATAAGGATTTTAACGATAATTATAATAACTATATCAACGATAGAATCGATAATAACAATAACAATATTACGATATTATCGATAATAATAATAACAATTTTAACTATAATATCGTTAATAATAATAATAAATGTAATAACAATAATAGCGATAAGAAAGATAATAACTGCTATAATAATAACGATAATAAAGATAATAACGACAGAAAATAATAACAATAAAAATCATAATAATAACGATTATAATGATAATAACGATAATAAGGATAATAAGGATATTAACAATAATAATAATTATAACGTTAATAACAATAATAACTTTAATATCGATAACAATTATAACAATATTAACTATAATATCGATAATAACAATAACAATAATAACAATAATGACGATAAAAACGATAATAACGGTTATAATAGTCGTAATAATATCAATTATACCAATAATAACGATAATAACGATAATAATAGTATTAATAATAACAATATTAAAAATTATAACGATAATAACGGTAATAACGATAACAATATTAGTAATAATAACAATAATAACGATGATAACGATTATAATAATCAAGACAATATCGATAATAGTAAGAATAATAATAATGATAAGAACGGTAATAACGATAATAATAATAATAATAATAAAACTGACAACAATATTAAAATAACATATAATAAAATTAATAATAATAATAATAATAATATCGAAAATAACGATAATAACGATGACACCGATAATAATAATAAGAATAATAACGATAATATCGATAATAAAAATAATAATAACAGTAATAACGATAGAAAGGATAATAAGGATTATAGTAATAAAGAAAATAACGATAATAACGATAATTACAAAAATAACAATAATAATAATTAAGATTATAACGTTAATGGTGATAATAATAATAATGATAATGACGATAATAAAGATAATAATAATAATAATAGTAATAAAGATTATAACGATATTAACGATAATATCGATAATAACGTTAACAATAATTACCATAATAACGACAATAATAATAGTAATATTAACGATAATAACGATAACAATGATAATAATTGTAATAATAATAATAATGCAGATAAGAACGATATAACCCATAATAACAACATTAATGATAATAATAATATGAATAATAGCAATAACAAAGATAATTACGATAATAACGATATTATTTATAATGTTAATAACGATAATAACGATAATAACGATAATAACGATGATAAAAATAAGAATAAAAGAGATAATAACGATATTAACGATAATAATAATAATAATGATAATAATAATATTAATAATTACGATATTAATGATAAAAACGGTAATTATATTAACGACAATAACGACAATTATAGTAAGAATAATAACGATAATATCGATAATAACGACAAAAATAATAAAAACAATAATAATAATGATAATAACTATGATAATAGTAGTAATAATAACAATAATAACAATATTGACGATATTAACTTTACTAATAATAATAGTAATAACAATAATTAAGGTAATAACGATAATAATAGTAACGATAATAATAATAATAGTAATAATAACAATAATAAAAATAATAACCATAATAACGATAATAATAGTATTAATAATAACAATATTAAAAATAATAACGATAATAACGGTAATAACGATAATAATATTAGTAATAATAACAATAATAAATATAATAACGAAAATAATGGTATTAACTATAATAATAATACCGATGTTATAGATAATATCGATAACAATAATAACAATAATAGCGATAATAACAATGATAATAATAACAAAAGACGGTGATAACAATAATAACGATAATAATAATAACAATAATAACAATAACAATGATAATAACGATAAATATAATAACGGTAACAACGATCATAGTAATAATAATAATAAGGACAGTAACGATATTAACGATAATAGTAATAATAATAATAAAATCAAAAAAGATATAATCGTTAATAACGATAATAACAATAACAGTAATAATAAATAATAAAGATAGAAACGATAATAACGATAATAATGATAATAATAATATAAATAATTACGATAACAACGATAATATCAGTTATAATAATATTAATTATAACAAAATTAAGAATAAGAGCGATGACAACGATGATAATAATAACATTAAATGCGATAATAACGATACTAACGTAAATAATAATAATAATAATAACGATAATAATTATAGTCATATTAACGATTATATCGAAATAAGCGATAATAGCGATAATAACTTTAATAATAATAATATTAATAACGATAATAATGTTATTGACGATATTTATAATAACTATAATACATTACTATCGAAAATAGTAAGAACGAAAATAACAATAATATCGATAATAATAATAATAATAATAATAAAAATAATATTAATATTAATAACAATATCGGTAATATTGATAACAAAATAATAATAATGATAATAATAACGATATTAACGATAATAATAATAACGACAATAACGATATTATCCATAATAACAATAACAATAGTATAGATAATATCGATAATAATAGTAATATTAACAACAGTAAAGATATAAACGATAATAACGATTATAGTAATAAGGAAATATCGATAATAACGAAAATAAAAATAATAACGACAATAATAACAATAATATTTATAATATTATAATGATAATAACGATAATAATATTAAAAATACTAAAAATAATAACGATAATAAATGTAATTATAATTATAATAAGAGCAATAATGAAAACGATAATTACGATAATAACGATAATAATAGTAGTAATAATAACAATAATAATATTAATATCGATATTAACAATAATAACGATATTAAAATTAATAATAATAATAATAAAGGTAATTACAGTATTAACGGTAACAACGATTAAAACGATAATAATAATAACGATCATTACGAGATTATCCATAATAATAATAACAATAATAACGATAACAACGATAAAGTCAATAATAATAATAATTATAATAATAATAACGATAATAACGACAATAACAATAACGATAATGATAATAGTAATAATAATGACAACGATTGAAACATTAATAACGACAATGACGATAAAAATGATAATAATAATAATATTAATAACGATAATTAAGTTAATAACGAAAATAATAATAACAATAATAACAATACTAACTATAAAAATACAAATCATAATAATGATAATAACGATAACAACGATACTAAAGATAATAGTATTTATATTTATAAAGTTAATAACGATCATAACGGCAATTATGATAATAATAATAACAATTATAACGATAATAAAGATAAAAGCAATTATAACTATAGTAATAATAATAATTATAAAAATGAAAATATGGATAATAACTATAATACCGATAAAGATAATAATAATAATAGAAAAATTAATCATAAGAATAATAACGATAATAATTATAAAAATACTAACAATAATACGCTAATTATACTATAAGTAATAACAATAATAATGATGATAACGATAATAACGATAGTAATATTAACAATAATATCGACAACTACAATAATAACGATAATAATAATAATAACAATATTAACGATAATAACGTTAGTAATTATAATTATAAGACGGATAAAAACGATTATTTTGATAATAATAATAATAATAACAAAAATAACAATAATAACAATAATAACGATAGTAACGACAACAACGATAATATTAATAGCAAATATAACGACAATAACGAAAATAACGATAATAACGTTAATAACGACAATTACAATAATAATAATAATAACGATGTAAACGATAATATCGATAATAACAATAACGTTAATGACGATAGTAATAATAAGAAATAGAACGATAATAACGATAATAACGATAATAACGATAATAACTATAATAATAAAAATAATAATGACGACAGTAACGATAATAATGAATAATAATAATTATGATAATAAGAATAGTAATAATAATAATAATATCGATGATAACGATAATGAAGATACTAAAAATGATATTTATAACGACATTAAGGTTTATAACGATTACATCGATAATAATAACAATAATAACGATACTAATGATAAAGACGATAATATTAATGATACTAATAAAGATGATATAATACTATATATAATGCTAATATCTATATTAGCGATATTAACGATAATAATGGAAGTAACGATAATAATAATAACAATAATATCGATAATAATGATTATAATGATAAGAATGATAAAAATAATAATATTAATAGCAATAAAAACGATAATAACGACAATAACGATAATAACGATAATCATATTTAAAATAATATAAATATTAACAATAATTACGATAATAACGATAACAACGATAATAATTGTAATAATAATAACAATAATAACATTACTAACGATAATAACGATACTAATGATAATAATAATGACGATAATAACGATAATATCAATAAAAATAATGACAATATTAATGATAATATCGATAATATTTATAATAATAGTTTGCATAATAAATACAAAAACGAAAATTAAAATAATATTATTAACGATAATAACTAGAATTGAAATAATAATAATATTTATAGTAACAATAATATCTATAATAATAATAATAATAATAACAATGAAAAAATCTATAATAAAGATAATAACGATAATATCAGTAATAACCATAATAATAATAAAAATTATAACGCTAATGTCGATAATAACGATAGTAACAATTATAATAATAATAACAATAATAACGATTATAACGATAATAATAATAACAATAATAATGATAAAAATGTTTAAAAAGATAATAATAATAATAACAATTATAACTATAATGACAATAATAATATGGACAATAATAACGATAGTCACGATAATAATGATATTAATATTAATAATAATATCGATAATAATGATAAGAACGATTAGAACGATAAGAATAATGGCAATAATAACAATAATAACGATAACAACAACAATAAAAATAATATTAATTACGATAATAACGATAATAGAGAGAATAACGGTAATAACGACAATAACGACATTAATAATAATAATAATAACGATAATATCGATAATAACGTAAATTATAGTAGTAGTAATTACATTAATAACGATAACAACGAATAGAATGATAATAAAATTAATAATTATAATAACGATAATAACGATAATAACTATAATAATGGTATTAATAATAATATCGTTTATAATGATAATAATAATAATAATATTAAGAACAATAATAACGATAATAACGATAATAGTAATAATATTAATAACGATAACAAAGATAATAACGACAATAATAATAATAATAATAATAATAATAATAATAGTAATATTAGTAATAATAATAGTAACGATAATTAGTATAATAACGATAATTATAGTAGTAATGATAACAATAATAACAATAATAACAATAATAACGATAATAACGATAATATCGATTATTATGACAATAATAACGATATTAACTATAAGAATATTAATAATATTAAAGTAAATAACGTTATTAACATTATTTTTTTTGAAGGTCTGAGAATGCCAAACTTTACGCACTGACCCTTGGAACCTGCAGACTAGAAGAACCCTTTACCATTTTGGTCTCCCGTTAAAGTTCCTGGGGAGTTGGGGTTACCGTAGGAATAGACACTACCGACTAAACTCATATCCATCCTATTGGCATAGTGAAACCATGTGACATTACTTCGAGATGGCGTCACTTCATCATGTCCCATTAAATAGGACTCCCACGATTTGGCTCTTCGTGGCAGGAACATGGTGATACGATGGTGGCACTTCTATAGGCCACCCATCTCCTTCATCTTTTTACGTAAGATTGCCCTCATGTCGCAGGCAATCCTGCTCCACTCCTTCTGCCCTCGCAGCATTTTCTCGACTATGCTGTCCGGCGAGATGTCTCCGAGCTCCTGTTCCAAGGCAAATCGTTCGGCGCACAACAGTGTGCATATGAAGAAAGTGTGGTGGGCATCGTCGACGTTTGAGTCGCCAAAGGGATAGTTTCCATCAGCAACCTTCCTCATTTTTGCGAAGTAGGAACAGAACAGGTCATGCCCTGTCAGGAAATGTGTGAGGGAGAAATCTAATTCTCCAGCCTCCGGGTTTATCCAGTTCTCTAGACGATTGATGAGTTGGGCTTTAGTAGTTTCCTGCTTCCATCTGCTTTGCCACGTCTCGATGCTGGTAGATATTGCGAGACTTGATGCCTTCTCCTTACCCAAAACTGGCCTCTGTTGGAGGACGAATTGTCTCTCCTGGCCTAGTAGATCAATCGGGATTTCCCCCACGACGACTAGCACCGCGGGCTCAAAGACTGTGCTGTAAGAGCACGCGATTCGGAGAGTTCCCCTCCCCGTACCGCTGCTATACGCTTGCGATATTTCTCCTTTTGCAGCGCATCGGCAATAATAACGATATTAACGGTATCAACGATAATAATAATAATAATAATAATCATAACGATAATAACGAAAATAACGATAATAACAACAATAACGATTATAATAATAATAATATTAATAACAATCATAAAAAAATTATCGATAATAACAACAATTATAATAACAATAATAAAGATAATAACGATAATAAAGATAACAACGATAATAATAATAATAATAGGAATAACAATCATAAAGATAATAAAGGTAATAATTATGATAATAATAGAAATAATAACGATAATAACTGTAATATAAGTAACAATAATAACGATATTAATGAAAAGAACAATAACAATAATAACGATAACAACAATAATAATATTAATAATAATAATAATAATAGTAATAATATCGATTATAAATATAACGATAATAACGATAATAATAATAATAAAAAAGGGCATAGTGGTACAATAAATATATATAAATTATATATAAATACTATATTATTGTTATTATTACTACTATTATAATCTTTATTATCGTTATTATCATTATTATTGTTACCATTATTATTGTCTTTATTATTTTTATTATGCTATTAATATTATTATCGATATTATCGTTATTATTATTAACGTTTTTATCGTTATTACCGATGTTATTATTATTACGATTATTACTATTATCATTAATATCATTATTATTGTTATTATCGACATTATTATTATTATTATTATCGTTATCATCGTAGTTATCATTATTAGCATTATTATGATTATTAGCGTTATTATTGTTATTTTTGTTATCGTTATTAACGTTAATTCTATAATTATTGCTGTTATTATTATCACTATTACCGTTATTATTTTTATTATTATTATCGATATTATCGTTAATATTGATATTATTGTTATCGTTATTATCGTTATTATCAATACTACGTTTATATCTCTTTATTGTTATTATTATTATCGTTATTATAGTTTTTTCGTTATTATCGTTATTACTGTAATATTATTATCCTTATTATTGTTTTTATCGTCATTATCGTTATTACTGTTATATTATTATCATTATATTATTATCCTTATTACGCTATTATCGGTATTATCGATATTATCGATATTGTTATTATAATTATTATCATTATTTCCGTTATTACTGTTATTATTTTTATTATTTATATTATTACTATTACTACTATCGTTATTATCTTTATTAACGTTATTATCGTTATGATTGCTATTCCCGTCATTATCGTTATAAATTTTATTATTATAATTATCGTTATTATCGTAATTATTGTTATTATTATTGCCGTTATTATTGTTACTATCGTTATTACTGCTATAATTAGTGTCGTTATTATTGTTTCAAATATTATAATTATTATCCTTATTATCTTTATTAATGTAAATAATATTATTATTACTATCGATATTATCATTTTTATTATTATCGTTATTATCATTATTATCCCTATTAATTTTATTATTTTTATAATAATTAACGTTACTATTATTATTGTCATTTATAATATTATTATTTAAGTATTATCATCATTATCGTTATTTTTATTATTATTAAAATTATCTTTCTTATAGTAATTATCGTTATTATCGAAATTATTGTTATTATTTTTAATTCCGTCAATATCGTTATTATTATTATAGTTATTACGGCTATAATCGTTATAATCGTTATTATTGTTATTACTATATTTATTATAATTATCGTTATTATCGTTATTATCGTTATTATTGTTTTTACTATTATTATTATTATTATTGTTATTATCGTTTTTATTATTATCGATATTATCATTATTATCGCTATTATTTTTATCATTCTTATTATTACTATTATTAGTATCGTTATTATCGTTATTCTTCTTCTTCTTATTATTATTATTGTCTTTTTTATCTTTAATATCGATATAATAATTATTATTATTATCGTTAATATTTTTATTATTATTATCGAAATTATCATTTTCATCTTTTTTAATATTATTGTTATTAACGTTGTTATCGTAAATATTGTTTTTATCCTTATTATTTTTATTGCTATTATCGTTATTATCGTTATTATTATTATCGTTATTAACGTAATAATCGTTATTATTGTTATTATTATTATTATTATTATCGTCATTATCGTTATTATTATTAACTTTATTATCGTTACTATCGTTATTATTGTTATTACTATTATTAACATTATTATCGGTTTTATCGTTATTATTGCTATTATTATTTTTGTTATTAACGTTTTAATCATAATTAATTTTATTTTTTACCGTTATTATCGTTATTATCGTTGTTATTTTTATTATTATTATCTTGAATAACGTTAACATCAGTGTCATCTACATTATTCTTATTTATATTATTGATTTTATCGTTAATATCGTTATTATTATTATTATTGTTATCGCTATTACCGATATTATTATAATAGTTATTATCGTTATTATCGTTAATATTGGTATTGTCCTTATTATTTTTATTTTTTATTATCGTTATTACTGTTATTATCATTATTAATGTTATTATAGTTATCGTTATCACCGTTATTATCCATAACTTTGTTATTATTATTATTATTATTAATGATATCATCGCTGTTATCGTTATTATTGTTATTATTATTATCGTTAATATCGTTAATATTGTTATTTTTATTACGGTCAATATCGTTATTTTGGTATTATTATTTTAATTTTATCGTTATGATTATTATTGTTGTTTTAATCGTTATTATTGTTACTATTATTATCGTTATTATCTTTAATATCGTTATTAGCATTAATATCGCAAATTTGTTGTTATTATTATTATTATTATTATTATTATTATTATTATCGATATTATCGTTATTATCGTTATTAATATTATCCTTAAAATCGTTTTTAACGATATTATTGATATTACTGTTATTATCACTATTATTATTATTGCTATTATCGTTAATATTGTTATTATTCTTAATATTATTAATACTTCTTCTATTATTAACATTATAATCGTTAATATTTTTATCGTTATTAACATTACTACTGTTATCGTTATTATCGTTATTGTTGTTAATAATATAATTATTTTTATAATCGTTATTTCCTTTATTATCGTTATTATCGATATTATTTTTATTATTATTATTATTATTATCGATATTATCGTTACTATCGCTATTAAGGAAATCATTTTTATTATTATTATCTTTATTATCCTTATCATTATTATTATTATTATCGTTTTTATATTAATTATCGTTTTATAAATATTATCATTATCATTAATACTGAGATTATTAATATTGATATTATCGTTTTTAATATTATTGTTATTATCGTTACCATCGTTATTAACGTTATTATTTTTTTATTATTACCTTTATTATCGTCATTATTGTTACTATTATTATAATTGTCCTTATTATCTTTATTTACGTTATTATCGTTATTATTATTATCGTTATTATCGTTATTATCGCTATTACCATTAATATCGTTATTATCTTTATTATTAGTAATAATATTATCGCTATTATTGTTATTATCATCATTATTATTATTGATATTATCATTATTATCGATATTATTGCTATTATTATTATTATTATTACCGATATTAACAATAATAATATTATTATTATTATTGATATTATCATTATTATCCTAATTTCTATTATCATAAACAGAGTTATTATCGTCATTATCGTTATTATTATTATCGTAAATATCGTTAATATCGTTATTAACATTACTATTAATATTGTTATTATCATTATTATTGTTATTAATTTTATTAAAATTATTATCGTTATTAGCTTTATTATCGTTATTGTCGTTATTATTTTTATTATTATTATTATTACTACCGTTATTATCGTTAATAATGCTATTTTTATTACCGTTATAATCGTAATTATAGTTGTTATTATTAATGTTATCATCGTTATTATTGTTCTTACCGTTATTATTATTACTTTCATTCGTATCGTTATTATTGTTATTATTATTATCTTGATTAACGTTAACATCAAAGTCATCTACCTTATTCTTATTATATTATCGGTTTTATCAATAATATCGTTATTATTATTATTACTGTTATCGCTATTATCGATATTATTATGATCGTTATAATCTTTGTTATCTTCATTATTTTTATTGTTGATATTATTATAATCGATATTATCATTAATATTGTTATTATTATAATCGATATTATCGTTCGTATCATTAATATTATTATTATGGCTATTATCGTTATTATCTTTAGTACCGTAATTATCGTTATTATAGTTATAAAATTATTATTATTATCGATATAATCGTTAATATTGTGGTTATTATAATCGTAATAATCGTTATTATCGCTAATATTGTTATTGTTATTATCTTCATTATCCTTATAATTATTATCTGTATTATCGTTATTATCGTTATTTTTATTATTATTCTTGCGTTATTATCGTTAATATTATAATCGTTAATATAATATTCGTTAATAATCGTATTAATATATTATCGTCAATAACGTTATTATTATAATTAATAATATTAATGGTACTATTGTTGTTATTATCGTTATTACCGTTATTATTATTATTATTTTTTCGTTATTATAGTTATTATCGTTATTTTCGTTATTATCATTATTAGCGTTATTGTCGTTATTATTGTTATTATCGTAATTATCGGTATTATCGTTAATATCGTTAATATATTTATAATAATTACTGTTATTATCGTTATTACCACAATTATCGTTATTATTATTATTAATACTGTCATTTTTATCGTTAAAATTAACATTGTTTTTACCTTTATTATCGTCATTATCGTTATTATTACTACTATCAATATCGTTATTATCCTTATTAATGTTACTATAATTATTATTAACGTTATTATAGTTATTATCGTTATTATCGTTATTACTATTGTTTTTACCGTGTTTATCGTAATTATTAATTTTGTTATCATGGATATTATCGTTATTATCGTTATAATCTTTAATAATGCTTATATAATTACAATTATTATCAATATTATCGATATTATCGTTATTATTAGTACCATTATAATTGTTATTATTGTTATTATTATTGAAATAATTATTATTATTATTATTATTATTATTATTACTATTAATATTATTATTATTATTTTCGTTATTATTTTCGTTATTATATAAATTATCGTTCTTATATAATTATTATTATCGTTAATACTGTTAATATTAATATCGATATTATCGTTATTGTCATTATGAATATTAATGTTATTAACGTTGTTATTGTTAATATTGTTATTTTCTTTAATATTATTATCGTTACTATCGTTATTATCGTTATTAACGTTATTATTTTTTTTTATTATCTTTATTATTGTTATTATTTTTAATTTCAATATCGTTAAGATCGTTATTATTGTTATAATTGCTATTATTATTATTATTATAATCATCATTATCATTATTATTGTTACTATCGATATTATTATTATTATTATTATCGTTATTTTCATTGTTATGATTATCGATGTTATCGTTATGATCATTATTATTTTAATTTTTATTATTATTATTATCGATATTATCGTAAATATTGTTAATATTATATTCGATATTATCGTTATTATTGTTATTATTATTATCGTTAAAATCGTTTAAACGTTATTATTGTTCTTCCTGTTATTATTACTACTATTATTATCCTTATTATCGTTATTATAGTTATTATTCTTAATATTGTTATTTATGCTTTTATTATTATCGTTATTATCTTATTATCGCTATTAATGTTATTATTGTTAATATTATTATCGTTATTATCATTATTTTCGTATTTATCGTTATTATTGTTAATGTTATTATCGTTATTAACGTTAATATCATTGATATATTTATTTTTACTATTATTATTATCGTTATTGTCGTTATTATCGTTAGTATCATTATTAATATTATCGTTACTATCGTTATTATTATAATCGTTATTATCGTTATTATCGTTTTTATAATTATTATTTATTTTCTCTTTATAATTGTTATTATCACTTATATGATTATTATTATTATAATTTATATCGTTGTTATCGTTGATATCGTTATTATCGTTATTATTATTATTATCGTTATTATTGTTATTATCATTATTATTGTTATTATTATAATTATTATTAGCAATATTATCGTTATTATTGTTATTATTATTATCTTTATTATCGTATTTATCGTATTTAGCGTTATTATCAATATCAATATTGTAGTTATTATCGTTGATATCGTTCTTATCTTTATTATTGTTATTATTGTCGTTATTTCTACTAATATTATCATTATTAACTCTTATTATCGATATTATTATTGTCGTTATGAACGTAATTATCGTTATTATCTTTATTATCGATATTATCGTTATTATTATTATTAAGCTTATTATTACTATTATCGTTATTATTTTTATTATCGTTATTATCGTCATATTTGTTATAGTTGTTATTATTATTGATATTGTTATCGTTATTTTCGTTATTATTATTATCGATATTATCTTCATTATCGTTATTATTATTAACGTTATTATTGTTATTATCTTTATTATTGTTATTAACATTATAATTTTTTACGTTATTACCATCATAATTGCAATTATGATTGTCGTTATTATTGGTATTATAAATAATCTAAATAATATAAATAAGTTTTTATTGTTATTTTTAATATCGTTGTCATAGTCATCATCTCTCCTTTCGTTTTTATTATTATTATCATTAATATTATTATTATTGTTGTTATCGTTCCAAATGTTATTAATATTTGGTTTTTATGGTTATTATTGTTTTTCTATTATCTTTATTATTCTTATAATTGCTATTATTAATATAATTATTATCGTTGTTAAAATTTTTATCTTTATTATCGTTATTATTATTGTCATTATACTCGTTTTTATCGTTATTATTGTTATTACTGTTATTATTACTACTATGATTATCCTCTTTATCGTAATTATAGATATTATTCTTAATATTATTATTGTTACTTCTATTATTATCGTTAATATCTTTTCTATAGTTATTATTATTATCTATATTATCGTAAATATTTTAATTATTATAATCGATATTATCGTTAATATCGTCGTTATTACTAACGCAATTATCGTTATTACCGTCATTATCGTTATTATCGTTATTATCATTATTATAATTATCGATAATATCTTCATTATCTTTATTATGGTTATTATCTTTATTATCGTTAATATTGTTAGTAACGCTATTATCTTTATTATTATTATTATTATAAATACTATTAATATCGTTATATTCGTTATTATTGTTATTATCGTTATTATTATTATTATTACTATTGTTGTTATTATCGTTAATATTATAATTGTTATTATCGTAATTATCTTTATTAATATTATTAATGTTGTCGTAATTATCGTTAATATTATTATCGTTATAATCTGTATTATCATTATTATTGTTGTTATTAATATTATTATTTCGTTATTAAAGTTATTATTATAGTCGTTGTTATCGTTATTATCGTTATTATATTTATTATTACTATTATTATTATCGAAATTATTCGTAATATTTTTATTGTTTTTAACGATTTTTTTATTATTTTTTTTATTATTATTTTCTTTATTATCTTCATTATCCTTATTAGTGTTATTATTTGTAATCTTATTATCGTTATTAAACTACTATCGTTATTACCATTATCGTTATTATCTTTATTACCATTATTACTACCGTCGTTATCATTAATATTAAATTCGTTTTTCTCAATATTATCGATATTATCTTTATTATTATTATTACAATTATTATTATTATTAACGATATTATTGTTATTATCGTTATTATTATGACCGTTATTATCGTTATTAACGTTATTATTTTTATTAATTTTATCTTTATTATCGTTAATATTTTCACTCTTAATATCGTTATTATCGTTATTATAATTATTATCGCTATAATCGTAATTATTGTTACTATTATTATCGTTATTACCGTTAATATCGTTATAACCGTTATTATTCTTATTATTATTATCTTTTCTAACGTTAGTATCCTAATCATAATTATTGCTATTATCGTTATTATCGTTAATTTTATTATCGTTATTATCGTAATTATCGTTGATATCATTATTATTATTAATATTATTATCGTCATTATCATCATAATTATCTTCGATATTTTCTTTATTACGTTCATTATTGTTATTAATATTAATATTAATATTATCGTTTTTATCGTTATCATTGATATTATTATTTAATTATTTACGTAAATATCATTATTAATTTTATTAATATTATCGCTGGTATTGTTAATTTCGTTGTTTTCGTTATTATCGTTATTATTATCATCGTCATCATCGTTAATATTATTATCTTTATAAAAGTCATTATCGTTAATATTGTTAATATTGATATTTTTATTATTATTATTATCGTCAATATCATCATAATAAATTCGTTTTTATCGTTATAATTGTTATTATTAACAATATTATCGTTAATATAGTTATTATTGATATAGTTATTACAGTTATTATGGTTATTATTGTTATAATTGTTATTATTACAGTTATAATTATTGTTATTATCCTTATTATCGTTATTATTATTATTATTATTATTAGTGACGTTATTATCTTAATTATCGTTATAATCGTTATTATCGGTATTATCGTTAATATCGTTATTATCTTTTATTATTATTGTTATTATTATTTATATTATTATCGTTCTTATGATTATAATCATCTTAATCATTAATATAGTTATTATTATTATAGATAGTATCTTTAATATCGTTAATATCTATATTATTATTATTATATTATTGTTATTAACGATCATATCGTTATTGTCATTATTATCGTTATTATCGTTATTGTCGTTTTTATCTATATTATTGTTATTATTGTTATTATTATTATCGTTATTATAGATAATATCGTTTTTATCGGATTTGTTGATATTACTATTAACGTTATTATCTTTACTATCATTATTATTATTATCGTAATTATTGTCATTATCGTTATTATTATTATTATTATTATTATTAATATAGTTAATATCGTTATTATTGTAATTAGTATTATCGATTTTATCCTCATTTTCATTATTATCGTTATTATTGTTATTATTAATATTGTTATCAGCATAACAATTATTGCACGTTACTATCATTATTATCGTCATTATTATTGTAATTATTATTGTTATCATCGTTGCTTTTATTATCGATATTATTGTTAACATCGTCATTACGATTATTATAATTGTCGTTTTTAACGTTAGAATCGATATTATTGTAATTATTATTATCGTTATTATCCTTATTATCTTTATTGTTCTTTCTATTATTATCGTTATTATCTTTATTATTATTTTTATTTATATTAATATTCTTGTTATTATGATCATTATCCATATTATGGTTATCATCGTTATTATAAATATTATAATCGTTCTTATCCAAATTATCGTTGTTACGTTTTTTATTGTTACTTTTATTATTGTTATTATCGTTATTTTCGTTTTTATTGTTACGTTTATTATAGTTATTATCATTAATATCGTTATTATCGTTATTGTAATTATTATTATCGTCGTTATTATTATAAATGTTATTACTGCTATTATCGTTATTATCGTTATTATTATTTTTACTATTATCGTTATTATCGTTATTATTATTACTACAATTATCTTTATTATCGTAATTATTGTTATTATTAATATTGTCATTATCATAACTATTATTATGCGATATTATCATTATTAATGTTATTATTATTACCATTATTATCGTCATTACCGTTATTATTATTATTACTTTTCTTATTATCGTTATTTTTATTATCTATATTATTGTTATCATTGTTATAATGATTATTGTAATTGTCGTTTTAAACGTTATTATTGTTAATATTTATACTACTATTACCCAAATTATCGTTATTATCGTTCATATTATTATTGTTACAAACGTTATTATCCTTAGTATTGTTGTTATTATTATTACCGTCCTTATCTTTATAATCCTCATTATCGTAATATTAATATTACTATTATCGTTATTAACGTAATTATCGTTATTATTGTTAATATTTTTATCGTTATTATCGTTATTATCGTTATTATCGTTTTAATGTTATTATCATTATCGTTAATATCGTTACTATCGTTATTAACTTTATTAATATCATCGTCATTATCGTTATTATTATTATCGTTATTATCGTCATTATCGTTATTATTGTAACTACTATATTTTTATTATTACTAATTTCGTTATTGTCATCATTATTATTATCCTTATTAACGTTATTATCGTTATTATTGAAATTATTATTTTTATTATTATCGATATTATCGCTATTATACTTATTGTTATTACCGTTTGTATTGTTATTCTCCTTATTACCTATTATTATTACCGTTATGAATGTTAATATCGTTGTTATCTTTATTATTATTATTATTGTTATCGTAAATATTGTTATTATCGTTATTAGTATTACTACTATTAGCGTTATTATCGCTATTGTCGCTATTATCGCTATTATCGTTATTAATATTATTATTATCTACTTTATTTTTTAATATTGTTATTATTATTATGGATATTATCGTTATTATCGTTATTATTGTAATTAATATTTTTATTTCTATTATCGTTATTATCGTTATTATTATTTTTGTTATTATTAATATCGTCGATATTATCGTTATTATTATTATTAATATTACCGTTATTATCATTATTATTATAGTAATTTTTTTCGTTATAATCGGTATTTTTGTTTTTATTATTATTATTATTATCGAAATTATCATTGATATTGTTTTTATTTTTTTCTATATTATCGTCATTATCATTATTATCGTAGTTATCGTGATTATTGTAACTCTTATTATTGTTACAATCTTTAATATCCGTATTATCGTTATTACTATTAATACTATTACCGTTATTATCGTAATTATCCTTATTATTGTAATTATTATTATTATTAATATCGTTATTACCATTATTATTGTTATTATTATAATCGATATAGTTATTAGTGATATCATTAATACTATTATTATCCTTAATATCGGTATTATCAATTTTATTATTATTACTATTGTGGATATTATTTTTAATATTGTTATAGTCATAATCGTTATTATGGTTATTATCGTTATTATTGTTGTCGTCATAAACTTTATTATCGTTATTATCGTAATATTCGTTATTATTTTTATAATTATAATTAATAATATGGTTCTTATTGTTATTATCATTATTATCGATATTATTATTATTATTGTTACCGTTCATAATGTTGTTATCCTTTAATGACATTATTAATGTCATTATTGTTATTATTACTAATTTTATTACCGTTATTATCATTATTATTGTTATTATTATTATTATTATGATTATTATCGTTTTTATCGTCTTATTGTTATTATTATTATTATTATTATCGTTATTATCATTCTTATCGTTATTATCGTTATTATTATTACTTTTATTGTTGATGTTATCGTCATTATTGTTATTAGTGTTTTTATTACTACTCCTATTATCGTTATTATCGTTACTATCGTTATTGTTCTTATTATTATTATCGTTGTCATCGTAATAATCCTTAATTTCGATATTATTATTACTATTCATATTTACGTTGTTTTCGTTTTTATTGTTATAAATATTGTTTTTATTAACGTTATTATCGTTATTATTATGACATTAATATTCTTATTATTGTAATTATTGATATTATTATTATTATTATTGTTGTTAATACCATTATTATTATTTTTATCGTCAATATCGTTATTATCCTTATTATCGTCATTATTAGTATTACTATTATCGTTTTTATCGTTGTAATCGCAATTATTGTTATTACTATTATCGTTATTATCGCTTTATCAATAATATTGTTCTTATCATTATTGTTATTACCGCTATTGCTATTATTATTATGATTATTATTAACGCTATTATCATTATTATCGTTTCGATCGTTTATGTTGTTATTTTCTATTATTATTATAATTATTATCGTCATTATTGTTACAATCGATATTATTATCATTATTATTATCGTTATTATCGTTAATTTTATTATCGTCACTATCGTTATTGTCGTGATTATTGTCATTATTATTATTATTTTGATCGATAATATCTCCAATATTGCTATTTTTATTATCGATATTAGCGCTATTATCGTTATTATTAATATCGATAATTTCGTTATTATCGTTATTATCATTATCATCATTACTATCGTTATTATTGTTATCATTATTACCGTTAATATCGTTGTTATCTTTATTATTATTTTTATTATTATCGACATTGCCGTTATTTTCCTCATTATTAATATTTTTATCGACATTAACGTTATTATCGCTATTATCTTTTTCATTATTATTATTATCATTTACGTTATGATCTTAATTATCGTTAATATTATTATTACTATTGTCGTTATTATCATTATTATAGTTTCTATCGTTGTTATTATTATTATTATTATTTAAATAATTATTATCGTCATTAACCTTTTTATTGTTATTACTATTATCGTTATTTTCGTAATTATCGTTAATGTAGGTATAAATATCGTTATTATCGTTGTTATTGTTATTTTTATTATTATTATTATCGTTATTACCGTTAATGTTGTTATCGTTAATATATTTATTATCGTTATTTTTTTTTATTATAGTTATTAATACTACTATTATTAATGATATCGTTAATATCGTAATTATCGTAAATATTATCATTATTATTATCGCTATAATGATTATTGCTATTGTCGTTATTATAGTTATTATTATTATCGGTATAATCTTTATTATCGTTATTATCGTTATTATTATTATCGTTATTATCGTTTTAATAATTATTATTATTATCATCTTTATCGATATTATTATTATCGTTATTTTCGTTACTCACATTAATATTATTATTACTCTATCGTTATTATCGTTATTATTATTATCGTTATTATCGTTATTACCATTATTATTATTATTACTATTATCGTTATTATCGTTATAAATATTATCCTTATTATCTTTATTAATTCTGTTATTGTTATAAGTGTTAACATTACTACTATTATTAACGTTATTATACCAATTATCTTTATTAATATTAATATTATTATTGTTATTACCGTTACTATCGTTATTATTATTACTTTTATCATTATTATTGAAATTATTATTATCCTTTTTATCATTATTATCTTTATTATTTCTTATAATAATTTTTATACATTATCGCTATTAACGAGGATATTGCTTTTATTGTTATAGATATTATCGTAATTATCGGTTTTCTTAATATCATCGTTAATATCGATATTGCCGTTAATCTTGCTATTATTGTTATTATTACTACTTTTATTTTTGTTATTATCTTTATTTTGAATTTATTATTATTATAGTTATTATTATTAAAATTATTATTATTATTATTATTATAGACGTCATTATAGTTATTATCGTAATTATTATTATTATTTTTATCGTTTTTATCGTTATTATTAATATTGCTATTATCGTTATTAGCATTATTATTATTATCGTTATTATCTCTATTATTGTTATTATTATTATTATTGATATCGTTATTATGGATATTATCGTTATTGTTATTAATATTATTATTGTTATTATCGTTATTATCCTTATTATCGTTGTAATAATTATTATTATTATTATTTTTAACTTTATTATCGTTATTATCGTTATTAACTTTATTATCATTATTACTTTTATTATTAATATCGTATTTATCGTTATTATTGTTACTATTATTATAATTATTATTGTTAATAATATTATAATATTATTATTGTTATTATTGTTATTATCGTTATTATTTTAACGTTATTATCGTAATTACCGTTATTATTGTTATTATTACTATTATTATCTATATTGTTATTATCGTTATTATTAATATTATTATAATCGGTATTATTTTGATTATCGTCATTATTTTTATCGTTGTTATCGTTATTATCGCTATTACTGTCTTTAGTGTTATTATTACTACTCTTATTATTTTTATTGTTGTTATTATAGATATTATTATTATTATTATCTTCATTAATGTTATTATTGTCATTATTCTTATTATTATTATAATATGGAAACATATTGTCGTTATTGTCGATATTATTATTATTAATAATGACGTTATTTTCGTATTTATTATTATCGTGAGTATCGTTATTTACTTTATTAGTGTTTTTATTGTTATTATTACTACATTTATTACGGTTACTTGTATGTATATTGTATATATTCTTATTATTATTATTAGTTTTATTATCGTTGTTATCATTTTTATCGTTATTATCATTATTATCGATGTTATCTTTATTATTATTATTATTATTTTCGTTATTATCGTTATTATCGTTTTTATTATTATTATTATTATCGTTATGATCGTTATTATTATTTCAATCGATATTATTATTATTATTATTATTATCGTCATTATCTTTATTAATATTGAAGTTATTATTGATATTATTCTTCTTATTAATATAATTTTTATCATTATTATTATTATTAGTATTGTTATTATTATCGATTTTGTCGTTATTATTGTTGACAGTATTATCGTTATTATCGTTAATGTGGATAGTATCGTTCTTATTATTTTTATTATCATTATTTTTATAACTATCGTTTTACCGTTATTAATGTTATTAATAATATTGTTATTATCGTTTTTATCGTTATTATTATTATTATTATTAATATTATCTTTATTATCGTTATTATCATTAATATTTTTATTATTGTTATTATTAACATCGTTCTTAAAGTTACCTTCCTTATTATCGTTATAATAATCATTATTATAATGGTTATTTTCGTTATTAATGTTATTATTAATATCGTTATTATCGTAATTATCATTATTATATTTATTATTGTTTCTATTATTATCAATATTATCGTTATTATTGTTATTACAATCGTTATTAACGTCATAACTGGTAATATAATTATTATTGTTATTATTCTTATTATTATTATAATTATAATCTTAATTATCGTTATCATCATTATTATCGATATTATCATAAATATTATTAACGTTATTATCTTTCTTATCTATATTATTATTATCGGTTTTATAGTATTTATCGTTATTATTGTAATTATTAATGTCGTTATTATCGTTATTATAGTAATTTCTTTAATTATTATTATCGTTATAACCATTGTTATCGTTATTATCTTTATTATTATTATTATTATTATCGTTAATATCATAAATATCGTTATTAACGTTAAAATTATTATTATTATTATCGTTATTACCGTTATTATCGATTTTATCGTAATAATTTTTATTATTATTATCATTATTATCGTTAATAACTTTTTTATTGTTTATATTATTATCGTTAATATTGTTATTATCGTTATTAACGTTATTATTATTATTATTATTATCGTTATTATATTTATTATTTATATTATCGTTATTATTATTAATCTTTCTACCGTTATTATTGTTAATATGGTTATTATGACTATTATTATTTTCGTTATTATCGTTATTATCTATATTATCGTTAGTAATACTAAGGTTATTATAGTAATAATGATCATTATTGCTATTATTATTATAGTTATAAAAGATTTATTCGTTATTATCGTGATAATTGTTATTATAATTATCTTTATTATCGTTATAATAGTTATTATTATTATCGATATTATTGTTACTATCGTTTTTATCTTTTCGTTATTATCATTATTATCGTTATTGTTGTTCATACTATTACTGTTATTACCCTTAATATCGTTATTGCTGTTATTATTATTATCGCTATTATTGTTTTTATTATTATCGTCATTATCGTTTAATTCTTTATTAACTTTATTATCGTTATTATCGTTATTATTGTTTTCTATTATTATTAATGTTATCGTTATTATTGTTACTATAGTCGTTAGTATCGTCACTAATAACTGTTGTTATTATTATTATTATTATTATTAACGTTATAATCATTATGAAACTTATTATCATTATAATCGATAAAATCATTAATATGATTATCGTGATTATCTTTATTATCAATATTATTATTAACGTTTCTGTAGTTGCTATCATTATTCTTGTAATTATTATTATTATTATTATTATTATTATCGTTATATCCATTGTTATATTTATTATCGATATTATTATTATTTTTATTACCGTAATTATCCCAAAATTTTTTATAAAGTTAAAATTATTATTATTTTCATCGTGATTATCGTTATTATCGTTTTTACGTAATAATAATTATTACTATAATCGTTATTATCGTAATTATTGTTATTAACAATATTATTATTATTATTAATACAATCGTCATTAGCGTTATTATTGTTATAATTGTTAGTATTATTATCGACATTGTCGTTATTATCGTTATTATTATTATTATCATTATTATTATTATCATTATCGTTATTATCGTTATTATTGTACAAATATTATCACTATTATCCTTATTAACGTTATTATTGTTATTAATACTATTATTAATATCGATTTTATTATTATTATTATTATTATTATTATCGTTATTATTATTATTATTGTTATTATTATTATAAATTATTATAGTTATTACCGTTTTTATCGTTATTAACTTTATTACTGATATTCCTAATATCGTTATTATCGTTATTATTGTTATCTTTGTTATTGCTATTATCTTTATTATTGTTTATATTATTATCCAAATCGTCATCCTTATTGTTATTATTCTTATTAATATTATCATTAATATCGTTATTATAATTATTATTAATATTAGCTTTATTAAAATTATAGTTATTATAGCTATTATGGTTATTACATTTATTATTATTTTTTTCCTAATTATCGCCATTATCGTTATAATCATTATTATATTTATTATCGTTATTATTCTTACTATCTATATAATCCGAATTATTTTTATTATGGGCATTATTATTGTCGTTCTTATAATTCTTATCATTATTATTATTATCTTTATTATCGTTATTATCGTTATTATATTTATTATTAATATTAGTTTTATTAAAATTATGGTTATTATAGCTATTATAGTTATTACATTTATTATTATTATTTTCCTTATTATCGTCATTATCGTTATAATCATTATTATATTTATTATGGATATTATTGTTATTATCTATATGATCGGTATTATTTTTATTATGGGTATTATTATTGTCGTTCTTATAATTCTTATCATTATTATTATTAACGTTATTATCGATATTATTGTAATTTCATATAAGTATTTTCGTTATAACCATTATTGTCGTTATTATTGATATTATTATTATTATAATTATCGATATTAACGTAATTATAGTTATTAACGTTTTAATTATTATTTTTAATTTTGAGATTATCGTTATTATCGTGTTTTTCGTAATAATTATTATTATTATTTTGAGTATTATCATTATTATTGTTATTATCGACATTATTATTATTATTCTTACCGTTATTATCATTTTTAATTTTTATTGATATTTATATTATTTTTATGACCATTATTATCGTTATTATTATAAACGTTATTATCGTTATTACCTATGTTATTATTATTACTATTATTACTATTATCATTAACATCATTATTATTGTTATTATCGACATTATTATTATTATTATTATCGCTATCATCGTAGTTATCATTATTAGCATTATTATAATTATTAGCGTTATTATTGTTATTATTGTTATCGTTTTAAACGTTAATTCTATAATTATTGTTGTTATTATTATCACTATTACCGTTATTATTGTTATTATTATTATCGATATTTTCGTTAATATTGATATTATTGTTATCGTTATTTCATTATTATCAATACTACTTTTATATCGCTTTATTGTTATTATTATTATCGTTATTATAGTTTTTATCGTTATTATCATTATTACTTTTATATTAATATCGTTATTATTGTTTTTATCGTTTTTATCATTATTACTGTTATATTATTATCATTATATTATTATCCTTATTACGCTATTATCGGTATTATCGATATTATCGTATTTTTCATTATAATTATTATCATTATTTCCGTTATTACTGTTATTATTATTATCACTATTATCGATGTTGTTGTTATTATCATTATTGTTATTACCGTTAAACCGTTATTATTGTTATTGTTTATATTATTACTATTACTACTATCGTTATTATAGTTAATAACGGTATTATTGTTATTATCGATATTCTTATTATTACGATTATCGTAATTATCGTTCTTATTGTTAGTATTAATATTATTATCCTTATTATTATAATTATAGTATCTATATTATTGTTATAATCGCTATTACCGTTATTATCGTTATTATTATTATTATTTTTATCGTTATTATTGTTATTATCGTTATTATTATTACTATTATTATTATTGTTTTTATCGTTATTATCTATAATATCGTTATTATTATTAATCTTGTTACCGTTATTATTGTTAATATGGTTATTATTATTATTATTATTATCTTTATTATCGCTATTATTATTATCATTATTATAGTCATTTACAATATAATTGTTATAATTATTATCGGTATAAACGTTATAATCGTTATTACCCTTAAAATTGTTATTATCTTTATTATCGTCATTTTCGTTTATATAGTTATTATTCTTTTTATTATTATCAATATTATTGTTATTATAATCGTTATTATCGTTATAACAGTTATTATAAATATTATTGTTATTATTATTATTTTAATTATCGATATATTCTTTATTATCTTTATTATCATTATTATCGATATTATCATTAATATGTTTATGATTATTATCATTATTATATATATTATTATTATCGTTTTTATATTCGTTATCGTTATTATTGTAATTATTATTATCGCTAATATCGTAATTATTGTAATTTCTCTTATTATTATTATCGCTATAATCATTGATATTGTTATTGTCGATATTATTATTATTATTACTATTGTTATTATCGTTAATATTGTCATTATTATTATCGATAATATCGCTATTATCCTTATTATTACTATCTTTAACATTGTTATTATCGTGATTATCGTAATTATTTTGATTATTTTTATCGTCATTATCTTTATTATTGTTACTATCGATATTAATATTATTATGATTAACGTCTATAACGTTATAACCTCTATAATCTTTCTTATTATTATTATTATCGTTATTATCGTAATTATCGTTGTCATAGTTATTATTTTTAAGATTATTATCGATATTATCATTATTATCATTATTATTATTATAATTATTAATATTATAAATATAGTTATTATCGTTGTTAATGTTATTATTATTATCATTATTATTATCGTTAATACTGATATTATTTTTATCGATATTATTGTTATTAATATTATTATTTTTATCATTATTATAGTTATTATTGTTATTATTATTATCGATATTATCGTTAATATTGATATTATTGTAATCGTTAATATCGTTATTATTGTTATTAACATTACTTTTCTGATTATTATATATTGTTATTATCGTTACTAATATTATTATTATTATTGTTATTATCGATAATATCGTCATGAACGATTTTATCGTCATTATCTTTTTTAGTTTTATTATCATTATCGTTATTATTGTTATTTTTATTATTATTATTATCGTTAATATCGTTTTTATTGTAAACATTATTATCGATATTTTCGCTATTATCAATATTATTATTATTATTATTATCGATATTATCCTTATTATCGTTATTATTATTATTATTATTATTAATATTATTATTATAATTATTGTTATTATCGTTATTAATGTTACTAGTTTTATTATTATTACCGTAATTATTGTTATTATTATTATTATTATCTTCATTATCGTGATTATTGTTATTACTATTATCGTTATTATCGATATTTTCTTTTTTTATTTCGTTTATTATCGGTATGATGGTTTTTATTTCCGTTATTATCATTATTATCATGGTTATTGTAATTAATCTTATTATATCTATTTTTACTGTCCTTATTATCTTTATTAACGTTATTATCAATATTATCGTCATTATTGTTATTATTATTATTATTATTATCGTAAGTATCGTTATAATAGTTAATATTATTATCTATATTATCGTTATTATTATTATTATTATTCTTATCTTTATTATCGATATTATAGTTGTTATTTCCCTTATTACCGATGTGATCGTTATTATTCCCCTTATAATCATTATTATCGTTATTATTCTTATTATCGTTATTATCGTAATTATTGTTAATATTATTGCCTTTATTATTGTTACTATCGTTATTATTGTTATAATTATTGTCGTTATTATTGTTTCAAATATTATAATTATTATCCTTATTGCAGGTATTAATGTAACTAATATTATTATTACTATCGTTATTATCATTTTTATTATTATCGTTATTATCATTATTATCCCTATTAATTTTATTATTTTTATAATAGTTATCGTTACTATTATTATTGTCATATATAATATTATTATTTAAGTATTATCATTATTATCGTTATTTTTGTTATTATAATTATTATCTTTATTATAGTAATTATCGTTATTATCGAAATTATTGTTATTAATTCTATTACCATAAATATCGTTATTATTAATATATTTATTACGGATATAATCGTTATAATAGTTATTATTGTTATTACTATAATTATTAAAATTATTGTTATTATCGTTAGTATCGTTATTATTGTTTTTTCTATTATTATTATTATTGTTATTATCATTTTTATTAATATCGATATAATCATTATTATCGTTATCATTTTTGTCATTCTTATTATTATTCTTATTAGTATCATTATTATCGTTATTCTTCTTCTTATTATTATTATTACTGTCTTTCTTATCTTTAATATCGATATAATAATTATTATTATTATCGTTAATATTGTTATTATTATTATCGATATTATCGTTTCTATCGTTTTTATTATTATTGTTATTATCGTTGTTTTCGTAAATATTGTTTTTATCTTTATTATTTTTATTGATATTATCGTTAATATCGTTATTTTTATTATCGTTTTTAACGTAATAAACGTTATTATTGTTACTATTATTATTATTATTATTATCGTCATTATCGTTATTATTATTAACTTTATTATCGTTACTATCGTTATTGTTGTTATTACTATTATTATCATTATTATCGGTTTTATCGTTATTAATGTTATTATTATTACCGTAAAAATCGTTTTTATCATTATTATTGTTAGGACTGTTATTATTACTACTATTATTACCGTTATTACCCTTATTATAGTTATTATACTTAATATTAGTATTAATATTGGTATTATTTTTCTATTATTATTATTGTTATCGTTATTATTTTTTATTATTATTATTATCATTCTTACCGTTAGTATTGTTATTATTATTATCTTGAATAACGATAACATCTATGTCATCTACATTATTCTTATTTATATTATCGATATTATCGTTAATATCATTAATATTATTATCGCTATTATCGTTATTATCGTTATCATCGTTAATATCGTTATTATCGTATCAATATTATTAGTATTATCGTTATTATCGTTTATATCATTAATAATGATATTATTATTACCGTTGTCACCGTTATTATTCTTACTTTCGTTATTATTATTGTTACTATTAATGTTATTATCGTTGATATCGTTATTATCCTTATTATCTATATTATTGTTATTATAACTATTATTATAATCATTATTATCGTTATTATTTTTAATACCGTTATTATCGTTATTATTGTTATTATAACTATAATAATTATCGATAGAATCGTTAATATTGTGTATATTATAATATTAATAATCGTTTATATCGCTAGTATTATTATTATAATTATCGTCATTATCCTTATAATTATTGTCGGTATTATCGTTATTATCGTTATTATTAATATTATTTATCTTTATTATTTATTTATCTTTATTATATCTTTATTATAATAACAATATTAACCAAAATAACTATATTAACGATAATAATAATAACGATAATAACAATAGTATCGATAATAAGAGTTTCAGTATTAACATTAATAACGACAAAAATAATAATAATAACAATTATTACGATAAAAACGAAAATAACGATTATAATAATAACGGTAACAACGAATATTACGGTAATGACGATAATAATAGTACTAATAATAACAATATTAATAATAATAAAGTCAATGACGATAATAATTTTAGTAATAATAACAATAATATCTACAATTACGATAATAACGATATTAACGATAAAATAATATCGATAATAACGATATTATCAATAATAATAATAACAATATTAAAGACAAAATCGAAAATAATAATAATAATAATTACAATAATAACGATGAAAACGATAAAAACGATTATAAAAATAACGACAAGAACGATAATAATAATAATAATAATAATAAAGATATCAACGATATTAACGATAATAACGATAATAATGATAATAACGACAATAACGATGATAATAATAACATTAATAACGAGAACGACGAGAAGAACGATAATAATAATATTAATAATATCCAAAATAAGGATAATAACAATAACATCGATAATAATAATAACAATAATACGAAAATAATTATATCAAGAATAACAATAAAAATAATACTAAAAATAGCAATGTTATTAAAAATAATATCTATAATAATAATGACAATAATAATGCTAATAACGATTATATTGATAATAACTATAATAATAAAAATAATGACAAAATTATAACGATAAAAACGATAATAACGCTAATAATATTATTAATAATATCTACTATAACAATAATAACGAAAGTAAGGTTATTAGCGAAAATAATAATATCGATAATAAAGATAATATCGATAATAATAATAAAAATATAACAATAATAACGATAATAACGATAGTAACGATAGAAACTATAATAATAATAATAAATATAAAGATAATAACGATATTGACGTTAAGAAGGATAATTATAAATAACAATAATAACGATAATAACGATAATAATGGTAATAATAATAATAATAAAATCGATAATAATAATAACAATTATCACGATAATAACTATAATAACGACACTATAGATATAGTAATAATAACAATAAAATTATAATAATGGTTATTAAGGTAATTATTATAAAGAAGTAACAATAATATCGGTAATAACGATAATAATAATAACAATAATATCGATAATGACTACGATAGTAATAATAGTCATAATAATAATAATAATAATAATAATAATAATAATAATAATAATAATAATAATAATAATAATAATAACAATAATAACGATAATAACTAAAATAATAACGATAATTTACATTAATAATAAAAACGATGATAACGATTATAATATTGTCTATAAAAACGACAATAATAACAACGATAATATATATAATAACGATTATAACGATAATTATAAAAATAAAATTAAAGGTAAAAAATAATAACGATAATAATTATAATAATACTAATAACAACAATAAAGTTAATAACTATAATAATAATAATAAAATTATCAATAATAACGATTATAACGATATTAGCGTTAATAATAATAACAATAGAAACGATAATAACGATAATAATCGTAATAATAGCATCAATAATAATAATAAAAAAAAATAACAATAATAACGTTAATAATAATTACAATTATAACGATAATAACGATAATAATAATAATCATAATAATGATAATTATAATAAAAATAATAACGATAATAACGATATTAACTAAAACATTAATAAAAATAATAACGAAAATAACGTTAATAAAGTTAGTAATAATAACAACAATAGCGATAATAACGATAATAATAACTATAATAATAATAATAGTAAAAATATTAACAATATTGAAAGTAAAAACGATAATAACGATAACAATGATAATAACAAAAATAATAACAATAATATAAATAATACTAATAAGGATAATAACGATAATAATGGAAATAACGATAAAATATTAATAATAACATTTATAACGAAAATAACGATAATAATAATAATAACAATAATAATAATAATAATAACGATAATATCAATAATAACGACAATAATAATAATAATATTGATAATAAATATAATAACGATAATAACGATAATAATAAAAATAATAACGATAAAAACGATAATAACCATAATCATGATAAGAATAATAGCGATGATAACGATAATCATGATAACAATAATAACGAAAATAACGATTGTTATAATAATAATAATATCGATAATAACAATAATAGCGATATTAACTATAATAGCGATAGTAGTAAAAGTAATATTCATAATAGTAACAATATTACCGTTTTTAACGCAGATATAGGTAATAATGACAATATAATGATGATAGTGATAATAAAAATAAAGTTAATAACGAAATTAATGATAATAATAAGAACGATAATAACTATAATAACGATAATTTACTATAATATAATAATAATAATAATAATAATATCGATAATAACAATAATAACGATAATAACGATAATAACGATAACAAAGACAAAAACGAATTTAACGGTAAATGCTATAATAAGCCCGTGTTCTTCTATCCAGGAGATGACTCTTCGCATGACCTGGTTGAGTAGCAGCTGTGGCCCCTCCGTGTCTCTTGTAGTTATGACTCCTGCAGTGTCGTCTGCGTACCCAACCAAGAAAGCACCATCAGGTACTGCCATACGAAGGATACATTCGTAAAATATATTCCAGATATCTGGTCCTAGTATGGATCCCTGAGCTGCCCCCGATATCAATTCCAAGTTTCTTGGACCATCGCCAGTATTGTATTCTAGGAAGCGCTCGTTCAGGTAATCCCCGAGTATTCGGAGTATGTACCCCGGAACTCTGAAATTACGTTCGAGCGTTTCCATTGCCAAGTACCACCTGACATTGTTGAAGGCATTTCTCACGTCTAAGGTGGACAGCAGACACAAAGGGCGGGAATGGTGATTCCCGCGCTGGGTCATTTTAGCGGCCGTGACAACATCCTGAACTGCGTGGATGTTGGAGAGGCCGGATCGAAATCAATACTGACGGGCAGCAAGATCATCAGCTACCCTAACGGCTACGTGCAGCCGTGGCCTAAGCAGCTACTCCAGGAGCATGCCAGCCGTATCGAGCATACAGATAGGACTGTATAACGAAGCTGCATCTGCTGGACCCTTGACCTTGCTAATGAGTACAAGCCTCGCTTTCTTCCACGGGGCGGTGAATATGCCCTCCCTGCTGCCAGGGAAGCAGTATCGAGATCGCGTCTCTTCGCTCATTGTGCTAAACAGCGAAGACTTATGCACTTCTTACGAAGATCTGCGATCTCGTTCGTCCACCAGTATGCAGGACGCCTCTGCCGTTTCGTGCCCTTCTTTGGCACCGCTATCGCGCAAGCCTTTTGGATGAGCTGCATAGTAGCTGCAGTAATCATCCTGGATTGTGCTGGTGTCGATAGACTCGCGGATGCATTTTGAAGTGATCTCCATCCTTCTTCAATGACCGAAGACAGCCTCTATCGGTCCATTCTTGGAATGTTCCACCGGAGGTGTCGTTTTGCAATTGTCCCGAATATCATCCTATCGTGTACATCGAAGAGTATGTACTGATGATCGCTCCCGGTATAATCCTCTATTACACGACAGCCTGCGACTCTTGCCACAAGTTGTTTGTTCACTAGAAAGACGTCCGTGATCATCTCTCTGTAGCCGTGCCTACGGATGCTTTGGGTCGAGGCTGTATTGAGTACTGATAGCTCTAGGCTCAACACCGACTCCATGATTCGCCTTCCTCTGGAGGCCGGTCTGGTCTCCCCCCATTCGAAAGCTTTGGCATTGAGGTCTGCAGCCACAATGAGATCGCCTTGCATTTCCCGCAGAGCGTCTTCCAGATCGACCAGTATAGACTGGGAGTCGTCTATCCGGTCGTTCGGGGTGTGATATACGCTGACATAAGTCGTCGAGTTGTGTCCTACCCAAACGTATCCGCATCCGGATCCTGGCTCCGACACATGAATTTGACGGGAATCTGAGATCCAGAGGTCCGCGGTGCCCAATTCGTCTGCGTACCATCCAAAGCCCGCTCTGTCCTGGTATTGTTGGCTGATTAATAAGATATCAGCTCATTTCTCAGAGCAGAGCCGGGTTAGGAGTTGGTGCACCGTCCTGCTTCTATTGAGATTACCCTGAAGTACACTCGTCCTGTTTTCCTCTTTTTGGCTGTTGCATGGGCCTCTTTGAAAGTTTTGCAGGCCCTTGATCCTGCCAAGTGCTTCTTAGGTTCAACAACGCTATTGGAGCATAAGAAGCAAGTCGGTTCGCTGACTTTGCAGTCTTTGATCGTGTGCCCCGTGCCGCCGCAGAAATAGCAGAACTTACTGCGATCAGAGCCATTGCACGTGGCGCTATAGTGACCAAAGTTGAGACAGCGGTAGCATCTCCTCACTTCTGCTCTTCGCCTGACCCTGCAGCAGACGATGCCGACCAGCACTCGGCCGACTTTTAAAAGATTCGCAGCTGCTTCCTCTTCTAGTCTGATGAGGTGCAGGCGTTGCTGTCTCGCGTTGGGGTTCGTCAATTTAACCACTAGTTTCCCCGCGTAGTCTGGCAGGGTCCTCTTTAGGGCCACCTCGACTTCCACCACCAATGTGTAGCAATCGCAGTCCCGTATCTCCAGCGTACTTCTAGGGACCAATTCCATGATGCTGCTCGTTTCTCCAACTTCTTTCCTCAGGCATTATGCGAATGAGGACCTAATATGCGCAGAGGTCTTCTTAAGTTCGCAGAGAACCCTTCCAATTCTGATCTGCCGGAATGATCTAACGTGTACCCCTGTTCCGCTGGTCTTGAAGTGCTGGTGGAAATCTCCGACTACGTCTGCATAAGATTTACCTTGCGCAGGTTTCAGGAGGATCGCGTCCGGCCTTGTTCTATTTCTCGGCCTTTCCTCCGAATTGCTCGGTTTCTTTTTCTCCTGCTGTGTGTGTTTCATCACTTTCGTCGCTGGTTTGTCCTAATTTCATTTCTTCTTAACGACCTACGTCCACTTTGTGGCTTCGGTCGTCGTCGTCTTTTGCCTTGGTCTTTTGAGGCTTTCTTGAGGCAACTGCGGCGGATTTGTGGCTACTCTTTTAATTGCGCCAGCATCAGTTAGAAAATTTACCCAAGGGCTCTGCGATACTCGGGCTAGGGTCCTCGCTCGCTTAATGACCATTCTTCGAGATTCATAAATGAACTCGCGGCTGTCTATGATGTCCTCCATTTCAGGGAGCCCTTGCTTAATAGTGTTGTTCACGTTGGGCTTTCTAGTAATAGCCGCCTTCATTTTTGCAAGGCGTACTTTCGCTTTAGCGAGATTCTCACTATCTCCATCTTGTGATGTCCCCATCGCAGGCTGCATAGGTGACATCAGGCCGGAGAACCGCGTGCTATCAACTGCCCTGCCAGCCAATTGCCACTCCTCCAAGTGGCTTTCCTCATATTTTAGCCTTCCTGTAGGCATAGACAAACCGCAAGGCAGGACGCCTAACTGTGGTGCTCTTCCTGCAGCAATATCCAGAGTTGGGTCCAGGTTGCCTACCCCAAGCTCCTGGCAGATGCTGGATGACCACGGTGGGTGGCCTGCCCTAAAACCACCTGACAACGCCGTGGCGTGTAAGTCCCTCCCACGTCAGCATTTAAGTTTTTATGTACTATCCATCAGAAGAAATATAATTATTGGGAGGCGAGCTGCCCAAAGGAAAGGCAGGGAACGGAAAGAAGATTGATAGTGAGAGAAAGATTAGAAAAAGATATAAAAGAAGAACGAAGGTAGGAGTAGCCGTACAAGAACATTCACTCGCCATTCACAATCCATTTTAGTCGCCACCTACGACAAGCAGGGTGTACTATGGGAGTATTCTACCTTCCCCTACTCATAGGATGTAATAATAATAGTAATAATAATAATAATAATAATAACGATAATAACGAAAATTACAATAATAGTAATAATAAGGATAAAGATAACAACGATATTAACAATATTAACGATAATAAAAAATAACAATAAAAACTATAATAACAATTATAATGATAAAAACGATAATAATATTTATTATAATAACAATAATAACAATAATAACTATAATAACGCTAATAGTAGTAATAATAACAATATTAACATTAATAACAATAATAACGATAATAGTAGTAGTACTAATAAGAATAATATCAATAATTGCGATAATAACGATATTACGAATAATTAATATCGGTAATAACGAAAATATCGATAATAATAATAATAATAATAACGATAATAAAGACACTAATAATAATAATAATAAATATAATAACGATAATAACGATAATAACGATAATATCAAAAATAATAACAACAATAATAACGATAATGAAGATAATAACAATAATAATAATTACAATAATTTTGATAACAAAGATAAAAAAGATAAAAATAATATTAATAATATCCAATATAAGGATAATAACGATAACAACGATAATAATAATAACTATAGTACGATAATAATGATAATAAGAATAATACTAACAATAACGATAACTTTGACAATAAAGATAATAACGATAATAACCATAATAGTAACAACAATAATAAAATTAATAATGATTATAATGAGAATAACGAAAATAATACTCAAAATAATAAGAATAATAACGATAATAAAGATAATACCGATAATGATAGTATTAATAATAACAATAATAGCAATAATAACTATAATAAGGATTTTAACGATAATTATAATAACTATATCAACGATAGAATCGATAATAACAATAACAATATTACGATATTATCGATAATAATAATAACAATTTTAACTATAATATCGTTAATAATAATAATAAATGTAATAACAATAATAGCGATAAGAAAGATAATAACTGCTATAATAATAACGATAATAAAGATAATAACGACAGAAAATAATAACAATAAAAATCATAATAATAACGATTATAATGATAATAACGATAATAAGGATAATAAGGATATTAACAATAATAATAATTATAACGTTAATAACAATAATAACTTTAATATCGATAACAATTATAACAATATTAACTATAATATCGATAATAACAATAACAATAATAACAATAATGACGATAAAAACGATAATAACGGTTATAATAGTCGTAATAATATCAATTATACCAATAATAACGATAATAACGATAATAATAGTATTAATAATAACAATATTAAAAATTATAACGATAATAACGGTAATAACGATAACAATATTAGTAATAATAACAATAATAACGATGATAACGATTATAATAATCAAGACAATATCGATAATAGTAAGAATAATAATAATGATAAGAACGGTAATAACGATAATAATAATAATAATAATAAAACTGACAACAATATTAAAATAACATATAATAAAATTAATAATAATAATAATAATAATATCGAAAATAACGATAATAACGATGACACCGATAATAATAATAAGAATAATAACGATAATATCGATAATAAAAATAATAATAACAGTAATAACGATAGAAAGGATAATAAGGATTATAGTAATAAAGAAAATAACGATAATAACGATAATTACAAAAATAACAATAATAATAATTAAGATTATAACGTTAATGGTGATAATAATAATAATGATAATGACGATAATAAAGATAATAATAATAATAATAGTAATAAAGATTATAACGATATTAACGATAATATCGATAATAACGTTAACAATAATTACCATAATAACGACAATAATAATAGTAATATTAACGATAATAACGATAACAATGATAATAATTGTAATAATAATAATAATGCAGATAAGAACGATATAACCCATAATAACAACATTAATGATAATAATAATATGAATAATAGCAATAACAAAGATAATTACGATAATAACGATATTATTTATAATGTTAATAACGATAATAACGATAATAACGATAATAACGATGATAAAAATAAGAATAAAAGAGATAATAACGATATTAACGATAATAATAATAATAATGATAATAATAATATTAATAATTACGATATTAATGATAAAAACGGTAATTATATTAACGACAATAACGACAATTATAGTAAGAATAATAACGATAATATCGATAATAACGACAAAAATAATAAAAACAATAATAATAATGATAATAACTATGATAATAGTAGTAATAATAACAATAATAACAATATTGACGATATTAACTTTACTAATAATAATAGTAATAACAATAATTAAGGTAATAACGATAATAATAGTAACGATAATAATAATAATAGTAATAATAACAATAATAAAAATAATAACCATAATAACGATAATAATAGTATTAATAATAACAATATTAAAAATAATAACGATAATAACGGTAATAACGATAATAATATTAGTAATAATAACAATAATAAATATAATAACGAAAATAATGGTATTAACTATAATAATAATACCGATGTTATAGATAATATCGATAACAATAATAACAATAATAGCGATAATAACAATGATAATAATAACAAAAGACGGTAATAACGATAATAACGATAATAATAATAACAATAATAACAATAACAATGATAATAACGATAAATATAATAACGGTAACAACGATCATAGTAATAATAATAATAAGGACAGTAACGATATTAACGATAATAGTAATAATAATAATAAAATCAAAAAAGATATAATCGTTAATAACGATAATAACAATAACAGTAATAATAAATAATAAAGATAGAAACGATAATAACGATAATAATGATAATAATAATATAAATAATTACGATAAAAACGATAATATCAGTTATAATAATATTAATTATAACAAAATTAAGAATAAGAGCGATGACAACGATGATAATAATAACATTAAATGCGATAATAACGATACTAACGTAAATAATAATAATAATAATAACGATAATAATTATAGTCATATTAACGATTATATCGAAATAAGCGATAATAGCGATAATAACTTTAATAATAATAATATTAATAACGATAATAATGTTATTGACGATATTTATAATAACTATAATACATTACTATCGAAAATAGTAAGAACGAAAATAACAATAATATCGATAATAATAATAATAATAATAATAAAAATAATATTAATATTAATAACAATATCGGTAATATTGATAACAAAATAATAATAATGATAATAATAACGATATTAACGATAATAATAATAACGACAATAACGATATTATCCATAATAACAATAACAATAGTATAGATAATATCGATAATAATAGTAATATTAACAACAGTAAAGATATAAACGATAATAACGATTATAGTAATAAGGAAATATCGATAATAACGAAAATAAAAATAATAACGACAATAATAACAATAATATTTATAATATTATAATGATAATAACGATAATAATATTAAAAATACTAAAAATAATAACGATAATAAATGTAATTATAATTATAATAAGAGCAATAATGAAAACGATAATTACGATAATAACGATAATAATAGTAGTAATAATAACAATAATAATATTAATATCGATATTAACAATAATAACGATATTAAAATTAATAATAATAATAATAAAGGTAATTACAGTATTAACGGTAACAACGATTAAAACGATAATAATAATAACGATCATTACGAGATTATCCATAATAATAATAACAATAATAACGATAACAACGATAAAGTCAATAATAATAATAATTATAATAATAATAACGATAATAACGAGAATAACAATAACGATAATGATAATAGTAATAATAATGACAACGATTGAAACATTAATAACGACAATGACGATAAAAATGATAATAATAATAATATTAATAACGATAATTAAGTTAATAACGAAAATAATAATAACAATAATAACAATACTAACTATAAAAATACAAATCATAATAATGATAATAACGATAACAACGATACTAAAGATAATAGTATTTATATTTATAAAGTTAATAACGATCATAACGGCAATTATGATAATAATAATAACAATTATAACGATAATAAAGATAAAAGCAATTATAACTATAATAATAATAATAATTATAAAAATGAAAATATGGATAATAACTATAATACCGATAAAGATAATAATAATAATAGAAAAATTAATCATAAGAATAATAACGATAATAATTATAAAAATACTAACAATAATACGCTAATTATACTATAAGTAATAACAATAATAATGATGATAACGATAATAACGATAGTAATATTAACAATAATATCGACAACTACAATAATAACGATAATAATAATAATAACAATATTAACGATAATAACGTTAGTAATTATAATTATAAGACGGATAAAAACGATTATTTTGATAATAATAATAATAATAACAAAAATAACAATAATAACAATAATAACGATAGTAACGACAACAACGATAATATTAATAGCAAATATAACGACAATAACGAAAATAACGATAATAACGTTAATAACGACAATTACAATAATAATAATAATAACGATGTAAACGATAATATCGATAATAACAATAACGTTGATGACGATAGTAATAATAAGAAATAGAACGATAATAACGATAATAACGATAATAACGATAATAACCATAATAATAAAAATAATAATGACGACAGTAACGATAATAATGAATAATAATAATTATGATAATAAGAATAGTAATAATAATAATAATATCGATGATAACGATAATGAAGATACTAAAAATGATATTTATAACGACATTAAGGTTTATAACGATTACATCGATAATAATAACAATAATAACGATACTAATGATAAAGACGATAATATTAATGATACTAATAAAGATGATATAATACTATATATAATGCTAATATCTATATTAGCGATATTAACGATAATAATGGAAGTAACGATAATAATAATAACAATAATATCGATAATAATGATTATAATGATAAGAATGATAAAAATAATAATATTAATAGCAATAAAAACGATAATAACGACAATAACGATAATAACGATAATCATATTTAAAAAAATATAAATATTAACAATAATAACGATAATAACGATAACAACGATAATAATTGTAATAATAATAACAATAATAACATTACTAACGATAATAACGATACTAATGATAATAATAATGACGATAATAACGATAATATCAATAAAAATAATGACAATATTAATGATAATATCGATAATATTTATAATAATAGTTTGCATAATAAATACAAAAACGAAAATTAAAATAATATTATTAACGATAATAACTAGAATTGAAATAATAATAATATTTATAGTAACAATAATATCTATAATAATAATAATAATAATAACAATGAAAAAATCTATAATAACGATAATATCAGTAATAACCATAATAATAATAAAAATTATAACGCTAATGTCGTTAATAACGATAGTAACAATTATAATAATAATAACAATAATAACGATTATAACGATAATAATAATAACAATAATAATGATAAAAATGTTTAAAAAGATAATAATAATAATAACAATTATAACTATAATGACAATAATAATATGGACAATAATAACGATAGTCACGATAATAATGATATTAATATTAATAATAATATCGATAATAATGATAAGAACGATTAGAACGATAAGAATAATGGCAATAATAACAATAATAACGATAACAACAACAATAAAAATAATATTAATTACGATAATAACGATAATAGAGAGAATAACGGTAATAACGACAATAACGACATTAATAATAATAATAATAACGATAATATCGATAATAACGTAAATTATAGTAGTAGTAATTACATTAATAACGATAACAACGAATAGAATGATAATAAAATTAATAATTATAATAACGATAATAACGATAATAACTATAATAATGGTATTAATAATAATATCGTTTATAATGATAATAATAATAATAATATTAAGAACAATAATAACGATAATAACGATAATAGTAATAATATTAATAACGATAACAAAGATAATAACGACAATAATAATAATAATAATAATAATAATAATAATAGTAATATTAGTAATAATAATAGTAACGATAATTAGTATAATAACGATAATTATAGTAGTAATGATAACAATAATAACAATAATAACAATAATAACGATAATAACGATAATATCGATTATTATGACAATAATAACGATATTAACTATAAGAATATTAATAATATTAAAGTAAATAACGTTATTAACATTATTTTTTTTGAAGGTCTGAGAATGCCAAACTTTACGCACTGACCCTTGGAACCTGCAGACTAGAAGAACCCTTTACCATTTTGGTCTCCCGTTAAAGTTCCTGGGGAGTTGGGGTTACCGTAGGAATAGACACTACCGACTAAACTCATATCCATCCTATTGGCATAGTGAAACCATGTGACATTACTTCGAGATGGCGTCACTTCATCATGTCCCATTAAATAGGACTCCCACGATTTGGCTCTTCGTGGCAGGAACATGGTGATACGATGGTGGCACTTCTATAGGCCACCCATCTCCTTCATCTTTTTACGTAAGATTGCCCTCATGTCGCAGGCAATCCTGCTCCACTCCTTCTGCCCTCGCAGCATTTTCTCGACTATGCTGTCCGGCGAGATGTCTCCGAGCTCCTGTTCCAAGGCAAATCGTTCGGCGCACAACAGTGTGCATATGAAGAAAGTGTGGTGGGCATCGTCGACGTTTGAGTCGCCAAAGGGATAGTTTCCATCAGCAACCTTCCTCATTTTTGCGAAGTAGGAACAGAACAGGTCATGCCCTGTCAGGAAATGTGTGAGGGAGAAATCTAATTCTCCAGCCTCCGGGTTTATCCAGTTCTCTAGACGATTGATGAGTTGGGCTTTAGTAGTTTCCTGCTTCCATCTGCTTTGCCACGTCTCGATGCTGGTAGATATTGCGAGACTTGATGCCTTCTCCTTACCCAAAACTGGCCTCTGTTGGAGGACGAATTGTCTCTCCTGGCCTAGTAGATCAATCGGGATTTCCCCCACGACGACTAGCACCGCGGGCTCAAAGACTGTGCTGTAAGAGCACGCGATTCGGAGAGCTCCCCTCCCCGTACCGCTGCTATACGCTTGCGATATTTCTCCTTTTGCAGCGCATCGGCAATAATAACGATATTAACGGTATCAACGATAATAATAATAATAATAATAATCATAACGATAATAACGAAAATAACGATAATAACAACAATAACGATTATAATAATAATAATATTAATAACAATCATAAAAAAATTATCGATAATAACAACAATTATAATAACAATAATAAAGATAATAACGATAATAAAGATAACAACGATAATAATAATAATAATAGGAATAACAATCATAAAGATAATAAAGGTAATAATTATGATAATAATAGAAATAATAACGATAATAACTGTAATATAAGTAACAATAATAACGATATTAATGAAAAGAACAATAACAATAATAACGATAACAACAATAATAATATTAATAATAATAATAATAATAGTAATAATATCGATTATAAATATAACGATAATAACGATAATAATAATAATAAAAAAGGGCATAGTGGTACAATAAATATATATAAATTATATATAAATACTATATTATTGTTATTATTACTACTATTATAATCTTTATTATCGTTATTATCATTATTATTGTTACCATTATTATTGTCTTTATTATTTTTATTATGCTATTAATATTATTATCGATATTATCGTTATTATTATTAACGTTTTTATCGTTATTACCGATGTTATTATTATTACGATTATTACTATTATCATTAATATCATTATTATTGTTATTATCGACATTATTATTATTATTATTATCGTTATCATCGTAGTTATCATTATTAGCATTATTATGATTATTAGCGTTATTATTGTTATTTTTGTTATCGTTATTAACGTTAATTCTATAATTATTGCTGTTATTATTATCACTATTACCGTTATTATTTTTATTATTATTATCGATATTATCGTTAATATTGATATTATTGTTATCGTTATTATCGTTATTATCAATACTACGTTTATATCTCTTTATTGTTATTATTATTATCGTTATTATAGTTTTTTCGTTATTATCGTTATTACTGTAATATTATTATCCTTATTATTGTTTTTATCGTTATTATCGTTATTACTGTTATATTATTATCATTATATTATTATCCTTATTACGCTATTATCGGTATTATCGATATTATCGATATTGTTATTATAATTATTATCATTATTTCCGTTATTACTGTTATTATTTTTATTATTTATATTATTACTATTACTACTATCGTTATTATCTTTATTAACGTTATTATCGTTATGATTGCTATTCCCGTCATTATCGTTATAAATTTTATTATTATAATTATCGTTATTATCGTAATTATTGTTATTATTATTGCCGTTATTATTGTTACTATCGTTATTACTGCTATAATTAGTGTCGTTATTATTGTTTCAAATATTATAATTATTATCCTTATTATCTTTATTAATGTAAATAATATTATTATTACTATCGATATTATCATTTTTATTATTATCGTTATTATCATTATTATCCCTATTAATTTTATTATTTTTATAATAATTAACGTTACTATTATTATTGTCATTTATAATATTATTATTTAAGTATTATCATCATTATCGTTATTTTTATTATTATTAAAATTATCTTTCTTATAGTAATTATCGTTATTATCGAAATTATTGTTATTATTTTTAATTCCGTCAATATCGTTATTATTATTATAGTTATTACGGCTATAATCGTTATAATCGTTATTATTGTTATTACTATATTTATTATAATTATCGTTATTATCGTTATTATCGTTATTATTGTTTTTACTATTATTATTATTATTATTGTTATTATCGTTTTTATTATTATCGATATTATCATTATTATCGTTATTATTTTTATCATTCTTCTTATTACTATTATTAGTATCGTTATTATCGTTATTCTTCTTCTTCTTATTATTATTATTGTCTTTTTTATCTTTAATATCGATATAATAATTATTATTATTATCGTTAATATTTTTATTATTATTATCGAAATTATCATTTTCATCTTTTTTAATATTATTGTTATTAACGTTGTTATCGTAAATATTGTTTTTATCCTTATTATTTTTATTGCTATTATCGTTATTATCGTTATTATTATTATCGTTATTAACGTAATAATCGTTATTATTGTTATTATTATTATTATTATTATCGTCATTATCGTTATTATTATTAACTTTATTATCGTTACTATCGTTATTATTGTTATTACTATTATTAACATTATTATCGGTTTTATCGTTATTATTGCTATTATTATTTTTGTTATTAACGTTTTAATCATAATTAATTTTATTTTTTACCGTTATTATCGTTATTATCGTTGTTATTTTTATTATTATTATCTTGAATAACGTTAACATCAATGTCATCTACATTATTCTTATTTATATTATTGATTTTATCGTTAATATCGTTATTATTATTATTATTGTTATCGCTATTACCGATATTATTATAATAGTTATTATCGTTATTATCGTTAATATTGGTATTGTCCTTATTATTTTTATTTTTTATTATCGTTATTACTGTTATTATCATTATTAATGTTATTATAGTTATCGTTATCACCGTTATTATCCATAACTTTGTTATTATTATTATTATTATTAATGATATCATCGCTGTTATCGTTATTATTGTTATTATTATTATCGTTAATATCGTTAATATTGTTATTTTTATTACGGTCAATATCGTTATTTTGGTATTATTATTATAATTTTATCGTTATGATTATTATTGTTGTTTTAATCGTTATTATTGTTACTATTATTATCGTTATTATCTTTAATATCGTTATTAGCATTAATATCGCAAATTTGTTGTTATTATTATTATTATTATTATTATTATTATTATTATTATCGATATTACCGTTATTATCGTTATTAATATTATCCTTAAAATCGTTTTTAACGATATTATTGATATTACTGTTATTATCACTATTATTATTATTGCTATTATCGTTAATATTGTTATTATTCTTAATATTATTAATACTTCTTCTATTATTAACGTTATAATCGTTAATATTTTTATCGTTATTAACATTACTACTGTTATCGTTATTATCGTTATTGTTGTTAATAATATAATTATTTTTATAATCGTTATTTCCTTTATTATCGTTATTATCGATATTATTTTTATTATTATTATTATTATTATCGATATTATCGTTACTATCGCTATTAAGGTAATCATTTTTATTATTATTATCTTTATTATCCTTATCATTATTATTATTATTATCGTTATTATATTAATTATCGTTTTATAAATATTATCATTATCATTAATACTGAGATTATTAATATTGATATTATCGTTTTTAATATTATTGTTATTATCGTTACCATCGTTATTAACGTTATTATTTTTTTATTATTACCTTTATTATCGTCATTATTGTTACTATTATTATAATTGTCCTTATTATCTTTATTTACGTTATTATCGTTATTATTATTATCGTTATTATCGTTATTATCGCTATTACCATTAATATCGTTATTATCTTTATTATTAGTAATAATATTATCGCTATTATTGTTATTATCATCATTATTATTATTGATATTATCATTATTATCGATATTATTGCTATTATTATTATTATTATTACCGATATTAACAATAATAATATCATTATTATTATTGATATTATCATTATTATCCTAATTTCTATTATCATAAACAGAGTTATTATCGTCATTATCGTTATTATTATTATCGTTAAAAACGTTAATATTGTATTTATCTTAATAATTATTATTATTATTATCGTAAATATCGTTAATATCGTTATTAACATTACTATTAATATTGTTATTATCATTATTATTGTTATTAATTTTATTAAAATTATTATCGTTATTAGCTTTATTATCGTTATTGTCGTTATTATTTTTATTATTATTATTATTACTACCGTTATTATCGTTAATAATGCTATTTTTATTACCGTTATAATCGTAATTATAGTTGTTATTATTAATGTTATCATCGTTATTATTGTTCTTACCGTTATTATTATTACTTTCATTCGTATCGTTATTATTGTTATTATTATTATCTTGATTAACGTTAACATCAAAGTCATCTACCTTATTTTTATTATATTATCGGTTTTATCAATAATATCGTTATTATTATTATTACTGTTATCGCTATTATCGATATTATTATGATCGTTATAATCTTTGTTATCTTCATTATTTTTATTGTTGATATTATTATAATCGATATTATCATTAATATTGTTATTATTATAATCGATATTATCGTTCGTATCATTAATATTATTATTATGGCTATTATCGTTATTATCTTTAGTACCGTAATTATCGTTATTATAGTTATAAAATTATTATTATTATCGATATAATCGTTAATATTGTGGTTATTATAATCGTAATAATCGTTATTATCGCTAATATTGTTATTGTTATTATCTTCATTATCCTTATAATTATTATCTGTATTATCGTTATTATCGTTATTTTTATTATTATTCTTGCGTTATTATCGTTAATATTATAATCGTTAATATAATATTCGTTAATAATCGTATTAATATATTATCGTCAATAACGTTATTATTATAATTAATAATATTAATGGTACTATTGTTGTTATTATCGTTATTACTGTTATTATTATTATTATTTTTTCGTTATTATAGTTATTATCGTTATTTTCGTTATTATCATTATTAGCGTTATTGTCGTTATTATTGTTATTATCGTAATTATCGGTATTATCGTTAATATCGTTAATATATTTATAATAATTACTGTTATTATCGTTATTACCACAATTATCGTTATTATTATTATTAATACTATTAATATTATTATTATTATTTTCGTTATTATTTTCGTTATTATATAAATTATCGTTCTTATATAATTATTATTATCGTTAATACTGTTAATATTAATATCGATATTATCGTTATTGTCATTATGAATATTAATGTTATTAACGTTGTTATTGTTAATATTGTTATTTTCTTTAATATTATTATCGTTACTATCGTTATTATCGTTATTAACGTTATTATTTTTTTTTATTATCTTTATTATTGTTATTATTTTTAATTTCAATATCGTTAAGATCGTTATTATTGTTATAATTGCTATTATTATTATTATTATAATCATCATTATCATTATTATTGTTACTATCGATATTATTATTATTATTATTATCGTTATTTTCATTGTTATGATTATCGATGTTATCGTTATGATCATTATTATTTTAATTTTTATTATTATTATTATCGATATTATCGTAAATATTGTTAATATTATATTCGATATTATCGTTATTATTGTTATTATTATTATCGTTAAAATCGTTTAAACGTTATTATTGTTCTTCCTGTTATTATTACTACTATTATTATCCTTATTATCGTTATTATAGTTATTATTCTTAATATTGTTATTTATGCTTTTATTATTATCGTTATTATCTTATTATCGCTATTAATGATATTATTGTTAATATTATTATCGTTATTATCATTATTTTCGTATTTATCGTTATTATTGTTAATGTTATTATCGTTATTAACGTTAATATCATTGATATATTTATTTTTACTATTATTATTATCGTTATTGTCGTTATTATCGTTAGTATCATTATTAATATTATCGTTACTATCGTTATTATTATAATCGTTATTATCGTTATTATCGTTTTTATAATTATTATTTATTTTCTCTTTATAATTGTTATTATCACTTATATGATTATTATTATTATAATTTATATCGTTGTTATCGTTGATATCGTTATTATCGTTATTATTATTATTATCGTTATTATTGTTATTATCATTATTATTGTTATTATTATAATTATTATTAGCAATATTATCGTTATTATTGTTATTATTATTATCTTTATTATCGTATTTATCGTATTTAGCGTTATTATCAATATCAATATTGTAGTTATTATCGTTGATATTAATATCGTTCTTATCTTTATTATTGTTATTATTGTCGTTATTTCTACTAATATTATCATTATTAACTCTTATTATCGATATTATTATTGTCGTTATGAACGTAATTATCGTTATTATCTTTATTATCGATATTATCGTTATTATTATTATTAAGCTTATTATTACTATTATCGTTATTATTTTTATTATCGTTATTATCGTCATATTTGTTATAGTTGTTATTATTATTGATATTGTTATCGTTATTTTCGTTATTATTATTATCGATATTATCTTCATTATCGTTATTATTATTAACGTTATTATTGTTATTATCTTTATTATTGTTATTAACATTATAATTTTTTACGTTATTACCATCATAATTGCAATTATGATTGTCGTTATTATTGGTATTATAAATAATCTAAATAATATAAATAAGTTTTTATTGTTATTTTTAATATCGTTGTCATAGTCATCATCTCTCCTTTCGTTTTTATTATTATTATCATTAATATTATTATTATTGTTGTTATCGTTCCAAATGTTATTAATATTTTGGTTTTTATGGTTATTATTGTTTTTCTATTATCTTTATTATTCTTATAATTGCTATTATTAATATAATTATTATCGTTGTTAACATTTTTATCTTTATTATCGTTATTATTATTGTCATTATACTCGTTTTTATCGTTATTATTGTTATTACTGTTATTATTACTACTATGATTATCCTCTTTATCGTAATTATAGATATTATTCTTAATATTATTATTGTTACTTCTATTATTATCGTTAATATCTTTTCTATAGTTATTATTATTATCTATATTATCGTAAATATTTTAATTATTATAATCGATATTATCGTTAATATCGTCGTTATTACTAACGCAATTATCGTTATTACCGTCATTATCGTTATTATCGTTATTATAATTATTATAATTATCGATAATATCTTCATTATCTTTATTATGGTTATTATCTTTATTATCGTTAATATTGTTAGTAACGCTATTATCTTTATTATTATTATTATTATAAATACTATTAATATCGTTTTATTCGTTATTATTGTTATTATCGTTATTATTATTATTATTACTATTGTTGTTATTATCGTTAATATTATAATTGTTATTATCGTAATTATCTTTATTAATATTATTAATGTTGTCGTAATTATCGTTAATATTATTATCGTTATAATCTGTATTATCATTATTATTGTTGTTATTAATATTATTATTTCGTTATTAAAGTTATTATTATAGTCGTTGTTATCGTTATTATCGTTATTATATTTATTATTACTATTATTATTATCGATATTATTCGTAATATTTTTATTGTTTTTAACGATTTTTTTATTATTTTTTTTATTATTATTTTCTTTATTATCTTCATTATCCTTATTAGTGTTATTATTTGTAATCTTATTATCGTTATTAAACTACTATCGTTATTACCATTATCGTTATTATCTTTATTACCATTATTACTACCGTCGTTATCATTAATATTAAATTCGTTTTTCTCAATATTATCGATATTATCTTTATTATTATTATTACAATTATTATTATTATTAACGATATTATTGTTATTATCGTTATTATTATGACCGTTATTATCGTTATTAACGTTATTATTTTTATTAATTTTATCTTTATTATCGTTAATATTTTCACTCTTAATATCGTTATTATCGTTATTATAATTATTATCGCTATAATCGTAATTATTGTTACTATTATTATCGTTATTACCGTTAATATCGTTATAACCGTTATTATTCTTATTATTATTATCTTTTCTAACGTTAGTATCCTAATCATAATTATTGCTATTATCGTTATTATCGTTAATTTTATTATCGTTATTATCGTAATTATCGTTGATATCATTATTATTATTAATATTATTATCGTCATTATCATCATAATTATCTTCGATATTTTCTTTATTACGTTCATTATTGTTATTAATATTAATATTAATATTATCGTTTTTATCGTTATCATTGATATTATTATTTAATTATTTACGTAAATATCATTATTAATTTTATTAATATTATCGCTGGTATTGTTAATTTCGTTGTTTTCGTTATTATCGTTATTATTATCATCGTCATCATCGTTAATATTATTATCTTTATAAAAGTCATTATCGTTAATATTGTTAATATTGATATTTTTATTATTATTATTATCGTCAATATCATCATAATAAATTCGTTTTTATCGTTATAATTGTTATTATTAACAATATTATCGTTAATATAGTTATTATTGATATAGTTATTACAGTTATTATGGTTATTATTGTTATAATTGTTATTATTACAGTTATAATTATTGTTATTATCCTTATTATCGTTATTATTATTATTATTATTATTAGTGACGTTATTATCTTAATTATCGTTATAATCGTTATTATCGGTATTATCGTTAATATCGTTATTATCTTTTATTATTATTGTTATTATTATTTATATTATTATCGTTCTTATGATTATAATCATCTTAATCATTAATATAGTTATTATTATTATAGATAGTATCTTTAATATCGTTAATATCTATATTATTATTATTATATTATTGTTATTAACGATCATATCGTTATTGTCATTATTATCGTTATTATCGTTATTGTCGTTTTTATCTATATTATTGTTATTATTGTTATTATTATTATCGTTATTATAGATAATATCGTTTTTATCGGATTTGTTGATATTACTATTAACGTTATTATCTTTACTATCATTATTATTATTATCGTAATTATTGTCATTATCGTTATTATTATTATTATTATTATTATTAATATAGTTAATATCGTTATTATTGTAATTAGTATTATCGATTTTATCCTCATTTTCATTATTATCGTTATTATTGTTATTATTAATATTGTTATCAGCATAACAATTATTGCACGTTACTATCATTATTATCGTCATTATTATTGTAATTATTATTGTTATCATCGTTGCTTTTATTATCGATATTATTGTTAACATCGTCATTACGATTATTATAATTGTCGTTTTTAACGTTAGAATCGATATAATTGTTATTATTATTATCGTTACTCTCGTTAATATCGTTATTATTGTTATTATTGGTAATATTATTACTACAATTATCCTAATTATCTTTATTATCCGTCTTATTAATATTATTACTAACGTTATTATCGTTATTATTGTTATTATTTTTATTATTATTATAGTTAATGTCGTTTATATTGTTATTAACTTTATTAAAATATTTACTATTTTCGTTATAGTCGTTATTATTATTAATATTATATTCGCTATTATTGTAATTATTATTATCGTTATTATCCTTATTATCTTTATTGTTCTTTCTATTATTATCGTTATTATCTTTATTATTATTTTTATTTATATTAATATTCTTGTTATTATGATCATTATCCATATTATGGTTATCATCGTTATTATAAATATTATAATCGTTCTTATCCAAATTATCGTTGTTACGTTTTTTATTGTTACTTTTATTATTGTTATTATCGTTATTTTCGTTTTTATTGTTACGTTTATTATAGTTATTATCATTAATATCGTTATTATCGTTATTGTAATTATTATTATCGTCGTTATTATTATAAATGTTATTACTGCTATTATCGTTATTATCGTTATTATTATTTTTACTATTATCGTTATTATCGTTATTATTATTACTACAATTATCTTTATTATCGTAATTATTGTTATTATTAATATTGTCATTATCATAACTATTATTATGCGATATTATCATTATTAATGTTATTATTATTACCATTATTATCGTCATTACCGTTATTATTATTATTACTTTTCTTATTATCGTTATTTTTATTATCTATATTATTGTTATCATTGTTATAATGATTATTGTAATTGTCGTTTTAAACGTTATTATTGTTAATATTTATACTACTATTACCCAAATTATCGTTATTATCGTTCATATTATTATTGTTACAAACGTTATTATCCTTAGTATTGTTGTTATTATTATTACCGTCCTTATCTTTATAATCCTCATTATCGTAATATTAATATTACTATTATCGTTATTAACGTAATTATCGTTATTATTGTTAATATTTTTATCGTTATTATCGTTATTATCGTTATTATCGTTTTAATGTTATTATCATTATCGTTAATATCGTTACTATCGTTATTAACTTTATTAATATAATTACTATTACCGTTATAGTCGTTATTATAATTATTATTATTTTCGCTATTATGGTTATTATTATTATCCTTATTATCGTTATTATCCTAATTATCGTAATTATCGATATTATATATATTATAATCGTTATTATCGATATTATCGTTGTTATTTTTATTTGTGTTATTATTATTCTCTATATTAACGTTATTTTCGTTTGTATTTTTATGTTTATTATCCTTATTATCATTAATATCGTTATTATTGTTGTTATAATTTTTACTATCGTTGTTTTCGTTATTATAATTGTTATTACTGTTATTATCGGTATTATCGTTATTATTATTTCTACTATTAACGTTATTATCGTTATTAATATTACTACTATTATCGTTATTATCGTTACTATTACAATCGTTATTAACGTAATTATCTTTATTATCGTAATTATTATTATCATTATTATCGTCATTATCTTAATTTTTATTATTTTTATTATAGTTATTATCGTTATAATTTTTATTTCTCTTATTATTATTATTATCTTTTTTATCGTTATTATCGTTATTATCGTTATTAACGGTATTATCGTTATTATCGTTATTATTATTATTATTATTATTATTATAATCGTTATTATTGATATTATTATTACCGTTGTCATCGTTAATATCCTTATTTTCGATATTATAATTATTATTATTATCGTTATTATCGTTGTTATCGTTATTATTTTATTATTATCGTTATTATCGATATTTTCGATATTATTTTTGTTATTAGTATAGTTATTATCGTTATTATCGTATTATTATTATTATTATTATTGCTTTTATCGTTATTATTTTATTATTATTATTATTATTATCGTTATTATCGTTATTATTTTTATTACCCTTTCCGTTATTATCGTTACTATTATTATCGTTATTAGCTTTATTATTATCCCCTGTGCGTGTGGTGAAGTATAATACTCCCTCAGTACTCTCTGCTTGTCGAAGGAGGCGACTAAAAGGGACGGTGCCAATTGCTTGTGAATGTTCTTGTATGGCTACTCTATACCTTTGTTCTTGTTTTATATTATTTTCTATTCTTTCTCTCACTCTCAAGCTTTCTTCCGTTCCTTTCCTTGCCTTTGGGGAGCTTGCCTCACAATATTTATATTTATTATGATGGATAGTAGAGAAAAAGTTTAAAGCGGGCGTTGGAGGGACACCCCAGCTATGGCGGTGCCAGGTGGTGTTAGGGCAGGCCATCCGCCGTTGTCATCAAACAACTGCCAGGAACTTGGGGTAGGCAATCTGACCCCAGCTCTGAATATTGCATCGGGAAGAGCACCACAGTTTGGCGACCTGGCCATAGCGCCAGGAAGAGTAAGATATGAGGAAAACCACATGAAGGAGTGGCAGTTGATTGCCATGGCCGTTGATATTACGCGGTTCTCCGTCCTGACGTCACCTATCCAGCCTGCGAATGGGACACCACAAGATGGAGAGAGTGAGAAACTCGCACAAGAAAAATTCCTCCTTGCCAAAATGAATTTGGCTATTGCAAGACAGCCAAATGTCAACGACCTCCGGCCGTACACTAGGCGAATACTGATGCGTGCCACCGAAGCCAGGATGCAGTACGGCATAGAAGTATGTGCGGAGGCCCTGTGATAAGAGAATTGTCGCAAGCACATAGCCGCGGTACAGAGTAGGGGCGCTCTCCAAATCGCTTGCTCCTACCGCACGGTCTCTGAGCCCGCGTTGCTAGTGGTCGCGGGAGTAAAGCCGATCGTTCTACTAGCCCAGGAGAGACAATTCGTCCACCAGAAAAGGTCCGCTTTGGGTAAGGAGGAGGCATCATGGCTCGCCAGGTATACCAGCATCGAGACCTGGCAAAGCAGATGGGAACGGGAGCCTAGGGGCTTATATAATATTATAATTATTATTATCGTTATTACTGTTTTTATCGTTATTATTGTTATTATTATTAACATTAACATAGTTATAATCCTTATTTTTGTTATTATTATATATATTATTATCGTTATTATCGTTGGTATCGTTATTATTGTTATTATTATTATAATTATTTTCGTTACTATCGTTATTATTGTTCTTATTACTATAGTTATTATGGTTAATATTATTATTATTATTATCGTTATGATAATTAATATCGTTATTATCGTTAATATCGTTATTGTCTTCATTATTATGATTTTTATTATCGTTATTATCGTTATTATCGTTACTATTAATACTATTGTCGCTCTTGTAATTATTATTAATATTATTATTATTATTATGGAAATTAAAGTTATTATCGTTATTATTGTTATCGTTATTAACAGTATTGTCGTTATTATTGTTATTATTACTAAAATTATTAAGGTTATTATCGTTATTATCGATATTATCGTTATTATTAGTGTTAAGATTATTATTATTATTATTATTATTATTATTATTGTTATTATCGTTATTGTCATTATTATTTTTATTATTGCCGTTACTATCTTTATTATTGTTATTTCTATTATCGTTGTCATCATTATATCCTTATTTTCGTTATTATTATTATTATTGTATTTAACGTTATTATCGTCATTATTGTTCTCATTATTATTGTTATTATCGTTATTATTGTTATTATAATTATTATTATTATTGTATTTATCATTATTATCGTTTTTGTCATTGTTGTAATTATTATTGTCATTATTATTATTATTATCACCATTGCCATTATTATTCATATTATCATTATCGTTATTATCATTATTATCGTTATTATCGTTATTATTGTTAATATTGTTATTATTATAATTGTTATTATTAATATTGTTCTTATTATAATTGTTATTATCGTTATTATTGTATTTATTATTATTATTATTATTATCATTATTATTATCGTTATTACCGTAATTATCGTTATTATTATTATTACTATTGTCGTTATTTTCTTGATTACTATAATCGTTATTATCTATATAATCATTATTATTTATATTTTTACTTTTATCGTTATTATCGTTAATATTGCTAATATTATTATCGAAATTATCGTTATTATCGTTATACTTGTAACCGTTAATATAGTTATCATTGTTATTATTGTTATTACTAACTACTATTATTAACGTTGTTATTGTTATTATTATTATTATGGTTATTGTCGTTATTATTGTTTTAGTATTTCTATTATTGTCATTATTATCTTTATTATCTTTATCCTCTATATTACCGATATTATCGTAAATAATATTATTTTTCTTGTCGTTATTATCGTTATTATTGTTATTATTGTTATTATTAATATCGCTATAATCGATTTTATTGTTATTATTATATTCGCTATTATCGTTATTATCGTTATTTTTGTTTTTTTAATTACCGTTATTATCGTTAATATCGCTGTTAACTTTATTCTTATTATTATTCTTATCGTTATTTTTTTTATTATTATTATTACTATTATAGTTACCATCGTTATTATTATAATCGTTATTATCGTTATTATCGTTATTATTTTTATTATTATTTTCAATATTAAAGTTAATATTGTTATTAAAATTATCGATATTATAGTTACTATCATTAATATCGTTATAGTCCTTATTATTGTTTTTATTATTATTATTATCGATATTATCGTTAACATTGTTATTTTTATTATCGACAATATCATTATTATCTTTTTTATTAGTATCACTAATACCGATATTATCGTTAGTAACGTTATTTTTCTTTTTATTACTACAATTATTATCGTTGATATCGTTATTATCGTTAGTACTGTTAATTTTGTTTTTATTATTAATATGATTATCGTTATTATCGTTATTATTCTAAATATCGTTATTAATACTATTTTTATTATCGTCATTATCGTTATTATTGTTATTATTACTATTGTTACTGTCATAATTATTATTATATGTTATTATCGTTATTATCGTTATTATCGTTATTTTCGTTCTTATTGTTATAATTTATATCGTTCTTATCGTTATTATTATTTTCGATATTATCGTTAACATCGTTATTATTATTATTATAATTGTCGTTATTTACGTAATTATCTTTATTTTCGTTATGATTGTAAATATTCGTATTATTATTATATATATTATAGTAATTATTCTTATGATTATTATTGTAATTATTACTATTATTATTATCGTTATTATAGTTAATAGCGTTTTTTTGTTTTTATCCTTATTATCGTTATTATTATTATTTCTATTGTCGTCATTATCATTATTTTTGCTATTATCGTTAATATTGTAATTATTTTCGTTATTGTTTATAATAACTTTATTAACCTTATTAAGATTACTATTAATACCGTTATTATCGTTATTATTGTTATTCTCATTACCGTTTTTATCGTTACTATCGTTAGTATTGCTATTATTAATACCGTTATTATTGGTATTATTGTTATTATTGTTATTATCGATATTATTTTTATAATTATTACATTCGCATTTATCGTTGTTATTGCTTTTATTGTTAATATTACGATTGACATTAACGTTTTTATCGTTATTATTGGTATTATTATTACTAGTCATATCGTTATTACCGTTATTATTGTTATAGTTATTATCGTTATTATTATTATTATTATTATCGTTATTATCGTTATTAATATTATTATTATCGGCCTTATCCTTTTTATTACTATCGTTATTATCGTTATTTACTTTATTATTGTTACTATTGTTATTACTATTATTATAATTATTATCATTATTACCTTTATTATCGTTATTATCATTATTATTGTTAATATTATTATTATTATGATCATAGATATTATCGTTAATACTGTTAATATTATTGTCTATATTATCATTATAGTTTTCATTATTATTATCCTTATTATCGATATTACCCTTATCATTGTTATTATTGTTATTATTTCTTTTATTATTAACTATATTTCCGTTATTATCGTTACTGTTATTATTATTATTATTATTGTTCCTGTTATCTACATTATCGTTATTATTATTACTATTATTTTCGTTATTATCGTTATTATTCTTATTATTACTTACATTATCGTTATTATTAATATCTTTATTACTGATAGTTTCATTATAATCGTTAGTATCGTTCTTAACGTTATAATTCTTATTATTATTATTATTATTTTGATAGATAATACCGTTCATACAGTTATTATTATTATCGATAGTTTTATATTGTCGTTATTATTATTATCGTTATTATCGATATTAGCCATATAATTGTTTTATTTCTATTATAATTATTATTAGTTTCGTTATTATCCGTATTTTTATTATTATTATAATTATTATTGTCGTTTTTATCTACATTATCGTTAATATTATTATTCCTATTATCGTTATTATGTTTGTTATGGTTATTATCGTTTTTATTATTATCAGTATTATCATTATTATCGTTACTATTGTTATTATTAACGTTGTTATCGTTATTATCCCTATTATTATTATTATTTGTCTTTATTATTTATTTATCTTTAGTATATCGTTATATTAATAACAATAATAACCAAAGTAACGATATTAACGATAATAATAATAACGATAATAACGATTATAATAATAACGGTAACAACGATAATTACGGTAATAACGATAAGTAATAATAACAATATTAGTAATAATAAAGTCAATGACGATAATAATTGTAGCAATAATAGCAATAATAACTACAATTACGATAATGACGATATTAACGATAAAATAATATCGATAATAACGATATTATCGATATTAATATTAACAATGTTAAAGATGAATTCGAAAATATTAATAATAATAATAACAATAATAACGATGATAACGATATAAACGATTATAAAAATAACGACAAGAACGATAATAATAATAATAATAATAAAAATATTAACGATATTAACGATAATAACGATAATAATGATAATACGGATAATAATAATAATAATAATAACAATGATAACGATAATAACAAAAATTAGAATAACTATAATAAAGATAATAACGATAACAACGATAATAATAATAACAATAATACGAAAATAATGATAATAAGGATAACAATAAAAATAATACTAAAAATAACAACGTTATTAACAATAATATTAGTAATAATAATGACAATAATAATGCTAATAACGATTATATTGATAATAACTAGAATAATAATAATATTGACAAAAATAATATCGATAAAAACGATAAAAACGATAATAATATTATTAATAATATCTATCAAAACAGTAATAACGAAAGTAAGATTATTAGCGAAAATAATATTAACAATAATAACGATCATATCGATAATAATAATAACAAATATTATCAATAATATCGACAGAAATAATAAAAATAATTACATTAATAACTATAATAACGATAGTAACGTTAGAAACTATAATAATAATAACAACTATAAAGATAATAACGATATTGACGTTAATAGGATAATTATAAATAACAACAATAACGATAATACGATAATAATGGTAATAATAATGGTAAGAGCGATAATAGCTATAATAATAATAAGAGTAATAACGATAATAACGACAATAGAAATAACAATATAAACGATAATAACTATTATAACGACAATAATCATAACCGTATTAACGACAACAACGATATTAATGATAATAAAGACAATATAATTTATAATAAAGGTAATAATGATAATAATAAATAAAATAATAACGTTAATAACGTTAATATCAATAATAACGATGATCTTGATAATAACTATATAATTAATAATGATAATATCGACAAAAATAATAATAATAATAAAAACGATAATACCGATAACTACAATAATAACGAGAATGATAAAAATAATAAAGATAATAACGATATTAACGATAATAATGATAATATAGAAAATAATAATAATAATATCAATAAAAACGCTAATGACGATAATATCGATAATAATAATAATGAATATAACTCTAATAGCAATAAAAATCATAACGATAATAACGATAATAACAATATAAATTGTAGTAAAATTAACAATAATAACGATAATAATGAAAATAACTATATTAACGATAAAAATGATAGTTAAGATAAAAATAATTATGATTATAACGATAACAATAATAAAAATAATATCGATAGTAAAAATAATAAACGATAATGATGATAATAATAAAAATAATAATAATTATAATAATAAGAATAATGATAATAAAGATAAAAACGACAATAATAATAACAATAATGACGATAACAATGATAAAAGTAATAATAATAATAACAATAGTAACGATATTCATAATAACGATAATAAAGATTCAACAATAAAAATTATTGTAATAATGTCGTTAATAATATTAACAATAATAACGATAATAACGATAATAAAAATAATGATAAAATCGATAATAATAATAACAATTATCAGGATAATAACTATAATAACGACACTATAGAAATAATAATAGTAACAATAAAACTATAATAATGTTTATTACGATAATAATTATAAAAAAGTAACAATAATACCGGTTATAACGATAATAATAATAACAATAATATCGATAATGAATACGATAGTAACAATAGTAATAATAATAATAATAATAATAATAATAATAATAATAATAATAATAATAATAATAATAATAACGATAATAATGATAATAAATTCTAAATCGATAATAATAATAATATTAATAATAGTAATAATAATGATAATAACGATAGTAATAATAATAAATTTTAAATCGATAATAATAATAATAATAATAATTACAATAATTGTAATATTAACATTAATGACGATAATACCGATAATAATAACAAAAATAATAAAGTTATTAAAAAAAATGACAATACTAAAGATAATAATAATAATAATAACAATAATAACGATAATAACGTTAATAATAATAATGACGATAGGAATAATATTATTATAAATTATAACAATATTAACAATAAAATAGATATTAACGATAATAATAATAACAATAAATACATAAATAATGACACTAATAGAAATAATAATAAAGATTATTACAATAATAACAATTTTAAAGGTAATAACGATGATAAAGATAATAACGATAATAACGAAAATAATAACGATAATAACTATAATAACGTTAATAACGATAGTAATAATAAAATTAGTAACGATAATTACGATAATAACGATTAAAACATTAATAATAAAAACGATGATAACGATTATAATATTGTCTATAAAAACGACAATAATAACAACGACAATATATTTAATAACGGTTATAACGATAATTATAAAAATAGTATTAAAGGTAAAAAAATAATAACGATAATAATTATAATAAGAATAATAATAATATCAAAAATAACAATAAAATTAATAACGTTAATTACGAATATAACGATTATAACAATATTAATATTTACAATCATAACGAAAATTATAATAATAAGGACAATAACGATAATTACGATATTAGCGATAAAATAGATAATAATAATAACAATTCTAACGATAACAACGATAAAAATCAATAATAATAATAAAGATAATAACGATAATAATAATAATAACGATAATGTCGATGATAATAAAAATAGTAATAATAATACCATTAATAACGATAATAACGATATAGCGATAATGGTAACGATAGTAACTATAATGACGATACAAGGATAATAATGATAGAATTAATAACGATAATTACGATAATAAGGATCATAACAATAATAATAATAATCATAATAATGATAATTATAATAGAAATAATAACTATAATAACCATATTTACTAAAATAATAATAAAAATAATAACGACAATAACGTTAATAGAGTTAGTAATAATAACAACAATAGCGATAATAACGATAATTATAACTATAATAATAATAATAATAATAAAAATATTAACAATATTGAAAGTAAAAACAATAATAACGATAACAATGATAATAACAAAAATAATAACAATAATATACATAATACTAATAAGGTTAATAACGATAATAATAAAAATAACGATAAAATATTAATAATAACATTTATAACGAAAATAACGATAATAATAAAAAGAAAAATAATAACGAAAATAACGTTAATAAAGTTAGTAATAATAACAACAATAGCGATAATAACGATAATAATGATATTAACTATAATAGCGATAGTAGTAAAAGTAATAATCATAATAGTAACAGTATTAAAGTTATTAACGCATGTAAAAGTAATAATGACATTATAATGATGATAGTGATAATAAAAATAAAGTTAATAACGAAATTAATGATAATAATAAGAACGATAATAACTATAATAACGATAATTTACTATAATATAATAATAATAATAATAATAATAATAATAATATCGATAATAACAATAATAACGATAATAACGATAATATCGGTAATAATTATATCGATAATAACGATAATAATTATAATAATAATAACGATAATTATGATATAATAATAATAACAATAATAACGATAATAAGGATAGTAACAACAGTAACAATAATAACTCTAATAACGATAATAACGACAATAACGATTATGACGGTTATTACAATAATATTATTGGTATTAGTAGCAATAATAACAATAATAACGATAATGAAGATAATAAGGGCCACGATATAACGATAATAATTATATTAAATAATAACGATAACAAAGATAATAACGATAATAAAGACAAAAACGAATTTAACGGTTATTACGATAATAATATTCGTATTAGTAGCAATAATAACAATAATAACGATAATGAAGATAATAACGGTCACGATATAACGATAATAATAATATAAAATAATAACGATAATAACGATAATAACGATAATAAAGACAAAATCGAATTTAACGGTAAAAGCGATAATAATCCCGTGTGCTTCTATCCAGGAGATGACTCTGCGCATGACCTGTTTGAGCTGCATTTGTGCCTCCTCCGTCTCTCTTGCAGTTATGACAACTGCAGTGTCGTCTGCGTACCCAACCAAGAAAGCACCATCAGGGACTGCCATACGAAGGATACCTTCGTAAAATATAATCCAAATATCTGGTCCTAGTATGGATCCCTGAGCTGCCCCCGATATCAATTCCAAGTTTCTTGGACCATCGCCAGTATTGTATTCTAGGAAGCGCTCGTTCAGGTAATCCCCGAGTATTCGGAGTATGTACCACAGAACTCTGAAATTACGATCGAGCGCTTCCATTGCCAAGTACCACCTGACGGAGTTGAAGGCATTTCTTACGTCTAAGGTGGTCAGCAGACACAAAGGGCGGGAATGGTGATTCCCGCGCTGGGTCATATTAGCGGCCGTGACAACCTCTTGAACTGCGTGGATGGTGGAGAGGCCTGATCGAAATCAATACTGACGGGCAACAAGATCCCCCGCTACCCTCACGGCTGCCTGCAGCCGTGGCCTAAGCAGCTTCTCCAGGAGCTTGCCAGCCGTATCGAGCATACAGATAGGACTGTATAACGAAGCTGCATCTGCTGGACCCTTGACCTTGCTGATGAGTACAAGCCTCGCTTTCTTCCACGGGGCGATGAATATGCCCTCCCTACTGCCAGGGAAGCAATATCGAGATCGCATCTCTTCGCTCATTGTGCTAAACAGCGAAGACTTATGCACTTCTTACGAAGATCTGCGATCTCGATCGTCCACCAGTATGCAGGACGCTTCTGCCATTTCGTACCCTTCTTTGGCACCGCTAACGCGCAAGCCTTTTGGATGAGCTCCATAGTTGCTGCAGTAATCATCCTGGCTTGTGCTGGTGGCGATAGACTCGCGGATGCATTTTGAAGTGATCTCCATCCTTCTTCAATGACCGAAGACAGCCTGTATTTGTCCATTCTTGGAATGTTCCATCGGAGGTGTCGTTTTGCAATTGTCACGACTATCATCCAATCGTGTACATCGAAGAGTATGTACTGATGATCGCTCCCGGTATAATCCTCTATTACACGCCAGCCTGCGACTCTTGCCACAAGTAGTTTGTTCACTAGAAAGACGTCCGTGATTGTCTCTCTGTAGCCGGGCCTACGGATGCTTTGTGTCGAGGCTGTATTGAGTACTGATAGCTCTAGGCTCAACACCGACTCCATGATTCGCCTTCCTCTGGAGGCCGGTCTGGTCTCCCCCAAATCGAGAGCTTTGGCATTGAGGTCAGCAGCCACAATGAGATCGCCTTGCATTTCCCGCAGTGCGTCTTCCAGATCGTCCAGTTTAGACTGGCAGTCGTTTATCCAGTCGTTCGGGGTGTGATATACGCTGACATAAGTCGTCGAGTTGTGTCCCACCCAAACGTATCCGCATCCGGATCCTGGATCCGACACATGTATTTGACGGGAATCTGAGATCCAGATGGCCGCGGTGCCCAATTCGTCTACGTACCATCCTAAGCCCTCTCTGTCCTGGTATTGTTGGCTAAATAAAACGATACCAGCTTTTTTCTCAGAGCAGAGCCGGGTTAGGAGTTGGTGCACCGTATTGCTTCTATTGAGATTACCCTGAAGTACACTCGTCCTGTTTTCCTCTTGTTGGCTGTTGCATGGGCCTCTTTGAAAGTTTTGCAGGCCCTTGATCCCGCCAAGTGCTTCTTAGGTTCAACAACGTTATTGGAGCATAAGAAGCAAGTCGGTTCTCTGACCTTGCAGTCTTTGATCGTGTGCCCCGTGCCGCCGCAGAAATAGCAAAACTTACTGCGATCAGAGCCATTGCACGTGGAGCTATAGTGACCAAAGTTGAGACAGCGGTAGCATCTCCTCACTTCTGCTCCTCGCCTGACCCTGCAAATGACGATGCCGACCAGCACTCGGCCGACCATTAAAAGCTTCGCAGCTGCTTCCTCTTCTTGTCTGAGGAGGGCCAGGCGTTGTTGTCTCGCGTTGGGGTTCGTCAATTTAACCTCTAGATTCCCCGCGTAGTCTGGAAGGGTCCTCTTTAAGGCCACCTCGACTTCCACCCCCAAGGTGTAGCAATCGCAGTCCCGTATCTCCAGCGTACCTCTAGGGACCAGTTCCGTGATGCAGCTCGTTTCTCCAACTTCTTTCCTCAGGTTTTAAGCGAATGAGGACCTGATATGCTCAGTGGTCTTCTTAAGTTCGAGGAGAACCCCTCCAATCCTGGTCTGCCGGAACGATCTAACGTCTACCCCTGTTCCGCTAGTCTTGAAGTGGAAGTCTCCGACTACGTCTGCATAAGATTCACCTTGCGCAGGTTTCAGGAGGATCGCTTCTGGCCTTGTCCTCTTTCTCGGCCTTTCCTCCGATTTGCTCGGTTTCTTTTTCTCCTGCTGTGTGTGTTTCATCACTTTCGTCGCTGGTTTGTCCTAATTTCATTTCTTCTTAACGACCTCCGTCCACTTGGTGGCTTCGGTCGTCGTCGTCTCTTGCCTTGGTCTTTTGAGGCTTTCTTGATGCAACTTCGGCAGGCTTGTGGCTACTCTTTTAATTGCGCCAGCATTAGTTAGAAAATTTACCCAAGGGCTCTGTGAAACTCGGGCTAGAGTCCTCGCTCTCTTAATGACCATCCTTCGAGATTCATAAATGATCTCGAGGCTGTCTATGATGTCCTCAATTTCTGGGAGCCGTTGCTTAATAGTGTTGTTAACGTTGGGCTGTCTAGTAATAGCCGCCTTCATTTTGGCAAGGAGTACTTTCGCTTGAGCGAGATTCTCACTATCTCCATCTTGTGATGTCCCCATCGCAGGCTGCATAGGTGACATCAGGCCGGAGAACCGCGTGCTATCAACTGCCCTGGCAGCCTATTGCCACTCCGCCAAGTAGCTTTCCTCATATTTTAGCCTTCCTGTCGCCATAGACAAACCGCAGGGCAGGTAGCCTATCTGTGGTGCTCTTCCTGTAGCAACATCCAGAGATGGGGCCAGGTTGCCTACCCCAAGCTCCTAGCAGATGCTGGATGAGGACGGTGGGTGGCCTGTCCTAAAACCACCTGACACCGCCATGGAATGTAAGTCCCTCCCACGACAGTATTTAACTTTTTATGTACTATCCATCATAAGAAATATAATAATTGTGAGGCGAGCTGCCCAAAGGGAAGGCAGGGAACGGAAAGAAGCTTGATAGTGAGAGAAAGATTAGAAAAAGATATAAAAGAAGAACAAAGGTAAGACTAGCCGTACAAGAACATTCACTCGCCATTCACACAGTCCATTTTAGTCGCCTCCTACGACCAGCAGGGTGTACTAAAGTAGTATTCTAACTCCCCCTACTCACAGGAAGAAATAATAATAGTAACAATAATAATAATAACAACGATAATAACGATAATAACGATAATAGTAATAATAATGATAAATAGAATAACGATATTAACAATATTAACGATAATAAAAAATAACAGTAATAACGGTAATAACAATTATAATGATAATAACGATAATAATATTTATAATAATAACAATAATAATAATAATAACGATAATAACGATAATAGTAGTAATAATAACAATATTAACAATAATAACAGCAATAACGATAATAATAGTAGTAATAATAAAAATAATACCAGTAATTGCGATAATAACGATATTACGAATAATTAATATCGGTAATAACGAAAATATCGAAAATAAGAATAATAATAATAACTATAATAACGACAATAATAATAATAATAATAATAATAATAATAATAAAAAATATAGTAACGATAATAACGATAATAACGATAATAATGGTAATAAGTATAAAAATAATAATAATAATAATAATAATAACGATAACAACGATAAAAACGATAAAAATAATATTAATAATATCCAAAATAAGGATACTAAAGATAACAACGATAATAATAATAACAATAGTACGATAATAATGATAATAAGGAGAAAACTAACAATAATGATAACAATAATAACGATAATAACGATAATATTGTTAATAACGATAATAACGATAATAAGGATAATAATAATAACAATAATAAAATTAATAATGATTATAATGAAAATAACGAAAATAATATTCAAACTAATAAGAATAATAACGATAATAAAATTAATAACGATAATGATAGTAATAATAATAACAATAATAACAATAACAATGATAATAATGATTTTAACGATAATTAAAATAACTATATCAACGATAGTATCGATAATAACAATAACAATATTACGATAATATCGATAAAAATAATAACAATATTAACTATAATATCGTTAATAATAATAATAAAAATAATAACAATAATAGCGATAAAAACGATAATAACTGCTATAATTATCACGATACTAAATATAATAATGACAATAATAATAATAATAAAAATCATAATAATAACGATTATAATGATAATAACGATAATAATATTAATATTAATAACAGTAATAACGATAATAAGGATAATAACGATATTATCAATAATAATAATTATAACGTTAATAACAATAATAACGATATAAACGATAATAACGGTTCTAATAGTAGTAATAATATCAATTTTACAAATAATAACGATAATAACGATAATAATAGTATTAATAATAACAATATTAAAAATAATAACGATAATAACGGTAATAACGAAAATAATATTAGTAATAATAACAATAATAACAATAATAACGAAAATAAGGGTATAAACTATAATAATAATAACTAAATTATAGATAATATCGATAATAATAATAACAATAATAACGATAATAACAATGATAATTCTAACAGAAATGAGGGTAATGAGGATAATAACGATAATAATAATATCAATAAAAACGATAACAAAGATAATAAAGATAAAAGTAATGACGCTATCAACGATAATAGTAATAATTATAATAAGAACAGAAAAGATAATAACAATAATAATAATAATAATAATAAAGTCATACAACGATATAAACGATAATAACGAAAATAATAATAACAATAATAACGATAATAACGATAATAATAATAATTATGACAATAAAAACGATTATAACGTCAATAACAATAATAGTAATTATAATAATAAAGATAGTAACGGAAATAATTATAATAATAATAACGATAGTGACGGGATTAATAATAATCGTTATAACGATGATAACGATAATTACGATAATAACAATGATTATAATAACGATAAAAGCAATAATAACAATAACGGATAATGACGGTAATATCGATAAAACTAATAATAATAATGACGATGATAAATATAAGTTGAACAAAAATTATAATAATAATAATAATATTAACGACAATAACTATAATAATAATAATAAGATCGATAATAACGATAATAATGATAATAACAATATTAGTAATACCAAAAATAACAATAACAACGATAATAACAATACTAAAATTAATAAAAATATTAACGATAATATGGATAATAGCGATAATAACGGTAATCGCGATAATTACGATAATTACGATAATAATAATAATAATAATAATAATATGAATAACAATGATAATAAAGTTATTTCTATCAATAAAAACGATTCTAATGATAATAACGATAATAATGATAATAAAAATAACGATAATAAGTGTAATAACGATAAAATTGATAAAAACGCCAATAATAATAATAATAATAATAATAATAATAATAATAATAATAATAATAACGATAAAAACGATAATAATATTAGAAATAGTAACATTAATAACGATAAAGTGATAATAATAATAATATTAATAACGATAATAACAATATTAGGGATAATAATAATAATAATAATACAGATAAAAACGATATTAACGGGATTTCCCCCACGACGAATAGAACCGCGGGCTCAGAGACTGTGCGGTAAGAGCACGCGATTCGGAGAGCTCCCCTCCGCCGTACAGCTGCTATGCGCTTGCGATATTTCTCCTTTAGCAGCGCCTCGACAATAATAACGATAATAACGGTATCAACGATAATAATGATAATAATGATATTTTCGATAATAACGGTAATAATAGTAGTAATAATAAAATTAATAACAATAACAGCGATAATAACGAAATTAAAGATAAAATAATATCGATAATAACGATAATAAAGATAATAATAATAACAATATTATCGATAATATCGGTAATAATATTACTAATGAGAATAATAACGATGAAAACGATAATAATAATAATAATAATAATAAAGATAACAACGATATTAACGATAATAACGATGAAAATTATAACAATAATAACGACAATAACGATAATAATGATAATAGGAATAATAATAATAACGATAACAACGATAATAACGATAATAATAATAATACTTATAAAGATGACAACAATATTAACCATAATGACGATATAAATAATAAAAATAATAATGATAATTACGATAATCATGATAATAACGATAATAATAATAACGATAATAACAGCAATAGTAATAATAAGTGTAAGGATAATAACGATAATACCGAAAATAATAATAATAATAATAATAAAGATAATAACGATATTAAAGATAATAATGATAATAATGATAATAACGATAATAATAATAATTAAAATAACAGTAATAACAATAACATTGATAAAAACTATAACAATAATTTTAATAATAAAGAAAATACTGATAATAAATATATATATAATATATAATGATATTAATGAAAATATGATAATAAGAATAACAATAATACGACAATAAAGATAATAAGGATAATAATAATAATAATAATAACAATAATATCGATAAAATCAAAAGTAATAATAACAAAAGTATCGATAGTAACTGTAGTAAAGATAATAATAATAATAATATTACCAATAACAACAATAAAAACAATAATAATAATACCGATAATAACGATGATAATAATAATAATAATAACGATAATTACGATAATAATATTAATATTAATAACGATAATAAAGATAATAATGGTAGTAATAATAACTATAATAACAATAATAACGACAATAACTATATTAACGATAATAATAATAACGATAAAAACGGTAATAACGATTATAATAATAACGATGATAACGATAATGATAATTATATTATTAAGATAGTAACAATATTAACGATAATAACGATAATATTAACAATAATAATAACAATAATATCGATAATAATGATTCTTACGATAGTAAAATAATAATAATAAAGATTACAACTATATTATTGATAATAACGATAATAAAAATAACAATAATAAGGATAATAAAGATAATAATAATAATAAAAATAAAGATAATAACTATAATAATAAAAAAAATAACATTAATTACAATAGAAAGGAGAATGACGATAATAGTAATAAAGATAATAACGACAATAGTAATAATAATAATAATGATAATAAAGATAATAACGATAAGAATAATAATAATTATAATAAATATAATAATGATATTAACGAAAATAGTGATAATAATGATAATAACAAATACAATAATAATATTAAAAATAATAACAATAATATCGATAATGTCGTTAATAATAATAACAATAATAACAATAATAACGATAATTTCGTTAATAATAATAAAAATCTTAACGATAATATCGATAAAAATATTAATAATAATATCTATAATAACGACAATACCGATACTAATTACATCAACAATAATAACGAGATTGATAAAAATAATAAAGGTAATAACGATATTAACGATAATAGCGATTAATATCAAAATAATAATAATACTAATAACAATAACAAAGATAATGACGATAATAACGACAATAATAATAATGAAAATAACGATAATAGCAAATAAAACTAAAAACGATAATAACAATAACAATTGTAGTAATATTAACAATAATAACAATAATAATGAAAATAAGTATATTAACGATAATAATGATAGTTATGATAATGATAATAATTATTATAACGATAAGAATAATAATAATGTCGATAGTAATAATAATAACGATAATGACGATAATATTAAAAATAATAATAACAATAATAATGATAATAAAGATAAAAACGATAATAATCATAACAATAATGACGATAATAACGATAAGAATAATAGTAATAATAACGATAATAACGATAGTTATATTAACGATAACAAAGATTACAATAATAACAATTATTGTAATATTGTCGATAATAATATTAACAATAAGAACATTAATAACGATAATAATAATAATGATAAAATCGATAATAATAATAACAATTGTAACGATAATAAAGATACGAATAATAACAATTATCACGATAATAACTATAATAACGATACTAACGATAACAAAAATAATAACAACAACAACTATACTAATGGTTATTACGATAATAGTAATAAAAGAAGTAACAATAATACCGATAATAACGATAATAATAATAACAATAATAACGATAGTGACTATAATAATAATAATAATAATAATAATAATTATAATAATAATAATAATAATAATAATAATTACAATAACAATGATAATAACATTAATGACGATAATACCAATAATAGTAACAATAATAACGATAACAATGATATTAATAGTAATAATGATAACAATAACAACGATAATTACAATAATAACTAAAATAATAATCACAATAATATCGAAAATAACGAAAATAATAATAAAAATAATAAAGAAAATAACGATAATAACGATAATAACGATATTAACGATAATAATAACGTTAATAATGATAATATCGTTAATAATAAGAACATCAGTAAAGAAAATAACGATGATAATAATAATGAAAATAACAATAATAAGGATTATAACGATACTAACGTTAGTAACAATAACAATAGTAACGAATATAACGATAATAATGATAATAGAGATAATAATTATAAAAATAATAAAGTGATTAAAAATAATACCAATAATAACGGTAATAATAATAATAATAATAACAACAATAACAATAAAAATGATAATAATAATAATAACGATAGGAATAATAATAATAACAATAATAATAATATGAACAGTAAAATCGATATTAAGGATAATAATAATAACAATAATAAAAATATGAACAGTAAAATCGATATTAAGGATAATAATAATAACAATAAATACATTATTAATGACACTAATAGTAATAATAATAAAGTTTATATCAATTATAATGATTTTAAAGGTAATAACGATAATATCGATAATACTAATAACAATAATAACGACTACAACGATAATAACGATAATAAGGGTTATAACAATGATAATAATTAAAATAATAACGATAATTATAATAATAATGGTAATAACGGTACTAACGAAGATAAGGAAAAAATCTATAATCTCTATAGCAATAATAACGATAATAACGATAATATTAATTATAATAATAATAACAATAATAAAGTTAATAACTATAATAATAATAATAAAAATTACAATAATTATGATTATAACGATATTAACGTTTATAATAATAACAATAATAACGATAATAACGATAATAATAATAATAATAGCACAATAATAATCCTAATAAGAATAAAATTAATAACGTTAATAATAATTACAATTATAACGATAATAACGATAATAACGATAATAACGATAATAGCGATAATAATAATAATACTAATAAATATAACAACGACATTAACGATAATAACGATAATCATGGTAATAACGATAATAATAATAACGATAATGACGACAATAGTAATAATAAGTATAAGGATAATAACGATAATAACGATAACAATGATAATAATAATAACAATAATACGTTAATAATGATAATAAGGATAATAATAATAATAATAATAACAATATTAACGATAAAAACAATAATAGTAATAACAAATGTATCGATAATAACATAATGAACATAATAATAATAACAATAATAACGATAACAACAATAAAAACGATAATAAAGATAATAAAGACAATAATAATAATAACAATAACAATAACAATTACGATTATAATGATAATAACAATAATAATATTAATAATAATAACAATAGTAATGATAATAACGATAATAAAGATAATAATAGTAGTATTAATAACAATAATATAGTATTTATATATAGTTTATATATATTTATTGTTACAACTATGACCTTTATTATTATTATTATTATTATCGTTATTATCGTTATTATTGTTATTATCGTTATCATTGTTAATATTGTAATTATTACTGTTATTATTATCGTTATTATCTTTAATATCGTCATTTTTATTACTATTATTATAATTGTCGATATTATCTTTATTTACGTTATTATCGTTATTATTATTATCTTTATTATCGTTATTATCGGTATTACCATTAATATCGTTATTATCTTTATTATTAGAAATATTATTATCGCTATTATTGTTATTATCATCATTATTATTATGGTTATTACCGTTATTATCGATATTATTGCTATTATTATTATTATTGTTATCGATATTAACAATAATAATATCATAATTATTATCGATATTCTCGTTATTATCCTTATTTCTATTATCATAAACAGAGTTATTATCGTTATTATCGATATTATTATTATCGTTATTATCGTTAATAATGCTATTATTATTACCGATATAATCGTAATTATAGTTGTTATTTTTAATGTTATCATCGTTATTATCATTATTATCCTTATTATTATTATTTTCATTCTTCTCGTCATTATTGTTATCATTATTATCTTGATTAACGTTAACATCAATGTCATCTACATTATTCTTATTTATAATATCGATTTTATCATTTATATCGTTACTATTATTATTACTGTTATCGCTATTATCGATATTATTATGATCGTTATTATCGTTGTTATCGTCATTATTGTTATTGCTGATATTATTATTGTCGATATTATCGTTAATATTGTTATTAGTATAATCGATATTATCGTTAATATCATTAATAGTATAATCGCTATTATCGTTATTATCGTTATCATCGTTGATATCGTTATTATCCTTATCAATATAATTAGTATTATTGTTATTATCGTTATTATCTTTATTAATGTTATTATTATTGTCGGTGTCACCGTTATAATTCTTACTTTCGTTATTATTATTGTTACTATTAATGTTATTATTGTTGATATCGTTATTATCTTTATTATCTTAATTATTATTATTATCACTATTATTATTATCATTATTATCGTTATTATCTTTGATACCGTTATTATCATCATTATCCTTATAATTATTATCTGTATTATCGTTATTGTCGTTATTATTATTATTACTCTTGCGTTATTATCGTTAATATTATAATCGTTAAAATATTATAATCGTTAATATAATAATCGTTATTATTCGTTATAATATATTATCGTCAATAATGTTATTATTATAATTAATATAATTAATGGTACTATTGTTGTTATTATCGTTATTGCCGTTATTATTATTATTATTTTTTCTTTACGATCGTTATTATAGTTAATATCGTTATTAACGTTATTATCTTTATTATTATTCGCGTAATTATCGTTATTATTGTTATTATTATTGAAATTATTATTATTACCATTATTATCGTTATTATTGTTTTATTATTGAAATTATTATTATTATTTTTATTATTATTATTATTATTATTATTATTATTATTATTATTATTCATATTATTATTATTATTATTATCGTTATTGTCGTTATTAATATTAATGTTATTATCGTTGTTATCGTTATTATTGTTATTTTCTTTAATATTATTATCGTTTCTATCGTTATTATCGTTATTAACGTTATTATTTTTTTATTATTATCTTTATTTTTGTTATTATTTTTACTTTCAATATCGTTATTATCGTTATTATTGTTATTATTGCTATTATTATCATTATTATAATCATCATTACCATTATTGTTTTTACTATCGATATTATTATTATTATTATTATTATCGTTATTTTCATTGTTATGATTATCGATATTATCGTTATGATCATTATTATTGTTATTTTTATTATTATTATTATCGATATTATTGTAATTATTTTTAATATTATTATCGATATTATCGTTATTATTGTTATTATTATTACCGTTAAAATCGTTTTTATCGTTACTATTGTTCTTACTGTTATTAATACTACTATTACTATCCTTATTATCGTTATAATAGTTATTACTCTTAATATTGTTATTATTACTTCTATTATTATCGTTATTGTCTTTATTATCGCTGTTATTATCCTCATTATCGTTAATATCGTTAATAACGCTATTATCTTTATTTTTATTATTATTATTAATATCGTTAATATCTTTATTATCGTTATTATTATTATTATTATTGTCGTTAATATCATTATTATTGTTATCGTCATAATCGTTATTATCGTTATTATTGTTCTTATTTTTAACATTACCACTATTATTATCGTTATATTCGTTGTAATCGTTATTATCGTTATTATAATTATTACTATTGTGGTTATTATCGTTAATATTATAATTGTTATTATCGTAATTATCTTTATTAATATTATTAATGTTGTCGTAATTATCGTTAATATTATTATCGTTATTATCTGTATTATCATTATTTTTGATGTTATTAATATTATTATTTCGTTATTAAAGTTATTACTATATTCGTTGTTATCGATGTTATCGTTATTGTAGTTATTATTATTCTTGTTATTATCGTCGTAAACTATAATATTATTATTATCATTATTATTATTATCATTATTATCGTTATTATCTTTAGTATTGCTATTATTATGATAATAATTATCGTTATTAAAATTATTATCATTATTATCATTAATATTCTTATTATTATTATCGATATTATCGTTGTTATTATAATTATTATTATCTTCATTAACATTTTCATTATTATTATTATTATTGCTATTATTGTTTAAACGTTATTATTATTGTTATTATCGTAATTATCGTTATTATTAGTATTATAATTATCATTAATATTGTCATTATTATTATCGTTGTCAACGTTATTACATTTACCTTCGCTATTTTTATTATTATTAGTATTTTTATTATTATCGTTATTATCGTTATTATCGGTTTTATCGATATTATAGTTGTGATGATTATCGTTATTATCGTTATTATCGTTATTTTTATTATTAATATTGTTATTATTATCGTTATTATTATTTTCTTTATTATCTTCATTATCGTTATTAGTGTTATTATTCCTAATCTTATTATCGTTATTAAACTACTATCGTTATTATTATTATCGTTATTATCCTTATTACCATTATTACTACCGTCGTTATCATTATTACTGAAATCGTTATTCTCAATATTATCGATATTATCGTTATTATTATTATTACTACTATTATTATTGTTATCGATATTATTGTTATTATCGTTATTATTATTATCGTTATTATTGTAATTATCATTATTATCATCATTATTATAATCTGTACTATCGTTATTAGCGTTATTATCGTAATTATTATTATTAATAATGTCATTATTATCGTTATTATTATTATTATTTTTATTATTAGAAATATAATCGTAATTACCGTTATTATTATTATTACTGCTACAGTTATTATCGTAATTATCTTTATTATTGTTATTAATATTTTAATTAATATCGTTATTATATTTATTAGTTTTATAAACATAATCTATCTTATCTTTATTATCGATATTATCTTTATTATAGTTATTAGTGTCATTTTGAATACTATTATTATCGTTATTATTGTTATTATTGTTATTACTATTATTATTATTATTGTTAGTATCGTTATTATCGTTATTATCGCTAATATTTTTATTATTATTATCATCAGTAATGTTAATATCGTTAATAACGTTATTATTATTATTATTATCATTATTATCGTTATAATTTTTATTATTATTATCGTTATTATCTTTATTAATGTTAGTATTATTATAGTTTTTACTTTGTTATAAATATTATTAGACTTACTGTCGTTATGGTTGTTATTATAGTTATTATTGTTTTTATTATTATCGTAATTATCGTCATTATCTTTATTATTGTTATTATTATTAACGTAAATATCGTTATTATAGATATCATTATTATAATTATTATCGCTATTATCATTATCATTATATTTATCGTTATTATTGTAATTATTATTAATATTACTATCGTTAATATTGTTATTATTGTTTTTCTTATTATTATTATTACAGTTATTATCGTAATTATTTTTATTATTGTTATTATTATTATTTTTTATATCGTTTTATATTTATTCTTGTTATAATTATAATCGTTATTATCTGTATTATCGATCATAACTTTATTATTGATATTAGTGTTATTATTTTTACTATTATTATCATTATTATAGATTTTATTATTATTATCGTTATTATCGTTATTATCGTTATTATCCTTTTTATTGTTATTACTATTATTATTATTATCGTTATTATCGGTAATAACGTTATTATCTTTACTACTATTATTGTTATCGATATTATCGTTATTATCATTATTATTATTTTTACTAATGTCTTTTCTATCGTTGTTATTATTATCGGCCTTATCTTTTAAAGTTATTATTATTGTTATCGTTATTATCGATATTATCGTTTTAATTGTTATTATTGTTATAATTACTACTATTATTATCGCTGTTATCGTTATTGTCGTTATTATTATTATTATTATTATTATTATTATTATTATTATTATTATTATTATGGTTATTATCGTTTTATTCGTTACTATTATTATTATTATTATTATCGTAATTATCGTAATTATCATAATTATCTGTATTATCTTTATTATTATTATTGTTATTATCGTCGTTAATATCGTAATTATCGTTCTTATTATTATTGTTATTATCGTTATTATTATTATTATTGCTATTATCGTTATTATCGTTATTTTTGTTTATATCGATATTATTATTATTACCATAATCGTTATATTTGTTATCATTAATTTCATTATTATCGTTATCGTCGTTAATATCATTGTTATTATTTTTACTATTGTCGTTATTATCGTTATTATTTTTATGGATAATACGATTATTATTGTTATTCGTGTCATTATTATATTAATTATTATCCATTTTATTGTTCCTATTGTTATTATTTTTATCGAAATTATTGTTGTAATCGTTAATATTACAACTTTTATTATTCTTATAATTGTTATTATTGTTATTATTGTTATTATTATGATCGTTATTATCGTTAACTACATTATTATCTTTATTGGTTTTAATATTATTATCGCTATTTTCGTTATTATCTTTATTATTGTTAATATTATTATCGTTATTATCGTTAATGTCGTTCTTGTCGTTATTATTCTTACTATTGTTATTATTAGTATTATTATTATGGATGTATTCGTTAATATTGTTATTAATTTTATTAGTATTATCGTTATTATCATTATTATGGTTATTATTATTATTAATACTATCATTTGTAATATTATTATCGTTTTTATTGTTAATATTATTATTATTGCTATTGTCGATATTATCGTTATTATTGTTACCGATATTATCTTCATAATCATTATTCTTGTTCTCATTATTATTATTATTATTACCGATATTATCTTTATTATCGTTAATATCGTTATTGTAGTTGTATTGTTATTATTATTATGGCTATTATATTTAATATAGCATTTATCTTTATTATTAATATAAATATTACCGATATTATCGTAATTATTGTTATTATCGTTATTATACTAAATATCGTATTAGTTATTTTTATTATTATTATTATTGTGGCTTTATCATTAATATCGTTATTATTATTAGTACTATTAAAGTTATTATCGTTATTTTTTATTTTTATTATCTTAATGATGGTTATTATTGTTATTATTATTATTTTTATTAATATCGTTATTATCGTTCTTATTGTTGTTGTCGTTATTATCGTAATTATCGTTATTGTTATTATTTTTATTATTGTTATGTTCGATATTATTAATATTAATATTATTATTTTATCGTTATTATCATTATTATCGATAATATCGCTATTATCATTATTATTATTTTCGTTATTACCTTTAATAACGTTATTATCATTATTATTGTTGTTTTTTTATTGTGGCTTAATTGCTATTGTCGTTATTCTTGTTATTAATATTATTGTTATTTTCGTTATTATTGTTACCATTATTACTATTATTATCGATATTATGATTATTATCGTTATTATTGTTATTACTATACTTATTGTTGTCATTAATATCTTTTTTAACCTTATTATTGTTATTATTGTTTTTATTACTACGATTATTGTGGTTATTATCATTTATGTTGTTATTATTACTAATATTAATATTAATATTATCGTTATTAACTTTATTTTCGTTATTATTATTATTACTATTATCGTTAATATAGTTATTTTTTATCGTTGTTATCGTAATCATCGTTATTATTGTTATTACTTTTATTATTATTAATATCGTTATTATCGAACTTATTGTTGATATTATAATCGATATTATCTTTTTATATCGTTATTATTGTTATCACCATTATCGTTATTATCGTTATTATCGTTATTATCGTTATTATCTTTTTTACTGCTTTTATTATTATTATGGTTATTATCCTGATTATTATTATTACTATTACCATTATTATCATTATTACAGTTATTATCGTTATTATCGTTGTTATTATTATTATTATTAATATTAATATTATTGTCATTATTATCGCATTATCGTTATAATTATTATTATGCATTTTATCATTATTATCTTTATTATCGATATAAACGTTATTATTATTATTATGCTCGTTATTAACATTGTTACAGTTATCATCGTTATTGTTACAATTATTATAGTTTTTAACGTTATTATCATTATTATTATTATTATTATTATTATTATTATTATTATTATTATTGTCGTTAATATTAGTATTATCATTATTATCGTTATTATCATTATTAACGTTATTATTATTAATATAATTGTTATTATCGTTATTATCATTATTGTTGCTATTATTATTATTTTTATTATCGGTATTGTTATTTTTATTCTTATAATTATTGTCGTTATAATTATTATTATTACTATCGTTATAATTGTTATTATTTTTATTAGTATTATTATTACTGCTATTATTATCGTCATAATAGCTATTATTATTATTATTATTATTATTATTATTATTATTATTATTATTATTATCCTTATTTATGGTTATTATCCTTATTGTTGTAATTATTCATATTGATATTATCCTTATTATGGTTATTATTATTATTACTATTAACGTTATCATCATTTATGTCGTCTTTTCGCTATTATTATTACAGTTATTATCGTTCTTACCGATAATGTCGCTTAAATCTTTATTCTTATTTTTATTATTATCGTTATTATTGTTATTATTATTGTCGTTATTATCGTTAATATCGTTAATATCGCAATTATTATTTTTATTACTTCGTTATTATCGTTAATATTGATATTATTATTATTTCCATTATGATTATTATAGTTATTATTAATATCGTTTATTTCGTTACTTTCGTTATTATTATTATTACTATTATCGTTATTGTCGTTGTTATTATTAATGTTATTATCATTATTACCGTTATTATTGTTATTATTATTATTATTATCGATATTATCGTTATAAATGTTATTATTATTATCAATATTATTGTTATTATCGTTATGATTATTATCGTTAATATCGTTATTATTGTTAATATTGTTATAACTGTTATTTTTATTACTATTATAATCGCTTTTATCCTTATTATCGTTATTATTACTATTATTATTATCGTTATTATCGTTATTATTATTATCGTTATCTTCTTTTATATCGTTATTATCTTTATTATTGTTTTCGCTATTATCGTTATTATCGCAATTATCGTAATTATTATTATTGAAATCATTATTATTATTAACCTTATTATCGTTATTATCGTTATTATTGATAACACTTTTATTATAATTATTTCCGTTGTTGTTATTAATATCGTTATTATTAATATTATTATCATCGTTATTAACGTTACTATTGTTATTATTGTTATTATCGCTACTATTGTTATGGTTATTTTCTTTTTTATCGTTGGTATTATTATTATTATTATTTTTATTATTATAATTATTATTACACTTATTATCGTTATTATCATTATTATTATTATTTTTATCGTTATTATCGTTATTAATTTAATCGTTATTATATTTACTATCGATATTATTGTTATTATTATTATCGTTATATTCGTTAATATCGTTATTATCTTTATTAGTATTATTGTTATTATCGTTATTATCGTTATTATCATTAGTATCGTTATTATAATTTTTTTTATAATTATTATTATCATTATTATCGTTAATATCGTTGTTATCTTTATTATTATTATTATTATTATTGTTATAATCGTTATTACCGTTATTAATATAATTTTTGAAATTGTTATTATCGTAATTATTATTAACGTCATTATCGTTATTATTGTTAAAATTGTTATTACTATTACTATTTTTTTCTTATTATCGTAATTATTGCATTAGCTATTATCGTTATTATTAGTATTATAATTACCTTTATTAACATCATTATCGTAATTATTGTAATTATAATTATCCTTGTCATTATTATTATCTTTATTTTCGATATTATTATCATTACTATTAATGTTATTATCGTTGTTAACGTTTCATTTGTTATTATTCCTTTCGTTAATATCGCTCTTATTGTTATATTTAATACCGTTTATGTCGTTACTATTGCTGTAATTATTATAATTATTATCACTATTATGATTATTATAGTTATTATCGTTCTTTTTCATATTATTATTATCGTTATTATCGATATTATTATTACTGCAATTACCGTTATAATCGGAACTGTTATAATAGTTATTATCGTAATTATCGCTACTATTGTTATTAACGTTATTATCGTTATTATTGTTATTATCGTTATTATCCTTATTATTGTTATTATTATATTTATTATCGATATTATTGTTCATATTGTTATTATTATTATCGATATTATCGATATTATCGTTATTATTATATAGTTATTATCGTTCTTATTGTTATTATTTTTAATATTGGTATTTCTATTATTATTATTATCGTTATAATCGTTATTATCTTTATTATGATTATTATTATTACCGTTATTATTTTTATTATTACAATCGTTTTTATGGATAACATCGTTATTATTGTCATTATTATTTTTATAAATATCGATATTATCATTAATATCGTTATTATTATTATCTATGTTATTGTTATTCTCGTTATTATGATTAACGTTATTATCGTAGTTATTGTTATTATCGTTATAATTACTATTATTACCATCATTATCGTTATTATTGTTATCGTTATTCTCGTTATTATCGTTAAAATATTAATTATTGTTTTTACTATTATTATTATTATAATCGTTATTATCGTTATTATCGTTATTATTGTTATTATTATTATTATTATTATTATTATTATTATGGTTATTATCTTTATTATTATATTCCTTGTTATCGTTATTATCGTTATTATTGGTATTATTGTTTTTATTACTAATATTATTTTCGTAATTATCGGTATTATCGTTATCATTATTATCATTATTATTATTATTATTATTATTATTATTATTATTATTATTATTGTCGTTATTATCTTTGTTATCGTTATGATTATTATTATTGTTGTCGTTATTATCGTTATTATCTTTATTATTGTTATTATGATTATTATTATTATGGTTATTTTTGATATTATTATAATCGTTATTATCTTTTTTATCGGTTTTAATGTTTTCATTATTATTATTATCAATATAATCGTTAAAATTGTTAGTATTATTATCGATATTATCGTTATTATGGTTATTATGATTATCGATATTATCGTTATTTTTGTTATTATCGTTATTATCGTTATTATTATTATTTTTATCGTAATTATTGTTTTTATCGTTATTATTCATATTATTATTATCGTTGTCACAGTTATTGTCTTTATTTTCGATTTTATTGTTATTATTATTATCGTCATTATTGTTATTATTATTATCGTTCTTATCGTTCTTATTGTTATTATTGTTAATGTTTCAATTATTTTTATTATTATCGTTATTATCGTTATTCTCGTTATTATTTTTATTGTTATTATTTTTATTATTCTTATAATTATTATGGTTACTATCATTAATATTTACCTTATTATTATTATTATCGTTTTTATCGTTATTATCGTTATTACTAATCTCTGTGTGGGTGGGGAAGTAGAATACTCTCATAGTACTCCCTGCTTGTCCTAGGAGGCGACTAAAATGGACTGTGTGATTGGCGTGTGAATGTTCTTGTACGGCTATTCCTATCTTTGTTCTTCTTTTATATCTTTTTCTATACTTTCTCTCCCTCTCAAACTTTTTTCCGTTCCTTTCCTTTCCTTTGGTGAGCTTGCCTCCCAATTATTATATTTCTTAAGAAGGATAGTATAGAAATAGTTAAAAGAGGGCGTGGGAAGGACACCCACGCTACGATGGTGTCAAGTGATGTTAGGGCAGGCCACCTGCCGTAGTCATCCAGCAACTGCCAGGAGCTTCGTGTAAGCAGCCTGGCTCCAGCTCTGGATATTACATCAGGAAGAGCACCACAGATTGGCGATCTGGCCTGCGGTGTGTCTATAGCTCCAGGAAGAGTAAGATATGAGGGTAGCCACTTGGAGAAGAGACAATTGATTGCCAGGGCCGTTGATAGTACGCGGTTCTCCGGCCTGACATCACCTATCCAGTCTGCGAAGGGGACACCACAAGATGGAGAGAGTGAGAAACTCGCTCAAGCGAAAGATCTCCTTGCCGAAATGAAGGAGACTATTACTACGCAACCTAACATTAACAACGCGATTAAGCATGGGCTCCCAGAACTGGTGGACATCATAGACAGTCTTGAGTTCATTTATAAATCTCGAAAAAAGGTCAATAAGGGAGCGGGGACCCTCGCCCGAGTTTTTCAGAGCCATTTGACAAATTCTACTACTGATGTCGGCGCAATTAAGAGAGTAGCCACAAGTCCGCCGCAGTTGCCTGAAAAAAGCCTCAAAAGACCGAGGAAATAGACGACGACGTCCGACGCCACCAAGTGGACGGTGGTCGAGAAGAAGAGGAAAAATAATCAGAATCCAGCGAAGAAGGCGACGAAACACTATCCTAGATCTGCGCTGGAGATACGGGACTGCGATTGCTGCACGTCGTTGGTGGAATTCGAGGAGGCCCTAATGAGGACCTTGCCAGACTATGCGGGGAAACAAGAGGTTAAATTGACGAATCCCAACGCGAGACAACAACGCTTGGCCATCGTCAGTCTAAAAGAGGAAGCAGCTGCGAAGCTTTAAAAGGTCGGCCGAGTGCTGGTCGGCTTCGTCAGCTGAAGGGTCAGCCGAAGAGTAGAAGTAATGCGATGCTATCGCTGTCTCGACTATGGTCACTATAGCACCAAGTGCAAGGGCACTAATCGCAGTAAGTTTTGTTATTACTGCGGCGGCACGGGGCACAAGATCAGAGACTGCAAACTCAGGGAGCCTACTTGCTGTTTGTGCTCCAATAGCGTTGATGAACTTAAGAAGCACTTGACGGGATCAAGGGCCTGCAAAGATTTCCAAGTGGCCCATGCAACAGCCAACAAGAGGAAGACAGGATGAGAGTACTTCAGGGAAATCTCAATAGGAGCAGGACAGCACACCATCTTCTATCCCAGCTCAGCTCTGAGAAACAAGCTGATATCGTTTTAATCAGCGAACAGTAACAGGACAGAACAGGATTAGGAATGTACGCAAACGAATTGGTCACCGCGGCCATCTGTATCCAAGATCCCCGAAATGTACATGTGTCATATCAAGGACCCGGATGCGGATACGTTTAGGTAAGACAACTCGACGACTTATGTCGGTGTATATCTCACCCCGAACGACCGGATAGACGACTTCCAGACCAAACTGGACGATCTGGAACACGCGCTGCGGAAAATGCAAGGGGATCTCATTGTGGCTGGAGACCTCAATGCCAAAGCTCTCGAATGGGGGGAGGCCAGGCCAGACTCCAAAGGAAGACGTATCATGGAGTTGGCGTCGAGCTAGAGCTATCAATACTCAACACAGGCTCGACACCAACCTTCCGTAAGTCTGGCTACAAAGAGACGATCCCGGACTACTCTCTAGCCAACGAAAACTTGTGCCTAGAGTCGCAGGCTGGCGTGAAAATGAGGATTAAACCGGGAGCGACAATCAGTACATCCTATTCGATGTACACCATAGGAGACCAGCCGTGACAAGTGCAGAAAGACCTCTCCGGTGGAACATTGCAAGAATGGATCGAGATAGGCTGTCTTCAGTCATAGAATAAAGTTGGAGATACCTTAAAATTGCTTCCGTGAGTCTATCGCCATCAGCACAAGCCAGGATGATTACTGCAGCTTTTATGCAGCTCATGTAAATGGCTTGCGCTCTAGCGGTGGCAAAGAAGACCACGTAACGGCAGGGGCGTCCTGTATACTGGTGGCGAACGAGATCGCAGATCTTCGTAAGAAGTGCTTAAGGCTTCACCGTTTGGCATAACGAGCGAAGAAATGCGAACTCGACGCTGCTCCCTTGGCTGCAGAGTATCAAGCGGCCAAAAGAGCTTTGAAGTGGGCAATCATGTCCAGTCAACGACGGTGCTGGAAGTAGCTGTGCCTGGAAGTCGATAAGAATCCGTGGATATTAGGGTATCAGATCGTTACCCGCAAGCTGGGGACTCAAACGCAAGGAATCCCTCAGAACGCGAGGACGTTGGAATACATCGTGCATACTATATTCCCCTCACAGCCGAAAAGAAAGATTAGCATAGCTGCGCCTGGCATAACAGAGACGCCACAATTTACGGTAGGAGAGCTACTCAGGACCGCAACTTCTATGCGGAACAAGAAAGCTCCAGGTCCTGACGGACTTCCAGCGGAAGTAATTAAAGCCGTCGCGCAAAGTCACTCTGAGCTCTTGCTAAATGCGTACAACATGTGCCTCAGGGAGGGCATCTTCCCCGCCCCGTGGAAGAAAGCGAGGCTTGTGCTCATCAGCAAGGAAAAGTGTCCAGCAGAGGCAGCTTTGTCATACAGGCCTATATGTATGACAAAGGCCTCGATACGGCTGACAAGCTCCTGGAGACGCTGCTTAGGCCACGGCTGCTTGCAGCCGTGAGGGCATCAGGGGATCTTGCTGCTCGCCAGTATAGATTTCGATCCGCCCTCTCCACGCTGTTGAGGAGGTTGTCAAGGCCGCAAAAATGACAGAGTGCGGGAATCACCATTCCCGCCCTTTGTGTCTGCTGGCCACCTTTGACGTAAGAAATGCCTTCAACTTCGTCAGATGGGACTTGGCAATGGAAGCGCTCTAATGTAATTTCAGAGTTCCGGGGAACCTACTCCGAATACTCGGGGATTATCTGAACGACCGCTTCCAAAAATACAATACTGGCAATGATCCAAAAAGCTTGGAGTTGACATCGGTGGCAGCTCAGGGCTCCATACTAGGACCGGATATGTGAAATATTTTCTACGACGATATCCTACGTATGGAAGTACTTGAAGGCGCTTTCTTCGTTGGATACGCAGACGACATTGCAGTTGTCTTAATTGTAAGAAACACGGAGGGGGCACAACTGCAGCTCAAACATGTCATGCGGATTCATTTCCTGGATGGAAGAACACGGGCTATCCTTAGCAGCACAGAAAACAGAGATCGTGCTACTAACGAAGACGCGCATCAACACCTTGCGCAACTTCACCGTAGGAGACGCGACGGTCCAGGCAAAGCCGTCTGTCAGGTACATTGGAATAATGCTCGATTGCACACTGAATTACGGATGCATATAATAAGGGCGGCTAACAAGGCGGCAAATGTTGTAGCCACGCTCGGCACACTTATGGCCAATGTCAACGGCCCCCGACCGTGCATTAGGCGAATACTGATGCGTGCCGTCGAAGCAGTGATACTGTACGGCGCAGAAGTATGGGCGGAGGCGCTGCGAAAAGAGAATTATCGCAAGCGCATAGCCGCGGTACAAAGGAGGGGCGCTCTCCGAATCGCTTGCTCCTACCGCACGGTCTCTGAGACCGCGGTGCTAGTGCTCGCGGGGGTAATCCCGATCGATCTACTAGCCCAGGAGAGACAATTCGTCCACCAGCAAAGGTACTCTTTGAGTAAGGAGGAGGCATCATGGCTCGCAATGTCTACCAGCATCGAGACCTGGCAAAGCAGATGGAAGCAGGAAACTACTAAAGCCCGACTCATCAACCGACTAGAGAACTGGATAAACTCGGAGGCGGGAGAATTAGATTTCTCCCTCACACATTTCCTGACAGGGCATGACCTGTTCTGCTCCTACCTCGCAAAAATGAGGAAGGTTGCTGATGGAAACTATCCCTTTGGCGACTCAAACGTCGACGATGCCCACCACACTTTCTTGATATGCGCACTATTGTGCGCCGAACGATTTGCCTTGGAACAGGAGCTCGGAGACATCTCGCCGGACAGCATAGTCGAGAAAATGCTGCGAGGGCAGAAGGAGTGGAGCAGGATTGCCTGCAAAATGAGGGCAATCTTACGTAAAAAGATGAAGGAGATGGGCGGCCCATAGAAGTGCCACCATCGTATCACCAGGTTCCTGACACGAAGAACCAAATCGTCGGAGTCCTATTTAATGGGACATGATGAAGTGACGCCATTTCGAAGTAATGTGACATGGTTTCACTATGCCAATAGGATGGATATGAGTTTAGTCGGTAGAGTCTATTGCTACGGTAACCCCAACTCCCCAGGAACTTTAACGGGAGAGCCAAATGGTAAAGGGTTCTTCTAGTCTGCAGGTTCCAAGGGTCAGTGCGTAAAGTTTGGCATTCTCAGACCTTCAAAAAAAATAAAGTTAATAACGTTATTTACTTTAATATTATTATTATTCTTATCTTTAATATCGTTAATATTGTCATTATAATCGATATTATCGTTATTATCGTTATTATTGTTATTATTGTTATTATTGTTATCATTACTACTATAATTATCGTTATTATACTAATTATCGTTACTATTATTATTACTATTATTACTATTATTATTATTATTATTATTATTATTATTATTATTGTCGTTATTATCTTTGTTATCGTTATTAATATTATTACTATTATCGTTATTATCGTTATTATTGTTATTTATATTATTATTATTATTATCATTATAAACGATAATATTATTAATACCATTATTATAGTTATTATCGTTATTATCGTTATTATAATTATTAATATTATTATCATTCTATTCGTTATTATCGTTATTATTGTAAATACTGCTACTATAATTTACGTTATTATCGATATTATCGTTATTATTATTATTATTGTTGTTATCATCGTTATTACCGTTATTTTCCCTATTATCGTTATTATCGTAAATAATATTATTTTTATTGTTGTTGTTATCGTTATTATTTTTATTATTGCCATTATTCTTATCGTTCTAATCGTTCTTATCATTATTATCGATATTATTATTAATATTAATATCATTATTATCGTTACTATCGTTATTATTGTTCATATTATTATTGTCATTATAGTTATAATTGTTATTGTTATTATTAATATTATCGCTATTATCACTATTATAGTTTGTATCATTAATATCGTTTTTATCTGTATTATTATTATTATTATTAACACTAATATCGTTATTATCGTTATTAATATTATTATTAATATTATCGCTAATATCGTTATTATCGTTATTAATATAATTATTATTATCACTTTATCGTTATTATTGTTACTATTACTACTATTATTATCGTTATTATCGTTATTATTATTATTATTTTTATTATTATTATCATTATTATCGTTATTATCGTTAGAATCGTTTTTATTGGTAAAAATAACGTTATTATCATTGTTATTCATATTACTATTATTATTTTTATTATTATCGTAATTATCGTAATCATCTCGATTACCGTTATTATCGCTATTATCCATATTATCGTTAATATTTTTATTAATCTTAGTATTTTTATTATCGTTGTTATTGTTATTTTTGGTACTACTAATATTGTTATTGTCATTATTATCGTTATTATTGATATTATTATTATTATTATTGTTATTGTCGTTAATATTATTATTATTATAATAATTTTTGTTCAAATTATATTTATCATCGTAATTATTATTATTAGTTTTATCGTTATTACCGTCATTATCCGTTATTATTATTATTGCTATTATCGTTATTATAATTATTGTTATTATCGTAATTATCGTTATCATCGTTATAAAGATTATTATTATTACCGTCACTATCGTTATTATTATTATAATTATTTTCGTTACTATCTTTATTATTATAATTACTATTATCATTATTGACGTTATTATCGTTTTTATTGTCATAATTATTATAATTATCGATATTATCTTTAATATTGTTATTATTTTTATCGACATTATCGTTATTATCGTCATTATTATTATCGTTATTATATTTATAGTTGTTATGATTGTTATTATTGGTACTATTATAATCATTATTATCGTTAATATCGTTACTATTGTAATATTGTCATTTTTATTACTATTATTATCGTTATTATCATTATAATCGTTAATATTGCTGTTATTGTAATTATTTATATTATAATTATCGCTATTATCGTTAATATTGTCATTATTATTATCGATTTTATATGTTATTACCGTTATTACTTCTATCGTTATTATCGTTATTATTATTAACGTTATTATCGTTATTATTGTTATAATTGTTATTATTATTAACGACATTTTCGTTATTATTGTTATAATTGTTATTATTATTATTGTATTCGTTATTATCATTATTATCATTATTTTCGTTAATATCTTTATTATCTTTATAATAATTATTATTATTTGTATCGTTATTATCATTATTATCGTTATTATTATTATTAATATTGTCGATATTATCTTTATTACTATTATCGTTATCCTCTATATTATTGTTATTAATGTTAATATTATTTTTATTACTATCGTTATTATCGATAATATTGTTATTATTATTATCGATGTTAACGTTATTATTATTATAGTTAATATAGTAAATATCTTTATTCTTATTATTATTATTAGTACTATCGTAATTATCTTTATTATCGATTTTATTGTTATTATTATTATTAATGTTAACGATGTTATCGTTAATATTGTTACTATCATTTTTAATATAATTATCATTATTATCGTTATTATCGTTATTATCTTTATTAATATTAATACTTTTATCATTAATAACGTTATTATTATTATCGTTACTATCGAAATTTTCGTAGTTATTATAGTAATAATTATTACTATTATCGTTATTATTTTTATTATCGTTAATATCGTTCTTGTCTTTATTATTAATATTATTATAAACCTTTATTATCATTATAATTTTTATTATTGTTACTATTATTATTATTTTCGTTACTTTCGTTATTACTGTTTTCATTATTATCGTTATTATTGTTATTGTTATTATTATTATTATCGATATTATTGTTAATATTGTTATTATTATTATCGATATTATTGTTATTATGGATATTATTTTTCGTTAATATCGTTATTATCGCAATTGTAGTTATTATTGTTATTAATCCTACAGTTATTATCGTCATTGTAGTTATTATTATTAATATTGTTATTATTAATACTATTATTATCATTATTACCGTAATTATCGTTGTTAACGTTAATATTATAATCGTTGTTATCGCTTTTATCGTAATAATTATTATTATTATTATTATCATTATTGTCGTTATTATCGTAATTATCTTTATTATTATTGTAAAGAAAGTAAACTTTCTCTAGGAAGATTTGTCACTCGTCTCATGGCCCGCCCTTCCTTTGTTTTTGTTATCTACAAATTCTTTTGTTACCTACAAAGCGAGCCTTTAAGATTTGGGGAGAGAAACTGGTAGTAAGAAATAGAACGTAGACGAGAGAAGTAGTACGAGAGTAAAATATAAAATTTAACAGAGTGAAAAATAAACGTGAATTGTCGTTTCTTTGTTCACAGAGAAACATATTTCCGTTTGTCACTTCACCCTAATTAAAACGAGTTAAAATAAAAAAATTAAGATATTATATTATTATTATTATAATCGATATTATCCTTATAATCGTTATTATTTTTATTATTATCTTCGTTTTAATTGTTATTATTGTTTTCGTTATTATCGTTATTATCGTTATTATCGTTATTAAAGTTAAAATTTTTATTCTCGTTATTAGTATTATCATTCTAATAGTTATAAATCCTTATTATCGATATTATAATTATTGCTATATCGTTATTATCGATATTATCGTTATTGTCGTTATTATTGTTATCGTTATGATCGTTATTATCCATAATATTTTTATTATTGTTATTTTTACTACAATTATTTTCGTCATAATCGTTGTATTAGTTATTATTATTATTATTACTATTATTAGTATAATTATTATTGCTATTGTCGTTATTATTGCTACTATTATTATCGTTATTAACTTAATTATCATTATTAATTTTATTATTATTATTGTTAATATAGTTATTGTCGTTACTGTCGAAATTATCCTTATTATATTTATCGTTTATATCGTTATTATCATTATTATTGTTATTATCGTTTTTATGGATATTATGGTTATTAGTGTTATTATTATCGTTATTATTATCGTTATTTCCGATATAATCGTTATTGTTATTTTTATTATCGGTATTATATTTGTTATCGTTATTGACGGTATTATTATTATTATTACTTTCTTCGTTATTAATTTTATTATTATTATATAGTTATTATATAATATTATACTACTATATAAGCGTATCTGTATGCTAGATAAGGCTGGGAAGTACCTGGTTAAGCTGCTTTGGCCAGAAGTTGCAGCCGTGTGGGCTGCGGAGGATCTTACTACCCGCCAGTATTGTTTTCGATCCAGCCTCTCCACCATCCACGCAGTTCAGGAGGTTGTCACGGCCGCTAAGACCCAGCGCGGGAATCACCATTCCCGCCATTTGTGTCTGCTGGCTACAATAGACGTGATAAATGCCTTCAACTCCGTCAGGTGGAATTTGTCAATGGAAGCGCTCGAACGTAATCGCAGAGTTCTGGAATACCAACTCCGAAATCTCAGGGATTATCTGAACGAGCTCTTTCTAGAATAAAATACTGGCGATGGTCCAAGAAACTTGGAATTGATATCGGGGGCAGCTCAATGATCCATACTAGGTCCAGATATCTGGAATATATTTTACGAAAGTATCCTTCGTATGGCAGTCCCTGTTGGTGCTTTCTTGGTTGGGTACGCAGACGACACTGCAGTTGTCATAACTGCAAGAGAGACGGAGGAGGCACAAATGCAGCTCAAACAGGTCATGCGCAGAGTCATCTCCTGGATAGAAGCACACGGGATTATTATCGCTTTTACCGTTAAATTCGATTTTGTCTTTATTGTCGTTATAATCGTTATTATCATTATTATTTTATATAATTATTATCGTTATATCGTGACCGTTATTATCTTCATTATCGTTATTATTGTTATTATTGCTACTAATACGAATATTATTATCGTAATAAGAGTCATAATCGTTATTATCGTTATTATCGTTATTAGAGTTATTATTGTTACTGTTGTTATTATCCTTATTATCGTTATTATTGTTATTATTATTATATCATAATTATCGTTATTATTATTATAATTAATATCGTTATTATCGATATTATTATTACTGATATTATCGTTAATATCGTTATTATTGTTATTATCGATATTATTATTATTATTATTATATTATCGTAAATTATCGTTATTATAGTTATTATCGTTCTTATTATTATCATGAATTTCTTTATTAACTTTATTTTTATTATCACTATCATCATTAAAATAACATTATTACCTATATTTGCGTTAAAAACGTTAATATTGTTACTTTTATGAATATTACTTTTACTACTATCGCTATTATAGTTAATATCATTATTATTGTTATTATCGATATTATTATTATTATAAAAATCGTTATTTTCTTTATTATTGTTATTATTATTATCGTTATTAACGTTATTATCTTGATTACCGTTATTAACATTTTATAGGTATTATCGATATTATAATTATAGTCGTTATTATTATCGTTATTATCGTTTTATCGATATTATCGCTATTATTGTTATCATGATAATCGTTATTATCGCTTTTATTCTTATCATGATTATGGTTATTATCGTTTTTATCGTTATTATTTCTATTATTATCCTTATTAACGTTAATATATTTATTATCAACATTATTATTATTATTGTCGTTATTATTGATATTATCGTTATTATTATTATTATTATTGTTATTATTATTATTATCGTTATTTTCGTTATAAATGCTATTATTCATATTTTATCGTTATTTCTATTATTATCGTTATTATCCTTATTAGTATTATGTATATTATTTTTATAATTTTTGTAATTATCATTGTTATCGTTATTATCGATTTTACTTTCAATATTGTTAATATTTTTATTAGTATTATTGTTATAGTTATTATTATCGTTATTATCACTATTGTTTTTATTATTACTAACTTTATTAACGTTATTTTCGTTATTATTTTTATTAATATTTTAGTTAATATCGTTATTATCGTTATTATTTTTATTATAATTATCATTATTATTATTATTATTATTATCGTTATTATCGTTATAATTGTAATTATTATTAACGTTATTATTGTTATTATTTTTTATTATTATTATTGTTATTATTATTACTATTTTTATTGTTATTATCGTTACTAGTGTTATTATTATTATCGTTAATATCGTTATAATCGTTATTATTGATAATTTTATTATTATTATTATAGTTATTTACTTTATTTTTGTTATTAGTATTATTATTATTATTGTCGTTATTATCGTTGTTATTGTTATAGAGATTATAGATTTTTTCTTTATTATCGTTAGTACCGTTATTATCGTTATTATTATAATTATCATTATTATTGTAATTATTATTATTGTTATAATCCTTATTATCGTAATTATCGTTATTAATTCTATTATTATTATCTTTATGTCGTCATTATAGTTATTATCGTTACCATTATCGCTATATCGTTATTATCGTTATTAATGTTATTATTATTACTATTTTTATCATCATCGTCATTATCGTTATTATCATTATTATCGTTATTATCTTTATTATTATTATTGTTTTCATCGTTGTTATCGTTATAATTGTTATTATTATTATCTATTTTATCGCTATTATCGTAATTATCGTTATTGTCCTTATTATTATAATTATCGTTATGATTGTAAATATTAATATTATTATAAATATTAATATAATCGTTATATTCGTAATTAACGTTATTAATTTTATTGTTATTTTGGATATTATTATTATAGTTATTATTATTATTATCGTTATTATTTTTTTACCTTTAATATTATTTTTATAATTATCGTTATAATCGTTATTATATATATTATCGTTGTTATTATCGTCGTTTTTATAGACAATATTATAATCGTTATCATCGTTTTTATTATTAATGTTTTAATCCTTATTATCGTAATGATCGTTACTAATTTTATTATTACTATCGTTATTAACGTTATTATAGTTATTATCGTTATTATTTTCGTTATTATCGTTGTTATCATTATTATCGTTGTAGTCGTTATTAATATTATTATTATTATCGTTATTGTCATTATTACCTTTAAAATTGTTATTATTGTTATATTTTTTATTATTATCTCTATTAGTATCATTATTAATGTATTTATTGTTATTATTATTATCGTTAAAATCTATTTTATTGTTAATATTATTATAATTTATAATATTATTATTCCTATCGTCATTATTATTATTATCGTTATTATCGTTATTATTGTTATTATTATTATTATTATCGTTATTATTGTCATTATTTTTAATCGCTTTATTGTTTTTGTTATTATTATCGGCATTATCGTCATTAATGTTAATATTATCATTTTTGTAATTATTATTATTATTATTATTATCGATTTAAAATTTATTATCATTATTATCGTTATTATTATTATTATTATTATTATTATTATTATTATTATTGTTATTATTATTATTATTATTATTAATATTATTACTATCGTAGTCATTATCGATATTATTGTTATTATTATTATCGTTATTACCGGTATTATTGTTACTTTTTTATAATAATTATCGTAATAACCATTATTATAGTTTTATTGTTATTATTACTATATCTATAGTGTCGTTATTATAGTTATTATCGAAATAATAGTTATTATTTTTATCGATTATGTCATTATTATTATTATCGTTATTATCGTTATTATTGTTAATATTATTAACGACATTATTACAATAATTGTTATTGTTGTAATGTTTATTATCGTTATAATGATTATCGTTACTATCGTTATTATTATTATTACTTTTATCATTGTTATCGTCATTATTGTTTTTATTATTGTCGTTTTTATCTTTATTATCTTTATTATTATTATTATTATTTTTATTATTATAATCATTATCGTTATTATTTTTACTATCGATATTATTTTTATTATTCTTATCGTTATAATCATTATTATTTTTATCATAATTATAATTTTTATCGTTAATATAGTTATTTTCATTATTATCGTTATTATTGTTAATTTTACTACAATTGTTATTGTTATTATCGTTATTATCGTTATGATTTTTATTGCTATTAGCGATATATTAATTATTATTATTATTGATATTATCGTCATTATCGTAGTTATTGATATTATTATTATTATTTTCAATATTATCATTATTATCGTTAATATCGTTATTATCTTTAATATTTCTATCATTCTCGTTATTATTGTAGTTATCGGTATTATCGTTGTTATTATTATTATTATTATTTTTGTCGATATTGTCATTATTATCTTTATTATAAATAATATTTCCTTTATTATCATTATTATCGTTGTTGTCGGTAATACTGTTATGATTATTGTCGTTATAATAGTTATTATCGTTTATGTTGTATATCTATTATCGTTATTATCGTTATTACTCTTATTATTATTATAACTATTATCGCTCTTACCATTATAATTACCATTATTATCGTCATTGTCTTTATTATTACTAATATTGTTATTATTACTACTATTCTTATCGTTATTACCGTAATTATCGTTGTTACCGTTATTATTATAATCGTTATTATCGTTTTTATCGTAATAATTGTTATTATTATTATTTTTATCGATATTATTGATAATACTGATGCTGATATTATCGATACTATTGTCATTATCGTTATTATAATTATCGTTCATATCGTTATTTTGGTTGTTATAGTTATTATAATAAAGATATAATAAAGATAAATAAATAATAAAGATAAATAATAATAATAATAACGATAATAACGATAACAACGTTAATAATAACAATAATAACGATAATAATAATAATAATATTAACGATAATGCAGATAACAACGACAATAATATTTATAATAATAATAAAAATACGGATAATAACGAAACTAATAATAATTATGATAGAAATAATAACAATAATAACAATTATATGGCTAATATCGTTAATAACGATAATAATAATATCGACAATATAAAACTATCGATAATGAAAATAACAGTATGATCGATATTATCTATAAAAATAATAATAATAATAATAATAATAATAACAATTATAACGATAAGAACGATAATAACGATTATAATGAAACTATCGGTAATAAAGATATTAATAATAACGATAATGTATGTAATAATAATAAGAGTAACGATAATAACGATAATAATAGTAATAATAATAACGATAATGTAGATAATAACGACAATAATAATAATAATAATAGTAAAGATAATAAGGGAAATATAGTTAATAATAATAGAAATAATAATAATAATAATAATAATAAGGATAATATCGATAATAAGGATAATAATAATAGAAACTATAATGATAATATAGACAATAATATTAACAGTATTAACGATAATATCTATGATGATAATAATAATAATATTAACAATAATAATGATAATAACGATAATAAAGATAATAATGATAATAATTATAATAATATTAATAACAATAGTAACGATAATAAAGTTAATAACGATAATAACGATAGTAATAAAAAGGATAAGGCCGATAATAATAATATTAATAACGATAAAAACGATAATAATAATAATAATTATAACGATAATAGCTATAACAAGAATAATGATAATAACTATATGTCTAGTAATAATAATACCAATAATAACGATAAAAACGTTAATGTCATTCATAATATTAACAATAATAACAATAATAACGATAAATGCGAATGAAATAATTATAGAAATAATAACGATAATAACAATAATAACAATAATACCGATAATAACGGTATTAATAATAGCAATACTAACGATAGTAACGATACAAACGGTAATGAGATTAACAAGAATAACGATAATAACGGAAGCAACGATTGTAACGATAAGAATAATAACAATAATAACGATAATTACGATATAAACGATAATAATAATAATAATAAAGATAATAACGATAATAACGGTAATAATAGTAGTAATGATAACAATAATAACAATAATAACGAAAATATCTATAATATTAAAATTAATAATAAGAAGGATAATAAATATATTAACGATAATAACTATCTTAATGTTAACAATAATAACGATTGTAACGATAATAATATTTGCGGTAAAAATTAATTTAGTAAAAAAATTTATAACGACAATATTGATAGTAACGATAATAATATATATAAAAATAACGAAAATGTCGATAATAAGGATAATAAAAATAATAATAATAACGATAATAGAGATTATTATTATAATAACGACAATAATAATAATAATAAAAATAACAATAATAGGGATAATAACAATAAAAATAAAAACAAAAATAACAATAATAACGATAATAAAGATAATGATAATAACGATAATAATTATAATAATAATAACAATAATAATGATAATAATAATACAAACGATAGAAAATAAAAATTTTATCATTAATAACCACAATAACGATAATAATAATAACATTAATAACGATAATAACGATTATAAAGAAAATAATAATACTAATAATAACAATAATAAGAATAACAACGATGATAAAGATAATAAAAATACTAATAATAACAATAATAACAATAATAAAGGTAATAAATATAAAGAAATAATGACGATAAGAATGATATTATCGATAATAACTGTAATGATACAATAATAACGATAATATCGATGATATCTATATTAAAAATAATGATAATAACGATTAAATTAATAATAATATTAACCATAATAACGGTAATAGTAATAACAATAAAATCGATAATAACGATAATAATTATAAACGCTACAATTATAATAACTAAAATAACGATAATAACGATAATGATAATAATAATAAGACCGATAATAACGATAATATTGAGTGTAATAGTAATAATAATAAAAATAATAATAACGATATTAACGACAGTAATGATAATAATAATAACAATTATAACGAAAATAACGATAATAACGATAATAACAATAATATCGATAATAAATAAGACGTAAATAACGACCATAATATTAATAATAATAACGATAATAAGGTAAATTACATAACACCGTTAATAGAAATAACAATTATATCGATAATAACGATATCAACGATAATAATTGTAGTAATAACAAAAATAACGTTACCAACAATAATATCGGTATTAACGATACTAATAAAAAAGATAATAATTATATTATCGATAATAATAATAACAATATTAACGTTAATATTGAAAACAATAATAAAAATAATAACGATAATAACGATAATAACGATTATAATAATAACGATGGTATCTATAATAGTAATAATAATAATAAAAAAAATAACGATAAGAATAATAATAAGAATAAAGTTAAAAGCGATATTAACGATAATAACGATAATTAAAAAAACAAGATTAACGATAATAACAATAATAACGATATTAACTTCAAGAAAAATAATGTTAAGAACGATAATATCGGTAATAAAGAGAATAAAGATAATAAAGATAATAACGACAATAATAGAAATACTAAAACAATAATAACGACAATAACAATAAAAATAATAATAACAATAACAACGTTAATAATAGTAGTAGTAATAACAATAACAACGATGATAACTATATTAACGGTAACAAGTGTAACGATAATAACGTTAATTTTGATAATAATTATAGCAATATTAACGATAATAACGATAAAAGTAATAATAGAAATAATAACGATTATATAGTTAAAAACGATAATAGTAATGAAGATAATAATGACAATAGTAATAATAATAATAACGATAATTACAGTAATAACGATAATAATAATAATAATAATAATAAATACAATAATAAAGATAATACAATTATAATAAGAACAATAACAATATTAACAATAATAACGATAAAAGTAATAATAGAAATAATAACGATTATATAGATAAAAACGATAATAGTAATGAAGAAAATAATGACAATAGTAATAATAATAACGATAATTTCAGTAATAACGATAATAATAATAATAATAATAATAATAAATACAATAATAAAAATAATACAATTATAATAAGAACAATAACAATATTAACAATAATAACGATAATAACGATAATAACGTTAATATGGATAATAATAATAATAATATTATAATAATGATAAGAACAACAATAGTAATAATAGTATCGATAATAACTATAAGAACGATATTAAATATCATAACGATAATAATAATAATAATATTAACAATAATAACCATAATAACTATAGTAATAAGAACAATAATAACGATAGTAACGATAATAATTATAATAATAATAACAATAATAACGATACCAACGATAATAATGATAATAATATATGTAATATCGATAATAACGATAACAAGGATAATAACGAAAATAATAATATAGATAAAAACATTAATAATGTTCATAACGATAATAATAGTAAGAACAATAATGATAATAACGATAATAACGATAATAATAATAACCATAATAGCGAAAATAATAATAATTGTAATAACGACTATAACGGTAATAGTAATTATATTAATAATGTTAATAACGATAGTAACGACATTAACGTTAATGAAAATAACATTAATAACGATAATAACGATAATAACGATAATAACGATAATAATATTAACAATAATAACGATAATAGTAATATTAATGTTACGATAATGAGGATTATAAAGATAAGGACGGTAATAATAATAACAACAATATTAAGGATAATAACGTTAGTAATAATAATATTAAGAACGATAATAAAGATAATTTGGGTAATAGTAGTATAAATAATAACAATAATAACAATAATAACGTTAAAAACGACAATTTCAATAATCATAATAACAATGATAACAATAATATCGATAATAATAATAACGATAATAAGAAAAGTAATAATAATAAAAACGATAATGACGATAATAATAATAATAATAATAACGTTAATAATAATTAAAATAACGATAATAACGAAAACAACGAAATTAACAATAACAGCGATAATATTAATAAGATTAATAATGATATTTACGTAAATAATTAAATAATAATAGTAATCATAACGATAATAACGATAATATTAATAATAATATTAATAACAATAATAAAGATTATAAAGATAATTTCGAAGATAATTATGATGATAATGATGATAATAATATTAATAATAATAACGATATCAACGAAAATTACGATAATAACGATAATAACGTTATTAACGATATTAACTATAACAACAATAGTAACGAAAAAATAATAATAATAATAACGGTAATAACGGTAATAACAACAATAGTACCATTAATATTATTAATTATAATAATAACGTTATTGACGATAATATATTATTACGAATATTAACGATTATAATATTTTAACGATTATAATATTAACGATAATAACGCAAGAATAATAATAATAATAACGATAATAACGATAATACAGATAATAATTATAAGGATAATGACGATAATAACAATAACAATATCAGCGATAATAACGATTATTACGATTATAATAAACACAATATTAACGATTATATCGATAATAATAATAATTTGATAACAATAATAACGATAATAACATTATTAGAGATAATAACGATAATAATGATAATAATAATAGTGATAATAAATATAATTATGATAATAAAGATAATAACGATATCAACAATAATAACATTAATAGTAACAATAATAATATGGAAAGTAAGAATATTAACGGTGACAACGATAACAATAATAACATTAATAATGATAATAACGATAATAACAATAATACTAATTATATTGATAACGATAATAACGATATCAAGGATGATAACTATAATAACGATAATAATATTAATGATACGAACGATAATATCGATTATAATAATAACAATATTAACGATAATATCGATTTTAATAATATAAACAATAACAATAATGAAGATAACAATAATAACGATTATAATAAAATCGATAATAGCGATAACAGTAATAATAATAATAACGATATTAATGATAAAATCGATAATATAAATAAGAATAAGGTAGATGACTTTGATGATAACGTTATTCCAAATAATAATAATAACAATAATAACGATAATAACGATAATAACGATAAATAATAAAATTAATAATGATTATAAGGTTAATAACAAAATTAATAATAGCAATAATAACGATAAAACCGATAATAATGATAATAATAGTAATAAAAATAATAACTATAGTAACGATAATAACGTCAATAATAATAACGATAATGACGATAAAAATAATAATAATAATAACAATAATAACGATTCTTACGTTAATAACGATAATAATAACGATATTAACGATAATAGCAATAAAAATAATAAAGATAAAAACAATATTTACGATACAACGATAATAACAATAATATTAAAAACTATGAAAATGATAATTTCGATAATAATAATAACAACATTAACGATAATAATAATAATTATTATATCGATATTAAAGATAAGAAAGACAATAATAATAATAATAAGAAGAAGAATAACGATAATAACGATACTAATAATAGTAATAATAAAAATGATAAAAATAATAATGATAATAATGAAAATATCGATAATAATAAAAACGATAATAACAATAATAATAATAATAATAGTAAAAACAATAATAACGATAATAACGATAATAACGATAATTATAATAAATATAGTAAAAACAATAATAACGATTATAACGATTATAGCTGTAATAACTATATTCATAATAACGATATTGACGGTAATAAAAATAATAAAAATAATTTCGATAATAACGATAATTACTATAATAAAGATAATAATAATAATAACAAAAATAACGATAATGATGATTATAACTCGAATAATAACGAACATACCGGTAATAAGGGAAATAACAACGATAATATCGATAATATCGATAATAATAATAATAATAATAACGATAATATAGATAATAATATTAACAATTATAACGATACTTACAATAATAATATTAATAATAATAACAATAATAACGATAATTGTAATAATAAAATTAATAACGATAATGACGGTAATAGCGATCATAACGATAATAACGTTAATAAAGATAATAACGATAGTAGTAATAGTAACAATATAAATAATAATAATAGTAACAGTAATAACGGAAATAATGATAATAATTATAATAACAAATACGTTAATATCGATAATACCAATAATAGCGTAATAAGGAAAATAATATAATGATAATAATATAACAGTAATAACGATAATAACGATAACAATAATATCAATATTAACGATAATATCGATTGTAATAATAACAATAATAACGGTAATAGTGATAATAATAACAACAATAATTATAGAATTGACGTTAATAACGATAACAATAATAACAATAATAACGCTAATAATAATAATAACGCTAATAATGATAACTACGATGATAGCGATAATAATAATAATAATAATGTCGATAAAAACAATAATAATGATATTATTGATAATAGTAATAATAGTAATAATAATAACATCGGTAATAACGATAAAAACGTTAATAATAATAACGATAATAACGGTCATAAAAATAATATAAATATCAATAAAAAATTAATAACGGTAATAACGATAAGAATAATAATAATAATATCGATAATAACAATAATAACGATAATACTCATAATAATAATAATAGTTATTACGTTAAACACGATAATAACGATAATCTCAATAATAATAATAATAATTAAAACGTTAATATCGATATTAATAATAATAATATCAATAATAACGACAATAATGGTTATAACGATAATAATAATAAAGAAATATCAATAATAACGATAATAACGATAATAATAATAATAATGATAAGAATTATAAGAACGACAATAATAATACTCATAATAAAAATAATACCGATAATATGGATAATAACAACAATAACCATAATAAATATAATAATGATTATAACGATAATGACGATAATAAGGAAAATAATAATAATAAATGTAATAACCTTAATAGCTATAATAACCATAATTTTAATAAAACTAATATTAATAATAATTATAATAACGATAATAACGATAATAAAGATAATAATATCAGTACTATAAACAGAAACAACAATGATAATGATTTTAACGCTACTAACGTTACTAACGGTAATAAACATAATAATGTTAATAATAATAACTATAAAGAAGATAGGAGTGATAATAATAATAATAATAATAATGGCAATAATAAATGATTATATCGATAATAATAATAAGAATTATAAGGAAGACAATTAAGATAATAATAATAATAATAAAGATAATAGCGATAATAACGATAATAACAATAATATCAATAATAATAATAACTATAATAAGAATAATAACGACATCAAGTGTACCAATAATAATGATAATAATAATATCAATAATAATTATAATAATGATAATAAAAGTAATAATAATAGCAATAATAACAATAATAACGATAATTACGATAATAAAGTTAATAATAGTAATAATATCAATAATAACGATAATAACGGTAATAAAGATAATTATAATAGTATTAATGACATTAATCATAATAGTAACGATAATTATTATAATAATAATAAAATAGATAACGATAATAATGATAATGACGATATTAATAATAATAATAACAATAATAACGATAATAACGATATTAGGAATAACAGTAATAAAGTTAATATCGATAAAAACGGTAATAACTATAATAATTTATAATAACAATAACAATAATAATGATAATAACGATAATAATAATAATAATAAAATCGATAATAATAATAGTATTAATAATAATAATAACGTTAATAAGGATAATAGTGATAATATTTGTAACAATAATAACGATAATAAAGATGATAATAATAATACTAATAATAATAACGATAATAACGATAATGTTGATAATAATACTAACAATTATAACAATAATAACGATAATGACGATTGTATTAATAATAATAATAATATCGATAATAACAATAATTATGATAATAACGATTATAATAATAATAATTATTACGTAAAACCGATAATAACGATAATCACGATGAAAATAATAATAATTTTAACTTTATTAAAAATTTTGCGATAATTACGGTGATAATAATAATAATAATAATAATAATAATTACAATAATAACGATAACAATTACAGAAACGTTAATAATAATATTGATAATAAAGATAATCACGATGATCATATTAATGATATTATTGATTATAATGATAATAACTTTAATAATGATTATAACGTTAATAATAATAATAATAATAACAACAGTTATTAGTCACGATAGTAACAACTATAGTAACAATATTAACGATAATATTGATAATAATAAAAACAATAACAACTATAATAACGATAATAACGATAATAAAGTTAATTAATAAGTAAGCGTTAATGACGATAATATTAAAAACAATAATAGCGATAATAATAATAACAGTAATAACGATATTAAGGGTAATAACAGTAATAATATGAACAACAATAACGATAATAATGATAATAACGAAAAAATAAAAACGATAGTAACAATAATATATATGAATATAGTAACGATAATAAAGATAATTATAAAACAATTATCACGATAATAACGAATATATCTTTTATAACTATAATAACCATAATAATACTAACGATAATGTAGATAATAATGATAATAACGAAAATAATAATAGTCATAATAACCATATTAATAATAATGACGGTAGAAAGATTAATAATAATAACAATAATATAAATAATAAATATTTTAACGATAATAACAATATTAACGATAATAATATAATCAATAATAAAGTATTTAATGATAATAATGATAATAATAATAAAAATTATTACGATAAAAACGATAATAACGGTAATAACGATAATAATAATAATAATTTTAACGTTTATAACGATATTTATGATATAAGCGGTAATAATAATAATAATAATATAGATAATAACGATAACAATGGTTATAACGATAATAATAATAAAAGAAATTACAATAATAACGACAAAAACGACAATAATAATTACAATAATAACGATATCTACTATAAAACCGATAATAATAATAAAGATAAGAAAGATAATAACGTTAATAATATTAATGATAATATCGATAATAATGATGAAAACGATAATTAAGATTATAATTATAATAATAATAAGAATAATAACAATAATAATTATATTAACAGTTATAACGTTAATAACGTTTATAATAACAATAATAACGATAATATTGGTAATAATAGAAACAATAATAAATATAATAGTGATAATTACGATAATAACGATATTAATAATAACATTAATATCGAAAACTACGAAAATAACAATAATAATAATGATTATTATAACGATAATAAGGAAGATAAATGTAAGAAAGATATTAATATTAACAATAATAAAAATATTAATGATAATAACCATAATAACGATAATACCCATATTAACGATAATAACGATAATACTGACAAGAATAATAACAACAAAATCTATAATAATACCAATACCAATAATAATAATAATAATAAAAATTAAAATAATAAGAAGAATAATATCGATATTAACTTCAAAATTAATAAAGATTATGACTAAAATAATAATAATAATAATATCGAAAGAAATAATAATAACGATCATAACGATAATAATAATAATAATAAAAACGATAATAAAGATAATAACGATAATAATAATAATAGTAGGTACAATAATAAGGATAATAACGATATTAACGATAATAATAATAACGATAATACCGATAATAACGATAATAATTGTAGTAATAATGACACTAATAACAATTACAACGATAATATCGTTATTAATAATTTCAGTAATAAAAGAATAACTATAATTACGATAATAACGATAATAACGATTATAATAATAACGATAATAAATATAATATTAATAATAATAATAATAATAACGATAATAACGATCATAACAATATCAACGATAAAAATAATATTAAATATAACGATAATAAGGAAAATAACGAAAATAATAATAATATTAATTGTAATAATAAATACGTTATAAATGAAAATAACCATAATAATAGTAGTAATAATAAATATAATACCAACAATAAAGTAAATAACGTAAATACTATCGAAAATAATAAGAACGATAATAACGATAATAATAATATTAATTACTATTATATCGAAAATATGGATAATAATAATAATAATAATAATAATGATAATAATAATAATATTAAAAAAAATAATAATAATAATTATAATAACGATAATAACGTTAAAACAATAATTATAATAACAATAATAACGATAATAACGATAATAACGGCAATATTATTAAAGATAATAACCATAATAACGGTAATAATAATAATAAGAAAAAGGATAATTTCGATATTAACTACAATAATGATAATAATAATAATAATAATAATAGGGATAATGACAATAATAACGATAATATCGACATTAATGATAATAATAATAAAGATAATGACGATAATATCGATAACAATAATAACAATATCATCGATAATGTCGATAATATACAAAAATAATAATAACAGAATAACGATAATAACGATTGGTAAAGATCGTAATTATAAAAATAATAACAATATTACAATAATAATGACAATAACGGTAAAAACGATAATAATAGTATTAATAATAACAATCATAGCAACAATAACGATAATAACGATATCAACGAAAATGCCGATTATGACGATAATAACGATAATTTCGATAATAATAATAACATTAATAACGATAATATCAATAATAATAATAATAATAACTATAAAATAGATATTAACGATAAAATCAATAATAATATTAAAAAAATTAAAGATAATATCGGTAATAATAATATTAAAATTAACAATAGTAACGAAAATACCGTTAATAGAATAACAAGATTAACGATAATAATAATAAGGATGATCATGATAATAACGATAATATTAATAATATTAATAACGATAATAACGATAATAATAGTAGTAAAAATAACAATAATAGTGATAATAAAGATAGTAATGAAAATAAAATTGACGATAATAACGGCAATATTAATAATAATAATAACGATAATAACGATAATAACAATAATAAAATTAATAATAATAAAGATAATAACGATATTAATGATAAAACCGCTAATAACGATAATAACGACAATAATAATAATAAGAATAATAATAACGATAATAGAAATAATAACGACAATAGTAATTATAATAATAATAATAATAATAATAACAATAAAATCGATAATAACGATAATAAAGATAATAATAACAATAATAATAATAAGAATAATATTAACAATAAGAACGATAATAACGATTATAATAACAAAGATAATAATGATTACAACGACAATAATATTAATAACGATAATAACGATAATAACAATAATAATAATAGTAATAATAAAGTTAATAAGGATATTAAAGTTTCTAATGATAATTATAATAAGTATAATAACGATAATAACGGTTTTGATTATAAGAACGAAAATAAAATTCATAATAATAAAATAATAACGACAATAACTATAATAACAATAAATATAGATGTAATAATAACAATATTAAGAATAAAATCTATAATAACGATAATACCGTTAATAATAGTATTAATAATAACAGTAATAAGAATAATAACGATAAAAACGATTTTAACGATAATAATAATAACAATAATGATAATATCATTAACAATAATAACAATATTAACGATAATAACGATAACAATAATAATAATAATTCCAATATTAACGATAATATCGATAATGACGATAATAACGATATTAACGATAATATAGATAATATTAATAATAATAATAAGGATAATATCGAAAGTAATAATTATAAAAATAATAATAATAACGATAATAACGGTAATAAAAATGTTAAAGATAATAATAATAAGGATAATAACGATAATATCGATAATATTAATAATATTAATAACAATAATAACGATAATAATATTAGTGAAATTAACAATGATAACGATAATGAATATAATAACGATAATAATATTAACGATAATAACGGCAATATAAATAATAATAATTATAACGATAATTACGATAATAACGAAAATATTATTAATAATAATAAAGATAATAACGATATTAACGATAATACCTATAATACCGATAATAATGATAATCATATTAACGATAATAACGATAATAACGATAATAACTATAATAATATTTATAATAGTATTAACAATAACAACGATAATAACGATAATAGTAGTAATGTTAATAACAATAAAAACGATAGTTCCGATAAAAATGATTGTAATAATAAAGATTACAACGATATTAACGTTATTAATGATAAGAATAATAATGATAATAACGATAATAACATTGATAACGATAATAATAATAAGGATAATATCGATAATATCGATAATATTAATAAGATTATTAACGATTATGTCGATAATAATAATAATAATAATAACAATAATAGCTATAAAAACGTAAATGACAATAATAACCATAATAGTAATGGAGATAATAACGATAAAAGTAATAATAAAAATAGCAATAGTAACAATGATAATGTTAATGACGATAATAACAGTAACAATAGAAGTAATAATAACAGTAATAATAATAATAACGTTAAAAACAATATAAACGATAATAATAATAACCATAATGATAATATCGATAATAATATGAACAATAATAACGATTATATCGATAATAATTATAATAATAATAATAACTATAATAACTATGAAAACGATATTAACATTTATAATAATTACGATAATAACGTTAAAAATAATAACAATAATAACTATAATAAAGTTTATGACGATAACAATAATAACGATAATAACCATAATATCGATAAAAATAACAATATTAACGATAATGACGTTAATAATATTAATAATAATAACAATTATAACGAGATTAAAGATAATAAAGATAATAATATTAACGATCATAACGACAATAGTAAAAATAATAATAACGATAATAACGATAATAACGATTATGACGATAACAATATTAAAGATAATATCCACAATAGCAATAATAATAAAAATGATAATACCGATATTAAGGATAATAATAGTATTAATGATTTCACTAATTACTATAATAAAGGTAATAACGATTAGAATGATATTATCGATAATTAATAATAACAATAATAATAATAATAACGATATTAATAATAATAATAATTACAATAATAAGGATAATTACGATAATAACGGTAATAGTATTAATAGTAATAGCAATAATACGGATATTAAAGATTGTAACGATAATAAAAGTTACAATAATCACGATAACTACGATAATAATGATAATGACGATAATATCGAAAAAAATAAAAACAATATCCATGATAATTACTATAATAATAATAAAAATAAAAACAATAATACCGATTATAACGAAATAAATTACTATAATAATAATGATAATAACGGTAATATTAATAATAATAATAAAGATAATATCGACGTTATTAATAATAACAAAAATAACAATAGCGATAATAACGTTAATAAAAATAAAAATATTAATAACAATAATAACGATAATAACGATAATATCCATAAAAATAATAACAACATTAACAAATAAAGTAGATAATAAAGATATTAATAACGATAATAGCGATAATAGCGATAAAAACGCTAATAGTAGTAATATTAATAACGATAATAACAATATTTACGATAACAATAATAATAATAATAAAGATAACAACGATATTAACGTTCATAACGGTAATAATTGTAGGTAATAAGGAGAATAACAATGCTAACGATAATAACAATAAGTATAATAACGATAATATCGATAATAATAATAATAATGTGAATAATAACGATAATAACTTTAATAAGGATAATAATAATGATGACAATAACGATAATAGTAATAATAAAAATATAGTAGTAACAATAATAACGATAATGACGATAATAACGATAATAATAATAACGATAATGGCGATGATAACAATAAAGATAATAACCATAATAACGATATCAACGGCCATAAGGATAATATTAGTATAAATATTAACGATAATATCGTTAATGATAATAACAATATTAACTATAATATCGATTATAATAATAAAAACAATATCAATAATAACGATAATCACGATAATATCAATTATAATAATTACGATAAAAGCGATAACAACAAAAATAATGATAGTAACGATAATTACGATATTAACAATAATAATATTACTAATAATAAAGATAATATTGATATTAAAGATAATAAGAATAATAATAACAATAACGATAATATCGATAAAATTATAACAATAAAATCGATAATTACGATATTAGCAATAACAATAACAACAATAATAACGATAATGACAGTAATAACGATAATACTAAAAACCATAATGACGATCATAGTAATAATAATAATGACGATAGTATAGATAATAACGATAATAATAAAAATAATAATAACGATAATAACGATATAAACGATAATAACGATAATAACGATAATGATAATGGCGATAAGAACAATAATATCGATTATAATGATATTAAATACAATAATACTACCGATAATAATGATAAGTACGATTAGAACGATAATAATAATAATGATAATAACAATAATTAAAGAAACAATAATAACGATAATACCGATAATGACGATAATAATAATTATAACTATAACGATAATAAAGATAATAACTATAAGAACGATGACAATAATGACAATAAAACGAATATAACGGAAAAAAAGATAATAACGAAAATAAAGGTAATATTTTAATAATAATAATAATAATAATAATAATAATTGCGATAATAACTATAATAATGATAATAATAATAATAAAAAAAATAATAATGGTCATTATGATAATAAAGATAATAGTAGTAGTAATAATAACAATAATGACAATTCTAACGATAATGATGATAATAGCGATAATAATAATAAAGTTAATAATTATAATAATAACGCTAATATCGATAATACTGATAAAAACGATAATAACAATATTAATAATAATAACCATAAGGACGATAATAACGGTAATAATAATAACATTAATAACGATAATGATGATTATAACGGTAATAATAATATTAATAATAACAATAATAACGAATATAAATATAATAACAATAATAACGATAACAACAGGATGGACAATTATAATGATAATAATAATAACAATAATACCGATAATAAAGTTAATATATATAATAATAATAATCATAAAAATAATATTAATAATAACGATAATAATAGAAGTAATAATAACAATAATATCAATAATAACGACAATAACGACAATAACGAAAATAATAATTATATTAATAACAATAATAATCTTAACAATAATAACGGTAATAACTGTAATAACAATTAAAATAACGTCAACAACGATAATAAAAATTTTATAAACGAAATAAACGATAAAAATGATAATTACGATAATAAACATAACAAAAAAAACGAATATAACTGTAATAACAATTATAATCATAATACCGTCAATAATATTTATAATAATAAGAATTGTACTGATAATAACGATAATGAAAATAATAAAAGTAGTAATAATAACAAGAATAATAATTATAACGATAATAAGGATACAAAGGATAATAATAGTAGTAATAGGAAGAATAATACCAATTATAAGGGTAATAACGATAATAAGGATAATAATATTATTAATAATAACAAAAATAGCAATAATAATAATAATTTCGATATTAACGATAATAACGATATAATAATTATAATATTATTTTTAATATCGTTATTATCGATAATAATATTAACGATAGTAACGATAATAACGTAACTAACAAAAATAATAATAATAATAGTAACAATAATTATAACGATAATAAAGTTAATAAGTATAATAATCATAACGATAATGACGGTAATAATAATAATAACGCTAATAACGATAATTACGGTAATAACGATAATTTTAGTAATGATAATAACGTCAATAACGATAATTACGGTAATAATATTAATAAAAATAACGATAATATCTGTAATAACGATAATAACGACAATAGTACTATTAATAATATTAATTATAATCTTGACGTTATTGACGATAGTAACGATTATAGTAGTAATAATAATATCAATATTAGCAATAATATCGATAATAACATTAATAACGACAATAACGACAATAATAATAACGATAACAACGATAATATCGATAATAATAATAACAATATTAACGACAACATCGATAATAATAATTATAATAATAACAATATCATCGATAATAGCGACAATAACGAAAATAATAGTAATAATAATAACGATAATAAAGACAATAATGACAATAATAATGATAATAATAATAATAATAATAATAATAATAATAATAATAATAATAATAATAATAATAATAACGACAATAAGGATAATAACGATAATAATAATAGTAATAGTAACATTGATAACAGTCATAACGGTAATAACGATAATAACGATAATAACTATACCAACGATAATATCTTTACTAATGGCAACAATATTAACGATAATGTCGATAATAATAACATTATTAATTACAATAATGACGATAATAAAGATTACAATAATAATAATAAGAAGGGTAATAAAGTTAATTACTATAATAATAGTAATAATAATAAAGATAACAACGATATTAACGATAATGATGATAATAATAATAATAATATCAACGATAATAACGATAATAATGATGATAATGATAATAACGATAATAACTATAATAATAATAGTAATTTTAAAGCTAATGACGATACTAAAGATAATTACGAAAATAAGAATAACAATAATAAAGATAATAACAATTATAATCATAATAACGTTAATAATATTTTTAATAATGAGAATTATATTGATAATAACGATAATAATGATCAGAAGGATAAAAATAGTATTAATAATAACAATAATAAAAACAATAGCAATAATATCGACATTAACGATAACAACGATATAATAAATACAATAATAATGATAATAACGATATTAGCGATAATAATGATAATAATAATAACAATAGTAACGATAATAACGTAACTAAAGAAAATAATAATAATAATATTAACAATAATAATAACGATAATAACAGTAATAAGGATAATAATAATAAAGATAATGACGGTAATTATAATAATAATAACGATAATAACGATAATTACGATAATAACGAAAATAATTATAACGATAATAATGTTAATAACCATAATAAACATAATAAAAATATCGATAATAACTGTAATAACGATAATAACGAAAAAATAATAATAATAATAACGGTAAAAAAGATAATAAAGACAATAGTACTATTAAGAATATTAATAATAATAAAGACTTTATTGACGATAATAACGATAGAAATAAAAACGATAACAACGATAATATCGATAATAATACAAACAATTTGAAAGATAATATCGATAGGAATAATAATAATACTAACAATAATATCGATTATAACGATAGTAACGATAATAATAATACTAATAATATCGATAATTACGATAATAACGATTATGTCAGTAGTAATAATATCAATATTAACAATAATAAAGATAATAACGACAATAACGATAATAACAACAATAACGATTATAATAATAATAATAGTAATAACAATTATAAAAAAAACGATAATAACAATAATAATAATAATAATAACGATTATAACGATAATAAAGATAATAACGATAATGATAATATTAATAGGAATAACAATCATAAAGATAATAACGATAATAATTATGATAATAATAGAAATAATAACGATAATAACGGTAATATAAGTAGCAATAATAACGGTATTAATGAAAAGAACAATAACAATAATAACGATAACAACGATAATAATATTAATAATAATAGTAATAGTAATAATATCGATTATAAAAATAACAATAATAACGATAATAATAATGATAATAATTATGATAATAACGATAATAATAATAATAATAAAGGTCATAATGTTAACAATAAATATATATAAACTATATATAAATACTATATTATTGTTAATATTACTACTATTATAATCTTTATTATCGTTATTATCATTATTATTGTTATTATTATTATTGTCTTTATTATTTTTATTATCGTTTTTAATGTTGTTATCGTTATTATTGTTATTATTATTATCATTATTATGTTATTATCGATACATTTGTTATTACTATTATTGATTTTATCTTTAATATTGTTATTATTATTATTATTATTATCCTTATTATTATTATTAACGTATTATTGTTATTATTATTATCATTATTATTGTTATTATCGTTAATATCGTTATTGTCTTTATTATTACTATTATTATTATCGTTATTATTGTAATTAACCTTATACTTATTATTATTATTGTCGTTATTATCATGATTATCGTTATTATCGTTTATGTCGTTGTTATATTTATTACTATTATTATTATTATCGTTATTATCGTTATTATTGTTATAATCTTTATCGTTATTATCGTTAATATCGTTGTTATCTATATTATTATTATTATTATTATCGTTTTCATCGTTATTATTCTTATTATTAATATTATTATCGATATTATCGTTAATATTTTTATTATTATTATCTTTATTATCGTTATTATCGATATTATTTTATCTTTAATTTCGTTATTATCGCTGTTATTGTTAATATTTTTATTATTACTACTATTATTATCGTTATTATCGAAAATATCATTATTATCATTATTATTATTTTCGCTGATACCGTTATTATAGTTATTATTGCCGATGCGCTGCAAAAGGAGAAATATCGCAAGCGCATAGCAGCGGTACAGAGGAGGGCAGCTCTCCGAATCGCGTGCTCTTACCGCACAGTCTCTGAGCCCGCGGTGCTAGTCGTCGTGGGGGATATCCCGATTGATCTACTAGGCCAGGAGAGACAATTCGTCTACCAACAGAGGTCCGTTTTGGGTAAGGAGAAGGCATCAAGTCTCGCAAGGTCTACCAGCATCGAGACCTGGCAAAGCAGATGGAAGCAGGAAACTACTAAAGCCCGACTCTTCAACCGACTAGAGAACTGGATAATCCCGGAGGCGGGAGAATTAGATTTCTCCCTCACACATTTCCTGACAGGGCATGACCATTTCTGCTCTTACCTCGCAATAATGAGGAAGGTTGTTGATGGAAACTATCCCTTTGGCGACTCAAACGTCGACGATGCCCACCACACTTTCTTCATATGCGCACTGTTGTGCGCCGAACGTTTTGCCTTGGAACAGGAGCTCGGAGACATCTCGCCGGACAGCATAGTCGAGATAATGCTGCGAGGGCAGAAGGAGTGGAGCAGGATTGCCTGCGACATAAGGGCAATCTTACGTAAAAAGATGAAGGAGATGGGCGGCCCATAGAAGTACCACCATCGTATCACCAGGTTCCTGCCACGAAGAGCCAAATCGTGGGGGTCCTATTTAATGGGACATGATGATGTGACGCCATTTCGAAGTAATGTGACATGGTTTCACTATGCCAATAGGATGGATATGAGTTTAGTCGGTAGAGTCTATTGCTACGGTAACCCCAACTACCCAGGAACTTTAACGGGAGAGCCAAATGGTAAAGGATTCTTCTAGTCTGCAGGTTCCAAGGGTCAGTATGTAAAGATTGGCATTCTCAGACCTTCAAAAAAATAACGTTAATAACGTTATTTACTTTAATATTATTATTATTCTTATGGTTAATATCGATAATATTGTCATTATAATCGATATTATCGTTATTATCGTTGTTATTGTTATTTTTGGTTTTACTAATATTGTTATTATCATTATTATCGTTATTATCGATATAATTATTATTATTATAGTTATTGTCGTTAATATTATTATTATTATTACAATTTTTGTTCAAATTATATTTATCATCGTAATTATTATTATTAGTTTTATCGTTATTACCGTCATTATCCGTTATTATTATTATTGTTATTATCGTTATTATAATTATTGTTATTATCGTAATTATCGTTATCAACGTTATAACGATTATTATTATTACCGTCACTATCGTTATTATTATTATAATTATTTTCGTTACTATCGTTATTATTATAATTACTATTATCGTTATTGACGTTATTATCGTTTTTATTGTCATAATTATTATTATTATCGTTATTATCTTTAACATTGCTATTATTTTTATCGACATTATCGTTATTATCGTTATTATTATTATCGTTATTATAGTTTTAGTTGTTATGTTTGTTATTATTGGTACTATTATATTCGTTATTATCGTTATTATTGTAATTACTACTACTATTATTTACGTTAATATTGATATTATCGTTATTATTATTATTATTATTGTTGTTATTATCGTTAGTACCGTTATTCTCTCTATTATTGTTATTATCGTAATTAATATTATTTTTATTGTCGTTGTTATCATTATTATTGTTATTAATGTCATTATTCTTATCGATCTAATCGTTCTTATCATTTTTATCAATATTATTATTATTATTAATATCATTATTATCGTTATTATCGTTATAATTATTTATATTATTACTTTTATTATTGTTATAATTGTTATTATTATTATTAATATTATCGCTATTATCACTATTATAGTTTGTATTATTAATATCGTTTTTATCTGTATTATTATTATTATTATTATCACTAATATCGTTATTATCGTTATTAATATTATTATTAATATCACTTTATTGTTATTAATCTTACAGTTACTACTATTATTATCGTTATTATCGTTATTATTGTATATATAATAAGTGTTATTATAGTTATAATTGTTATTATTATTATTAATATTATCGCTATTATCACTATTATGGTTTGTATCGTTAATATCGTTTTTATCTTTATTATTATTATTATTATTATTATCGCTAATATCGTTATTATCGTTATTAATATTATTATTATTATCACTTTATCGTTATTAATGTTACTATTACTACTATTATTATCATTATTTCCGTAATTATCGTTGTTAACGTTAATATTATAATCGTTGTTATCGTTTTTACCGTAATTATTATTATTATTATTATTATTATTATTATTATTATTATTATTATTATTGTCTTTAATATCGTAATTATCTTTATTATTATTGTAAAGAAAGTATACTTTCTCCAGGTAGATCTGTCACGCGTCTCATGGCCCGCCCTTCCTTTGTTTTTGTTATCTACAAATTCTTTTGTTACCTACAAAGCGAGCCGTTAAGATTTAGGGAGAGTAACTGGCAGTAAGAAATAAAACGTAGACGAGAGAAGTAGTACGAGAGTAAAATATGAAATTTAACAGAGAGAACAATAAACGTGAATTGTCGTTTCTTTGTTCACAGAGAAACATATTTCCGATTGTCACTTCACCGTAATTAAAACAAGTTAAAATAAAAAAATTAAGATATTATAAAACGATAATTCTTTGTTTATAATGGAAAGAAAACTACGGTTTGCGTTTAAATGTGTGGCATCACCAAGCGACAGAAAAACAAACGTGATTGCTATAACCTCTATCACAACTGAGGATAAAGAAAAATACATATTGCCGGAAAACGAGAAATTGGTAAGTAATCACAGCGCACTAATAAAAACGGAAAATTATAAGAGAATGAAAAAAAGCCTCAATCAAAGAGGCCTGGACAAAATAATATGGATTAAATGCACACAGGAAATGGAAAGTACTTATTTCGACGAAAATGGAAACGTAATATTCAATGATCTATACCTAGACGAAGTAGTAGAGAAAGTCATAGTAGAACCCGCACAGAAAAAAGGACACCAAATAGATTTAAAGAGTATATCGGGACAATTTATGATCGAAAAATTTGTGTGCAAACATTAAAATGCAGAACAATGGTTGGAGACATTTGAAAAAGGGTGTCAAAGATTCAAAATTAAAAGAGATAACACAAGAATCGAAACCCTAAGATTATTCCTTGACAGAGCATATGTGGATTGGCACTCAGCAACATTAACAGCCTTAACAATGGAGGCTAGTTGGAACGAATGGAAACAAAAGTTCTTGAAATCATTTGCAGACAAGGGATGGAATACAGGTATATACGCTACATCCTACAGATATAAGGAAGGTTCACTGATGGAGTACGCTATGAAGAAGGAAAAACTACTACTCGGTATGGACAACAATATAGGTACGAAGACCCTGATAATGCTTATAGCAGCAGGAATACCAGATTTTATAAGAAATAAGATAGACAGAGAAAAGTGTCAAAATTCGACAGAACTATTACAGGAGATAAAGAAATGTGAAAATCTGGTAAGTAAGAACAATTTTAAAAAGAAGAAAGAGGAAAGACAAGATAACAACAAGAAATTTGAAGAGAAAAGACCATGTAAGAACTGTGAAAAACTAAACAAAGGTATTAGATATCACTCAGAGGACGCCTGTTGTTTTAGAAAAGAAATCAGAATAAACAAAAGCAACTCGATGATAAAAGTAGACCTATGCAAGGAACAAAAAAACAAATAACCACACCATTGATCAAAGTAAAGATGATATTAGAAGAGATGTTAGAAGTAAACGGAACATATGACCCAGGTTCCCAAGTCTCTCTAATAAATTCGAAACTAGTTAAACTAAAAAAAAATAAAAAGAGATAAAAGATAAAAATAAAATATTTTCAAAAACGGTCAATGGTGTGATACAAACAAAAGGTTTAGTAACCATTAAAATAAAAATTTTCGATAAAGAAGAACACGTTGACGTATTTATCGTAGAAAGAAATGACTTTGAAGATTTTATTATTGGGTTGGATATGATAAAGAAATTCAAACTAACCCAAGATGAAAATCTACAAATATCTCGAAAGAGAGAAACACAGACAAAAGAAAATATAAGTACATTGGATACAAAAAAAGAAATAAAAGAAGTTAAAATAAACTTTAACGAACATGTGAATGAGGACGAATTTAGATCAGATCTGAATCACTTGGATAATATAAAAAAAAACAAAGATAAATAAACTAATAGAAAAATATAATTTTATATTTGCAAAAAACTAATATGATGTAGGCACCGTTTCGGACTACGAAGCGCGAATAGACTTACTGGTTGATAAATACTGCAGTAAGAGACCATATAGGTGCACTATACAAGATAAAAAAGAAATAGAAAATCAAGTAGCAAAACTATTAGAAAATAAACTGATCGAAGAATCTTATAGTCCGTTTGCAGCACCAGTAACTCTGGCATTCAAGAAAGATGAAAACAAACGATCACGATTGTGTATAGATATTCGTGAATTAAACAAGATAGTTACACCACATGCTCAACCATTTTCATTAATAGAAGATTTAATATTACATGCAAGAAACTGTAAATACTTCACCACATTAGATATAAATTCGGCTTTCTGGTCAATTCCATTACGTATTGAAGATAGACAAAAAACTGGATTCGTCACACAAGAGGGACACTTCCAATGGACATGTCTACCGTTCGGACTAAAAACATCACCAGCCATTTTCAGAGAATAGTATCGAATATTCTAAGAAAGCACAAATTGAAAGATTTTTCAGAGAATTACATAGACGACATATTAATTTTTTCAGTATCATTTGAAGAACACATAGAACACATAGAAAAAGTAATGAAGGCAATAGTAAACGAAGGTTTCAGACTAAAATTTAAAAAATGTACATCTGCAACAGAATCAGTGAAATATCTCGGACACATAATAGAGCACAATACAGTAAGACCAGTAAAGGATAATCTAATTTCAATACGAAATTTTCCTACTCCAAAAACTCAAAAGAACATTAGACAATTTCTTGAAAAAATAAACTTTTATCACGAATACATACCGAAAAGCTCAATACAACTAAACCCAATACATAGACTGTTAAGAAAAAATGAAAAGTTCATATGGTCTGAGATGTGTGAGAAATCCTTCAAAGGTATAAAAATCTACTATGCTCTCAACCAGTGTTACAAATATTTGACAGGAATTTACCAATAAGAATTTACACGGATGCATCACTGGAAGGCATTGGTGCGATATTTAAGCAAGTACAGAGTGATAGTAAAGAAAAGCCAGTAGCATACTTTTCGAAAAAGTTAAATGATTCAGAAAAGAGAAAAAAGGCAATTTATTTAGAATGCCTGGCAATCAAGGAAGCGGTAAAATATTGGCAACATTGGTTGATCGGAAGAAAATTCACGATATTCACAGACCATAAACCATTAGAAGGTATGAATATAAAAGCTAGAACAGATGAAGAACTTGGAGAATTAACATAATATTTATCTCAATATGACTTTCAAATAAAATATATTCCGTGAAAAGATAACGCTGAAGCAGATAGTCTAAGCAGAAATCCAGTACTGGAATCATCCGAAAATACGGAAGAAATACTAAGAATAATCAACCTAATAAAAATAAAAGAAATAAAAACAGATCAAAAAGAAAATATAACATTGCAAAAGACCAAATCAAAACTAATAGAATAAGACGGGATATTCTATAAAAAAATTAGAAACAAAGAATAAATAATCTTATCTACAGAACTAAGCTTAAAATTAATTAAAGAAATACATTCTGAATGGTGTCATATAGGCATCAAACAAATGATAAGCAGGATATCTCCTTACTACACAGCTAAAGGAATAACGGCAAATATAAAAAAAGTTTGCCAAAACTGCGAAATATGCATTAAGAACAAATCCAGGGGGCAAGGAAAATATGGACGAATGTCACAACTAGGACCGGCAACGCAACCGTTCGAAATCATTTCAATAGATACCATCGGAGGCTTCGGAGGACAAAGATCAACAAAAAGATACCTTCATTTACTGGTGGATCATTTTACAAGATACGCGTTCATAAGAACATCAAAAATCCAGAGTGCAACGGATTTCATCAAGCTGATAAGTGGAATACTAGAAACCGACATAATAGGAGTGATACTCGCAGATCAATACCCGGGAATAAACTCAAAAGAAATTAGGGAATTTCTCATAAAAAAGGATACGAAACTGATTTTTACGGCTGTCAATGCGCCCTTTTCCAACGGTCTGAACGAGAGACTGAATCAGACATTAGTAAACAAAATAAGATGCAGAATAAACGAGAAAGGAAAAAAAGAGCTTGGTCAACGATCGCTAGAGAATGTTTTGATAAATACAATGAAACAGAGCATACAGTAACCAGCTTCACGCCTAAATATTTGTTAGATGGCACAATCACCAGCATTCTACCCGAAGAGATAAAAAAAAGAAAAAATGATAAAGAAAATTGTATAAGAGATAAAGAACTAGACCTAGAAAGAACAAAAAGATCACATGAATATAACAAAAGAATATTTAATAAGAATAGAAAGCATCACCAATTTATCACAGGAGATTTGGTGTATATAGAAGATGGCAATAGGTTGAATAGAAAGAAATTAGACGAATTGAGAATTGGCCCTATCCAAATAATAAAAAAAATTTCAGAGTCTATATACGAAATAAAAACAGGGAAACAGAGACAAGAAACCGGATTCTTCCACATAACAAAACTACTTCCGATTACAGAGGATGGAGAAGAGGATTAAAAATTGTTGATACTTTATCCGGGCGGGGGGGGGAGATGTAAAGAAAGTATACTTTCTCCAGGTAGATTTGTCACGCGTCTCATGGCCCGCTCTTCCTTTGTTTCTGTTATCTACAAATTCTTTTGTTACCTACAAAGCGAGCCGTTAAGATTTGGGGAGAGAAACTGGCAGTAAGAAATAGAACGTAGACGAGAGATGTAGTACGAGAGTAAAATATAAAATTTAACAGAGTGAACAATAAACGTGAATTGTCGTTTCTTTGTTCACAGAGAAACATATTTCCGTTTGTCACTTCACCCTAATTGAAACGAGTTAAAATAAAAAAATTAAGATATTATATTATTATTATTATTATTATTATTAGTATTATTATCATTATTATTATTATTATTGCTATTATCTTTATTATTGCTTCTATTATTATTCTTATTATTGTTATAATTATTATCGTTATTATCGTTATAATCTTTATTATTGTTAATATTGATATTATTACAACTACTATTATCGTTACTATCGTCTTTACTGTTGATATTATTAATTTGCTATTATTAATAATATTATTAACATTATAATCGTTATTTCGTTATTATCGTTATTGTCTTTATTATTTGCCATTATTATTGACGTTATTGTCGTTGTTATCTCTATTAACATTATTTTTGAAATAATTATTATCGTTATTATCGTTATTCTTATTTTTATCGTTATTACAGTTATTATCATTATAAGCGTATTATTGTTATTATTATTATTATTATTGCTATTGTTATTAGTACCGTTATTATCTTAATTATCTTCAATAACGTTATCGTCATTAATAGTATTATTGTTATTATCGTTATTTTTGTTATTATTATTATCGTCATTATCTTATAATATCGATATTATCGTTATTATTGTCATTATTATTATCGTTATTATCATTATTATCGTTATTATCGTTGCTATTGTTCTTCTTATTATTATTATTCTTATTATCGTAATTATTGTTATTGTTGTTATTAACTACATTAGCGTTAGTATCGTTATTATTGATATTATTATTATTATCATTGTCGTTAATATCGTTAGTATCCTTATTGTTAGTATTATTATTATCGATATTATCGTTATTATCGATATTTCTAGTATTATTATTATTATAATTATAATTATAATAATAACTATATTTAACGTTACTCTTGTCATTATTATTAACGTTATTATGGTCCTTATAGTTATTAATATTATTATTTTTATTATTATTATTATTATTAACGTTATCATCGTTATTATCATTATGTTTGTTATTATTATTATCACTATTTACCTTTTTATTGTTATTTATGTTATTATTATTTCTGTCATTAACATTATTAATGTTATTATCTTTTTTATTGATTTCATTATTGTCTTTATTATCGTTGTTATCGTAATACTCGTCATTAATATTATTATTAGTATAGCTATTATCAATCTTATCGTTATTACCGTTATTATTATTGTTATTAATATATTTATTATCCTCATGTTGTTATTATCAATATTATTATTATTTCTATTATAATTATTATCGTATTAGCGTTATTAGTATTACAATTATTATCGTTATCGTTACTATCGTTATTATTATTTCTATTATTATCATTATTATCGTTATTATTGTTCTTATTATTTCCGTTATTAACGTTTTTACTGTTATTATTGTTATTAAAGTTATTATTATTATTATTATTATTATCCTTATATTTGTTATTATCGTTACAATCGTTATTATCGATACTATTGTACCGCTATTATCGTAAATTATCTCCATTTTTCTTTATTGTTTAATATTGTATTCGTTATTATTATTAATCGATATTATTGTTATTATTTATAATATTATTATCGCTATTTTTATTATCGTCATTATCGTCATTATTGATGTTATTATTATCGTTATTAACGTTATTATCGTTATTATTTTTCTCATTATTATTGTTATAATCGTTAATATTGTTATTATTAATATTATTATTATTATTGTTATTATCATTATTATAGTTTATGTCGTTAATATCTTTATTACCTTATTATTATTTTTATTATTATCGTCATTGTCGTTATTATTGATACTATCGATATTATTATTATTACTTTATTCGTATTTATCGTATCATTAATATCGTTCTTATTGTTATTATCACTATTATCGTTAATATCGTTATTATCGTTTTATTGATATCGTTATTATAGTTGTTAACGTTATTAACTTATTTTTGTTATTATTATTATTATCTTTTTTATCGTTTTTATCATTATTATTGTTATTATTATTATCCTTATAATCGTTATTATTGTTATTATTATTATTATTATTATTATTGTTATTATCATTATTGTCGTTTTTTTCGTTATTATTGTCATTATTACAATCGTTATTATCGTAATTATCTTTGCTAATGTTACTATTGTTAGTACTAATATCATTCTTATCATTATTATTCGTTTCATCGTTATTATTATCATTATTAATATCGCTATTATCGTTGTTATCTATATTATTCTTATAATTATTACCGTTAGTTTCCTTATTATCGTTATTATTGTTTCATTATTATTGTAATTATCATTATTATTAGTATTATTATATTATTTATTATCATTAATATCTTTATTATCGATTCTATTTTTAATAATATTATTGTTATTATAGTTATTATTATTATTATTATAATAGTTATTGTCATTATTACCGTTATTTTCATTATTATTGTTATTATTAATATTATTATTATCGTTATTATCGTTATTGTCATTATTACTATTAATATTTTTATTATTATTATCGTTATTATCGTTACTATCACTATTAGCGTTATAATTTTTATTTTTATTATCGTTATTATCGTTATTATCGTTATTATTATTATTATTGTTATTATTGTTAATATAGCTATTTTCGTTATTATTATTATATTATTATTATTATTATTATTGTAACTATCCATATTATTATTATTACTATTAGCGTTATAATAGTTAATATTCTTAATATCTTTTTTATTATTATCACCACTATTGCTAATATCGTTATTATCGTTATTATTGTTATTATTGTTATTATTATTATCGTTATTACCGGTAATATCGTCGTTATCTTCATTAATATTATTACTATTTTTATTATCGTTATTATTATAATCGTTATTATCGTTATTATCGTCATTAACGTTATTATTTTTATTATTATTATGTTTATTACTGATATTATCGTTATTATCTTTATTATAGTTTTTTTCTTTATTATTATTATTATTATTATTATTATTATAGATAATATTGTTACTATTAATATTATTATTATTTCAATTCTCGTTATTATCGTTAATATTATTATCTTAATTTTCGTTTTTGTATTTATTATACAAACTACTATTATAATTATTATCCATATTATCATTAATATTGTCATTATTATTATCGATATTATAATTATTATCGTCATTATTATTATCATTAATATCGTTATTATCGTTAGTAATGTTATTATTGTTATTAATACTACAATTATTATCGTTGTTATCGTTATTATCGTTATTATTGTTAATATTGTAATTATTATAAATATGATTATCGTTATTATCGTTATTGTTGTTATTATCGTTTTTATTGCTTTTAATGTTATTATTATTGTCATTCTTATCATTATAATCATTACTATCGTTATTATTGTTATTAGTATTATCGTTACTTCCATTATTATCATTAATATCTTTATTATTATTATTATTATTATTATTATTATTATTATTATTATTATTATTACTATTATTAATGTTATTTTCGTTAATATCGTTACTATCGTTACTATCGCTAATATAGATATTAGCATTATATATAATATTATATAATCTTTATTAGTATTATTAATATTATCGTTTTTATTATTAGTATCGTTATTATTATTATTATAATCGATGTAATCGTTATTAACCTTAATGTCGTTATAAATATCATTTTTAGTATCTTCATTATCGTTATCATCGATATTATTGTTATTGTTACTATTCTTATTATCATAATTATTATTATGCATTATTATCGTTACTGTCGTCATTATTATTTTTGTTATTATCGTTATTATTATTATTATCAAAGCTTTTATTTTCGTTATTATCGTTATTATCTTTTTTATCTTTCTATTTCTTATTATTACTATCATCATTAACGTTATTGTTATTATCGTTACATTTGCTATTAATATTATCGTTGTTGTCGTTACTATCGTTATTATTGTTATTATTGTTATTATTGTTATTATTTTTATTATCGTTATTATCATTATTATTATTATTATTATTATTTTCGATATTATCGATAATATTGTTATTATTATTATCGATATTATCGTTTTATCTTATTATTATTATCGATAATATCGTTGTTATGTTCATTACCGCTATTATTGTTATAATTGTTATAATTACTAGTATTATTATCGTTGTTATCGTTATTATCATTATTATGATTATTATTTTTACCGTTAGTATCGTTATTATGTTTATTATTATTTTCGTTATTAACATAATTATCGTTATGAATATTATAATTATTATCATTTTTATCGTCATTGTCGTTATTAATGTTACAATCGTGGTCATCATTATTACTATTATCGTTATTAACGTTATTGTTTTTGTCGTTATTATAGTTATTTGCGTTATAATTGTTATTATTGTCATTATTACTATTATTACCGTCATTATCTTTATTATCAATATTATTGTTATTATTATGAATATTACTTTTCTTTTATTTTTATAATAGTTATTATCGTTTTTATTGTTATTATTATTATAATTATTAACGTTAATATCGTTATTATCGCTATTATAATAATTATTTTTATTAACGTTATTATCGTTTTTATCGTTATTATTATTATTGCTATTATAGTTATTATCGTTATTAATATTATTATTATATAATGTTATTATCGTTGTTATCGTTATTATTGTTATTATTTTCATCGTTATTGTCATTAATATCGTTGTTGTCTATATTATTATTATTATTATTATTATCGTTAAAAGCGTTATTTTCCTTATTATTATTATTACTCTTATCGTTATTGTTACAATCGCTTTATCCTTATTATCGTTATTTTTGTTATTATTATTACTACCATTGTCGATGTTATTGTTATTATTGTTATTATTATTATCGATGTTATCGTTATTATTGTAAGTAATGTTATTATTCCTACTATTATTCCCGTTATTATCTTTATTGTCTATAGTATTGTTATTATTATAATATTATTATCGTTATTATCATTATAATCGTCCTTATCGTAATTATTGTTGTTACTATTACCGACAATTTCGTTAATAACTTTACTATTTTTATTAATACTATAATTATTATTGTTATTATCGTTATTAACGTTATTTAATTATTATCGTTATTTTCATTAATATTGTTATTATTGTTATGGTTATTATAGTTATTATTATTATTATTATTGTCGTTTTTATCGTAATAATCGTTATTTTTATTAGCGTAAATATCGTTTTTATCATTATAATTGTTATAAATATTATTGTTATTATTGTCGTTATTATCTTTATTTTCGTTATTATCGATATTTCCTTATTACTATAATCGTTATTATCGTTTATATTTTCACTGTTGTTAATATTTCTATTATTATCGATATTATCTATACTAATGTTATTGTTATTATCGATAATATAGTTATTGTGGTTATTATTATTATCGATATTATTGTTATTTCCGTTCTTAATATTTCCGATAGTAACGTTATTATAGTTATTATTAATATCGTTAATAACGTTATTCTCGTTATTAATGTTATTATTGTTAATTATACTATTATTATTATCGTGATTATCGTTATTATCGTTATTAATATTATTATTATTATTATAGTTATCATCGCTATTATCGTTTATATCGATATAATCAATAATATGACTATAATTATTATCGTTATTATTATTTTTATTATTTACGTTAATATCGTTATTATCGCAATTAATGTCTTATTATCATCGTTGTCATCGCTCTTATTCTTAATTTTGTTATAATTATTATTATTATTACTGTTATTATCATTTTTATCCTAATTATCTTTATGATAATTATTACTAATATCGTTATTATTGTTTCTATCTTTATTATTTATTAATACTATTATTTTTATTATCGTTATATTTATTATCGTTATTATCGTTATAATTGTTAGCATTACTATCGTTATTATCGATTATAACTTTTTTGACTTTATTATTATTATTATCGTTAATATCGTTACTGTACTTATTATTATTATTACTATTATCGTTGTTACCTTTATTATTTTTATCGTTATTATCATTGTTATGGTTATTATTGTTTTTAGTATTATCGTTATTATCATTATTACCGTCTTTTGTTATTATTATCATTGATAATATGGCTATTATTGTTATTATTGTTATCGATATTATCTATAACATCGGTATTATTATTATAGTTAATACCCTTATTTTCGTCATTATATTTATTCTTGTCATTATTACTAATATTATTATCGTTATTACTGTTATTATCTTTATTATTTTTAATATTGTTATTATTAATAATTTTATTATCGTTATTATAGTCATTATCGTTATTATTGTTATTATTGTTATTATTATTATTGTTAAAATCCTTTTTATTGTTATTATTACTATTAATTCTATCGTTATTATTATTATTATCGACATTATAGTTATTATTGATAATATCGTTATTGCATATATTATTATTATAATTATTATCTTTATTATCGTTACTATTGTTACTATTGTTGTTACTATTATCGTTATTATCGTTACTATTATTATCGTTATTATCGTAAGTATTGTTATTACTATTATTAATATTAAGGTTAATATCGTCAATATTGATACTATTGTTATTATTACCACTATTATCATCGTTATTATCATTATTATTATTTTTATTATTATTTTTGTCGTTATTATCGTTATTATCGTTATTATTATTACTATAATTGTCGTTATTATCGTTAATTTAATAATCGTTTTTATCATTAATATCGTTATTAATAATATTATAATTATCATTATTATTATTATTATCGTTAATATCATTATAATCTTTTTTATTATTACTTTTATCATCGTTATTATCCTTATTAATGTTTTTACTTTTATTAATAATATAATAATTATCGTTATTATGATTATAATCGTAATTATTATGATTTTTATTATTATTATTATTGACGAAATTATCTTTATTATCGTTATTATCGTTATTATCGTTTCTATCTTTATAATTATAATTACTTTTATTGTTATTATCGTTATATTTATTATCGTTATTATCGTTATTATTGTTATTATTATTTTCGTTATTATGGATTATATCGTTTTGACTTAATTTTTATTATTATTATTATTGTTATTATCTTTACTGTTCTTATTATTATTATTACTATTATCGTTGATACCGTTATTATTTTTATCGTTTTATCATTGTTATCGTTATTATTGTTATCATTATTATCGTTTTTATCTTTACTAACCTCATTTCTGTTATTATTATCATTATTATTATCGATATTATCTATAATTTCGTTATTATTATAATAGTTAATACCCTTATTTTCGTTAATATTGTAATTATTGTTATTATTACTAATATTATTATCGTTATTATCATTATAATTGTTATTATCGTTATTACTGTTATTTTTTATTTTCGTTAGTATTGTTAATTTCGTTGTTATCTTTATCATTATTTTTACTGTTATTGATTTTATCGTTATTATCTTTATTATTATTATTATTATTACTATTATTATTACTTCCTGTGAGTAGGGGGAGTTAGAATACTCCCTTAGTACACCCTGCTTGTCGTAGGAGGCGACTAAAGTGGACTATGTGAATGGCGAGTAATTGGTCTTGTACGGCTAATCCTACCTTTGTTCTTCTTTTATATCTTTTTCTAATCTTTCTCTCACAATCAAGCTTCTTTCAGTTCCCTGCCTTTCCTTTGGGCAGCTCGACTCCCAATTATTATATTTCTTATGATGTATAGTACATAAAAAGTTAAATGCTGCTGTGGGAGGGACTTAAACGCCACGGTGCTGTCAGGTGGTTTTAGGGCAGGCCACCCACCGTCGTCATCCAGCATCTGCCAGGAGCTTAGGGTAGGCAACCTGGCCCCATCTCTGGGTGTTGCTACAGGAAGAGCACCACAGGAAGGCGATCTGCCCTGCGATTTGTCTATGGCGACAGGAAGGCTAAAATATGGGGGAAGGTACTTGGAGGAGTGGCAATTGGCTGCCAGTGCAGTTGATAGCACGTGGTTCTCCGGCCTGATGTCACCTATGCAGCTTGCGATGGGGACATCACAAGATGGAGATTGTGAGAATCTCGCTCAAGCGAAAGTACTCCTTGCCAAAATGACGGCGGCTATTACTAGACAGCCCAACGTTAACAACACTATTAAGCAAGGGCTCCCAGAAATGGAGGACATCATAGACAGCCTCGAGTTCATTTATGAATCTCGAAGAATGGTCATTAAGCGAGCGAGGACCCTAGCCCGAGTTTCACAGAGCCCTTGGGTAAATTTTCCAACTGATGCAGGCGCTATTAAAAGAGTAGCCACAAGCCCGCCGCAGTTGCATCAAGAAAGCCTCCAAAGTCCACGGGAAGAGACGACGACGACCGAAGCCACCAAGAGGTCGGAGGTCGTTAAGAAGAAATGAAATTAGGACAAACCAGCGACGAAAGTGATGAAACACACAAAGCAGGAGAAAAAGAATCCGAGCAAATTGGCGGAAAGGCCGAAAAAGAGAACAAGGCCGGACGCGATCCTCCTTAAACCTGCGCAAGGTAAATCTTATGCAGACGTTGTCGGAGACATCCACCAGCACTTCAAGACCAGCGGAACAGGGGTAGTCGTTAGATCGTTCCGGCAAATCAGAATTGGAGGGGTTCTCCGCGAACTTAAGAAGACCACTGCGCATATCAGGTCCCCATTTGCATAAAACCTGAGGAAAGAAGTTGGAGAAACGAGCTGCATTACAGAACTGGTCCCTAGAAGTACGCTGGAGATACGGGACTGCGATTGCTACACATTGGTGATGGAAGTCGAGGTGGCCCTAAAGAGGACCCTGCCAGACTACGCGGGGAAACTAGTGGTTAAATTGACGAACCCCAACGCGAGACAACAACGCCTGGACCTCATCAGACTAGAAGAGGAAGCAGCTGCGAAGCTTTTAAAGGTCGGCCGAGTGCTGGTCGGCATCGTCAGCTGCAGGGTCAGGCGGAGAGCAGAAGTGAGGAGATGCTACCGTTGTCTCAACTTTGGTCACTATAGCGCTACGTGCAATGGCTCTGATCGCAGTAAGTTCTGCTATTTCTGCAGCGGCACGGGGCACACGATCAAAGACTGCAAGGTCAGCGAACCGACTTGCTTCTTATGCTCCAATAGCGTTGTTGAAACTAAGTAGCACTTGGCGGGATCAAGGGCCTGCAAAACTTTCAAAGAGGCCCTTGCATCAGCCAAAAAGAGGAAAACAGGACGAGTGTACTTCAGGGTAATCTCAATAGTGGCAGGACGGTGCACCAACTCCAAACACGGCTCTACTCTGAGAAATAAGCTGATATCGTTTTAATCAGCCAACAATACCAGGACAGAGCGGGATTAGGATGGTACGCAGACGGATTGGACACCGCGGCCCTCTGGATCTCAGATACCCGTCAAATACATGTGTCGGATCCAAGATCCGGATGCGGATACGTTTGGGTGGGACACAACTCGACGTCTTATGTCAGCGTATATCACACCCCGAACGACCGGATAGACGACTGCCAGTCTAAACTGGACGATCTGGAAGACGCGCTGCGGGAAATGCAAGGCGATCTCATTGTGGCTGCAGACCTCAATGCCAAAGCTCTCGAATGGGGGGAGACCAGACCGGCCTCCAGAGGAAGGCGAATCATAGAGTCGGTGTTGAGCCTAGAACTATCAGTACTCAATACAGCCTCGACACAAAGCATCCGTAGGCCCGGCTACAGAGAGACGATCACGGACGTCTTTCTAGTGAACAAACAACTTGTGGCAAGGGTCGCAGGCTGGCGTGTAATAGAGGATTATACCGGGAGCGATCATCAGTACATACTCTTCGATGTACACGATAGGATGATAGTCGTGACAATTGCAAAACGACACCTCCGGTGGTACAATCCAAGAATGGACCGAGAGAGGCTGTCTTCGGTCATTGAAGAAGGATGAAGATCACTTCAAAATGCATCCGCGAGTCTATCGTCACCAGCACAAGCCAGGATGATTACTGCAGCTACTATGCAGCTCATCCAAAAGGCTTGCGCGATAGCGGTGCCAGAGAATGGCACGAAACGGCAGAGGCGTCCTGCATACTGGTGGACGAACGAGATCGCAGATCTTCGTAAGAAGTGCATAAGACTACGCTGTTTAGCACAATGAGCGAAGAGACGCGATCTCGATACTGCTTCCCTGGCAGCAGGGAGGGAATATTCACCGCCCCGTGGAAGAAAGCGAGGCTTGTAATCATCAGCAAGGTCAAGGGTCCAGCAGATGCAGCTTCGTTATACAGTCCTATCTGTATGCTCGATACGGCTGGCAAGCTCCTGGAGAAGCTGCTTAGGCCACGGCTGCACGTAGCCGTGTGGGTAGCGGAGGATCTTGTTGCCCGTCAGTATTGATTTCGATCAGGCCTCTCCACCATCCACGCAGTTCAGGATGTTGTCACGGCCGCTAAGATGACCCAGCGCGGGAATCACCATTCACGCCCTTTGTGTCTGCTGGCCACCTTAGACGTGAGAAATGCCTTCAACTCCGTCAGGTGGTACTTGGCAATGGAAGCGCTCGAACATAATTTCAGAGTTCCGGGGTACATACTCCGAATACTCTGGGATTACCTGAACGAGCGCTTCCTAGAATACAATACTGGCGATGGTCCAAGAAACTTGGAATTGATATCGGGTGCAGCTCAGGGATCCATGCTAGGACCAGATATCTGGAATATATTTTACGAAAGTATCTTTCGTATGGCAGTCCCTGATGGTGCTTTCTTGGTTGGGTACGCAGACCACACTGCAGTTGTCATAACGGCAAGAGACACGGAGGGGGCACAAATGCAGCTCAAACAGGTCATGCGCAGAGTCATCTCCTGTATAGAAGAACACGGGCTTATTATCGCTTTTACCGTTAAATTCGATTTTGTCTTTATTATCGTTATTATTGTTATTATCGTTATTATTTTATATAATTATTATCGTTATATCGTGACCGTTATTATCTTCATTATCGTTATTATTGTTATTATTGCTACTAATACGAATATTATTATCGTAATAACCGTTAAATTCGATTTTGTCTTTATTATCGTTATTATCGTTATTATTTTATATAATTATTATCGTTATATCGTGACCCTTATTATATTCATTATCGTTATTATTGTTACTATTGCTACTAATACGAATATTATTATCGTAATAACCGCTATAATCGTTATTGTCGTTATTATCGTTATTAGAGTTATTATTGTTACTGTTGTTACTATCCTTATTATCGTTATTATTGTTATTATTATTATATCATAATTATCGTTATTATTATTATAATTATTATCTTTATTATCGATATTATTATTACCGACATTATCGTTATTATCGTTATTATTGTTACTGTTGTTACTATCCTTATTATCGTTATTATTGTTATTATTATTATATCATAATTATCGTTATTATTATTATAATTATTATCTTTATTATCGATATTACTATTACCGATATTATCGTTATTATCGTTATTATTGTTATTATCGATATTATTATTATTATTATTATTATTATTATTATATTATCGTAAATTATCGTTATTATAGTTACTATCGTTCTTATTATTATCATTAATTTCGTTATTATCTTTATTTTTATTATCACTATCATCATTAAAATGTCATTATTACCTTTACCTGCGTTAATAACGTTAATACTGTTACTATTATGATTATTACTTTTACTACAATCGCTAATATAGTTAATATCGTTATTATTGTTATTATCGATATTATTATTATTATAACAATCGTTATTATCGTTATTATTGTTATTATTATAATCGTTATCAACTTTATTATCTTTATTACAGTTAATAACTTTTTATAGGTATTATCGTTATTATAATTATAGTCGATATTATTATCGTTATTATCGTTTTATCGTTATTATCGCTATTACTGTTATCATGATAATCGTTATTATCGCTATTTTTTTTATTATTACTAACTTTATTAACGTTATTGTCGTTATTATTTTTATTATTATTTTAGTTAATAATGTTATTATCGTTATTATTTTAATTATAATTATCATTATTATGATTATTATTATTATCGTTATTATCTTTATAATTGTAATTATTATTAACGTTATTATTCTTATTATGTTTTATTATTATTATTGTTGCTATTATTACATTTATTATCGTTATTATCGTTACTATTGTTATTATTATTAACGTTAACATCGTTATAATCGTTATTATGTGTAATTTTATTACTATTATTATAGTTATTAACTTTATTATTGTTATTAGTATTATTATTATTATTGTCGTTATTATCGTTATTAATGTTATAGAGATTATAGATTTTTTCTTTATTATCGTTAGTACCGTTATTATCGTTATTATTATAATTAGCGTTATTATTGTAATTATTATTATTGTTATAATCCTTATTATCGTAATTATCGTTATTAATTCTATTATTATTATCCTTGTATCGTCATTATAGTTACTATCGTTAACATTATCGCTATATCGTTATTATCGTTATTAATGGTATTATTATTACTATTTTTATCATCATCGTCATTATCGTTATTATCATTATTATCGTTATTGTCTTTATTATTATTATTGTTTTCATCGTTGTTATCGTTATAATTGTTATTATTATTATCTATTTTATCGCTAATATCGTAATTATCGATATTGTCCTTATTATTATAATTATCGTTATTATTGTAAATATTAATATTGTTATAATCGTTATATTCGTAAGTAACGTTATTAATTTTATTGTTATATTTGATATTATTATTATTGCTATTATAATTATTAGCGTTATTATTTTTTTAACTTTAATACTATTTTTATAATTATCGTTATAATTGTTATTATATATATTGTTGTTGTTATTATTGTAATTTTTATAGACAATATTATAATCGTTATCATCGTTTTTATTATTAATGTTTTAATCGTTATTATTGTAATTATCGTTACTAATTTTATTATTACTATCGTTATTAACGTTATTATAGTTATTATCGTTATTATTTTCGTTAATATCGTTATTATCGTTATCATCGTTATTACCTTTAAAATTGTTATTATTGTTATAATCTTTATTATTATTTCTATTAGTGTTATTATTAATGTATTTATTGTTATTATTATTATCGTTAATATCTATTTTTTTGTTAATATTGTTATTATTTATAATATTATTATTCCTATCGTCATTATTATTATAATCATTATTATCGTTATTATTGTTATTATTATTATTATTATCGTTATTATTGTCATTATTTTTAATCACTTTATTATTTTTGTTATTATTATCGGTATTGTCGTCATTAATGTTAATATTACCATTATTGTAATTATTATTATTATTATTATTATCGATTTAAAATTTATTTTCATTATTATCGTTATTATTATTATTATTATTATTATTATTATTATTAGTATTATTATTATTATTATTATTATTACTATTATTATTATTATTACTATTATTACTATCGTAGACATTATAGATATTATTGTTATTATTATTATCATTATTACCGGTATTATTGTTACTTTTTTATTTTTATTATCGTAATAACCATTATTATAGTTTTATTGTTATTATTACTTTATCTATAGTGACGTTATCATAGTTATTATCGTGATAATTGTTATTATTATTATCGATTTTATCATTATTATTATTATTGTTATTATCGTTATTATTGTTAATATTATTAACGACATTATTCAATATTTTTTATTGGTGTTATCTTTATTATCGTTATTATGATTATCGTTACTATCGTTATTATTATTATCACTTTTATCATTGTTATCGTCATTATTGTTATTATTACTGTCGTTTTTATCTTTATTATCATTATTATTATTATTATTATTATTATTATTTTTATAATTATCATCATTATCGTTATTATTTTGCTATCGATATTATTTTTATTATTGTTATCGTTATAATCATAATTATTTTTATCTCAACTATCATTTATATCGTGAATATAGTTATTTTCATTATCATCGTTATTATTGTTAATTTTACTACAATTGTTATTGTTATTATCGTTATTAACGCTATGTTTTTTATTGCTATTAGCGATATATTCATTATTATTATTATCGATATTATCGTCATTATCGTTGTTATTGATATTAATATTATTATTTTCAATATTATAATTATTATCGTTAATATCGTTATTATCTTTATTATATTTATCATTCTTGTTATTATTGTAGTTGTCAGTATTATCGTTATTATTATTATTATTATTATTATTCTTGTCGATATTATGATTATTAATTATATAGTTATTATCAAGATTATCGTTATTATTGAAATTAACGTTATAAACGTTATTATTTTATTTATTATTATCATTATTACCATTATTATAAATATTATTTTCTTTATTATCATTAATATCGTTGTTGTCGGTAATACTGTTATGATTATTGTCGCTATAATAGTTATTATCGATTATATTGTTATTTCTATTATCGTTATTATCGTTATTACTCTTATTATTATTATAACTATTATCGCTCTTACCATTATTATTACCATTATTATCGTATTATCGTTATTATTGTTATTTATAATTATCCTATTAACGTCAATATCGTTATTATCTTTATAGTTGTTATTATTATTATAGTTTCTAACGTTACTAACGTTATTATCGTTATTATTGTTATTATTTTTATTATTATTGTCGATATTATTGATAATATTTATTATTATTATTATCGATATGATCGTTATTATTATTATTATTATTTTCGCTAATAACCTTACTTTCGTTATTATTGTTATGATAGTTATTATTAATAATATTATTATCGTTATTATCGTTTTTATCGTTATTATTTTTGTCATTATTATTATTATTATAGTTATTATCAATATAATCGTTATTAGCATTATTATTGTCATTATTATTACTGATATTATTGCTAATAACATTGTTATTTTTAGTATTATTTTTATTGTTATCCTTATTATCATTATATTCGTATTATTGTTATTATTATTATCGTTGTTATCGTTATTATCGTTATTATAGTTATTCTAATTTTTGTTATTATCGTTATCATTGTTATTATTATTATTATTATTATCCTTATAATCATTATTATCGTTATTATCGTTAATATCGTTAATATTTTTATTTTTATTATTATTATTGTCGTTCTTGTCGTTATTTTTATAATCGTTTTTATCGTTATCATCGTTATTATTGTTATTATTATTAGTAATATTTTCGATTTCATCTTTAATATTGTTATTATTAATATCGATAATATCGTTATTATCGATATTATTTTATCGTTAGTATCGTCATTATCGTAATTGTAGTTATTATTGATATTATTGCTACAATTATTATCGTCATTGACTTTATTATTACTAATATTGTTATTATTACTTATTGTTATTACCGTAATTATCGTTGTTACCGTTATTATTATAATCGTTATTATCGTTATTATTATTATCGTTAATATGGTTATTTTGGTTATTATTGTTATTATTATAAAGATATAATAAAGATAAATAAATAATAAAGATAAATAATAATAGTAATAGGGATAATAACGATAACAACATTAATAATAACAATAATAACGATAATAATGATATCACCGACAATAATAAAAACGATAATAACCATAATAAAGATAATAACGATAATAGTAATAATAATATTAACGATAATGTAGATTGAAACGCCAATAATATTTATAATAATAATAAAAATACGGATAATAACGAAACTAATAATAATTATGAAAGAAATAATAACAATTATATGGCTAATAACGATAATAACGATGATAATAATAATGACAATATAAAACTCTCGATAATAATAATAACAGTATGAACGGTATTATCTATAAAAATAATAATAATAATAATAAGAATTATAACGATAAGAACGATAATAACGATTATAATGAAACTATCAGTAATAAAGATATTAATAATAACGATAAAGTATGTAATAATAAGAATAATAACGATAATAACGACAATAATGGTAATAATAATAACGATAATGTAGATAACAGCGACAATACTAATAATAATAATAACAGTAACGATAATATCGGAAATATAGTTAATTATAAAAGAAATAATAACAATAATTACAATAATAAGGATAATATCGATAATTAGTATAATAATAATAAAAACTATATTGATAATATAGACAATAATATTAACAGTATTAACGATAATATCTTTGATGATAATAATAATAATATTAACAATAATAATGATAATAACGATAATAAAGTTAATAATGATAATAATAATAATAATAGTAATAACAATATTAACAATAATAAAATTAATAACGATACTAACGATAGTAATAAAAAGGATAAGGCCGATAATAATAATATTAATAACGATAATAACGATAATAATAATAATAATAATAACGATAATAACGATATGACTAGTAATAATAATACCAATGATAACGTTAGAAACGTTAATGTCAATCGTAATATTAACAATAAAAGCAATAATAACGATAAATGCGAATGTAATAATTATAAAAATAATAACGATAATAACAATAATAACAATAATTCCAATAATAACGGTATTAATACTAGCAATACTAACGATAGTAACGTTAAAAACGGTAATGAGAATAACAATAATAACGATAATAACGGTAGCAACGATGGTAACGATAAAAATAATAACAATAATAACGATAATTACGATATAAACGATATTAATAATAATAATAAAGATAATAACGATAATAACGGTAATAATACTAGTGATGATAACAATAATAACAATAATAACGAAAATAACTATAATATTAATAACAATAACAATAAGGATAGTAACTATAATAACAAAAATATTAATATCGATAAAAAAATAATAAAATTAATAAAGCTAATTACGATTATAACGAAAATAATAATATCAATAATAAGGAATATTACGATGATAATAATTATATTAATAGCAATAATAATGATAATATTGATAATAACGATAAAAGCAATAATAATAACGATAATATTAACGAAAAACACGATAATAATAATAACGACTCTAAGGATAATAGTAATAATAAAAATAACGATATTAACGATAATATCGATAATAATAATGACAACAATAAAGATTATAGCGATTATTATTATAATAGCAACAATAATAATAATAATAATAATAATAACAATAATAACGATAAGAACAATAAAAATAATAACTAAAATAACAATAACAACGATAATAAATATAATGATAATAACGATAATAATTATAATAATAATAACAATAATAATGATAATAATAATACAAACGATAAAAAGATAAAAATTTTATCATTAATAACCATAATAACGATAATAATAATAACATTAATAACAATAATAACAATAACAACGATGATAAAGATAATAAAAATACAAATAATAACAATAATAACAATAATGACGATAATAAATATAAAGAAATAAAGACGATATTATCGATAATAACTGTAACGATAACAATAATAACGATAATAACGATAATATCTATATTAAAAGTAATGATAATAACGATAATGATAATAATAATAAGACCGATAATAACGATAATATTGAATATAATAGTAATATTAACAACAATAATAATAATAATAACGATATTAGCGACAGTAATGATAATAATAATAACAATTATAACGATAATAACGAAAAGAACGATAATAAAGATAATAACAATAATATCGATAATAATTAAGACGTAAATAACGACTATAATAATAATAATAATAACGATAATAACGATAATAATAATAATAAAAATAACGATAATAAGGATAATAAAGAGAATAACTATAATAATGATAATAATTATAACAATAATAACGATAAAAACAATAATAACGATAATAATAATAATAATATTATTAATTGCGATAATAACAATAGTTACGGCAATTATAATAATAATACTAATAATAATAGTAATAACGATAGTAACGTTAATAGTAATAATAATAAAGCAATGGAAACAATAATAACGATAATGACGATAATATTAATATTAATAATAGCGATAGTAAAGGTAATAACGATATTATCGTTAAGAATAATAAAATTACTAAGGATAATTGCGTTAATTAAAAAAATAAATATAGCAATATTAACGTTAATAACGATAATAATAATAATAATAGTAATAACAATAATAACAATAATAACGATAATAATAACAACGACGATAATAATATTTTCAATAATAAATAAAATAACGATAATTACGATAATAAAGATAATAATAATAACGATAATGACTATAATCATATTAATAATAATAACGATAATAACGGGAATTACGATAATAAGGATAATAATAATAACGATAATTTTTTTTGATGGTCTGAGGATGCCAAGCTTTACTCACTGACTCAGAGACTCCAGAGGAACCCTTTACCAATTGGGACTCCGTTAAAGTACCTGTAGTGTCGGGCTCTTCGTTGGAATAGGCACTACTGATTAATCGCATATCCATTCTAGAGGCATAGTGAAACCATCCCGGTACCGTCATATGATATTAATTCATAATCGCGCCACTTCATCATGTCCCATTAATTAGGACGACCACAATTTGTCTCCACATGACAGGAATCTGGTGCAACGTTGGTGGTACGTCTATTGGCCGCCCATCTCCTTCTTTTTACGTAAGATTGCCCTCACTTAGCAGGCATACCTGTTCCACTCCTTCTGCCCTCGCAGCTCTTTCTCGACAATTTTGTCCGGCGACATGTCTCCGAGCGAATGCTCCACGGCAAATCGTTCGGCGCTCCACCGTGCACATATCAAGAACGTGTGGTGGGGGTCGTCTACGGTTGAGTCGCCATAGTAGCATTTAACGTCTACAACCTTCCTCATTGTTGCGAGGTAGGAGCAGAACAGACCATGCCCTGTTAAAAATATGGTGATGTAGAAGTCTACCTCCCCCGCCTCCCGGTTTAGCCAGCTGTCCAGCCGACTGACGTTTCGGGCCGTCCATCTGCCCCTAGGCTCCCGTTCACATCTGCTTTGCCAGGTCTCGATGTTGGTATACCTGGTGAGCCATGATGCCTCCTACTTACCCAAAGCGGACCTACTCTGGTGGACGAATTGTCTCTCCTGGGCTAATAGAACGATCGGCATAACTCCCGCGCCCACTAGCACCGCGGGCTCAGAGACCGTGCGGTAGGAGCAAGCGATTCGGAGAGCGCTCCTACTCTGTACCGCGGCTATGCTTTTGCGACAATTCTCTTTTCGCAGGGGCTGCGCACATACTTCTGCGCCGTACTGCATCCTGGCTTCGGTGGCGCGCATCAGTATTCGCCTAGTGCACGGCCGGAGGTCGTTAACATTTGGCTGTCTAGCAATATCCAACTTCATTTTGGCAAGGAGGAATTTTGCTTGCGCGAGTTTCTCACTCTCTCCATCTTGTAGTGTCCCATTCGCAGGCTGGATAGGTGACGTCAGGACGGAGAACCGCGTAATATCAACGGTCCTGGCAATCAACTGCCACTCCTTCAAGTGGTTTTCCTCATATCTTACTCTTCCTGGCGCTATGGCCAGGTCGCCAAACTGTGGTGCTCTTCCCGATGCAATATTCAGAGCTGGGGTCAGATTGCCTACCCCAAGTTCCTGGCAGTTGTTTGATGACAACGGCGGATGGCCTGCCCTAACACCACCTGGCACCGCCGTAGCGTGGGTGTCCCTCCAACGCCCGCTTTAAAGTTTTTTTCTACTATCCATCATAATAAATATAAATATAGTGAGGCAAGCTCCCCAAAGGCAAGGAAAGGAACGGAAGGAAGCTTGAGACAGAGAGAAAGAATAGAAAATGATATAAAACTAAAACAAAGGTATAGAATAGCCGTACAAGAACATTCACAAGCAATTCGCACAATCCCTTTTAGTCGCCTCCTACGACAAGCAGATAGTACTGAGGGAGTATTATACTTCACCACACGAACAGGGGTTAATAATAACGCTATTAACGATAATAATAGTAACGATAATAACGGAAAGATTAATAAAAATAATAACGCCAATATCGATAATAATAATAATAATAATAAAATAATAACGAGAAAAGCAATAATAATAATAATAATAATAATACGATAATAACGATAATAACGATACTAATAATAAAAATAATATTGAAAATATCGATAATAACGATAATAATAATAAAATAATAACGATAACAACGAAAACAACGATAATAATAATAATTATAATATCGAAAATAAGGATAATAACGATGACAACGATAATAATAATAACAATAATAACGATTATAATAATAATAATCATAATAATAATAATAACGATAATAACGATAATAACGTTAATAACGATAATAACGATAATAACGAAAAAAACGATTATAATAATAATAGTAGAAATAAAAATTATAACAATAATAACTATATTAAAAATAATAAACATTAAGATAATGACGATAATAATGATAATAATAATAACGATAATAAAGATAATTATGTTAATAACGATTGTAATAGTAACGATAATAACGATAATAGTAGTAATAATAATAACGATAATAACGTTAATAGTAGAAATAATAATAACGATAATACCGATAATAAAAGTAATAACAATTATAATAACGAAAACAACGATATTAATAATTATAACAACAATAATAACGATATTAATGATAATAAGGATAATATACATAAAAATACAAACGAAAATAACGATAATATCGAGAATAATAATAACAAAAATAAAAATAACAACAATAATAAGGATAATAACGATAATATTAATATAGATAAAAACAATAATAAAGTTAATAACGATAATAATAGTAAGAACAATAATGATAATAACGATAATAAGGATAATAATAATAACCATAATAGCGACAATAATAATAATTATAATAACGACTATAACGGTAATAGTAATTATATTAATAAAGTTAATAACGATAGTAACGATATTAACGATAATGATAATAACATTAATAACGATAATAACGATAATGACGATAATAACGATAATAATATTAACAATAATAACGATAATTACGTTAATAACGATAATAGTAATATTAATATTACGATAATGAGGATTATAAAGATAAGGACGGTAATAATAATAACAACAATACTAAGGATAATAACGTTAGTAACAATAATAATAAGAACGATAATAACGATAATTTGGGTAATTGTAGTATAAATAATAACAATAATAACGTTTAAAACGACAATTACAATAATCATAATAACAATGATAACAATAATATCGATAATAAAAATAACGATAATAAGAAAAGTAATAATAATAATAACGGTAATGACGATAATAATGGTAATAATAATGACGTTAATAATGATAATATCGCATAATAATAGTTATGATAATGACAATATTAATAATAACAATAATAACGATAATAACGATAATTGTAGTAATAATAATAACGATAATAACGATAAGAGTAGTAATAATAATAACGATAATAACGATAATAACAGTAATAACATTTATAATAATAACGACGATAATAATAATTACAACAACGATAACAACAATATTAATGATAATAACGATAATAAACCTAACAATAAAAACGAAAATAACGATAATAACAATAATAAAAGTAACAATAATAAACGTAACAACGATAATTTCGATAAGAACGATTATAATATTTATAATAACGATGATAACGATAATATGGATAATGATCATAATTACAAGAATATTAATATAAATAAAAATAATAATAAAGATAATAACGATAATAATAGAAAGAACAATAAAGATAATAAGGATAATAACGATAATAATAATTACAATAATAGCGAATATAATATTAATAATAATAACGCCTATAACGATAATAGTAAATATATTAAAATAGTTAATCACGATATAAACGACATTAACTATAATAATAATAAAATAATAACAATAATAACGATAATAACGTAAGTAATAATATTAATAAGACGGATAATAAAGATAATTTGGATAATTGTAGTAATAATAATACCAATAATAACAATAATAACGATATTAACGAGAGTAACGATAATAATAATAACAATTATAACGATCCTAACGTTAAAAACGACAATTATAATAATCGTAATAACGATTTTAACAATAATATCGATAATAAAAACAACGAAGATAACGATAATAATTACAATAATAATGACGATAATAATGATAATAACGTGTTATAATTGTTATAATGATAACAATATTAATAATAACAATAATAACGATAATAATGATAGTGAGGATAAAATCGATAAAACTAATTACAATAATAACGATATTAACTTTATTAATAATAATAATAATAATAATAATGATAATAAAGATAATAACGTTAATAGTAATATCAACAAATGCGATATTATCTATAATATAAAAACGATATTATCTATAATAACGACAATAATAATAAAAATAATAACAATAATATACATAAAAACGACAATAACGATAATAACGATAATAATGACAATAACGATATGATCGTTCTTAACAATAATATAATAATAATAATAAAGATATTAACGATATTAAAGACACTATCTATAATAATAATAACTATATTAATGATTAAGATGATTATTATCATAAGAACGATAATAATATAAATAATAATAAAGATAATAATAAAAGATAATAACGATATTAATGATAATTAAGATAATAACGTCACTAATAATAATAATAATAATAATAACGATAATAAGGATAATAACAATAATTATAACTGTAATAATAACAATTATAACAATAATAACCATAATAACTGTAATAACTATAACAATAATAACTATAATAACGATAATATTATTAATAATTACAATAATAACGATAATAACGAATTTATTAATGATGATATTGACGATAATAATAATAATGGAAATATCAATAGTAACAATATTAACGATAATGACGATGATAATAATAACGATAATAACGAAAACAACGAAATTAACAATAACAGCGATAATATTAATAAAATTAATAATGATATTTACGTAAATAATTTAATAAAAATATCAATGATAACGATAATAACGATAATATTAATAATAATTTTAATAACGATAATAAAGATAATAAAGATAATATCGAACATAATTATGTTGATAATGACGATAATAATATTAATAATAATAACGATATCAACGATAATTACGATAATAACGATAATAAAAATAACGATAATAACGATAATAGCAATAATTATGATTAGGATACTAACGATAAAAAAGATAATAATAATAAGAATAATAACGGTTATAACGATATTAACGGTAATAACGATAATAATAGTAACAATATTAACGATTAAAGCGATAATAATTATAATGACGATAATAACGATATTAAAAGTAAAAATATTAACGATAATAAAGATAAAATTAATAAAAATAATAACGTTAATAACGATAATAACGGCCATAATAATAACGATAATAACAATAATATCGTTAATAATAATAATAGTTGTAATAATAATAATAAAGATAATATCGATAATTTTGAGAATAACGAATTTAATATTAATGATAACGACGGTAGTAGTAATGATAATAACGATAGTTGTTTAATAACGATAATAAGATTACAAATAATAACACTAATAAGGATAATGATAGGATAATGATAGGATAAGGATAATAAAGAAAATAATAATAACGATAATAATGACAATATTAATAATAATAATAACGATAATTACGATAATAACGATAATAATATTAATAATAGTAAAGAAAATAACGATATTAACGTTAATAACGGTAATAACGGTAATAACGATAATCATTATAGTTATAATATCGATATAACCGATAATAACGATAATAACGATAATAATAATAATAATAATAATAACAATAACGAAGGTAAATGTAATAACGTTGAAAGCGATAATAATAATAACAATAATAATGATAATTATAATACTAATAATAACGATAATAATAAAAGCAATAGTAATGGTAATAACAAAAGAGATAATAATAGAATAAGCAATAATAACGATAATAACGGTAATTACGATAATAACAATAATAAGAAATTTAAAACGATAATACCGATAACAACGACTATAATAATAACTTTAATAACTAAATAATAATATTAATAATTACAATAATAATGATAAAACAGATTATAACGATAATAATATTAACGATAATTACGACAACATTAATAATATAAATAAAGATAATTACGATAATAACAATTATAATATTAACGATAATAACCACAATAGTAATAATAATAATAATAATGATAATAACGATAATAACGAATATAACGATATTAATAGTATTTATAATAATAATAATAATAACGATAATTAATATAATAACGATAATAATAGAGGTAATATTAAAAAAAAACAATAATAACTATAATAACGATTATGCAGATAATATTATTAATGATATTAACGACAATAATAATAACAATAGAAACGTTAATATCGATATTAACGATATTAATAATATTAATAATAATAAAGATAACAGCGTTATTAACGATATTATCGATAATAAAGATAATAACCATAATAAAGATAATGAAAATATTATCGATAATAATAATGATGATAATAACGGTAATAACGATAATGACGGTTATAACGATAATTGCGTTAGTAATAACAGCGATATTAACGATAATATCGATTATAATAATTAAAATATTTACGATAATATAGATAATAATAATAACTATAGAAACGATATTAACGATAATAATAGAAGTAACAATAATAATATTAAGAATAATATCTATAATTACGATAAAGAGGATAATCATAGTAGTAATAATAACAGTAATAACAATAAAAACGATAAAAACGAGTTTAACGACAATAATAATAACGATAATAAAGATAATAATGTTAACAACGATAATAATTATATTAATAATAGCAATTATAAGGATAATAAAGATAATAGAAAAACAATAATAACGATAAAAACCAAAATATTAATAACAATTGGAACGATAACAACAATAATAATAATATTAATGATAATAATAATAAAAACGAAAGGAGAGATGATGACTATGACAACGATAATAAAAATAACAATAAAAACTTATTTATATTATTTCGATTATTTATAATACTAATAATAACGATAATCATAGTTGCAATTATGATGGTAATAACGTAAAAAATTATAATGTTAATAACAATAATAACGATAATAAAAATAACAACGATAATAATAATAACGATAATGAAGATAATATCGATAATAATAATAACGATAATAACGATAATAATATCAATAATAATAACAATAATAACAAATATGACGATAATATCGATAATAAAAATAATAACGATAATAGTAATAATAAGCTTAATAATAATAATAACGATAATATCGGTAATAAAGATAATAACGATAATTACGTTAATAACGACAATAATAATATCGATAATAAGAGTTAATAATGATAATATTAGTAGAAATAATGACAATAATAACAAAAATAAAGATAAGAACGATATTAATATTAACGATAATAACTAAAATATTGATATTGATAATAACTCTAAATACGATAATAACGATAATAAAGATAATAATAATAACAATAATAAAGATAATATTGCAAATAATAATTATAATAATAACAATAATAATGATTATAACAATAATATCGATAATAGTAATAATAATAATAACGATAATAAAGATATCAACAATAACAAGGATAAAAATGATAATAATAATAATCATATAAGTGATAATAACAATTATGAAGAGAAAATAAATAATAATAATAAAAACGATAATAACGATAATAACGATTATAATAATAACGACAGTAACGATAATAATAATAGTAATAATATATATATCAATGATATTAACGTTAATAACGATAATAATATTAACAAGAATAACAATAATTACTAAAATAATGATAATAACGATAATAATATTAACAATAATAACAATAATATCGATAATAAAGATAATAACGATAATAATAGAAGCAAAAATAACAATATTAAGAATAATAACTATTTTAACGATAATAAGGATAATAATAGTAGTAATAATAACAGTAAGAACAATAATAACGTTTAAAACGATTTTAACGATAATATTAATAACAATAATAACGATAATATCAAAAATAATATTAACAATATTTACGATAATATCGATAATAATAATAATAAAAATAAAAATAATAATGATCATAACGATAACATCGATAATCATAACAATGAAAATAACGATATTAATAATAATAATAATATCGATAGTAACAAATAATAATGATAATGATGATTATAATAATAATAATAATAGCAATTATAACAATAATAACGATAATAACGATATTGAAATAAAAATAATAACAATAATAAATATAATAATAAAAAAATAATAACGTTAATGACTAATAATGGTACTAATAATAACGATAATATCCATTATAACGAAATTAATAACTACGATAAGACGGTAAAAACAATAGTAATAACGATAATAACTATAATAACGTTAATAATAATTATAGTAACATTAATAAGGATAATAACGATAAATATAGTACTAATAATAACGATAATAACGATAATAAAGGTAAAAACAATGTTAATTTTAACGATAAAAATGACAGTATTAATAATAATAATAACGATAATCGTGTTAAAAGATAATAATAGTAATTATTTTAAATATACTAACGATATTAACGATAATAACTGATAAAAACGATAATACCGATAATTACGATAATAACAATAATAACGACAATAACGATAATAATGATAATAACAAAAATAACGATAATAACGATAATAACGAAAAAATAATAATAATAATAACGGTAATAACGATAATACCAACAATAGTACCATTAGTATTATTAATTATAATAATAACGTTAATGTCGATAATATATTATTACGATTATTAACGATTATTATATTAACGATTATAATATTTTAACGATTATAATATTAACGATAATAACGCAAGAATAATAATAATAATAAAGATAAAAACGATAATACAGATAATAATTATGAGGATAATGAAGATAATAACAATAACAATATTAGCGATAATAACGTTTATTACGATTATAATAAACACAATATTAACGATTGTATTGATAATAATAATAATTTTATAACTATAATAACTATAATTACGGTACTAAAGATAATAACGATAATAGCGATAATAATATTAATGATACGAACGGTAATATCGATTATAATAATAACAATATTAACGATAATATCGATTATAATAATAACAATATTAACGATAATATCGATTATAATAATATCAACAATAAAAATAATGAAGATAACAACGATAATAACGATCATAATAATATCGATAATAGCGATAACAGTAATAATAATAATAACGATATTAATGATAAAATCGATAATATAATAAGAATAAGGTAGATGACTTTGATGTTAACGTTATTCAAGATAATAATAATAACAATACTAACGATAATAACGATAATAACGATAAAAAATAAAATTAATTATGATTATAACGTTAATAACAAAAAAAATAATAACAATAATAACGATAAAACCGATAATAATGATAATAATAGTAATAACAATAATAACGATAGTAATGATAATAACGTTAATAATAATAACGATAATGACGATAAGAATAATAATAATAATAACAATAATAACGATTATTACGTTAATAACGATAATAATAATAACAATATTAACGATAATAGCAATAAAAATAATAAGGATAAAAACAATATTTACGATAACAACGATAATAACAATAATATTAAAAACGTGAAAATGATAATTTCGATAATAATAATAACAATATTAACGATAATAATAATAATTATTATAACGATATTAAAGATAAAAAAGACAATAATAGTAATAATAAGAAGAAGAATCACGATAATAACGATACTAATAATAGTAATAATAAAAATCAGTAAAATAATAATGATAATAATGAAAATATCGACAATAATAAAAACGACAATAACAATAATAATAATAATAGTAAAAACAATAATAACGATAATAACGATAATAACGATAATTATAATAAATATAGTAATAACAATAATAACGATTATAACGATTATAGCCGTAATAACTATATTAATAATAACGATATTGACGGTAATAAAAATAATACCAATAATTTCGATAATAACGACAATTACTATAATAAAGATGATAATAATAATAATAACAAAAATAACGATAATGATGATAATACTTAAATAATAATATCATAAATGACAATAATAATAGTAAAGTGAATTATTATAAAAATAATAAAATTAATAGGGATAATAATGATAATAACGATAATAATAAAAATGATAATATCGATAGTAATAATAATATTATTTACATTAATAAAGATAATAAGGATAATAATTATAATATTTGAAACAATAATAACGACAATAATTATAGCAATAATAACGATAGTAACAATAATGAGCCAATAATAACAACAATAATTACGATAATAACGATAATAAGAATAATAACGATAATAATGATTATAACGGGAATAATAACGATCATATCGGTAATAAGGGAAATAACAACGATAATATCGTTAATATCGATAATATTGTCATTATAATCGATATTATCGTTATAATCGTTATTATTGTTATTATTGTTATTATTGTTATCATTACTACTATAATTATCGTTATTATACTAATTATCGTTACTATTATTATTACAATTATTACTATTATTATTATTATTATTATTATTATTATTATTATTGTCGTTATTATCTTTGTTATCGTTATTAATATTATTACTATTATCGTTATTATCGTTATTATTGTTATTAATATTATTATTATTATTATCATTATAAACGATATTATTATTAATACCATTATTACAGTTATTATCGTTATTATCGTTATTATAATTATTAATATTATTATCATTCTATTCGTTATTATCATTATTATTGTAAATACTGCTACTATTATTTACGTTATTATCGATATTATCGTTATTATTATTATTATTATTGTCGTTATTATCGTAATTAACATTATTCTCTCTATTATCGTTATTATCGTAATTAATATTATTTTTATTGTTGTTGTTATCGTTATTATTGTTATTATTGCCATTATTCTTATCGTTCTAATCGTTCTTATCATTATTATCGATATTATTATTAATATTAATATCATTAATATCGTTACTAACGTTATTATTGTTCATATTATTATAGTCATTATAGTTATAATTGTTATTATTATTATTAAAATTATCGCTATTAACACTATTATACTTTGTATCATTAATATCGTTTTTACCTGTATTATTATTATTATCACTAATATCGTCATTATCGTTATTAATATCATTATTAATATCACTTTATCGTTATTAATGTTACTATTACTACTATTATTATCGTTATTATCGTTATCACTGTCCATATTATAATTGTTATTATAGTTATAATTGTTATTGTTATTATTAATATTATCGCTACTATCACTATTATAGTTTGTATCATTAATATCGTTTTTATCTGTATTATTACTATTATTATTATCACTAATATCGTTATTATCGTTTTTAATATTATTATTATTATTACTTTATCGTTATTAGTGTTACTATTACTACTATTATTATCGTTATTATTATTATTATTATTATTATTATTATTATTATTATTATTATTATTGGCGTTTTTATCAATATTATCGTTATTACACTTATTATCGTTATTATTATTATCATTATTATCGTTATTATCGTTAGAATCGTTTTTATTGATAATAATAACGTTATTATTATTGTTATTCATATTACTACTATTATTTTTATTATTATCATAATTATCGTAATCATCGCGATTACCGTTATCATCGCTATTATCCATATTATCGTTAATATTTTTTTTAATCTTAGTATTGTTATTTTCGTTGTTATTGTTATTTTTGGTTTTACTAACATTGTTATTATCATTATTATCGTTATTATCAATATTTTTATTATTATTATTATCATTATTATCGTTATTATTGTTACTATCAATATTATTATTATTATGATTATCGTTATTATCGTTATTACATCATTATCTTTATTAATATAATTTTTAACGTTTTCATCGTTATTATTGTTATTATTATTAATATTATTAACGTTACTAACATTATTATCCTTATTATCGTTGTTTGTGTTATTAACATTATAGTTATTATCGTTCTTATCATTATTAATATTATTATAATTGTTACTATCGTTATTAACGTTATTATTATTATTATTATTATCGTTTTTAGCGTTATTATTGACATTATTATTATCGTTATTATTGACATTATTATTATCGTTATTATATTTACTATCGTTATAAGTATTACTATTATTATCATTTTTATCGTTATTATTGTTCTTATTATTTCCGTTATTAACGTTTTTACTGTTATTATAGTTATTAAGGATATTATTATTATTATTATTATCCTTATATTTGTTATTATCGTTACTATCGTTGTTATCGATATTATTGTTACCGCTATTATCGTAAATCATCTCCATTTTTATTTATTTTTTAATATTGTATTCGTTATTATTATTAATCGATATTATTGTTATTATTTATAATATTATTATCGCTATTTTTATTATCGTTATTTTCGTCATTATTGATGTTATTATTATCGTTATTATCGTTATTATTATAATCATTATTATCGTTAATATCGATATTATTGTTATTATTATTATTATTATCATCGATATTATTATTAATATTATTATTATCATTGACGATATTATCGATTTTAACGTTATTATTACTATCATTATTATCGTTTTTATCGTTGTTATCGATATTATTGTTAATATTAATATTAATACTATAACTATTCTCGTTATAATCGTCAATAACGTTATTATTATTATTATTATTATTATTATTATTATTATTATTATTATTATTATTATTATTATTATTATTATTATTATTATTATTATTATTATTATTATTGTTAATAGAACTATTGTCGTTATTATCGTTATTAACGTTGTTATTATTATTATCGTTGTCATGGTTATTAACAAAATTATCGTTATTATTATTATTATTTTTATTATCATTGTTATCGCCATTATTGCTATTATTATTTTCGTTATTAACGTTATTATCGTTATAATTTTTCTCATTATTATTGTTATAATCATTATTATTGTTATCATTATTATTATAATTATTATTGTTATTTTCATTATTATTGTTTATGTCGTTAGTATCTTTACTACCTTATTATTATTTTTATTATTATCGTCGTTATCGTTATTATTGAAATTATCGATATTATTATTGTTACTTTAATCGTATTTATCGTATCATTATTATCGTTCTTGTTTTTATTATCACTATTATCGTTAATATCGTTATTATCGTTTTATTGATATCGTTGTTATCGTTGTTAGCGTTATTAATCTTATTTTTGTTATTATTATTATTATCTTTTTTATCATTTTTATCATTATTATTGTTATTATTATTATCGTTATAATCGTTATTATTGTTATTATTATTATAATTGTTATTATCGTTATTTTTTTATATATATAAATTATAGTATTATAGCGTATATACGTATTATAGCGTTATAATTTTTATTATTATTATGGTTATTACTGATATTATCGTTATTATTTTTATTATAGATTTTTTCATTGTTATTATTATTAATATTATTATAGATAATATTGTTACTATAAATAATATTATTATTTCAATTCTAGTTATCATCGTTAATATTATTATCTTAATTTTCGTTTTTGTATTTATTATACATACTATTATTATAAATATTATCGACATTATCATTAATATTGTCGTTATTTTTATTGATATTATCGTTATTATCGTCATTACTATTATCATTAGTATCGTTATTATCGTTAGTAATGTTATTATTGTTATTATTATTATTATTATCAAAATAATCGTTTTTATCGGTCTTATAATTATAATTACTAACGTTAATATCGTTAATATTGTTATTATTGTTATTGTAATTAGCATACTTATCGTTATAATTTTTATTTTCGTTAAATTATTATTATTATTATCGTTATTATTGTAGTTGTCGATATTATTGTTAATATTACTATCTTTATTATCGTTATCATCATTATTATTGTAATTACTTATAGCATAATTAGCGTATTATTGTTAGTATTTTTATAATTATTATCGTTATTATTCTTATGATTAATTTTTCTATTATTATTATTATCTTTATCGGTATTATAGTTATTACCCATATTTACATTTTTATAATTATTATTATTATTATAGTCATAATTGCTTTTATCGTTATTATCGTTATAATTGTTATTATTATTATCATAATTGCCGTTACGATCGTTATTAACTTTATAAATATAAATACTATTATCTTTAGTATCGTTGTTATCGTTATTATCATTATTATGATTATTATTTTTATCGTTAGTATTGTTATTATTGTTATTATTTTCCTTATTAACTTAATTATCGTTATTAATATTATTATTATTATCATTTTTATCGTCATTGTCGTTATTAATGTTACAATCGTTGCCATTATTATTACTATTATCGTTATTATCGTTATTGTTATTGTCGTTATTATAGTTATTTTCGTTATAATTGTTATTATTGTCATTATTACTAATATTATTACCATTATTATCTTTATTATCAATATTATTGTAATTATTATGAATATTACTATTTTTTATTTCATTATAATAGTTATTATCGTTTTTATTGATATTATTATTATAATTATTATCGTTAATATCGTTATTATCTCTATTATAATTATTATTATTAACGTTATTATCGTTTTTATCGTTATTATTATTATTGCTATTATCGTTATTATCGTTATTATTATTATAATTATTATTATTAATGACATTATCGTTGTTATCGTTATTATTGTTATTATTATTATGGGTATTCTAGTAATTATCGTTATTATTATTATCGTTTTAATCGTTGTTACCATTAATACTGTAATTACCTTTATTATTATTATTATTAATTTTATTATTATCGTTATTACTGTTAATATCGATATTAATATTATTATTGTTATTATTACTACTATTTTTATCGTTATTATCGTAATTATCGTTTTTATTATTGCTATTATTATAATTATAATTACATTTATTATCGTTATTATCGTTATTATCGTTATTATCGATATTATTATTATTATTATTTTTACCATTATGATCGATATTATCTTTATTATTAATAACATTATTTTTCTTATTATCTTTATTTGCTTTATTACTTTTATTATTATTATCGTTATTAACGTTATTATTGTTATTATTTTCATCGTTATTGTAATTAATATCGTTGTTATCTATATTATTATTATTATTATTATTATTATTATTATCATTATCAGCGATATTTTCCTTATTATTATTATTACTCATATCGTTATTATTACAATCGCTTTATCGTTATTATCGTTATTTTTGTTATTCTTATTATTATCATTGTCGATGTTGTCGTTAATATTGTAAATAATGTTATTATTACTACTATTATTCCCGTTATTATGTTTATTGTCTATATTATTGTTATTATTATAAATATTATTATCGTTATTATCATTATGATCGTCCTTATCGTAATTATTGTTGTTACTATTACCGCCAATATCGTTAATATCTTTATTATTTTTATTAATAATATAATTATTATTGTTATTAACGTTATTAACGTTATTTAATTATTATGGTTATTATCATTAATATTGTTACCATTATTATTATTATAGATATTATCTTCAATATTGTTATTGTTATTATCGATACTATGTTAATTATCGTTATTATTAATATCGTTTGTATCGTTATTAACGTTATAATTGTTATTATTACTACTATTATTATCGCGAATATCGTTATTATCGTTATTATTTTTAGTATTTTTAATATTATTATCGTTATTATCATTATAACATTATAAATATTATTGTTATTATTGTCGTTATTATTTTTATTTTCGTTATTATCAATATTTCCTTATTACTATAATCGTTATTATCGTTTATATCTTTACTGTTGTTAATATTACTATTACCATCGATATTATCTATACTATTTTTATTGTTATTATCGATAATATAGTTATTGTCGTTGTTATTATTATAATCGTTAATATCGTTATTATTATCATTAATATTATTTTGTTATCAATATTACCGTTATTGTTATTAATATAATTATTATTTTTATTATTATTATTATTATTATCGATATTATTGTTATTTTCGTTCTTACTATTTTCGATAGTAATGTATTATAGTTATTATTAATATCGTTAATAACATTATTATAGTTATTAATATTATTATTATTATAGTTATTATCGCTATAGTTTTATCGATATAATCGTTAATATGACTATAATTATTATCGTTATTATTATTATTATTATTTTCGTTAATATCGTTATTATCGCAATTAATGTTATTATTATCATCGTTGTCATCGCTCTTATTCTTAATTTTGTTATAATTAATATTATTATAACTGTTATAATCGTTTTTATCGTAATTATCTATATTATTATTATCATTATTATCGTTATTATCGTTTCTATCTTTATTATATTTTATTACTAATATTGTTATTATCGTCATATTTATTATCGACAATATCGTTATAATTGTTAGTATTATTATCGTTATTATCGATTATATCTTTTTTGACTTTATTATTATTATTATTATTATCGTTAATATCGTTACTGTCCTTATTATTATTATTACTATTATCGTTGTTACCGTTATTATATTTATCGTTATTATCATTGTTATCGTTATTATTGTTATTATTATTATCGTTATTATCGTTATCAACGACTTTTGTTATTATTATCATTGTTATTATCGCTATTATTGTTATTAAAGTTATCGATATTATCTATAAAATCGGTATTATTATTGTAGTTAATACCATTATTTTCGTTATTATATTGATTATTGTTATTAATACTAATATTATTATCGTTATTACCGTTATTATCGTTACTTTTTTATTGTTATTATTAATACTATTATTATCGTTATTATGGTTATTATTGTTATTATTGTTATTATTACTATTATTGTTATTTTCGTTACTATTACTATCGTTAATACCTTAATTATTATTATTATTATTATTATTAGTAAGGTTAATATCGTCATTATTTTTATTATTGTTATTATTACTACTATTATCATAGTTATTATCATTATTATTATTGTTTTTATTATTTTTGTCGTTATTATCGTTATTATTGTTATTATTATTACTATAATTGTCGTTACTGTCGTTAATATAATTACCGTTTTTATCATTATTATCGTAATTAATAATATTATTATTATCATTATTATTAGTATAATCGTTAATAACGTTATTATCTCTTTTATTTTTATTTTTATCATCGTTATTATCATTATTATCGTTATTATCGTAATTAACATTATTAATAATATCATTATTATCGTTATTATTAATATCGTTATTATCGTAATTATCGTTGTTATTGCTATTATTCATATTATTATTATCATTAATGTTGTTATTATGGGTAATATCGTTCTTATCTACATTATTATTATTATTACAATTATTATCATTGTTATCGTTATTATCGTTAATATTACAATTATTATTGTCGTTATTATGGTAATTATTGTTAACGTTATTATCGATATTATCGTTAATATCGTTATAATCTTTATTACTACTATTATTATTATTATCCTTATTATCGTCAATATCATTAGTATTATTATCACCATTAACGTTATAATCTTAATTATTATTATTGTTATCATTGTAATTATCGTTATTATCGTTATTTTCTTTATTACTATAATCCTTATTATCGTTTCTGTCGTTATTACTGTTACTATTATTATTATTATCGATATTATCGTTATTATCGTTATTATTGTTATTATTATTATTATTTTTAATATCGGTTTTATCCGTATTAATGTTTTTACTGTTATTAATATTAATATTATTATCGTTATTATCATTATTATCGTAATTATTATAATTTTTAAAATTACTATTATTAACGTAATTATCTTTATTATCGTTATTATAGTTATTATCGTTTTTTATCTTTATAATTATTATTACTATTATTGTTATTAGCGTTATGTTTATTATCGTTATTATCGTTATTATTGTTATTATTATTATCGATATTATCTATAATATCGTTATTATTATTATAGTTAATACCCGTATTTTCGTTATTACTGTAATTATTGTTATTATTACTAATATTATTATGGTTATACCGTTATTATCGTTATTATTTTGAATATTGTTATTATTAATACTATTATTATCGTTATTATCGTTATTATCGTTATTATTGTTATTATTTATATTATTACCACTATTATAACCGTTATTATCGTTTTTATCGTCATTACTGTTATTATTGTTATTGTTATTATCGATATTATAGTTATTATTGTTATTATTGTTATCGATATTAAAGTTATTATTGTTATTAACGTTATAATTGTTATTATTATTAATATCTTTATTATCCTTATTATCGTTATTATCATTATAATCGTTATTATTATGATTTTTATTGTTATTATTATTTTCGTTATTATCTTTATTATCGTTATTATTGTAGCAGTTATTATCGTTTTTATCGCTATTATTGTTATTATTTTTATTATTATTATTAACATTATTATAGTTAATATAGTTATTATTATTATCGACATTATCGTAATATTGTTATAGTTATTATCGATACTATCGTTGATAAAGTTATTATAATTATCGTTAAAATCATTATTATCGTTATTATTGCTATTATTGTTATCATTTATACTATCATTATCGGTATTATCGTTATTATCGTCAATATTCTTATTATTTTGAGTATTATTTTCGTTATTCCCATTATAATCATTATTAATTTTATTATTGTTATTATTAGTATTGTTATTATCGTTATTATCTTTATTATCAATGTTATCGTTATTGTTGTTTATTATCCTTATTATCATTTTTATCGTACTATTGTTATTATTATTATCGTTGTTACAGTTATTATCCTTATTTTGGATATTATTAATATTATTTTTATCGGTTTTATTGTTGTTATCGTTATTGATGTAATTATTATTATTGTTATTATCTTTATTATCGTTATTATTGTTCTTATTATTTTTGATATTATCGTTAATATTGTTATTATTGTTATTATTATTATACTTATTATCATTATTATAGTTATTATCGTTTTTATCGTTATTATATTTATTATTATTATTATTAGTGTCTTTATTATCGATATTATTATTATTATTATTATCGATATTTTCGTTATTACCGATATTAATTATTCGTAGTATCGTTATTATTGCAATTATTGATATTATTGTTATTATTACTACTATTATTATCGTTATTATTGTTATTATTGTTAATATTGTTATTATTACTACTATTATCGTTATTATCATTATAATAGTTTATATCGTTATTATTGTTATTTTATATTATCGTTAATATTGTTAATATTGTTGTTATCTTTATCATTATTATTACTATTATTGTTATTTTCGTTATTTTCGTTATTATTATTATTATTATTACTATTATGATTACTTCCTATGAGTAGGGGAAGGTAGAATACTCACAAAGTACTCCCTGCTTGTCGTAGCAGGCGACTAAAATGGACTGTGTGAATGGCGAATGAATGTTCTTGTACGGCTACTCTTACCTTTGTTCTTCTTTTATATCTTTTTCTAATCTTTCTCTCACTATCAAGCTTCTTTCCGTTCCCTGCCTTTCCTAGGGCAGCTCGCCTCCCAATAATTATATTTCTTCTGATGGATAGTACATAAAGAGTTACATGCTGTCGTGGCAGGGACTTACACGCCACGGCGTTGTCAGGTGGTTTTAGGGCAGGCCACCCACCGTCGTCATCCAGCATCTGCCAGGAGCTTGGGGTAGGCAACCTGGCCCCATCTCTGGATGTTGCTACAGGAAGAGCACCACAGGTAGGCGACCTGCCCTGCGGTTTGTCTATGGCGACAGGAAGGCTAAAATATGAGGAAAGCCACTTGGAGGAGTGGCAATTGGCAGCCAGGGCAGTTGATAGCACGTGGTTCTCCGGCCTGATGTCACCTATGCAGTTTGCGATGGGAACATCACAAGATGGAGATAGTGAGAATCTCGCTCAAGCGAAAGTACTCCTTGCCAAAATGAAGGCGGCTATTACTAGAAATCCCAACGTTAACAACACTATTAAGCAAGCGCTCCCAGAAATGGAGGACATCATAGACAGCCTCAAGTCCATTTATGAATCTCGAAGAATGGTCATTAAGCGAGTGTGGACCCTAGCCCGAGTTTCACAGAGCCCTTGGGTAAATTTTCTAACTGATGCAGGTGCAATTAAAAGAGTAGCCACAAGCCCGCCGCAGTTGCATCAAGAAAGCCTCAAAAGACCAAAGCAAGAAACGACGACGACCGAAGCCACCAAGAGGTCGGAGGTCGTTAAGAAGAAATGAAATTAGGACAAACCAGCGACGAAAGTGATGAAAGACACACTGCAGGAGAAAAAGAAACCGAGCAAATCAGAGGAAAGGCCGAGAAAGGGAACAAGGCCGGACGCGATCCTCCTGAAACCTGCGCAAAGTAAATCTTATGCAGACGTAGTCGGAGACTTAAACCATCACTTCAAGACCAGCGGAACAGGGGTACACGTTAGATCGTTCCGGCAGACCAGAATTGGAAGGGTTCTCCGCGAACTTAAGAAGACCACTGCGCATATCAAGTCCTCATTTGTATAAAACCTGAGGAAAGAAGTTGGAGAAACGAGCTGCATCACAGAACTGGTCCCTAGAAGTACGCTGGAAATACGGGACTGCGTTTGCTACACATTGGTGGTGGAAGTCGAGGTGGCCTTAAAGAGGACCCTGCCAGACTACGCGGGGAAACTAGTGGTTAAATTGACGAACCCCAATGCGAGACAACAACGCCTACACCTCATCAGACTAGAAGAGGAAACAGCTGCGAAGCTTTTAAAGGTCGGCCGAGTGCTGGTTGGCATCATCAGCTGCAGGGTCAGGAGAAGAGCAGACGTGAGGAGCTACCGCTGTCTCAAATTTGGTCACTATAGCGCCACGTGCAATGGATCTGATCGCAGTAGGTTCTGCTATTTCTGCGGCGGCACGGGGCACACGATCAAAGACTGCAAGGTCAGCGAACCGACTTGCTTCTTATGCTCCAATAGCGTTGTTGAAACTAAGAAGCACTTGGCGGGATGAAGGGCCTGCAAAACTTTCAAAGAGGCCCATGCAACAGCCAAAAATAGGAAAACAGGACGAGTGTACTTCAGGGTAATCTCAATAGAAGCAGGACGGTGCAATCAACTCCTAACCCGGCTCTACTCTGAGAAATAAGCTGATATCGTTTTAATCAGCCAACAATACCAGGACAGAGCGGGATTAGGATGGTACGCAGACGAATTGAGCACCGCGGCCCTCTGGATCTCAGATTCCCGTCAAATACTAGTGTCGGATCCAGGATCCGGATGCGGATACGTTTGGGTGGGACACAACTCGACGACTTATGTCAGCGTATATCACACCCCGGACGACCGGATAGACGACTGCCAGTCTAAACTGGATGATCTGGAAGACGAGCTGCGGGAAATGCAAGTCGATCTCATTGTGGCTGCAGACCTCAATGCCAAAGCTCTCGAATGGGGGGAGACCAGACCGGCCTCCAGAGGAAGGCGAATCATAGAGTCGGTGTTGTGCCTAGAACTATCAGTACTCAATACAGCCTCAACACAAAGCATCCGTAGGCCCGGCTACAGAGAGACGATCACGGACGTCTTTCTAGTGAACAAACAACTTGTGGCAAGGGTCGCAGGCTGGCGTGTAATAGAGGATTATACCGGGAGCAATCATCAGTACATACTCTTCGATGTACACGATAGGATGATAGTCGTGACAATTGCAAAACGACACCTCCGGTGGTACATTCCAAGAATGGACCGAAAGAGGCTGTCTTCGGTCATTGAAGAAGGATGGAGATCACTTCAAAATGCATCCTCGAGTCTATCGCCACCAGCACAAGCCAGGATGATTACTGCAGCTACTATGCAGCTCATCCAAAAGGCTTGCGCGATAGCGGTGCCAAAGAAGGGCACGAAACGGTAGAGGGGTCCTGCATATTGGTGGACGTACGAGATCGCAGATCTTCGTAAGAAGTGCATATATCTTCGCTGTTTAGCACAATGAACGAAGAGACGCGATCTCGATACTGCTTCCCTGGCAGCAGGGAGGGCATATACACCGCCCCGTGGAAGAAAGCGAGGCTTGTACTCATCAGCAAGGTCAAGGGTCCAGCAGATGCAGCTTCGTTATACAGTCCTATCTGTATGCTCGATACGGCTGGCAAGCTCCTGGAGAAGCTACTTAGGCCACGGCTGCACGTAGCCGTGAGGGTAGCGGAGGATCTTGTTGCCCGTCAGTATTAATTTCGATCAGGCCTCTCCACCATCCATACAGTTGAGGATATTGTCACGGCCGCTAAGATGACCCAGCGCGGGAATCACCATTCCCGTCCTTTGTGTCTGCTGGCCACCTTAGACGTGAGAAATGCCTTCAACTCCGTCAGATGGTACTTGGCAATGGAAGCGCTCAAACGTAATTTCAGAGTTGCGGGGTACATACTCCGAATACTCGGGGATTACCTGAACGAGCGCTTCCTAGAATACAATACTGGCGATGGTCCAAGAAACTTGGAATTGATATCGGGGGCAGCTCAGGGATCCATACTAGGACCAGATTTCTGGAATATATTTTACGAAGGTATCCTTCGTATGGCAGTCCCTGATGGTGCTTTCTTGGTTGGGTACCCAAACGACAGTTGTCATAACTGCAAGAGACACGGAGGGGCACAAATTCAGCTAAAACAGGTCATGCGCAGAGTCATCTCCTGGATAGAAGAACACGGGATTATTATCGCTTTTACCGTTAAATTCGATTTTGTCTTTATTATCGCTATTATCGTTATTATCGTTATTATTTTATATAATTATTATCGTTATATCGTGACCGTTATTATCTTCATTATCGTTATTATTTTTTTACCTTAGATACTATTTTTATAATTATCGTTATAATCGTTATTATATATATTGTTGTTGTTATTATTGTCGTTTTTATAGACAATATTATAATCGTTATCATCGTTTTTATTATTAATGTTTTAATCGTTATTATCGTAATTATCGTTACTAATTTTATTATTACTATCGTTATTAACGTTATTATAGTTATTATCGTTATTATTTTCGTTAATATCGTTATTATCGTTATCATCGTTATTACCTTTAAAATTGTTATTATTGTTATAATCTTTATTATTATTTCTATTAGTGTTATTATTAATGTATTTATTGTTATTATTATTATCGTTAATATCTATTTTATTGTTAATATTGTTATTATTTATAATATTATTATTCCTATCGTCATTATTATTATAATCATTATTATCGTTATTATTGTTATTATTATTATTATTATCGTTATTATTGTCATTATTTTTATCACTTTATTTTTTTTGTTATTATTATCGGTATTATCGTCATTAATGTTAATATTACCATTATTGTAATTATTATTATTATTATTATTATCGATTTAAAATTTATTATCATTATTATCGTTATTATTATTATTATTATTATTATTATTATTATTATTATTATTATTATTATTACTATTATTATTATTATTACTATTATTACTATCGTAGTCATTATCGATATTATTGTTATTATTATTATCATTAACACCGGTATTATTGTTACTTTTTTATTATTATTATCATTATTACCGGTATTATTGTTACTTTTTTATTATTATTATCGTAATAACCATTATTATAGTTTTATTGTTATTATTACTATATCTATAGTGTCGTTATCATAGATATTATCGTGATAATTGTTATTATTATTATCGATTTTATCATTATTATTTTTATCGATATTATCGTTATTATTGTTAATATTATTAACGACATTATTCAATAATTTATATTGTTGTAATCTTTATTATCGTTATTATGATTATCGTTACTATCGTTATTATTATTATTACTTTTATCTTTGTTATCGTCATTATTGTTATTATTATTGTCGTTTTTATCTTTATTATCTTTATTATCATTATTATTATTATTATTATTATTATTTTTATTATTATCATCATTATCGTTATTATTTTGCTATCGATATTATTTTTATTATTGTTATCGTTATAATCATAATTATTTTTATCCTTACTATCATTTTTATCGTTAATATAGTTATTTTCATTATCATCGTTATTATTGTTAATTTTACTACAATTGTTATTGTTATTATCGTTATTATCGTTATGATTTTTATTGCTATTAGCGATATATTCATTATTATTATTATCGATATTATCGTCATTATCTTTCTTATTGATATTATTATTATTATTTTCAATATTATCATTATTATCGTTAATATCGTTATTATCTTTATTATTTTTATCATTCTCGTTATTATTGTAGTTATCGGTATTATCGTTATTATTATTATTATTATTCTTGTCGATATTATCATTATTAATTATATAGTTATTATCAAGATTATCGTTATTATTGAAATTAACGTTATTAACGTTATTATTTTATTTATTATTATCATTATTACCTTTATTATAAATAATATTTTCTTTATTATCATTAATATCGTTGTTGTCGTTAATACTGTTATGATTATTATCGCTATAATAGTTATTATCGATTATATTGTTATTTCTATTATCGTTATTATCGTTATTACTCTTATTATTATTATAACTATTACCGCTCTTACCATTATTATTACCATTATTATCGTATTATCGTTATTATTGTTATTATTTTTATTGTTATTGTCGATATTATTGATAATATTTGTTATTATTATTATCGATATGATCGTTATTATTGTTATTATTATTTTCGCTAATAACCTTACTTTCGTTATTATTGTTATGATAGTTATTATTAAAAATATTATTATCGTTATTATCGTTTTTATCGTTATTATTTTTGTCATTATTATTATTATTATAGTTATTATCAATATAATCATTATTAGCATTATTATTGTCATTATTATTACTGATATTATTGCTAATAATGTTGTTATTTTTAATATTATTTTTATTGTTATCCTTATTATCATTATTTTCGTATTATTGTTATTATTATTATCGTTGTTATCGTTATTATCGTTATTATAGTTATTCTAATTTTTGTTATTATCGTTATCATTGTTATTATTATTATTATTATTATCCTTATTATCATTATTATCGTTATTATCGTTAATATCGTTAATATTTTTATTTTTATTATTATTATTATCGTTCTTGTCGTTATTTTTATAATCGTTTTTATCGTTAACATCGTTATTATTGTTATTATTATTATTAATATTTTCGATTTCATCTTTAATATTGTTATTATTAATATCGATAATATCGTTATTATCGGTATTATTTTGTCGTTAATATCGTCATTATCGTAATTGTAGTTATTATTGATATTATTGCTACTATTATTATCGTCATTGACTTTATTATTACTAATATTGTTATTATTACTTATCGTTATTACCGTAATTATCGTTGTTGTTATTATAATCGTTATTATCGTTATTATTATTATCGTTAATATCGTTATTTTGGTTATTATTGTTATTATTATAAAGATATAATAAAGATAAATAAATAATAAAGATAAATAATAATAGTAATAGGGATAATAACGATAACAACGTTAATAATAACAATAATAACGATAATAATGATATTACCGATAATAATAAAAACGATAATAACCATAATAAAGATAATAACGATAATAGTAATAATAATATTAACGATAATGTAGATTGAAACGACAATAATAATTATAATAATAATAAAAATACGGATAATAAGGGAACTAATAATAATTATGATAGAAATAATAACAATTATATGGCTAATAACGTTAATAACGATAATAATAATAACGACAATATAAAACTATCGATAATAATAATAACAGTATGAGCGGTATTATCTATAAAAATAATAATAATAATGATAAGTATTATAACGATAAGAACGATAATAACGATTATAATAAAACTATCAATAATAAAGATATTAATAATAACGATAATGTATGTAATAATAAGAGTAATAACGATAATAACGATAATAATGGTAAAAATAATAACGATAATGTAGATAAGAGCGAGAATAATAATAATAATAATAACAGTAACGATAATAACGGAAATATAGTTAATAATAAAAGAAGTAATAACAAAAATAACAATAATAAGGATAATATCGAAAATAAGTATAATAATAATAAAAACTATAATGATAATATAGACAATAATATTAACAGTATTAACGATAATATTTATGCTGATAATAATAATAATATTAACAATAATAATGATAATAACGACAATAAAGGTAATAATGTTAATAATAATAATAATAGTAATAACAATATTAACGATAATAAAGTTAATAACGATAATAACGATAGTAATAAAAAGGATAAGGCCGATAATAATAAAATTAATAACGATAATAACGATAATAATAATAATAATAATAACGATAATAACTATAACAATAACGATAATAACGATATGACTAGAAATAATAATACCAATAATAACGATAGAAACGTTAATGTCAATCATAATATTAACAATAAAAGCAATAATAACGATAAATGCGAATAACGAAAATAACTATAATATTAATAAAAATAACAATAAGGATAGTAACTATAATATCAAAAATATTAATATCGATAAAAACAATAATAATATTAATAAAGCTAATTACGATAATAACGAAAATAATAATATCAATAATAAGGAATATTACGATGATAATAATTATATTAATAACAATAATAATGATAATATTGATAATAGCGATAAAAGCAATAATAATAACAATAATAGTAACGAAAAACACGATAATAATAATAACGACTCTAAGGATAATAATAATAATAAAAATAACGATATTAACGATAATATCGATAATAATAATGACAACAATAAAGATTATAGCGATTATTATTATAATAGCAACAATAATAATAATAATAATAATAACAATAATAACGATAAGAACAATAAAAATAATAACAAAAATAACAATAACAACGATAATAAATATAATGATAATAACGATAATAATTATAATAATAATAACAATAATAATGATAATAATAATACAAACGATAAATAGATAAAAATTTTATCATTAATAACCATAATAACGATAATAATAATAACATTAATAACAATAATAACGATTATAACGAAAATAATAATACTTATAATAACAATAATAACAATAACAACGATGATAAAGATAATAAAAATACTAATAATAACAATAATAACAATAATGACGATAATAAATATAAAGAAATAAAGACGATATTATCGATAATAACTGTAATGATAACGAAAATAACGATAATAACGATAATAACAATAATATCGATAATAATTAAGACGTAAATAACGACCATAATAATAATAATAATAACGATAATAACGATAATAATAATAATAAAAATAACGATAATAAGGATAATAAAGAGAATAACAATAATAATGATAATAATAATAATAATAATAACGATATAAACGATATTGACGACAATAATAATAATAGTAAAAACGATAATATCGTTAAGAATAATGACTATAGATTCGATTATAAAGATGTTAAAAAAATATCTATAATAATAATAAATATGACAATAATAACGGTAATAACAATAATAATCGCAACAATAGTAATGATAAAAACGAAATATCAATATTAATAATGACAATTATAAAGATAATAACAATAAAGAGGACATTATCGATAATAATAATAATAATATTAATAATAATAAGTATAATAAAATAATTACGATAATAACGATAATGACATTAATGATAATAATAATAACAACAATAATAATGATAATAACGATAATAACGATAGTAAAGACAATTATAAGAACAATAATAACAAAAAAACGATATTAACAACAATAATAATAATAATGATAATATCAATAATAACGAAATATCGATAATTATAAGAACAGTTATAACGATAATAACTATATCGGCGAAAATAATAATAATCATAATAATAATAATAAGGATAATAAAAATAATTACGATAATAACGAAAATGACGTTAATGATAATAATAATAACAACAATGATAATGATAATAACGATAATAACGATAATAAAGACAATGATAAGAACAATAATAACAAAAAAACGATATTAACAATAATAATAATAATAATGATAATAACATTAATAACGAAATATCGATAATTATAAGAACAGTTATAACGATAATAACTATATCGACGATAATAATAATAATCATAATAATAATAATAATAAGAATAATAACGATAGACACTATAATAACGATAATAACGATAATGATAATAATAATAATAACGATAATAATGATAATAACGATAAATATAGTAACAATAATAACAATAATAAGTATGATAAAAATAATAATAATAACAATAATAACGATCATAACGAAATAACGATATTAAAAATAACAATTATAAATATAATAACGATAATAACGATATTAACGATAATAATACTAATAATAATAATAATAATAATAATAATAAAAATAATAATAATAACAATAATAACGATAATAACAATAATAATAGTAATAAAAGTAAAGCTAATTCCGATAATAAGCATAACAATAATATTCATAATAATAATAACACTAAAAATAGTGATAACGATAACAAAGATATTGAGTACTATAATAATAATAATAATAATAATAATAGCAATAATAAAGATAATAACAATAATAATAATACCAATAAAAACAAAAATAAGACAAATTATCATAGTTATTATAAACATAATATCGATAACAACGATAATAACGATAAAATCAATATTAATAATAACGATAATGACGACAATAATAAGACTAATAATAACGATTATAACGTTAATAACGGTATTAATAGTAATCTTAATAAGGTTAATAAAGTTATTATAAACAATAACGAAAATAATTACAATATTAACGATAATCGCAAAAATAACGATAATAACGACAATAGAAATAATAATAATAACGATAATAAGGATAATAACGAAAAGAACGATATTAACGATAATAACGATAATAATAATAGTAATAATTACAATAATAATCATAAGAATAATTACTGGAATATATATAATAATAATAAGAATATTTACAATCATAACGAAAATAAAGATAATTACGTTAATAACGACAATTATAATAATAATAATAACGATGTTAACGATAATATCGAAAATAATAATAACGATAAGAACGATATAAATTATAACAATAAGAACGAAAATAACGATAATAACGATAATAACGATAATAACATATAATAATAATTATGACTGTAACAATAGTAATAATAACAATAATAACGATAATGACGATAATAAAAATAGTATTAATAACGATATTTAGGATAATAACGATAATAACGATAATCATATTAATAATGAAAATAAAATTAACAGTACTAACGATAATAACGATATCAACAATAGTAATTGTAGTAATAATAACAAAAATAACGTTACTAACGATAATGTCGGTATTAACGATACTAATAAAAAAGATAATAATGATATTATCGATAATAATAATAACAATGTTAACGATAATATCGATAATAATAATAATAAAAACAATAATAAGGACAATAACGATAATAATAATAACAATGGTAACTATAACAGTAATAATAATAATAAATAAAATAACGATATGAATAATAATAAGAATAAAGTTAACAGCGATATTAACGATAATAACGATAATTAAATAAACAGAAATAACCATAATAACGATAATAGCGAATATAATAATAACAATAAAATCGATTATAGCGATATTAATAATAACAATAATAACAATTATAACGATATTAACGACAAGAAAAATAATATTAAGTACGATAATATCGGTAATATAGAGGATAAAGATAATAAAGATAATAACGACAATAATAGAAATACTAAATCAATAATAACGACAATAACCATAATAATAATAATAACAATAACAACGTTAATAATAGTAGTTAGTAATAACAATAATAACGATGATAACTATATTAACGGTAACAAATGTAACGATAATAACGTTAATTTCGATAATAAAATTAGCAATATTAACGATAATAACGAAAAAAAGGATAATAACGATAATAATATTTATAATAATAACAAAAATAAGGTTATAACTATGTTAACGTTAATAATAATAACAATAATAACGATAAAAACAATAATAACGATAATAATAATAATAATATTATTAATTGCGATAATAACAATAGTTACGGCAATTATAATAATAATATTAATAATAATAGTAATAACGATATTAACGTTAATAGTAATAATAATAAAGCAATGGAAACAATAATAACGATAATGACGATAATATTAATATTAATAATAGCGATAGTAACGGTAATAACGATAATATCGATAAGAATAATAAAATTAATAAGGATAATTTCGTTAATTAAACAAATAATTATAGCTATATTAACGTTAATAACGATAATAATAATAATAATAGTAATAACAATAATAACAATAATAACGATAATAATAATAACGACGATAATAATATTTTCAATAATAAATAAAATAACGATAATTACGATAATAAAGATAATAATAATAACGATAATGACTATAATCATATTAATAATAATAACTATAATAACGGGAATTACAATAATAAGGATAATAATAATAACGATAATTTTTTTTGATGGTCTGAGGATGCCAAGCTTTACTCACTGACTCAGGGACTCCAGAGGAACCCTTTACCATTTGGGACTCCGTTAAAGTACCTGTAGTGTCGGGCCCTTCGTTGGAATAGGCACTACTGATTAATCGCATATCCATTCTAGAGGCATAGTGAAACCATCCCGGTACCGTCATATGATATTAATTCATAATCGCGCCACTTCATCATGTCCCATTAATTAGGACGACCACAATTTGTCTCCACATGACAGGAACATGGTGCAACGTTGGTGGTACGTCTATTGGCCGCCCATCTCCTTCTATTTACGTAAGATTGCCCTCACGCAGCAGGCATACCTGTTCCACTCCTTCTGCCCTCGCAGCTCTTTCTCGACAATTTTGTCCGGCGACATGTCTCCGAGCTAATGCTCCACGGCAAATCGTTCGGCGCTCCACCGTGCACATATCAAGAACGTGTGGTGGGCGTCGTCTACGGTTGAGTCGCCATAGTAGCATTTAACGTCTACAACCTTCCTCATTGTTCGCGAGGTGGGAGCAGAACAGACCATGCCCTGTTAAATATAGGGTGATGTAGAAGTCTACCTCCCCCTCCTCCCGGTTTAGCCAGCTGTCCAGCCGACTGACGAGTCGGGCCGTCCATCTGCCCCTAGGCTCCCGTTCCCATCTGCTTTGCCAGGCCTCGATGCTGGTATACCTGGCGAGCCATGATGCCTCCTCCTTACCCAAAGCGGACCTTTTCTGGTGGACGAATTGTCTCTCCTGGGCTAGTAGAACGATCGGCATTACTCCCGCGACCACTAGCAACGCGGGCTCAGAGACCATGCGGTAGGAGCAAGCGATTCGGTGAGCGCCCCTACTCTGTACCGCGGCTATGTGCTTGCGACAATTCTCTTTTCGCAGGGCCTCCGCACATACTTCTGCGCCGTACTGCATCCTGGCTTCGGTGGCACGCATCAATATTCGCCTAGTGCACGGCCGGAGGTCGTTGATATTTGTCTGTCTAGCAATAGCCAACTTCATTTTGGCAAGGAGGAATTTTGCTTGCGCGAGTTTCTCACTCTCTCCATTTTGTAGTGTCCCATTCGCAGGCTGGATAGGTGACGTCAGGACGGAGAACCGCGTAATATCAACGGTCCTGGCAATCAACTGCCACTCCTTCAAGTGGTTTTCCTCATATCTTACTCTTCCTGGCGCTATGGCCAGGTCGCCAAACTGTGGTGCTCTTCCCGATGCAATATTCAGAGCTGGGGTCAGATTGCCTACCCCAAGTTCCTGGCAGTTGTTTGATGACAACGGCGGATGTCCTGCCCTATCACCACCTGGCACCGCCGTAGCGTGGGTGTCCCTCCAACGCCCGCTTTAAACTTTTTCTCTACTATCCATCATAATAAATATAAATATTGTGAGGCAAGCTCCCTAAAAGCAAGGAAAGGTACGGAAGGAAGCTTGAGAGTGAGAGAAAGAATAGAAAATGATATAAAACAAGAACAAAGGTATAGAATAGCCGTAAAAGAACATTCACAAGCAATTCGCACAATCCCTTTAGTCGCCTTCTACGACAAGCAGAGAGTACTGAGGGAGTATTATACTTCACCACACGCACAGGGGTTAATAATAACGCTAATAACGATAATAATAATAATAATAATAAAATAATAACGAGAAAAGCAATAATAATTATAATAATAATACGATAATAACGATAAAAACGATAGTAATAATAAATATAATATCGAAAATATCGATAATAACGATAATAATAATAAAATAATAACGATAACGACGAAAATAACGATAATAATAATAATTATAATATCGAAAATAAGGATAATAACGATGACAACGATAATAATAATAACAATAATAGCGGTTATAATAATAATAATAATAATAATAATAACGCTAATAACGATAATACCGTTAATAACGATAATAACGATAATAACGATAAAAACGATAATAATAATAATAATAATAATAGAAATAAAAATTATAACGATAATAACTATACTAAAAATAATAAAAATTAAGATAATGACGATAATAATGATAATAATAATCACGATAATAAAGATAATTACGTTAATAGCGATTGTAATAGTAACGATAATAACGATAATAGTAGTAATAATAATAACGATAATAACGTTAATAGTAGAAATAATAATAACGATAATACCGTTAATAAAAGTAATAACAATTATAATAACGAAAACAACGATAATAAAAATTATAACAACAATAATAACGATATTAATGACAATAAGGATAATAAACATAAAAATACAAACGAAAATAACGATAATATCGAGAATAATAATAACAAAAATAAAAATAACAATGATAATATCGATAATAACTATTATAATATATATAATATCGATAATAACCATAATAAGGATAATAACGATAATATTAATATAGATAAAAACTATAATAATGTTAATAACGATAATAATATTAAGAACAATAATGATAATAACGATAATAAGGATAATAATAATAACCATAATAGCGACAATAATAATAATTATAATAACGACTATAACGGTAATAGTAATTATATTAATATAGTTAATAACGATAGTAACGATATTAACGATAATGATAATAACATTAATAACGATAATAACGATAATGACGATAATAACGATAATAATATTAACAATAATAACGATAATTACGTTAATAACGATAATAGTAATATTAATATTACGATAATGAGGATTATAAAGGTAAGGACGGTAATAATAATAACAACAATACTAAGGATAATAACGTTAGTAACAATAATAATAAGAACGATAATAACGATAATTTGGGTAATAGTAGTATAAATAATAACAATAATAACGTTTAAAACGACAATTACAATAATCATAATAACAATGATAACAATAATATCGATAATAAAAATAACGATAATAAGAAAAGTAATAATAATAATAACGGTAATGACGATAATAATGGTAATAATAATGACGTTAATAATGATAATATCGCATAATAATAGTTATGATAATGACAATATTAATAATAACAATAATAACGATAATAACGATAATTGTAGTAATAATAATAACGATAATAACGATAAGAGTAGTAATAATAATAACGATAATAAAGATAATAACAGTAATAACATTTATAATAATAACGACGATAATAATAATTACAACAACGATAACAACAATATTAATGATAATAACGATAATAAACCTAACAATAAAAACGAAAATAACGATAATAACAATAATAAAAGTAACAATAATAAACGTAACAACGATAATTTCGATAAGAACGATTATAATATTTATAATAACGATGATAACGATAATATGGATAATGATCATAATTACAAGAATATTAATATAAATAAAAATAATAATAAAGATAATAACGATAATAATAGAAAGAACAATAAAGATAATATGGATAATAACGATAATAATAATTACAATAATAGCGAATATAATATTAATAATAATAACGACTATAACGATATTAGTAAATATATTAATAAAGTTAATAACGATATAAACGACATTAACTATAATAATAATAAAAATAATAACAATAATAACGATAATAACGTTAGTAATAATATTAATAAGACGGATAATAAAGACAATTTGGATAATTGTAGTAATAAAAAAACCAATAATAACAATAATAACGATATTAACGAGAGTAACGATAATAATAATAACAATTATAACGATTCTAACGTTAAAAACAACAATTATAATTATCGTAATGACGATGTTAACAATAATATCGATAATAAAAACGACGATGATAAAGATAATAATTACAATAATAATGACGTTAATAATGATAATAACGTGTAATAATTGTTAGGCTGATAACAATATTAATAATAACAATAATAACGATAATAATGATAATGAGGATAAAATCGATAATACTAATTACAATAATATTAATAATAATAATAATAATAATAACGAAAATGACAATAATTACGATAATTATAATAATGATAATAAAGATAATAAGGTTAATAGTAATTTCAACAAATCCGATAAAAACGATATTATCTATAATAACGATAATAATAATAACAATAATAACAATAATATAGATAAAAACGACAATAACGATAATAACGATAATAACGATAATAATGACAATAACGATATAATCGTTAATAACAATAATATAATAATAATAATTAAGATATTAACGATATTAAAGACACTATCTATAATAATAATAACTATATTAAAGATTAAGATGATTATTGTCACAAGAACGATAATAATATAAATAATAATAAAAATAATAATAAAAGATAATAACGATATTAACGATAATACCGATAATAACGATAATAATGATAATAACAATAATTATAACTGTAATAATAATAATTATAACAATAATAACCATAATTACTGTAATAACTATAACAATAATAACTATAATAACGATAATATTGTAATAATAACAATAATAACGATAATAACGAATTTGTTATGATGATATTGACGATAATAATAATAATAGAAATATCAATAGTAACAATATTAACGATAATGACTTTTATAAAGATAATAATATTAACGATAATGACGATGATAATAATAACGATAATAACGAAAACAACGAAATTAACAATAACAGCGATAATATTAATAAAATTAATAATGATATTTACGTTAATAATTAAATAATAATATCAATGATAACGATAATAACGATAATATTAATAATAATATTATTGACAATAATAAAGATAATAAAGATAATATCGAAGATAATTATGATGATAATGACGATAATAATATTAATAATAATAACGATATGAACGATAATTACGATAATAACGATAATAAAAATAACGTTTATAACGATAATAGCAATAATTATGATTAGGATACTAACGTTAAAAAAGATAATAATAATAAGAGTAATAACGGTTATAACGATATTAACGGTAATAACGATAATAATAGTAATAATAATAAAGATTAAAGCGATAATAATTATAATGACGATAATAACGATATTAAAAGTAAAAATATTAACGATAATAAAGATAAAATTAATAAAAATAATAACGTTAATAACGATAATAACGGTCATAATAATAACGATAATAACAATAATATCGTTAATAATAATAATAGTTGTAATAATAATAATAAAGATAATATCGATAATATTGAGAATAACGAATTCAATATTAATGATAACGACGGTAGTAATAATGATAATAACGATAGTTGTTTAATAACGATAATAAGATTACAAATAATAACACTAATAAGGATAATGAAGATAATAAAGAAAATAATAATAACGATAATAATGACAATATTAATAATAATAATAACGATAATTACGATAATAACGATAATAATATTAATAATAGTAAAGAAAATAACGATATTAACGTTAATAACGGTAATAACGGTAATAACGATAATCATTATAGTTATAATATCGATATAACCGATAATAACGATAATAACGATAATAATAATAATAATAATAATAACAATAACGAAGGTAAATGTAATAACGTTGAAAGCGATAATAATAATAACAATAATAATGATAATTATAATACTAATAATAACGATAATAATAAAAGCAATAGTAATGGTAATAACAAAAGAGATAATAATAGAATAAGCAATAATAACGATAATAACGGTAATTACGATAATAACAATAATAAGAACTTTAAAACGATAATAGCAATAATAATAATAAAGACGAAAATGTTAATGAATATAATAATAATTATAATTACAACAAAAATATCGATAATAATAAAAGTATATTAACGATAATAAAGATAATAACGACAATAATATTAATAATAATATTAAACACAACGATGATAACGATGAAAACGATAATAACTAAAATAATAATACCGATAATAACGATAAAATCGTTAAAAACAATAAAAATATTACCAATAATATCGATAATAATAATAGTAATAATAAATATATTAACGATAATAACGATAAAAGCGACTATAATAATAACTTTAATAACTAAATAATAATATTAATAACAACAATAATAATGATAATACAGATTATAACGATAATAATATTAGCGATAATTACGACAACATTAATAATATTAATGAAGATAATTACGATAATAACAATTATAATATTAACGATAATAACCACAATAGTATTAATGATAATAATAACGATAATAACGATAATAACGAATATAACGATATTAATAGTATTTATAACAATAATAATAATAACGATAATTAGTATAATAACGATAATAATAGTGGTAATATTAAAAAAAAACAATAATGACGATAATAACGATTATGCAGATAATAATATTAATGATATTAACGACAATATTAATAACAATAGAAACGATAATATCGATATTAACGATATTAATAATAATAATAATAATAAAGATAATAGCGTTATTAACGATATTAACGATAATAAAGATAATAACCATAACAAAGATAATGAAGATATTATCGATAATAATAATGATGATAATAACGATAATAACGATTATGACGGTTATAACGATAATTGCGTTAGTAATAACGGCGATATTAACGATAATATCGATTATAATAATTAAAATATTTACGATAATATAGATAATAATAATAACTATAGAAACGATATTAACTATAATAATAGAAGTAACAATAATAAAATTAAGAATAATATCTATAATTACGATAAAGAGGATAATCATAGTAGTAATAATAACAGTAATAACAATAACAACGATAAAAACGATTTTAACGACAATAATAATAACGATAATATCGTTAATAAAGACAATAACGATAATTACGTTAATAACGACAATAATAATATCGATAATAAGAGTTAATAATGATAATATTAGTAGAAATAACGACAATAATAACAATAATAAAGATATGAACGATATTAATATCAACGACAAAAACTACAATATTGATATTGATAATAACGCTAAATACGATAATAACAATAATAAAGATAATAATAATAACAACAATAACGATAATAACGATAAAAACGATAAAAATGATAATAATAATAATCATATAAGTGATAATAACAATTATAAAGAGAAAGTAAATAATAATAATAAAAAAGATATTAACGATAATAACGATTACAATAATAACGATAGTAACGATAATATTAATAATGATACTAACGATAATAACGACAATAACGATAATAATAATAGTAAAAATAAATATATCAATGATATTAACGTTAATAACGATAATAATATTAACAATAATAACAATAATAACGATTATAAATATAATAACGATAATAATAGAAGCAAAATAACAATATTAAGAATAGAAACTATAATAACGATAATGAGGATAATGATACTAGTAATAATAATAGTAAGAACAATAATAACGTTTAAAACGATTTTAACGATATTAATAATAGCAATAATAACGATAATATCGAAAATAATATTAACAATCTTTACGGTAATATCGAAAATAAAAATAATAAAAATAAAAATAATAATGATCATAACGATAACATCAATAATCATAACAATGAAAATAACGATAATAATAATAACAATAATATTGATAGTAACAATAATAATGATAATGATGATGATAATAATAATAATAATAGCAATTATAACAATAATAAAGATAATAACGATATTGAAATTAATAATTATAACAATAATAAAGATAATAATAAAAAAATAATATCGTTAATAACGATAATAACGATAGTAACGGTAATAGTATTAACGAAAATAACAATATTAACGATAACAACGATAATAACATTAATATTCATAATGACAATAACGATAAAATCGATATTAATATTAACAGTATTAACGATAATAATAAATATATAAGAACGATAATTAATATAATTACGAAAATAATAATAATAATATTAATAATAATAATAATAATAATAATAATAATAATAATAATAATAATAATAATTTCAATAATAATAGCAATAATAACGATTATAATGGTACTAATAATAACGATAATATCGATAATATTGATAATAATTGTAATAATATTAGCACTATTAAAGATTATAACGATAATAACGATAATAACTATAATAACGTTAATAATAATTATAGTAACATTAATAAGGATAATAACGATAAAGATAGTAGTAATAATAACGATAATAACGTTAATAAAGGTAAAAACAATGTTAATTTTAACGATAAATATGACAGTATTAATAATAATAATAACAATAATCGTGATAATAACGATAATAATAGTAATTATTATAAATATACTAACGTTATTAACGATAATACCAATAAAAACGATAATACCGATAATTACGATAATAACAATAATAACGACAATAACGATAATAATGATAATAACAAAAATAACGATATTAACGATAATAACGAAAAAATAATAATAATAATAACGGTAATAACGATAATAACAGCAATAGTACCATTAGTATTATTAATTATAATAATAACGTTATTGACGATAATATATTATTACGATTATTAACGATTATTATATTAACGATTATAATATTTTAACGGTTATAATATTAACGATAATAACGCAAGAATGATAATAATAATAACGATAATAACGATAATACAGATAATAATTATAAGGATAATGAAGATAATAACAATAACAATATTAGTGATAATAACGATTATTACGATTATATTAAACACAATATTAACGATTATATCGATAATAATAATAATTTTATAACTATAATAACGATAATTACGGTACTAAAGATAACAACGATAATAACGATCATAATAATATCGATAATAGCGATAACAGTAATAATAATAATAACGATATTAATGATAAAATCGATAATATAATAAGAATAAGGTAGATGACTTTGATGTTAACGTTATTCAAGATAATAATAATAACAATAATAACGATAATAACGATAATAACGATAAAAAATAAAATTAATTATGATTATAACGTTAATAACAAAAATAATAATAGCAATAATAACGATAAAACCGATAATAATGATAATAATAGTAATAACAATAATAACGATAGTAACGATAATAACGTTAATAATAATAACGATAATGACGATAAGAATAATAATAATAATAACAATAATAACGATTATTACGTTAATAACGATAATAATAATAACAATATTAACGATAATAGCAATAAAAATAATAAGGATAAAAACAATATTTACGATAACAACGATAATAACAATAATATTAAAAACGATGAAAATGATAATTTCGATAATAATAATAACAATATTAACGATAATAATACTAATTATTATATCGATATTAAAGATAAAAAAGACAATAATAATAATAATAAGAAGAAGAATAACGATAATAACGATACTAATAATAGTAATAATAAAAATGATAAAGATAATAATGATAATAATGAAAATATCGATAATAATAAAAACGATAATAACAATAATAATAATAATAATAGTAAAAACAATAATAACGATAATAACGATAATAACGATAATTATAATAAATATAGTAATAACAATAATAACGATTATAACGATTATAGCCGTAATAACTGTATTAATAATAACGATATTAACGGTAATAAAAATAATACCAATAATTTCGATAATAACGATAATTACTATAATAAAGATAATAATAATAATAATAAAAATAACGTTAATGATGATAATACTTAAATAATAATATTATAAATGACAATAATAATAGTAAAGTGAATTATTATAAAAATAATAAAATTAATAGGGATAATAAAGATAATAACATTAATAATAAAAATGATAATATCGATAGTAATAATAATATTATTTACATTAATAAAGATAATAAGGATAATAATTATAATATTTGAAACAATAATAACGACAATAATTATAGCAATAATAACGATAGTAACAATAATGAGGCAATAATAATAACAATAATTACGATAATAACGATAATAAGAATAATAACGATAAGAATGATTATAACGGGAATAATAACGATCATATCGGTAATAAGGGAAATAACAACGATAATATCGATAATAACGATAATAATAATAAATATAATGATAACGATAATATAGATAATAATATTAACAATTATAACGATACTTACAATAATAATATTAATAATAATATCAATAATAACGATAATTATAATAATAAAATTAATAAAGATAATGACGGGAATAGCAATCATAAAGATAATAACGTTAATAAAGATAATAATGATAGTAGTAATAGTAATAATATAAATAATAAAAATAATAACAGAAATACCGGAAATAATGATAATAATTATAATAACAAATACGATAATATCGATAATACCGATAATAGCGTAATAAGGATAATAATACAATGATAATAATATAACAGTAATAACGATAATAACGATAAAAACAATAATAACGATAATAATAATAACAATAAAGCGATATAAACTTAGTATTGATAATAACAATAATAACGATAACAATAATATCAATATTATCGATAATATCGATAATAATAATAACAATAATAACGGTAATAGTGATAATAATAACAACAATAATTAAAGAATTAACGTTAATAACGATAACAAAAATAACAATAATAACGCTAATAATAATGATAATGCTAATAATGATAACTACGATAATAGCGATAATAATAATAATAATAATGTCGACAATAACAATAATAATGATATTAATGATAATAGTAATAATAGTAATAATAATAACATCGGTAAAAACGACAAAAACGTTAATAATAATAACGATAATACCGATAATAATATTAATAACGATAATAAAAATAGTAAATACAATAATAATAGTAACAATAATAATGATAATAACGATAATAAAGATTATAATAGTAGTAATAATAACAATAATATGGTATTTATATATAATTTATATATATTTATTGTACCACTATGACCTTTTTTATTATTATTATTATCGTTATTATCGTTAAAATTATCATTATTATTATCGTTATTATCGTTATTTTTATAATCGATATTATTACTATTATTATTATTATTAATATTATTATCGTTTTTATCGTTATTATTGTTATTGTTCTTTTCATTAATATCGTTATTATTGTTACTTATATTACAGTTATTATCGTTATTATTTCTATTATTATCAAAATTATTACCGTTATTATCTTTATGATTGTTATTCCTATTATTATTATTATTATCGTTGTTATCTTTATTATCGTTATTATCGTTATTATTGTTATTATAATTATAGTTATTATCCATATTTTTCTTATGATTGTTATTACTATTATTATTATTATAATCGTTATTGTTGTTATTATCGTTATTTTCGTTATTATCGTTATGATTATTATTATTATTATTATTATCGTTGATACCGTTAATATCGTTATTATTGCCGATGCGCTGCAAAAGGAGAAATATCGGAAGCGTATAGCAGCGGTACGGAGGAGGGGAGCTCTCCGAATCGCGTGCTCTTACCGCACAGTCTCTGAGCCCGCGGTGCTAGTCGTCGTGGGGGAAATCCCGATTGATCTACTAGGCCAGGAGAGACAATTCGTCCTTCAACAGAGGTCCGTTTTGGGTAAGGAGAAGGCATCAAGTCTCGCAATGTCTACCAGCATCGAGACCTGGCAAAGCAGATGGAAGCAGGAAACTACTAAAGCCCGACTCATCAACCGAATAGTGAACTGGATAAACCCGGAGGCGGGAGAATTAGATTTCTCCCTCACACATTTCCTGACAGGGCATGAACTGTTCTGCTCCTACCTCGCAAAAATGAGGAAGGTTGCTGATGGAAACTATCCCTTTGGCGACTCAAACGTCGACGATGCCCACCACACTTTCTTCATATGCGCACTGTTGTGCGCCGAACGATTTGCCTTGGAACTGGAGCTCGGAGACATCTCGCCGGACAGCATAGTCGAGAAAATGCTGCGAGGGCTGAAGGAGTGGAGCAGGATTGCCTGCGACATGAGGGCAATCTTACGTAAAAAGATGAAGGAGATGGGCGGCCCATAGAAGTGCCACCATCGTATCACCAGGTTCCTGCCACGAAGAGCCAAATCGTGCGAGTCCTATTTAATGGGACATGATGAAGTGACGCCATCTCGAAGTAATGTCACATGGTTTCACTATGCCAATAGGATGGATATGAGTTTAGTCGGTAGTGTCTATTCCTACGGTAACCCCAACTCCCCAGGAACTTTAACGGGAGACCCAAATGGTAAAGGGTACTTCTAGTCTGCAGGTTCCAAGGGTCAGTGCGTAAAGTTTGGCATTCTCAGACCTTCAAAAAAAATAATGTTAATAACGTTATTTACTTTAATATTATAATTATTCTTATCGTTAATATCGATAATATTGTCAATATAATCGATATTATCGTTATAATCGTTATTATTGTTATTATTGTTATTATTGTTATCATTACTACTATAATTATCGTTATTATACTAATTATCGTTACTATTATTATTACAATTATTACTATTATTATTATTATTATTATTATTATTATTATTATTGTCGTTATTATCTTTGTTATCGTTATTAATATTATTACTATTATCGTTATTATCGTTATTATTGTTATTAATATTATTATTATTATTATCATTATAAACGATATTATTATTAATACCATTATTATAGTTATTATCGTTATAATCGTTATTATAATTATTAATATTATTATCATTCTATTCGTTATTATCATTATTATTGTAAATACTGCTACTATTATTTACGTTATTATCGATATTATCGTTATTATTATTATTATTATTGTCGTTATTATTGTTATTAACGTTATTCTCTCTATTATCGTTATTATCGTAATTAATATTATTTTTATTGTTTTTGTTATCGATATTATTGTTATTATTGCCATTATTCTTATCGTTCTAATCGTTCTTATCATTATTATCGATATTATTATTAATATTAATATCATTAATATCGTTACTAACGATATTATGGTTCATATTATTATAGTCATTATAGTTATAATTGTTATTATTATTATTAAAATTATCGCTATTAACACTATTATACTTTGTATCATTAATATCGTTTTTATCTGTATTATTATTATTATCACTAATATCGTCATTATCGTTATTAATATCATTATTAATATCACTTTATCGTTATTAATGTTACTATTACTACTATTGTTATCGTTATTATCGTTATCACTGTCCATATTATAATTGTTATTATAGTTATAATTGTTATTGTTATTATTAATATTATCGCTACTATCACTATTATAGTTTGTATCATTAATATCGTTATTATCGTTTTTAATATTATTATTTTTATCACTTTATCGTTATTAGTGTTACTATTACTACTCTTATTATCGTTATTATCGTTATTATTATTATTATTATTATTATTATTATTATTATTATTATTATTATTATTATTATAATTATTATTGGCGTTTTTATCAATATTATCGTTATTACACTTATTATCGTTATTATTATAATCATTATTATCGTTATTATCGTTAGAATCGTTTTTATTGATAATAATAACTTTATTATCATTGTTATTCATATTACTACTATTATTTTTATTATTATCATAATTATCGTAATCATCGCGATTACCGTTATTATCGCTATTATCCATATTATCGTTAATATTTTTGTTAATCTTAGTATTGTTATTTTCGTTGTTATTGTTATTTTTGGTTTTACTAACATTGTTATTGTCATTATTATCGTTATTATCGATATTATTATTATTATTATAGTAATTGTCGTTAATATTATTATTATTATTATAATTTTTGTTCAAATTATATTTATCATCGTAATTATTATTATTAGTTTTATCGTTTATACCGTCATTATCCGTTATTATTATTATTGCTATTATCGTTATTATAATTATTGTTATTATCGTAATTATAGTTATCATCGTTATAACGATTATTATTATTACCGTCACTATCGTTATTATTAATATAATTATTTTCGTTACTATCTTTATTATTATAATTACTATTATCATTATTGACGTTATTATCGTTTTTATTGTCATAATTATTATTATTATCGATATTATCTCTAATATTGTTATTATTTTTATCGACATTATCGTAATTATCGTTAATATTATTATCGTTATTATATTTATCATTGTTATGATTGTTATTATTGGTACTATTATAATCGCTATTATTGTTAATATCGTTACTATTGTAATATTGTCATTTTTATTACTATTATTATCGTTATTATCATCATAATCGTTAATATTGCTGTTATTGAAATTATTTATATTAAAATTATCGATATAATCGTTAATATTGTCATTATTATTATCGATTTTATATGTTATTATCGTTATTACTTTTATCGTTATTATCGTTATTATTATTAACGATATTATCGTTATTATTGTTATAATTGTTATTATTATTAACGACATTTTCGTTATTATTGTTATAATTATTATTATTATTATTGTATACGTTATTATCATTATTATCGTTATTATTATCATTAATATTGTCGTTATTATCTTTATTACTATTATCGTTATTCTCTTTATTATTGTTAATAATGTTAATATTATTTTTATTACTATCGTTATTATAGATAATATTCTTATTATTATTATCGATGTTAACGTTATTATTGTTATAGTTAATATAGTAAATAACTTTATTCTTATTATTATTTTTATCGATATTATCGTTATTAGTGTTATTGTTATTATCGTTATTTAAATTAATATCGATGTAATCTTTATTATTATTACTATTACTTTCGTAATTATCATTATTATCGATTTTATTGTTATTATTATTATTAATATTATCGATTTTATCGTTAATATTGTTACTATCATTTTTAATATAATTATCATTATTATCGTTATTATCGTTATTATCTTTATTAATATTAATACTATTACCATTATTAAGGTTATTATTGTTATCGTTATTATCGAAATTTTCGTTGTTATTATAGTTATAATTTTTACTGTTATCGTTATTAATTTTATTATTGTTAATATCGTTGTTGTCTTTATTATTAATATTATTATAAACCTTTTTTATCATTATAATTTTTATTATTATTACTATTATTATTATTTTCGTTACTATCGTTATTACTGTTTTCATTATTATCGTTATTATTGATATTGTTATCATTATTATTATTGATATTATTATTATTATGGATATTATTTTTCGTTTATATCGTTATTATCGCAATTGTAGTTATTATTGTTATTAATCCTACAGTTATTATCGTCATTGTAGTTATTATTATTAATATTGTTATTTTTACTTCTATTATTATCATTATTACCCTAATTATCGTTGTTAACGTTAATATTATAATCGTTATTATCGTTTTTATCGTAATTATTATTATTATTATTATTATCATTATTGTCGTTAATATCGTAATTATCTTTATTATTATTGTAAAGAAAGTATACTTTCTCCAGGTAGATTTATCACGCGTCTCATGGCCCGCCCTTCCTTTGTTTTTGTTACTTACAAATTCTTTTGTTACCTACAAAGCGAGCCGTAAAGATTTGGGGAGAGGAACTGGCAGTAAGAAATAGAACGTAGACGATAGAAGTAGTACGAGAGTAAAATATAAAATTTAACAGAGTAAAAAATAAACGTGAATTTTCGTTTCTTTGTTCACAGAGAAACATATTTCCGATTGTCACTTCACCCTAATTAAAACGAGTTAAAATAAAAAAATTAAGATATTATATTATTATTATTATTATTATAATCGATATTTTAGTTATAATCGTTATTATTTTTATTATTATCTTCGTTTTAATTGTTATTATTGTTTTCGTTATTATCGTTATTATCGTTATTAAAGTTAAAATTTTTATTCTCGTTATTAGTATTATCATTCTAATAGTTCTAAATCCTTATTATCGATATTCTGATTATTGCTATATCGTTATTATCGATATTATCGTTATTGTCGTTATTATTTTTATCGTTATGATCTTTATTATCCTTAATATTTTTATTATTGTTATTTTTACTACAATTATTTTCGTCATTATCGTTGTATTAGTTATTATTATTATTATTACAATTATTATTATTATTATTATTGCTATTATCGTTATTATTGCTACTATTATTATCGTTATTAACTTAATTATCGTTATTAATTTTATTATTATTATTGTTAATATAGTTATTGTCGTTACTGTCGAAATTATCCTTATTATATTTATCGTTTATATCGTTATTATCATTATTATTGTTATTATCGTTTTTATGGTTATTATGGTTATTAGTGTTATTATTATCGTTATTATTATCGGTATTATATTTGTTATCGTTATTGACGATATTATTATTATTATTATTTTCTTCGTTTTTAATTTTATTATTATTATATAGTTATTATATAATATTATACTACTATATAAGCGTATCTGTATGCTAGATACGGCTGGCAAGTACCTGGATAAGCTGCTTTGGCCAGAAGTTGCAGCCGTGTGGGCTGCGGAGGATCTTACTACCCGCCAGTATGGTTTTCGATCCAGCCTCTCCACCATCCACGCAGTTCAGGAGGTTGTCACGGCCGTTAAAATGACGGAGCGCTGGAATCACCATTCCCGCCCTTCGTGTCTGCTGGCTACAATAGACGTGATAAATGCCTTCAACTCCGTCAGGTGGAATTTGTCAATGGAAGCGCTCGAACGTAATCTCAGAGTTCTGGAGTACCTACTCCGAAATCTCGGGGATTATCTGAACGAGCTCTTTCTAGAATAAAATATTGGCGTCCGTCCAAGATGCTTGGAATTGACATCGGGGGCAGGTCAGGGCTCCATACTAGGACCGAATATCTGGAATATTTTCTACAAAGGTATCCTACGAATGGCAGGCCCTGGGGGCGCTTTCTTGGTTGGGTACGCAGACGACATTGCAGTTGTCATAACTGCAAGAGACACGGAGGGGGCACAGCTGCTAATCAACCAGGTCATGCGTAGAGTCATCTCCTGGATAGAAGAACACGGGCTATCCTTAGCAGCCCAGATAACAGAAATCGTGCTACTAACGAAAAAGCGCATCAACACCTTTCGCAGCTTCACCGTAGGAGACGCGATGGTCCAGACTAAGCCGTCCGTCAGGTATCTAGGAGTAATGTTCGTTTGACAACTAAATTACGGAGAACATATAATAATTGCCTCCGACAAGGCGGCAAAAGTAGTAGCCACGCTGGGCAGACTCATAGCCAATGTCCACAGTCCCCGGCCGTGCATTAGACGACTACTGATGCGTGCCGCCGACGCAGTGATCCTGTACGTCACGGAAGTATGGGCTGAGGCGATGCGAAAAGAGAAATATCGCAAGCGCATAGCCGTGGTACAGAAGAGGGGCACTCTCCGAATGACGTGCTCCTACCGCACGGTCTCAGAGCCCGCAGTGCTAGTTGCCGCCGGGGTAATACCGATCGACCTACTAGCCATGGAGAGACAATTCGTCCATCAGCAGAAGCCCGTTCTGGGGAAGGAGGAGGCATCAAAGAAAGCCAGGTCTAACAGCATCGAGACCTGGCAAAGCAGATGGGAGCAGGAACCTAGGGACAGATGGAATGCCCGACTCATCGGTGGACTTGACAAAGTGATAAACCGATAGGCGTGTGAGGTCAATTTCTACCTCACCCAATTCTTAACAGGGCATGGCCTGTTCCTCTCCTACCTCGCAAAAAAGGGGAAAGTAGCAGACGGCAACTGCCCCTATGGGGACTCGATCAACGACGATGCACACAACACGTTTTTCTTATTTACCCGGTGGAGCGTCGAACGACTTGCCTCGGAGCAGAAGCTCGGAGACATCTCGCTAGACAACGATGTCGAGAAAATGTTGCGAGGGTTGAAGGAGTGGAACAGGGTAGCCTGTTACGTGAGGGAAATCTTACGCAAGAAGAAGAAGAATATGGATGGCCCATACACGTGCTACCAATGTTGCTCCAGGTTCCTGCAACGTAGAGCCGAAAAAGAGAGACCATGAAGCAGTGGTGCCTTCCCGAAGTAATGCTACATGGCGATGCCGGGATGGTTTCACTATGCCTCTAGGATTTAAATGAGTTTAGTCGGTAGTGCTTATTCCAACGATGAGCACGATACTCCAGTGACTTTAACGGGGGTACCCTATTGGTAAAGGGTTCCTCTAGCGGGAAGGGTCCCTGGGTCAGTCCGTAAAGATTGGCATCTAGGATCATCAAAAAAAAATTAAAAAAAAAATATTATCGTTATTATCATTAATATCGTTATGATCGTTATTATTGTTATTAGTGTTTTTATTACTACTATTATTAACTATATTATCGTTATTATTAATATTATTAAAATCATTAATCTCGTTATTATCGTTATCATCGTTATTATTATCATTATTATCGTTATTATCGTTATTATCGTTATTATCGTTACTATTATCGTTATTATTATCCTTATTATCGTTATTATCGTTACAATCGTTATTATTGTTATTATTATAATTTTGTTTAATTTTATCGTTATGATCGTCATTATTCATATTATTATTTTTATTATTATCGTTATTTTCATTATTATCGTTATTATCGTTATTATTGTTATTTCTATTATCGTTATTATCGTTATTAACGTTATTACCGTTATAATAATTATTATTATTATCATTATTGCCTTCAAAATCATTATTATTAATATTATTATTATCGCTACTATCGTTATTATATTATTATTATCATTATTATTATCGTCATTACCGTTATTATTATTATCGTTATTATCGTTAGTATTATTATTATCATTACCTTTATTATCGCTATCATTGCTATTATTATTATCGTTACTATCGTAATTATCCTTATTAATTTTTATATTTTAATACTTATTGTCGTTATTATCAATATTTTTATTGTTATTATTATCATTATTATCGTTATTATTGTTACTATCAATATTATTATTATTATGATTATCGTTATTATCGTTATTACATCATTATCTTTATTAATATTATTTTCAACGTTTTCATCGTAATTATTGTTATTATTATTAATATTATTAACGTTACTATCATTATTATCCTTATTAGCGTTGTTTGTGTTATTAACATTATAGTTATTATCGTTCTTATCGTTATTAATATTATTATAATTTTTACTATCGTTATTAATGTTATTATTATTATTATTATTATCGTTTTTAGCGTTATTATTGACATTATTATTATCGTTATTATATTTACTATCGTTATTAGTATTACTATTATTATCATTTTTATCGTTATTATAGTTCTTATTATTACCGTTATTAACGTTTTTACTGTTATTATAGTTATTAAAGATATTATTGTTAATATTATTATCCTTATATTTGTTATTATCGTTACTATCGTTGTTATCGATATTATTGTTACCGCTATTATCGTAAATCATCTCCATTTTTCTTTATTTTTTAATATTGTATTCGTTATTATTATTAATCGATATTATTGTTATTATTTATAATATTATTATCGCTATTTTTATTATCGTTATTTTCGTCATTATTGATGTTATTATTATCGTTATTATCGTTATTATTATAATCATTATTATCGTTAATATCGATATTATTGTTATTATTATTATTATTATCATCTATATTATTATTAATATTATTATTATCATTGACGATATTATCGATTTTAACGTTATTATTACTATCATTATTATCGTTTTTATCGTTGTTATCGATATTATTGTTAATATTAATATTAATACTATAACTATTCTCGTTATAATCGTCAATAACGTTATTATTATTATTATTATTATTATTATTATTATTATTATTATTATTATTATTATTATTATTATTGTTAACAGAACTATTGTCGTTATTATCGTTATTAACGTTGTTATTATTATTATCGTTGTCATCGTTATTAACAAAATTATCGTTATTATTATTAATATTTTTATTATCATTGTTATCGCCATTATTGCTATTATTATTTTCGTTATTAACGTTATTATCGTTATAATTTTTCTCATTATTATTGTTATAATCGTTATTAATGTTATCATTATTATTATAATTATTATTGTTATTTTCATTATTATTGTTTATGTCGTTAGTATCTTTACTACCTTATTATTATTTTTATTATTATCGTCGTTATCGTTATTATTGAAACTGTCGATATTATTATTGTTACTTTAATCGTATTTATCGTATCATTATTATCGTTCTTGTTGTTATTAACACTATTATCGTTAATATCGTTATTATCGTTTTATTGATATCGTTGTTATCGTTGTTAGCGTTATTAATCTTATTTTTGTTATTATTATTATTATCTTTTTTATCATTTTTATCATTATTATTGTTATTATTATTATCGTTATAATCGTTATTATTGTTATTATTATTATAATTGATATTATCGTTATTATCGACATTAGCGTTTTAATTTTTATTATTATCATGGTTATTACTGATATTATCGTTATTATCTTTATTATAGATTTTTTCATTGTTATTATTATTAATATTATTATAGATATTATTGTTACTATAAATAATATTATTATTTCAATTCTAGTTATCATCGTTAATATTATTATCTTAATTTTCGTTTTTGTATTTATTATACATACTATTATTATAAATATTATCGATATTATCATTAATATTGTCGTTATTTTTATTGATATTATCGTTATTATCGTCATTATTATTATCATTAGTATCGTTATTATCGTTAGTAATGTTATTATTGTTATTATTATTACAATTATTATCGTTGTTATCGTTATTATCGTAATTATTGTTAATATTGTTATTATTTTAAATATGATTATCTTTATTATCGTTATTGTCGTTATTATCGTATTTATTGCTATTAATATTATTATTTTTATCATTCTTATCATTATAATCATTATTATCGATATTACTGTTATTATTATTATCGTTACATCCATTATTATCGTTAATATCGCTAATATAGAAATTAGCATTATATATAGAATTATATCATCTTTATTAGTATTATTAAAATTATCGTCTTTATCATTAGTATCGTTATTATTGTTATTATTATCGATGTAATCGTTATATACCTTAATGTCGTTATAAATATCATTTTTAGTATCTTCATTATCGTTATCATCGATATTATTGTTATTATTACTATTCTTATTATCATAATTATTATTATGCATTATTATCGTTACTGTCGTCATTATTATTTTTATTATTATAGTTATTATCGTTATTATTGTTATTATCGATATTATCGTTTACATCGTTATTATTATTATTGTATTTGTCGTTATTGACGTTATTATCGTTATTTTCGTTATTATCGTTATATTTGCTATTAATATTATCGTTGTTGTCGTTACTATCGTTATTATTGTTATTATTGTTATTTTTGTTATTATTATTATTATTATCAAAATAATCGTTTTTATCGGTCTTATAATTATAATTACTAACGTTATTACCGTTAATATTGTTATTATTGTTATTGTAATTAGCATACTTATCGTTATAATTTTTATTTTCGTTATATTATTATTATTATTATCGTTATTATTGTAGTTGTCGATATTATTGTTAATATTACTATCTTTTTTATCGTTATCATCATTATTATTGTTATTAATTATAGCGTAATTAGCGTATTATTGTTAGTATTTTTATAATTATTATCGTTATTATTCTTATGATTAATATTTCTATTATTATTATTATCTTTATCGGTATTATAGTTATTATCCATATTTACATTTTTATAATTATTATTGTTATTATAGTTATAATTGCTTTTATTGTAATTATCGTTATAATTGTTATTATTATTATCATAATTGCCGTTACGATCGTTATTAACTTTATAAATATAAATACTATTATCTTTAGTATCGTTGTTATCGTTATTATCATTATTATGATTATTATTTTTATCGTTAGTATTGTTATTATTGTTATTATTTTCGTTATTAACTTAATTATCGTTATTAATATTATTATTATTATCATATTTATCGTCATTGTCGTTATTAATGTTACAATCGTTGTCATTATTATTACTATTATCGTTATTATCGTTATTGTTATTGTCGTTATTATAGTTATTTTCGTTATTATTGTTATTATTGTCATTATTACTAATATTATTACCATTATTATCTTTATTATCAATATTATTGTTATTATTATGAATTTTTTTTTTTTTATTTCATTATAATAGTTATTATCGTTTTTATTGTTATTATTATTATAATTATTATTGTTAATATCGTTATTATCGCTATTATAATTAATATTATTAACGTTATTATCGTTTATATCGTTATTATTATTATTGCTATTATCGTTATTATCGTTATTATTATTATAACTATTATTATTAATGACATTATCGTTGTTATCGTTATTATTGTTATTATTATTATGGAAATTCTCGTAATTATCGTTATTATTATTATCGTTTTAATCGTTGTTACCGTTAATACTGTAATTACCTTTATTATTATTATTATTAATTTTATTATTATCGTAATTATTGTTAATATCGATATTAATATTATTATTGTTATTATTACTACTATTTTTATCGTTATTATCGTAATTATTGTTTTTATTATTGCTATTATTATAATTATAATTACATTTATTATCGTTATTATCGTTATTATCGTTATTATCGATATTATTATTCTTATTATTATTACCATTATGATCGATATTCTCTTTATTATTAATAACATTATTTTTCTTATTATCTTTATTTGCGTTATTACTTTTATTATTATTATCGTTATTAACGTTATTATTGTTATTATTTTCATCGTTATTGTCATTAATATCGTTGTTATCTATATTATTATTATTATTATTATCATTATCAGCGATATTTTCCTTATTATTATTATTACTCATATCGTTATTGTTACAATCGCTTTATCGTTATTATCGTTATTTTTGTTATTCTTATTATTATCATTGTCGATGTTGTCGTTATTATTGTAAATAATGTTATTATTACTACTATTATTCCCGTTATTATCTTTATTGTCTATATTATTGTTTTTTATAAATATTATTATCGTTTTTATCATTATGATCGTCCTTATCGTAATTATTTTTGTTACTATTACCGCCAATATCGTTAATATCTTTATTATTTTTATTAATACTATAATTATTATTGTTATTAACGTTATTAACGTTATTTAATTATTATGGTTATTTTCATTAATATTGTTACTATTATTATTATTATAGTTATTATCTTTTATATTGTTATTGTTATTAGCGATACTATGTTAATTATCGTTATTATTAATATCGTTTGTATCGTTATTAACGTTATAATTGTAATTATTACTACTATTATTATCGCGATTATCGTTAATATCGTTATTATTTTTATATTTTTAATATTATTATCGTTATTATCATTATAATATTATAAATATTATTGTTATTATTGTCGTTATTATTTTTATTTTCGTTATTATCGATATTTCCTTATTACTATAATCGTTATTATCGTTTATATCTTTACTGTTGTTAATATTAATATTATTATCGATATTATCTATACTATTTTTATTGTTATTATCGATATTATTGTTATTTTCGTTCTTACTATTTTCGATAGTAATGTATTATAGTTATTATTAATATCGTTAATAACATTATTATAGTTATTAATATTATTATTATTATAGATATTATCGCTATAGTTTTATCGATATAATCGTTAATATGACTATAATTATTATCGTTATTATTATTATTATTATTTTCGTTAATATCGTTATTATCGCAATTAATGTTATTATTATCATCGTTGTCATCGCTCTTATTCTTAATTTTGTTATAATTAATATTATTATAACTGTTATAATCGTTTTTATCGTAATTATCTATATTATTATTATCATTATTATCGTTATTATCGTTTCTATCTTTATAATTTTTTATTACTAATATTGTTATTATCGTTATATTTATTATCGACAATATCGTTATAATTGTTAGTATTATTATCGTTATTATCGATTATATCTTTTTTGACTTTATTATTATTATTATTATTATCGTTAATATCGTTACTGTCCTTATTATTATTATTACTATTATCGTTGTTACCGTTATTATATTTATCGTTATTATCATTGTTATCGTTATTATTGTTATTATTATTATCGTTTTATCGTTATCACCGTCTTTTGTTATTATTATCATTGTTATTATCGCTATTACTGTTATTAATGTTATCGATATTATCTATAACATCGGTATTATTATTGTAGTTAATACCATTATTTTCGTTATTATATTTATTATTGTTATTATTACTAATATTATTATCGTTATTACCGTTATTATCGTTATTATTTTTATTATTGTTATTATTAATACTATTATTATCGTTATTATGATTATTATTGTATTTTATTGTTATTATTACTATTATTATTATTATCGTTACTATTATTATCGTTAATACCTTAATTATTGTTAATACTATTATTATCAGTAAGGTTAATATCGTCAATATTTTTATTATTGTTATTATTACTACTATTATCATAGTTATTATCATTATTATTATTGTTTTTATTATTTTTGTTGTTATTATCGTTATTATTGTTATTATTATTACTATAATTATCGTTACTGTCGTTAATATAATTACCGTTTTTATCATTAATATCGTAATTAATAATATTATTATTATCATTATTATTAGTATTATCATTAATATCGTTATTATCTCTTTTATTTTTATTTTTATCATCCTTATTATCGTTATTATCGTTATTATCGTAATTAACATTATTAAAAATATCATTATTATCGTTATTATTAATATCGTTATTATCGTAATTATCGTTGTTAATGCTATTATTCATATTATTATTATCATTAATGTTGTTATTATGGGAAATATCGTTCTTATCTACATTATTATTATTATTACAATTATTATTGTCGTTATTATGGTAATTATTGTTAACATTATTATCGTTATTATCGTTAATATCGTTATAATCTTTATTACTATTATTATTATTATTGTCTTTATTATCGCCATTATCATTATTATTATTATCACCATTAACGTTATAATCTTAATTATTATTATTGTTATTATTGTAATTATCGTTATTATCGTTATTTTCTTTATTACTATAATCCTTATTATCGTTTCTGTCGTTATTACTGTTACTATTATTATTATTATCGATATTATCGTTATTATCCTTTTTATCGTCATTACTGTTATTATTGTTATTGTTATTATCGATATTATAGTTAATATTGTTATTATTGTTATCGATATTAAAGTTATTATTGTTATTAGCGTTATAATTGTTATTATTATTAATATCTTTATTATCCTTATTATCGTTATTATCATTATAATCGTTATTATTATGATTTTTATTGTTATTATTATTGTCGTTATTATCTCTATTATCGTTATTATTATAGCAATTATTATCGTTTTTATTGCTATTATTGTTATTATTTTTATTATTATTATTAACATTATTATAGTTAATATAGTTATTATTATTATCGATATTATCGTAATATTGTTATAGTTATAATCGATACTATCGTTGATATTGTTATTATAATTATCGTTAAAATCATTATTATCGTTATTATTGCTATTATTGTTATCATTAATACTATCATTATCGGTATTATCGTTATTATCGTTATTATTCTTATTATTTTGAGTATTATTTTCGTTATTCTCATTATAATCATTATTAATTTTATTATTGTTATTATTAGTAATGTTATTATCGTTATTATCTTTATTATCAATGTTATCGTTATTGTTGTTTATTATCATTATTATCATTATTATCGTACTATTGTAATTATTATTATCGTTGCTATCGTTATTATCCTTATTTTGGATATTATTAATATCATTTTTATCGGTTTTATCGTTGTTATCGTTATTGATGTAATTATTATTATTGTTATTATCTTTATTATCGTTATTATTGTTCTTATTATTTTTGATATTATCGTTAATATTGTTATTATTGTTATTATTATTATACTTATTATCATTATTATCTTTATTATCGTTTCTATCGTTATTATATTTATTATTATTATTATTAGTGTCTTTATTATCGATATTATTATTATTATTATTATCCATATTTTCGTTATTACCGATATTAATTGTTCGTAATATAGTTATTAGCGCAATTATTGATATTATTGTTATTATTACTACTATTATTATCGTCATTATTGTTATTATTGTTAATATTGTTATTATTACTACTATTATCGTTATTATCGTTATTTTTATTATTATTGTTGTTATTATAAATATTATTATCGTTATTATCATTATAATAGTTTTTATCGTTATTATTGTTATTTTTTATTATCGTTAATATTGTTAATATCGTTGTTATCTTTATCATTATTATTACTATTATTGTTATATTCATTATTATCGTTATTATTATTATTATTATTACTATTATTATTACTTCCTATGAGTAGGGGATGGTAGAATACTCCCATAGTACTCCCTGCTTGTCGTAGCAGGCGACTAAAATGGACTGTGTGAATGGCTAGTGAATGTTCTTGTACGGCTACTCTTACCTTTGTTCTTCTTTTTTATGTTTTTCTAATCTTTCTATCACTATCAAGCTTCTTTCCGTTCCCTGCCCTTCCTTTGGGCAGCTCGCCTCCCAATAATTATATTTCATCTGCTGGATAGTACATAAAAAGTTACATGCTGTCGTGGGAGTGACTTACACGCCACGGCGTTGTCAGGTGGTTTTAGGGCAGGCCACCCACCGTCGTCATCCAGCATCTGCCAGGAGCTTGGGGTAGGCAACCTGGCCCCATCTCTGGATGTTGCTACAGGAAGAGCACCACAGTTAGGCGACCTGCCCTGCGGTTTGTCTATGGCGACAAAAAGGCTAAAATATGAGGAATGCCACTTGGAGGAGTGGCAATTGGCTGCCAGGGCAGTTGATAGAACGTGGTTCTCCGGCCTGATGTCACCTATGCAGTTTGCGATGGGGACATCACAAGATGGAGATAGTGAGAATCTCGCTCAAGCGAAAGTACTCCTTGCCAAAATGAAGGCGGCTATTACTAGAAAGCCCAACGTTAGCAACACTATTAAGCAAGCGCTCCCAGAAATGGAGGACATCATAGACAGCCTCGAGTCCATTTATGAATCTCGAAGAATGGTCATTAAGCGAGTGAGGACCCTAGCCCGAATTTCACAGAGCCCTTGGGTAAATTTTCTAACTGATGCAGGCGCAATTAAAAAAGTAGCCACAAGCCCGCCGCAGTTGCATCTAGAAAGCCTCAAAAGATCAAGGCAAGAAACGACGCCGACCGAAGCCACCAAGAGGTCGGAGGTCGTTAAGAAGAAATGAAATTAGAACAAACCAGCGACGAAAGTGATGAAACACACACTGCAGGAGAAAAAGAAACCGAGCAAATCAGAGGAAAGGCCGAGAAAGAGAACAAGGCCGGACGCGATCCTCCTGAAACCTGCGCAAGGTAAATCTTATGCAGACGTAGTCGGAGACTTCCACCATCACTTCAATACCAGCGGATCAGGGGTACACGTTAGATCGTTCCGGCAGACCAGAATTGGAAGGGTTCTCCGCGAACTTAAGAAGACCACTGCGCATATCAGGTCCTCATTTGTATAAAACCTGAGGAAAGAAGTTGGAGAAACGAGCTGCATCACAGAACTGGTCCCTAGAAGTACGCTGGAAATACGGGACTGCGTTAGCTACTCATTGGTGGTGGAAGTCGAGGTGGCCCTAAAGAGGACCCTGCCAGACTACGCGGGGAAACTAGTGGTTAAATTGACGAACCCCAATGCGAGACAACAACGCCTGCACCTCATCAGACTAGAAGAGGAAACAGCTGCGAAGCTTTTAAAGGTCGGCCGAGTGCTGGTCGGCATCGTCAGCTGCAGGGTCAGGCGAAGAGTAGAAGTGAGGAGATGCTACCGCTGTCTCAACTTTGGTCATTATAGCGCCACGTGCAATGGCTCTGATCGCAGTATGTTCTGCTATTTCTGCGGCGGCACGGGGCGCACGATCAAAGACTGCAAGGTCAGCGTACCGACTTGCTTCTTATGCTCCAATAGCGTTGTTGAAACTAAGAAGCACTTGGCGGGATCAAGGGCCTGCAAAACTTTCAAAGAGGCCCATGCAACAGCCAAAAATAGGAAAACAGGACGAGTGTACTTCAGGGTAATCTCAATAGAAGCAGGACGGTGCACCAACTCCTAACCCGGCTCTACTCTGAGAAATAAGCTGATATCGTTTTAATCAGCCAACAATACCAGGACAGAGCGGGATTAGGATGGTACGCAGACGAATTGGGTACCGCGGCCCTCTGGATCTCAGATTCCCGTCAAATACAAGTGTCGGATCCAGGATCCGGATGCGGATACGTTTGGGTGGGATTCAACTCGACGACTTATGTCAGCGTAATTCACACCCCGGACGACCGGATAGACGACTGCCAGTCTAAACTGGACGATCTGGAAGACGAGCTGCGGGAAATGCAAGGCGATCTCATTGTGGCTGCAGACCTCAATGCCAAAGCTCTCGAATGGGGGGAGACCAGACCGGCCTCCAGAGGAAGGCGAATCATAGAGTCGGTGTTGAGCCTAGAACTATCAGTACTCAATACAGCCTCGACACAAAGCATCCGTAGGCCCGGCTACAGAGAGACGATCACGGACGTCTTTCTAGGGAACAAACAACTTGTGGCAAGGGTCGCAGGCTGGTGTGTAATAGAGGATTATACCGGGAGCAATCATCAGTACATACTCTTCGATGTACACGATAGGATGATAGTCGTGACAATTGCAAAACGACACCTCCGGTGGTACATTCCAAGAATGGACCGAAAGAGGCTGTCTTCGGTCATTGAAGGAGGATGGAGATCACTTCAAAATGCATCCTCGAGTCTATCGCCACCAGCACAAGCCAGGATGATTACTGCAGCTACTATGCAGCTCATCCAAAAGGCTTGTGCGATAGCGGTGCCAAAGAAGGGCACGAAACGGTAGAGGGGTCCTGCATATTGGTGGACGTACGAGATCGCAGATCTTCGTAAGAAGTGCATATGTCTTCGCTGTTTAGCACAATGAACGAAGAGACGCGATCTCGATACTGCTTCCCTGGCAGCAGGGAGGGCATATACACCGCCCCGTGGAAGAAAGCGAGGCTTGTACACATCAGCAAGGTCAAGGGTCCAGCAGATGCAGCTTCGTTATACAGTCCTATCTGTATGCTCGATACGGCTGGCAAGCTCCTGGAGAAGCTGCTTAGGCCACGGCTGCACGTAGCCGTGAGGGTAGCGGAGGATCTTGTTGCCCGTCAGTATTGATTTCGATCAGGCCTCTCCACCATCCATGCAGTTCAGGATATTGTCACGGCAGCTAAGATGACCCAGCGCGGGAATCACCATTCCCGTCCTTTGTGTCTGCTGGCCACCTTAGACGTGAGAAATGCCTTCAACTCCGTCAGATGGTACTTGGCAATGGAAGCGCTCAAACGTAATTTCAGAGTTGCGGGGTACATACTCCGAATACTCGGGGATTACCTGAACGAGCGCTTCCTAGAATACAATACTGGCGATGGTCCAAGAAACTTGGAATTGATATCGGGGGCAGCTCAGGGATCCATACTAGGACCAGATATCTGGAATATATTTTACGAAGGTATCCTTCGTATGGCAGTCCCTGATGGTGCTTTCTTGGTTGGGTACGCAAACGACAGTTGTCATAACTGCAAGAGACACGGAGGGGCACAAATGCAGCTAGAACAGGTCATGCGCAGAGTCATCTCCTGGATAGAAGAACACGGGATTATTATCGCTTTTACCGTTAAATTCGATTTTGTCTTTATTATCGCTATTATCGTTATTATCGTTATTATTTTATATAATTATTATCGTTATATCGTGACCGTTATTATCTTCATTATCGTTATTATTGTTATTATTGCTACTAATACGAATATTATTATCGTAATAACCGTTAAATTCGTTTTTGTCTTTATTATCGTTATTATCGTTATTATCGTTATTATTTTATATAATTATTATCGTTATATCGTGACTCTTATTATATTCACTATCGTTATTATTGTTATTACTGCTAATAATACGAATATTATTATCGTAATAACCGCTATAATCGTTATTGTCGTTATTATCGTTATTAGAGTTATTACTTTTACTGTTGTTACTATCCTTATTATCGTTATTATTGTTATTATTATTATATCATAATTATCGTTATTATTATTATAATTATTATCTTTATTATCGATATTATTATTATCGTTATTATCGTTATTATTGTTATTATCGATATTATTATTATTATTATTATTATTATTATTATTATTATATTATCGTAAATTATCGTTATTATAGTTATTATCGTTCTTATTATTATCATTAATTTCGTTATTAACTTTATTTTTATTATCACTATCATCATTATAATGTCATTATTTCCTTTACCTGCGTTAATAACGTTAATACTGTTACTATTATGATTATTACTTTTACTACTATCGCTATTATAGTTAATATCGTTATTATTGTTATTATCGATATTATTATTATTATAACAATCGTTATTATCGTTATTATTGTTATTATTATTATCGTTATTAACTTTATTATCTTTATTACCGTTAATAACTTTTTATAGGTATTATCGTTATTATAATTACAGTCGATATTATTATCGTTATTATCGTTTTATCGTTATTATCGCTATTATAGTTATCATGATAATCGTTATTATCGCTATTATTCTTATCATGATTATGGTTATTATCGTTTTTATCGTTATTATTACTATTATTTTCGTTATTAACGTTATTATATTTATTATCAATATTATTATTATTATTGTCGATATTATTGATATTATCTTTATTATTATTATTACTATTGTTATTATTATTATTATCGTTATTTTCCTTATAAATGTTATTTTTAATATTTTATCGTTATTTTTATTATTATCTTTATTAACCTTATTAGTATTATGTATATCAATGTTATTATTTTTGTTATTATCATTGATATCGTTATTATCGATTTTACTTTCAATATTGTTAATATTTTAATTATTATTATTATTATAGTTATTATTATCGTTATTATCGCTATTGTTTTTATTATTACTAACTTTATTAACGTTATTGTCGTTATTATTTTTATTATTATTTTACTTAATATGGTTATTATCGTTATTATTTTTATTATAATTATCATTATTATGATTATTATTATTATCGTTATTATCCTTATAATTGTAATTATTATTAACGTTATTATTCTTATTATTTTTTATTATTATTATTGTTGCTATTATTACATTTATTATCGTTATTATCGCTACTATTGTTATTATTATTAACGTTAATATCGTTATAATCGTTATTAAAGGTAATTTTATTACTATTAATATAGTTATTAACTTTATTATTGTTATTAGTATTATTATTATTATTGTCGTTATTATCGTTATTATTGTTATAGAGATTATAGATTTTTTCTTTATTATCGTTACTACCGTTATTATCGTTTTTACCTTTAAAATTGTTATTATTGTTATAATCTTTATTATTATTTCTATTAGTGTTATTATTAATGTATTTATTGTTATTATTATTATCGTTAATATCTATTTTATTGTTAATATTCTTATTATTTATAATATTATTATTCCTATCGTCATTATTATTATAATCATTATTATCGTTATTATTGTTATTATTATTATTATTATCGTTATTATTGTCATTATTTTTAATCACTTTATTATTTTTGTTATTATTATCGGTATTATCGTCATTAATGTTAATATAACCATTATTGTAATTATTATTATTATTATTATTATCGATTTAAAATTTATTATCATTATTATCGTTATTATTATTATTATTATTATTATTATTATTATTATTATTATTATTATTATTATTTTTATTATTATTATTACTATTATTATTATTATTACTATTATTACTATCGTAGTCATTATCGATATTATTGTTATTATTATTATCATTATTACCGGTATTATTGTTACTTTTTTATTATTATTATCATTATTACCGGTATTATTGTTACTTTTTTGTTATTATTATCGTAATAACCATTATTATAATTTTATTGTTATTATTACTATATCTATAGTGTCGTTATCATAGATATTATCGTGATAATTGTTATTATTATTATCGATTTTATCATTATTATTATTATCGATATTATCGTTATTATTGTTAATATTATTAACGACATTATTCAATAATTTATATTGTTGTAATCTTTATTATCGTTATTATGATTATCGTTACTATCGTTATTATTATTATTACTTTTATCATTGTTATCGTCATTATTGTTATTATTATTGTCGTTTTTATCTTTATTATCATTATTATTATTATTATTATTATTATTTTTATTATTATCATCATTATCGTTATTATTTTGCTATCGATATTATTTTTATTATTGTTATCGTTATAATCATAATTATTTTTATTCTTACTATCATTTTTATCGTTAATATAGTTATTTTCATTATCATCGTTATTATTGTTAATTTTACTACAATTGTTATTGTTATTATCGTTATTATCGTTATGATTTTTATTGCTATTAGCGATATATTCATTATTATTATTATCGATATTATCGTCATTATCGTTCTTATTGATATTATTATTATTATTTTCAATATTATCATTATTATCGTTAATATCGTTATTATCTTTATTATTTTTATCATTCTCGTTATTATTGTAGTTATTGATATTATCGTTATTATTATTATTATTATTCTTGTCGATATTATCATTATTAATTATATAGTTATTATCAAGATTATCGTTATTATTGAAATTAACGTTATTAACGTTATTATTTTATTTATTATTATCATTATTACCTTAATTATAAATAATATTTTCTTTATTATCATTAATATCGTTGTTGTCGTTAATACTGTTATGATTATTGTCGCTATAATAGTTATTATCGATTATATTGTTATTTCTATTATCGTTATTATCGTTATTACTCTTATTATTATTATAACTATTACCGCTCTTACCATTATTATTACCATTATTATCGTATTATCGTTATTATTGTTATTATTTTTATTGTTATTGTCGATATTATTGATAATATTTGTTATTATTATTATCGATATGATCGTTATTATTGTTATTATTATTTTCGCTAATAACCTTACTTTCGTTATTATTGTTATGATAGTTATTAATAATATTATTATCGTTATTATCGTTTTTATCGTTATTATTTTTGTCATTATTATTATTATTATAGTTATTATCAATATAATCATTATTAGCATTATTATTGTCATTATTATTACTGATATTATTGCTAATAACGTTGTTATTTTTAATATTATTTTTATTGTTATCCTTATTATCATTATTTTCGTATTATTGTTATTATTATTATCGTTGTTATCGTTATTATCGTTATTATAGTTATCCTAATTTTTGTTATTATCGTTATCATTGTTATTATTATTATTATTATTATCCTTATTATCATTATTATCGTTATTATCGTTAATATCGTTAATATTTTTATTTTTATTATTATTATTATCGTTCTTGTCGTTATTTTTATAATCGTTTTTATCGTTAACATCGTTATTATTGTTATTATTATTATTAATATTTTCGATTTCATCTTTAATATTGTTATTATTAATATCGATAATATCGTTATTATCGGTATTATTTTATCGTTAATATCGTCATTATCGTAATTGTAGTTATTATTGATATTATTGCTACTATTATTATCGTCATTGACTTTATTATTACTAATATTGTTATTATTACTTATCGTTATTACCGTAATTATCGTTGTTACCGTTATTATTATATTCGTTATTATCGTTATTATTATTATCGTTAATATCGTTATTTTGGTTATTATTGTTATTATTATAAAGATATAATAAAGATAAATAATAATAGTAATAGGGATAATAACGATAACAACGTTAATAATAACAGTAATAACGATAATAATGATATTACCGATAATAATAAAAACGATAATAACCATAATAAAGATAATAACGATAATAGTAATAATAATATTAACGATAATGTAGATTGAAACGACATTAATAATTATAATAATAATAAAAATACGGATAATAACGAAACTAATAATAATTATGATAGAAATAATAACAATTATATGGCTAATAACGTTAATAACGATAATAATAATAACGACAATATAAAACTATCGATAATAATAATAACAGTATGAACGGTATTATGTATAAAAATAATAATAATAATGATAAGAATTATAACGATAAGAACGATAATAACGATAATAATATTAATAATAATAACGATAATAACTATAACAATAACGATAATAACGATATGACTAGTAATAATAATACCAATAATAACGATAGAAACGTTAATGTCAATCATAATATTAACAATAAAAGCAATAATAACGATAAATGCGAATAACGAAAATAACTATAATATTAATAAAAATAACAATAAGGATAGTAACTATAATAACAAAAATATTAATATCGATAAAAACAATAATAAAATTAATAAAGCTAATTACGATAATAACGAAAATAATAATATCAATAATAAGGAATATTACGATGATAATAATTATATTAATAACAATAACAATGATAATATTGATAATAGCAATAAAAGCAATAATAATAACAATAATAGTAACGAAAAACACGATAATAATAATAACGACTCTAAGGATAATAGTAATAATAAATATAACGATATTAACGATAATATCGATAATAATAATGACAACAATAAAGATTATAGCTATTATTATTATAATAGCAACAATAATAATAATAATAATAATAACAATAATAACGATAAAAACAATAAAAATAATAACAAAAATAACAATAACAACGATAATAAATATAATGATAATATCGATAATAATTATAATAATAATAACAATAATAATGATAATAATAATACAAACGATAAAAAGATAAAAATTTTATCATTAATAACCATAATAACGATAATAATAATAACATTAATAACAATAATAACGATTATAACGAAAATAATAATACTTATAATATCAATAATAACAATAACAACGATGATAAAGATAATAAAAATACTAATAATAACAATAATAACAATAATGACGATAATAAATATAAAGAAATAAAGACGATATTATCGATAATAACTGTAATGATAACGAAAATAACGATAATAACGATAATAACAATAATATCGATAATAATTAAGACGTAAATAACGACCATAATAATAATAATAATAACGATAATAACGATAATAATAATAATAAAAATAACGATAATAAGGATAATAAAGAGAATAACAATAATAATGATAATAATAATAATAATAATAACGATATAAACGATATTGACGACAATAATAATAATAATAAAAACGATAATATCGTTAAAAATAATGACTATAGATTCGATTATAAAGATGTTAAAAAAATATCTATAATAATAATAAATATGACAATAATAACGGTAATAACAATAATAATCGCAACAATAGTAATGATAAAAACGAAATATCAATATTAATAATAACAATTATAAAGATAATAACAATAAAGAGGACATTATCGATAATAATAATAATAATATTAATAATAATAAGTATAATAAAATAATTACGATAATAACGATAATGACATTAATGATAATAATAATAACAACAATAATAATGATAATAACGATAATAACGATAGTAAAGACAATTATAAGAACAATAATAACAAAAAAACGATATTAACAACAATAATAATAATAATGATAATATCAATAATAACGAAATATCGATAATTATAAGAACAGTTATAACGATAATAACTATATCGGCGAAAATAATAATAATCATAATAATAATAATAAGGATAATAACAATAATTACGATAATAACGAAAATGACGTTAATGATAATAATAATAACAACAATGATAATGATAATAACGATAATAACGATAGTAAAGACAATGATAAGAACAATAATAACAAAAAAACGATATTAACAATAATAATAATAATAATGATAATAACATTAATAACGAAATATCGATAATTATAAGAACAGTTATAACGATAATAACTATATCGACGATAATAATAATAATCATAATAATAATAATAATAAGAATAATAACGATAGACACTATAATAACGATAATAACGATAATGATAATAATAATAATTACGATAATAATGATAATAACGATAAATATAGTAACAATAATAACAATAATAAGTATGATAAAAATAATAATAATAACAATAATAACGATCATAACGAAATAACGATATTAAAAATAACAATTATAAATATAATAACGATAATAACGATATTAACGATAATAATACTAACAATAATAATAATAATAATAATAAAAATAATAATAATAACAATAATAACGATAATATTAATAATAATAATAATAAAAGTAAAGATAATTCCGATAATAAGTATAACAATAATATTCATAATAATAATAACACTAAAAATAGTGATAACGATAACAAAGATATTGAGTACTATAATAATAATAATAATAATAATAATAGCAATAATAAAGATAATAACAATAATAATAATACCAATAAAAACAAAAACAAGACAAATTATCATAATTATTATAAACATAATATCGATAACAACGATAATAACGATAAAATCAATATTAATAATAACAATAATGACGACAATAATAAGACTAATAATAACGATTATAACGTTAATAACGGTATTAATAGTAATCTTAATAAGGTTAATAAAGTTATTATAAACAATAACGAAAATAATTACAATATTAACGATAATCGCAAAAATAACGATAATAACGACAATAGAAATAATAATAATAACGATAATAAGGATAATAACGAAAAGAACGATATTAACGATAATAACGATAATAATAATAGTAATAATTACAATAATAATCATAAGAATAATTACTGGAATATATATAATAATAATAAGAATATTTACAATCATAACGAAAATAAAGATAATTACGTTAATAACGACAATTATAATAATAATAATAACGATGTTAACGATAATATCGAAAATAATAATAACGATAAGAACGATATAAATTATAACAATAAGAACGAAAATAACGATAATAACGATAATAACGATAATAACATATAATAATAATTATGACTGTAACAATAGTAATAATAACAATAATAACGATAATGACGATAATAAAAATAGTATTAATAACGATATTTAGGATAATAACGATAATAACGATAATAATATTAATAATGAAAACAAAATTAACAGTACTAACGATAATAACGATATCAACGATAATAATTGTAGTAATAATAACAAAAATAACGTAACTAACGATAATATCGGTATTAACGATACTAATAAAAAAGATAATAATGATATTATCGATAATAATAATAACAATGTTAACGATAATATCGATAATAATAATAATAATAACAATAATAAAGACAATAACGATAATAATAATAACGATAGTAACTATAACAGTAATAATAATAATAAAAAAAATAACGATAAGAATAATAATAGGAATAAAGTTAACAGCGATATTAACGATAATAACGATAATTAAATAAACAAAAATAACCATAATAACGATAATAGCGAATATAATAATAACAATAAAATCGATTATAGCAATATTAATAATAACAATAATAACAATAATAATGATATTAACGACAAGAAAAATAATATTAAGTACGATAATATCGGTAATATAGAGGATAAAGATAATAAAGATAATAACGACAATAATAGAAATACTAAATCAATAATAACGACAATAACCATAATAATAATAATAACAATAACAACGTTAATAATAGTAGTTAGTAATAACAATAATAACGATGATAACTATATTAACGGTAACAAGTGTAACGATAATAACGTTAATTTCGATAATAAAATTAGCAATATTAACGATAATAACGAAAAAAGTAATAATAGAAATAATAACGATTATATAGATAATAACGATAATAGTAATAAATAAAATAACGACAATAGTAATAATAATAATAACGATAATAACGATAATAACGATAATAACGATAATGATAATATGAATAATAATGGCAATGTTGATAATAATAATAATAATGACAATAATAATTACAACAATGTCAAAAACCATAATAATGATAAATACAATAATAATAATAATTATAATAACTATAATAACGATAATAACAATAATAATGAGAACAGTAATGACAATAATAACGTTAAATACTATAATAATAATAATAACACTAATAATAACGATAATAACGATAATAACGATAATAACCTTAATAATTTTAGTAATAATAACAATAATAACGACAATACTGTTAATAACGATAACAATAATAACGATAATAACGTTAATTTCGATAATAATAATAATAATATTAATAATAATGATACAAACGACAATAGTAATAATAGTAACGATAAAACGATAATAACGATAATAAAAATCATAATAATGAAGACAATAACGATATTAACTATAATAACGATAGTAACGATAATAATTATAATAATAATAACAATAATAACGATACCAAGGATAATAACGATAATAATATTTATAATAATAACAAAAATAAGGTTATAACTATGTTAACGTTAATAATAATAACAATAATAACGATAAAAACAATAGTAACGATAATAATAATAATAATATTATTAATTGCGATAATAACAATAATTACGGCAATTATAATAATAATATTAATAATAATAGTAATAACGATAGTAACGTTAATAGTAATAATAATAAAGCAATGGATACAATAATAACGATAATGACGATAATATAAATACTAATAATAGCGATAGTAACGGTAATAACGATAATATCGATAAGAATAATAAAATTAATAGGGATAATTGCGTTAATTAAAAAAATAATTATAGCAATATTAACGTTAATAACGATAATAATAATAATAATAGTAATAACAATAATAACAATAATAACGATAATAATAATAACGACGATAATAATATTTTCAATAATAAATAAAATAACGATAATTTCGATAATAAAGATAATAATAATAAGGATAATGACTATAATCATATTAATAATAATAACGATAATAACGGGAATTACGATAATAGGGATAATAATAATAACGATAATTTTTTTTTTGATGGTCTGAGAATGCCAAGATTTACTCACTGACTCAGGGACTCCAGAGGAACCCTTTACCATTTGGGACTCCGTTAAAGTCCCTGTAGTGTCGGGCTCATCGTTGGAATAGGCACTACTGATTAATCTCATATCCATTCTAGTGGCATAGTGAAAACATCCCGGTACCGTCATATGATATTAATTCATAATCGCGCCACTTCATCATGTCCCATTAATTAGGACGACCACAATATGTTTCCACATGACAGGAACCTGGTGCAACGTTGGTGGTACGTCTATTGGCCGCCCATCTCCTTCTTTTTCGTAATATTGCCCTCACGTAGCAGGCATACCTGTTCCACTCCTTCTGCCCTCGCAGCTCTTTCTCGACAATGTTGTCCGGCGACATGTCTCCGAGCTAATGCTCCACGGAAAATCGTTCGGCGCTCCACCGTGCACATATCAAGAACGTGTGGTGGGCGTCGTCTACGGTTGAGTCGCCATAGTAGCATTTAACGTCTACAACCTTCCTCATTGTTGCGAGGCAGGAGCAGAACAGACCATGCCCTGTTAAATATAGGGTGATGTAGAAGTCTACCTCCCCCGCCTCCCGGTTTAGCCAGCTGTCCAGCCGACTGACGAGTCGGGCCGTCCATCTGCCCCTAGGCTCCCGTTCCCATCTGCTTTGCCAGGTCTCGATGCTGGTATTCCTGGCGAGCCATGATGCCTCCTCCTTACCCAAAGCGGACCTTTTCTGGTGGACGAATTGTCTCTCCTGGGCTAGTAGAACGATCGGCATTACTCCCGCGCCCACTAGCACCGCGGGCTCAGAGACCGTGCGGTAGGAGCAAGCGATTCGGAGAGCGCCCCTATTCTGTACCGCGGCTATGCTTATGCGACAATTCTCTTTTCGCAGGGCCTCCGCACATACTTCAGCGCCGTACTGCATCCTGGCATCGGTGGCACGCATCAGTATTCGCCTAGTGCACGGCCGGAGGTCGTTGACATTTGGCTGTCTAGCAATATCCAACTTCATTTTGGCAAGGAGGAATTTTGCTTACGCGAGTTTCTCACTCTCTCCATCTTGTAGAGTCCCATTCGCAGGCGGGATAGGTGACGTCAGGAGGGAGAACCGCGTAATATCAACGGTCCTGGCAATCAACTGCCACTCCTTCAAGTGGTTTTCCTCTTATCTTACTCTTCCTGGCGCTATGGCCTGGTCGCCAAACTGTGGTGCTCTTCCCGATGCAATATTCAGAGCTGGTGTCAGATTGCCTTCCCCAAGTTCCTGGCAGTTGTTTGATGACAACGGCGGATGTCCTGCCCTAACACCACCTGGCACCGCCGTAGCGTGGGTGTCCCTCCAACGCCCGCTTTAAATTTTTCTCTACTATCCATCATAATAAATATAAATATTGTGAGGCAAGCTCCCCAAAAGCAAGGAAAGGAACGGAAGAAAGCTTGAGAGTGAGAGAAAGAATAGAAAATGATATAAAACAAGAACAAAGCTATAGAATAGCAGTAAAAGAACATTCACAAGCAATTCGCACAATCCCTTTAGTCGCCTTCTACGACAAGCAGAGAGTACTGAGGGAGTATTATACTTCACCACACGCACAGGGGTTAATAATAACGCTAATAACGATAATAATAGTAACGATAATAACGGAAAGAGTAATAAAAATAATAATGATAATAACGATAATAATAATAATAATAATAATAAAATAATAACGAGAAAAGCAATAATAATAATAATAATAATACGATAATAACGATAAAAACGATAGTAATAATAAATATAATATCGAAAATATCGATAATAACGATAATAATAATAAAATATTAACGATAACGAGAAAAATAACGATAATAATAATAATTATAATATCGAAAATAAGGATAATAACGATGACAACGATAATAATAATAACAATAATAACGGTTATAATAATAATAATAATCATAATAATAATAATAACGATAATAACGATAATAACGTTAATAACGATAATAACGATAATAACGAAAAAAACGATTATAATAATAATAGTAGAAATAAAAATTATAACAATAATAACTATATTAAAAATAATAAACATTAAGATAATGACGATAATAATGATAATAATAATAACGATAATAAAGATAATTATGTTAATAACGATTGTAATAGTAACGATAATAACGGCAATAGTAGTAATAATAATAACGATAATAACGTTAATAGTAGAAATAATAATAAGGATAATACCGATAATAAAAGTAATAACAATTATAATAAAGAAAACAACGATATTAATAATTATAACAACAATAATAACGATATTAATGATAATAAGTATAATAAACATAAAAATACAAACGAAAATAACGATAATATCGAGAATAATAATAACAAAAATAAAAATAACAACAATAATAAGGATAATAACGATAATATTAATATAGATAAAAACAATAATAAAGTTAATAACGATAATAATAGTAAGAACAATAATGATAATAACGATAATAAGGATAATAATAATAACCATAATAGCGACAATAATAATAAATATAATAACGACTATAACGGTAATAGTAATTATATTAATAAAGTTAATAACGATAGTATCGATATTAACGATAATGGTAATAACATTAATAACGATAATAACGATAATAACGATAATAACGTTAATAATATTAACAATAATAACGATAATTACGTTAATAACGATAATAGTAATATTAATATTACGATAATGAGGATTATAAAGATAAGGACGGTAATAATAATAACAACAATACTAAGGATAATAACGTTAGTAACAATAATAATAAGAACGATAATAACGATAATTTGGGTAATAGTAGTATAAATAATAACAATAATAACGTTTAAAACGACAATTACAATAATCATAATAACAATGATAACAATAATATCGATAATAAAAATAACGATAATAAGAAAAGTAATAATAATAATAACGGTAATGACGATAATAATGGTAATAATAATGACGTTAATAATGATAATATCGCATAATAATAGTTATGATAATGACAATATTAATAATAACAATAATAACGATAATAACGATAATTGTAGTACTAATAATAACGATAATAACGATAATAGTAGTAATAATAATAACGATAATAACGATAATAGCAGTAATAACATTTACAATAATAACGACGATAATAATAATTACAATAACGATAATAACGATATTAATGATAATAACGATAATAAACGGAACAATAAAAACGAAAATAACGATAATAAAAATAATAAAAGTAACAATAATAAACGTAACAACGATAATTTCGATAAGAACGATTATTATATTTATAATAACGATGATAACGGTAATATGGATAATGATCATCATTACAAGAATATTAATATAAATAAAAATAATAATAAAGATAATAACGATAATAATAGAAAGAACAATAAAGATAATATGGATAATAACGATAATAATAATTACAATAATAGCGAATATAATATTAATAATAATAACGACTATAACGATAATAGTAAATATATTAATAAAGTTAATCACGATATAAACGACATTAACTATAATAATAATAAAAATAATAACAATAATAACGATAATAACGTTAGTAATAATATTAATAAGACGGATAATAAAGACAATTTGGATAATTGTAGTAATAATAATATCAATAATAACAATAATAACGATATTAACGAGTGTAACGATAATAATAATAACAATTATAACGATTCTAACGTTAAAAACGACAATTATAATTATCGTAATGACGATGTTAACAATAATATCGATAATAAAAACGACGATGATAACGATAATAATTAAAATAATAATGACGATAATAATGATAATAACGTGTAATAATTGTTATGATGATAACAATATTAATAATAACAATAATAACGATATTAACTATATTAATAATAATAATAATAATAATAACGATAATGACAATAATTACGATAATAATAATAATGATAATAAAGATAATAACGTTAATAGTAATTTCAACAAATCCGATAAAAACGATATTATCTATAATATCGATAATAATAATAACAATAATAACAATAACATAGATAAAAACGACAATAACGATAATAACCATAATAATGACAATAACGATATAATCGTTAATAACAATAATATAATAATAATAATAAAGATATTAACAATATTAAAAACACTATCTATAATAATAATAACTATATTAATGATTAAGATGATTATTATCATAAGAACGATAATAATATAAATAATAATAAAAATAATACTAAAAGATAATAACGATATTAACGATAATACCGATAATAACGATAATAACGATAATTAAGATAATAATGTCACTAATAATAATAATAATAATAATAACGATAATAAGGATATTAACAATAATTATAACTGTAATAATAATAATTATAACAATAATAACCATAATAACTGTAATAACTATAACAATAATAACTATAATAACGATAATATTATTAATAATAAAAATAATAACGAAAATAACGAATTTGTTATGATGATATTGACGATAATAATAATAATAGAAATATCAATAGTAACAATATTAACGATAATGACTTTTAAAAGGATAATAATATTAACGATAATGACGATGATAATAATAACGATAATAACGAAAACAACGAAATTAACAATAACAGCGATAATATTAATAAAATTAATAATGATATTTACGTAAATAATTAAATAATATTATCAATGATAACGATAATAACGATAATAGTAATAATAATATTAATGACAATAATAAAGATAATAAAGATAATATCGAAGATAATTATGATGATAATGACGATAATAATATTAATAATAATAACGATATGAACGATAATTACGATAATAACGATAATAAAAATAACGATAATAACGATAATAGCAATAATTATGATTCTAACGTTAAAAAAGATAATAATAATAAGAATAATAACGGTTATAACGATATTAACGGTAATAACGATAATAATAGTAACAATAATAACGATTAAAGCGATAATAATTATAATGACGATAATAACGATATTAAAAGTAAAAATATTAACGATAATAAAGATAAAATTAATAAAAATAATAACGTTAATAACGATAATAACGGTCATAATAATAACGATAATAACAACAATATCGTTAATAATAATAATAGTTGTAATAATAATAATAAAGATAATATCGATAATATTGAGAATAACGAATTCAATATTAATGATAACGACGGTAGTCATAATGGTAATAACGATAATAACGATATTGATAATAACGATAGTAGTTTAATAACGATAATAAGATTACAAATAATAACACTAATAAGGATAATGAAGATAATAAAGAAAATAATACTAACGATAATAATGACAATATTAATAATAATAATAACGATAATTACGATAATAACGATAATAATATTAATAATAGTAAAGAAAATAACGATATTAACGTTAATAACGATAATAATAATAATAATAATAATAACAATAACGAAGGTAAATGTAATAACGTTGAAAGCGATAATAATAATAACAATAATAATGATAATTATAATACTAATAATAACGATAATAATAAAAGCAATAGTAATGGTAATAACAAAAAAGATAATAATAGAATTCACAATAATAACGATAATAACGGTAATTACGATAATAACAATAATAAGAACTTTAAAACGATAATAGCAATAATAATAACAAAGACGAAAATGTTAATGAAGATAATAATAATTATAATTACAACGAAAATATCGATAATAATAAGAAGTATATTAACGATAATAAAGATAATAACGACAATAATATTAATAATAATATTAAACACAACGATGATAACGATGAAAACGATAATAACTAAAATAATAATACCGATAATAACGATAAAATCGTTAAAAACAATAAAAATATTACCAATAATATCGATAATAATAATAGTAATAATAAATATAATAACGATAATAACGATAAAAACGACTATAATAATAACTTTAATAACTAAATAATAATATTAATAACAACAATAATAATGATAATACAGATTATAACGATAATAATATTAACGATAATTACGACAACATTAATAATATTAATAAAGATAATTACGATAATAACAATTATAATATTAACGATAATAACCACAATAGTATTAATAATAATAATAACGATAATAACGATAATAACGAATATAACGATATTAATAGTATTTATAATAATAATAATAATAACGATAATTAGTATAATAACGATAATAATAGTGGTAATATTAAAAAAAAACAATAATGACGATAATAACGATTATGCAGATAATAATATTAATGATATTAACGACAATATTAATAACAATAGAAACGATAATATCGATATTAACGATATTAATAATAATAATAATAATAAAGATAATAGCGTTATTAACGATATTAACGATAAAAAAGATAATAACCATAATAAAGATAATGAAGATATTATCGATAATAATAATGATGATAATAACGATAATAACGATAATGACGGTTATAACGATAATTGCGTTAGTAATAACGGCGATATTAACGATAATATCGATTATAATAATTAAAATATTTACGATAATATAGATAATAATAATAACTATAGAAACGATATTAACTATAATAATAGAAGTAACAATAATAAAATTAAGAATAATATCTATAATTACGATAAAGAGGATAATCATAGTAGTAATAATAACAATAATAACAATAATAACGATAAAAACGAGTTTAACGACAATAATAATAACGATAATATCGATAATAAAGATAATAACGATAATTACGTTAATAATGACAATAATAATATCGATAATAAGAGTTAATAATGATAATATTAGTAGAAATAAAGACAATAATAACAATAATAAAGATATGAACGATATTAATATCAACGACAATAACTACAATATTGATATTGATAATAACGCTAAATTCGATAAAAACAATAATAAAGATAATAATAATAACAACAATAACGATAATAACGATAAAAACGATAAAAATGATAATAATAATAATCATATAAGTGATAATAACAATTATAAAGAGAAAATAAATTATAATAATAAAAACGATATTAACGATAATAACGATTATAATAATAACGATTGTAACGATAATATTAATAATGATACTAACGATAATAACGACAATAACGATAATAATGATAGTAAAAATAAATATATCAATGATATTAACGTTAATAACGATAATACTATTAACAATAATAACAATAATTACGAAAATAATGATAATATCGATAGTAATATTAACAATAATAACAATAATAACGATTATAAAGATAATAACGATAATAATAGAAGCAAAATAACAATATTAAGAATAGAAACTGTAATAACGATAATGAGGATAATGATAGTAGTAATAATAACAGTAAGAACAATAATAACGTTTAAAACGATTTTAACGATATTAATAATAGCAATAATAACGTTAATATCGAAAATAATATTAACAATATTTACGACAATATCGTTAATAATAATAATAAAAATAAAAATAATAATGATCATGACGATAACATCAATAATCATAACAAAGAAATTAACGATAATAATAATAACAATAATATTGATAGTAACAATAATAATGATAATGATGATTATAATAATAATAATAATAATAGCAATCATAACAATAATAAAGATAATAACGATATTGAAATTAATAATTATAACAATTATAAAGATAATAATAAAAAAATAATAACGTTAATAACGATAATAACGATAGTAACGATAATACTATTAAAGAAAATAACAATATTAACGATAACAACGATAATAACATTAATATTCATAATGACAATAACGATAATATCGATATTAATATTAACAGTATTAACGATAATAATAATTATATAAGAACGATAATTAATATAATAACGAAAATAATAATAATAATATTAATAATAATAATAATAATAATAATAATAATAATAATAATAATTTCAATAATGATAGTAATAATAACGAATATAATGGTACTAATAATAACGATAATATCGATAATATTGATAATAATTGTAATAATATTAGCATTATTAAAGATTATAACGATAATAACGATAATAACTATAATAACGTTAATAATAATTATAGTAACATTAATAATGATAATAACGATAAAGATAGTAGTAATAATAACGATAATAACGATTATAAAGGTAAAAACAATGTTAATTTTAACGATAAATATGACAGTATTAATAATAATAATAACAATAATCGTGATAATAACGATAATAATAGTAATTGTTATAAATATACTAACGTTATTAACGATAATACCAATAAAAACGATAATACCGATAATTACGATAATAACAATAATAACGACAATAACGATAATAATGATAATAACAAAAATAACGATATTAACGATAATAACAAAAAAATAATAATAATAATAACGGTAATAACGATAATAACAGCAATAGTACCATTAGTATTATTAATTATAATAATAACGTTATTGACGATAATATATTATTACGATTATTAACAATTATTATATTAACGATTATAATATTTTAAAGATTAGAATATTAACGATAATAACGCAAGAATGATAATAATAATAACGATAATAACGATAATACAGATAATAATTATAAGGATAATGAAGATAATAACAATAACAATATTAGTGATAATAACGATTATTACGATTATAATAAACACAATATTAACGATTATATCGATAATAATAATAATTTTATAACTATAATAACGATAATTACGGTACTAAAGATAATAACGATAATAGCGATAATAATATTAATGATACGAACGGTAATATCGATTATAATAATAACAATATTAACGATAATATCGATTATAATAATATCAACAATAAAAATAATGAAGATAACAACGATAATAACGATCATAATAATATCGATAATAGCGATAACAGTAATAATAATAATAAGGATATTAATGATAAAATCGATAATATAATAAGAATAAGGTAGATGACTTTGATGTTAACGTTATTCAAGATAATAATAATAACAATAATAACGATAATAACGAAAATAACGATAAAAAATAAAATTAATTATGATTATAACGTTAATAACAAAAATAATAATAGCAATAATAACGATAAAACCGATAATAATGATAATAATAGTAATAACAATAATAACGATAGTAACGATAATAACGTTAATAATAATAACGATAATGACGATAAGAATAATAATAATAATAACAATAATAACGATTATTACGTTAATAACGATAATAATAATAACAATATTAACGATAATAGCAATAAAAATAATAATGATAAAAACAATATTTACGATAACAACGATAATAACAATAATATTACAAACGATGAAAATGATAATTTCGATAATAATAATAACAATATTAACGATAATAATAATTATTATTATATCGATATTAAAGATAAAAAAGACAATAATAATAATAAGAAGAAGAAGAATGACGATAATAACGATACTAATAATAGTAATAATAAAAATGATAAAAATAATAATGATAATAATGAAAATATCGATAATAATAAAAACGATAATAACAATAATAATAATAATAATAGTAAAAACAATAATAACGATAATAACGATAATAACAATAATTATAATAAATATAGTAATAACAATAATAACGATTATAACGATTATAGCCGTAATAACTATATTAATAATAACGATATTGACGGTAATAAAAATAATACCAATAATTTCGATAATAACGATGATTACTATAATAAAGATAATAATAATAATAATAAAAATAACGATAATGATGATAATACTTAAATAATAATATTATAAATGACAATAATAATAGTAAAGTGAATTATTATAAAAATAATAAAATTAATAGGGATAATAATGATAATAACGATAATAATAAAAATGATAATATCGATAGTAATAATAATATTATTTACATTAATAAAGATAATAAGGATAATAATTATAATATTTGAAACAATAATAACGACAATAATTATAGCAATAATAAAGATAGTAATAATAATGAGGCAATAATAATAAAAATAATTACGATAATAACGATAATAAGAATAATAACGATAATAATGATTATAACGGGAATAATAACGATCACATTGGTAATAAGGGAAATAACAACGATAATATCGATAATAACGATAATAATAATAATAAAAATGATAACGATAACATAGATAATAATATTAACAATTATAACGATACTTACAATAATAATATTAATAATAATAACAATAATAACGATAATTATAATAATAAAATTAATAAAGATATTGACGGGAATAGCAATCATAAAGATAATAACGTTAATAAAGATAATAACGATAGAAGTAATAGTAATAATATAAATAATAAAAATAATAACAGAAATACCGGAAATAATGATAATAATTATAATACCAAATACGATAATATCGATAATACCGATAATAGCGTAATAAGGATAATAATACAATGATAATAATATAACAGTAATAACGATAATAACGATAAAAACAATAATAACGATAATAATAATAACAATAAAGCGATATAAACTTAGTATTGATAATAACAATAAGAACGATAACAATAATATCAATATTATCGATAATATCGATAATAATAATAACAATAATAACGGTAATAGTGATAATAATAACAACAATAATTATAGAATTAACGTTAATAACGATAACAAAAATAACAATAATAACGCTAAAAATAATGATAATGCTAATAATGATAACTACGATGATAGCGATAATAATATTAATAATAATGTCGATAATAACAATAATAATGATATTAATGATAATAGTAATAATAGTAATAATAATATCATCGGTAATAACGATAAAAACGTTAATAATAATAACGATAATATCGATAATAATATTAATAACGATAATAAAAATAATAAAGACAATAAGAATAGTAACAATAATAATGATAATAACGATAATAAAGATTATAATAGTAGTAATAATAACAATAATATGGTATTTATATATAATTTATATATATTTATTGTACCACTATGACCTTTTTTATTATTATTATTATCGTAATTATCGTTAAAATTATCATTATTATTATCGTTATTATCGTTATTTTTATAATCGATATTATTACTATTATTATTATTATTAATATTATTATCGTTTTTATCGTTATTATTGTTATTGTTCTTTTCATTAATATCGTTATTATTGTTACTTATATTACAGTTATTATCGTTATTATTTCTATTATTATCAAAATTATTACCGTTATTATCTTTATGATTGTTATTCCTATTATTATTATTACTATCGTTGTTATCTTTATTATCGTTATTATCGTTATTAGTGTTATTATAATTATTTTTATTATCGATATTTTTTTTATGATTGTTATTACTATTATTATTATTATAATCGTTATTGTTGTTATTATCGTTATTTTCGTTATTATCGTTATGATTATTATTATTATTATTATTATCGTTGATACCGTTAATATCGTTATTATTGCCGATGCGCTGCAAAAGGAGAAATATCGGAAGCGTATAGCAGCGGTACGGCGGAGGGGAGCTCTCCGAATCGCGTGCTCTTACCGCACAGTCTCTGAGCCCGCGGTGCTAGTCGTCGTGGGGGAAATCCCGATTGATCTACTAGGCCAGGAGAGACAATTCGTCCTCCAACAGAGGTCCGTTTTGTGTTAGGAGAAGGCATCAAGTCTCGCAATGTCTACCAGCATCGAGACCTGGCAATGCAGATGGAAGCAGGAAACTACTAAAGCCCGACTCATCAACCGACTAGTGAACTGGATAAACCCGGAGGCGGAAGAATTAGATTTCTCCCTCACACATTTCCTTACAGGGCATGAACTGTTCTGCTCCTACCTCGCAAAAATGAGGAAGGTTGCTGATGGAAACTATCCCTTTGGCGACTCAAACGTCGACGATGCCCACCACACTTTCTTCATATGCGCACTGTTGTGCGCCGAACGATTTGCCTTGGAACAGGTGCTCGGAGACATCTCGCCGGACAGCATGCTAGAGAAAATGCTGCGAGGGCTGAAGGAGTGGAGCAGGATTGCCTGCGACATGAGGGCAATCTTACGTAAAAAGATGAAGGAGATGGGCGGCCCATAGAAGTGCCACCATCGTATCACCAGGTTCCTGCCACGAAGAGCCAAATCGTGCGAGTCCTATTTAATGGGACATGATGAAGTGACGCTATCTCGAAGTAATGTCACATGGTTTCACTATGCCAATAGGATGGATATGAGTTTAGTCGGTAGTGTCTATTCCTACGGTAACCCCAACTCCCCAGGAACTTTATCGGGAGACCCAAATGGTAAAGGGTTCTTCTAGTCTGCAGGTTCCAAGGATCAGTGCGTAAAGTTTGGCATTCTCAGACCTTCAAAAAAAATAATGTTAATAACGTTATTTACTTTAATATTATAATTATTCTTATCGTTAATATCGATAATATTGTCATTATAATCGATATTATCGTTATAATCGTCATTATTGTTATTATTGTTATTATTGTTATCATTGCTACTATAATTATCGTTATTATACTAATTATCGTTACTATTATTATTACAATTATTACTATTATTATTATCATTATTATTATTATTATTATTATTATTATTATTATTATTGTCGTTATTAGCTTTGTTATCGTTATTAATATTATTACTATTATCGTTATTATCGTTATTATTGTTATTAATATTATTATTATTATTATCTTTATAAACGATATTATTATTAATACCATTATTATAGTTATTATCGTTATTATCGTTATTATAATTATTAATATTATTATCATTCTATTCGTTATTATCGTTATTATTGTAAATACTGCTACTATTATTTACGTTATTATCGATATTATCGTTATTATTATTATTATTGTCGTTATTATCGTAATTAACATTATTCTCTCTATTATCGTTATTATCGTAATTAATATTATTTTTATTGTTGTTGTTATCGTTATTATTGTTATTATTGCCATTATTCTTATCGTTCTAATCGTTCTTATCATTATTATCGATATTATTATTAATATTAATATCTATTATTATCGTTACTAACGTTATTATTGTTCATATTATTATAGTCATTATAGTTATAATTGTTATTATTATTATTAAAATTATCGCTATTAACACTATTATACTTTGTATCATTAATATCGTTTTTATCTGTATTATTATTATTATCACTAATATCGTTATTATCGTTATTAATATCATTATTAATATCACTTTATCGTTATTAATGTTACTATTACTACAATTATTATCGTTATTATCGTCATCACTGTCCATATTATAATTGTTATTATAGTTATAATTGTTATTGTTATTATTATTTTGTATCATTAATATCATTTTTATCTGTATTATTATTATTATTATTATCACTAATATCGTTATTATCGTTATTAATATTATTATTATTATCACTTTATCGTTATTAGTGTTACTATTACTATTATTATTATCGTTATTATCGTTATTATTATTATTATTATTATTATTATTATTATTATTATTATTATTATTATTATTATTATTATTATTATTGGCGTTATTATCGTTATTATTGTCAAAATTATTATTATTATCGATATTATCTTTAATATTGTTATTATTTTTATCGACATTATCGTTATTATCATTATTATTATTATCGTTATTATATTTATCGTTGTTATGATTGTTATTATTGGTACTATTATAATCGTTATTATCGTTAATATCGTTACTATTCTAATATTGTCATTTTTATTACTATTATTATCGTTATTATCATCATAATCGTTAATATTGCTGTTATTGAAATTATTTATATTAAAATTATCGATATAATCGTTAATATTGTCATTATTATTATCGATTTTATATGTTATTATTGTTATTACTTTTATCGTTATTATCGTTATTATTATTAACGATATTATCGTTATTATTGTCATAATTGTTATTATTATTAACGACATTTTCGTTATTATTGTTATAATTGTTATTATTATTATTGTATTCGTTATTATCATTATTATCATTATTTTCGTTAATATCTTTATTATCTTTAGAATAATTATTATTATTTTTATCGTTATTATCATTATTATCGTTATTATTATTATTAATATTGTCGTTATTATCTTTATTACTATTATCGTTATTCTCTTTATTATTGTTAATAATGTTAATATTATTTTCATTACTATCGTTAATCTCGATATTATTGTTATTATTATTATCGATGTTAACGTTATTATTGTTATAGTTAATATAGTAAATATCTTTATTCTTATTATTATTTTTATCGATATTATCGTTATTAGTGTTATTGTTATTATCGTTATTAAAATTAATATCGATGTAATCTTTATTATTATTACTATACTATCGTAAATATCATTATTATCGATTTTATTGTTATTATTATTATTAATATTATCGATTTTATCGTTAATATTGTTACTATCATTTTTAATATAATTATCATTATTATCGTTATTATCGTTATTATCTTTATTAATATTAATACTATTATCATTATTAACGTTATTATTATTATCGTTATTATCGAAATTTTCGTTGTTATTATAGTTATAATTGTTACTGTTATCGTTATTATTTTTATTATTGTTAATATCGTTGTTGTCTTTATTATTAATTTTATTATAAACCTTTTTTATCATTATAATTTTTATTATTGTTACTATTATTATTATTTTCGTTATTATCGTTATTACTGTTTTCATTATTATCGTTATTATTGTTATTGTTATTATCATTATTATTGATACTATTGTTATTATGGATATTATTTTTCGTTTATATCGTTATTATCGCAATTGTAGTTATTATTGTTATTAATCCTACAGTTATTATCGTCATTGTAGTTATTATTATTAATATTGTTATTTTTACTTCTATTATTATCATTATTACCGTAATTATCGTTGTTAACGTTAATATTATAATCGTTATTATCGTTTTTATCGTAATTATTATTATTATTATTATTATCATAATTGTCGTTAATATCGTAATTATCTTTATTATTATTGTAAAGAAAGTATACTTTCTCCAGGTAGATTTATCACGCGTCTCATGGCCCGCCCTTCCTTTGTTTTTGTTACTTACAAATTCTTTTGTTACCTACAAAGCGAGCCGTACAGATTTGGGGAGAGAAACTGGCAGTAAGAAATAGAACGTACACGAGAGAAGTAGTACGAGAGTAAAATATAAAATTTAACAGAGTGAAAAATAAACGTGAATTGTCGTTTCTTTGTTCACAGAGAAACATATTTCCGATTGTCACTTCACCCTAATTAAAACGAGTTAAAATAAAAAAATTAAGATATTATATTATTATTATTATAATCGATATTATCGTTATAATGGTTATTATTTTTATTATTATCTTCGTTTTAATTGTTATTATTGTTTTCGTTATTATCGTTATTATCGTTATTATCGTTATTATCGTTATTAAAGTTAAAATTTTTATTCTCGTTATTAGTATTATCATTCTAATAGTTCTAAACCCTTATTATCGATATTATGATTATTGCTATATCGTTATTATCGATATTATCGTTATTGTCGTTATTATATTTATCGTTATGATCGTTATTATCCTTAATATTTTTATTATTGTTATTTTTACTACAATTATTTTCGTCATTATCGTTGTATTAGTTATTATTATTATTATTACTATTATTATTATTATTATTGCTATTATCGTTATTATTGCTACTATTATTATCATTATTAACTTAATTATCGTTATTAATTTTATTATTATTATTGTTAATATAGTTATTGTCGTTACTGTCGAAATTATCCTTATTATATTTATCGTTTATATCGTTATTATCATTACTATTGTAATTATGGTTTTTATGGTTATTATGGTTATTAGTGTTATTATTATCGTTATTATTATCGGTATTATATTTGTTATCGTTATTGACGATATTATTATTATTATTATTTTCTTCGTTATTAATTTTATTATTATTATATAGTTATTATATAATATTATACTACTATATAAGCGTATCTGTATGCTAGATACGGCTGGCAAGTACCTGGATAAGCTGCTTTGGCCAGAAGTTGCAGCCGTGTGGGCTGCGGAGGATCTTACTACCCGCCAGTATGGTTTTCGATCCAGCCTCTCCACCATCCACGCAGTTCAGGAGGTTGTCACGGCCGTTAAAATGACGGAGCGCTGGAATCACCATTCCCGCCCTTCGTGTCTGCTGGCTACAATAGACGTGATAAATGCCTTCAACTCCGTCAGGTGGAATTTGTCAATGGAAGCGCTCGAACGTAATCTCAGAGTTCTGGAGTACCTACTCCGAAATCTCGGGGATTATCTGAACGAGCTCTTTCTAGAATAAAATACTGGCGACCGTCCAAGATGCTTGGAATTGACATCGGGGGCAGGTCAGGGCTCCATACTAGGACCGAATATCTGGAATATTTTCTACAAAGGTATCCTACGAATGGCAGGCCCTGGGGGCGCTTTCTTGGTTGGGTACGCAGACGACATTGCAGTTGTCATAACTGCAAGAGACACGGAGGGGGCACAGCTGCTAATCAACCAGGTTATGCATAGAGTCATCTCCTGGATAGAAGAACACGGGCTATCCTTAGCAGCCCAGATAACAGAAATCGTGCTACTAACGAAAAAGCGCATCAACACCTTGCGCAGCTTCACCGTAGGAGACGCGATGGTCCAGACTAAGCCGTCCGTCAGGTATCTAGGAGTAATGTTCGTTTGACAACTAAATTACGGAGAACATATAATAATTGCCTCCGACAAGGCGGCAAAAGTAGTAGCCACGCTGGGCAGACTCATAGCCAATGTCCACAGTCCCTGGCCGTGCATTAGACGACTACTGATGCGTGCCGCCGACGCAGTGATCCTGTACGTCACGGAAGTATGGGCTGAGGCGATGCGAAAAGAGAAATATCGCAAGCGCATAGCCGTGGTACAGAAGAGGGGCACTCTCCGAATGACGTGCTCCTACCGCACGGTCTCAGAGCCCGCAGTGCTAGTTGCCGCCGGGGTAATACCGATCGACCTACTAGCCATGGAGAGACAATTCGTCCATCAGCAGAAGCCCGTTCTGGGGAAGGAGGTGGCATCAAAGAAAGCCAGGTCTAACAGCATCGAGACCTGGCAAAGCAGATGGGAGCAGGAACCTAGGGACAGATGGAATGCCCGACTCATCGGTGGACTTGACAAAGTGATAAACCGATAGGCGTGTGAGGTCAATTTCTACCTCACCCAATTCTTAACAGGGCATGGCCTGTTCCTCTCCTACCTCGCAAAACTGGGGAAAGTAGCAGACGGCAACTGCCACTATGGGGACTCGATCAACGACGATGCACACAACACGTTTTTCTTATTTACCCGGTGGAGCGTCGAACGACTTGCCTTGGAGCAGAAGCTCGGAGACATCTCGCTGGACGACGATGTCGAGAAAATGCTGCGAGGGTTGAAGGAGTGGAACAGGGTAGCCTGTTACGTGAGGGAAATCTTACGCAAGAAGAAGAAGAATATGGATGGCCCATACACGTGCTACCAATGTTGCTCCAGGTTCCTGCAACGTAGAGCCGAAAAAGAGAGACCATGAAGCAGTGGTGCCTTCCCGAAGTAATGCTACATGGCGATGCCGGGATGGTTTCACTATGCCTCTAGGATTTAAATGAGTTTAGTCGATAGTGCTAATTCCAACGATGAGCACGACACTCCAGGGACTTTAACGGCGGTACCCTATTGGTAAAGGGTTCCTCTAGCGGGAAGGGTCCCTGGGTCAGTCCGTAAAGATTGGCATCTAGGATCATCAAAAAAAAATTAAAAAAAAAATATTATCGTTATTATCATTAATATCGTTATGATCGTTATTATTGTTATTAGTGTTTTTATTACTACTATTATTAACTATATTATCGTTATTATTAATATTATTAAAATCTTTAATCTCGTTATTATCGTTATCATCGTTATTATTATCATTATTATCGTTATTATCGTTATTATCGTTACTATCGTTACTATTATCGTTATTATTATCCTTATTATCGTTATTATCGTTACAATCGTTATTATTGTTATTATTATAATTTTGTTTAATTTTATCGTTATGATCGTCATTATTCATATTATTATTTTTATTATTATCGTTATTTTCATTATTATCGTTATTATCGTTATTATTGTCATTGCTATTATCGTTATTATCGTTATTAACGTTATTACCGTTATAATAATTATTATTATTTTCATTATTGCCTTCAAAATCATTATTATTAATATTATTATTATCGCTACTATCGTTATTATATAATTATTATCATTATTATTATCGTCATTACCGTTATTATTATTATCGTTATTATCGTTAGTATTATTATTATCATTACCGTTATTATCGCTATCATTGCTATTATTATTATCGTTACTATCGTAATTATCCATATTAATTTTTATATTTTAATACTTATTGTCGTTATTATCAATATTTTTATTGTTATTATTATCATTATTATCGTTATTATTGTTACTATCAATATTATTATTATTATGATTATCGTTATTATCGTTATTACATCATTATCTTTATTAATATTATTTTCAACGTTTTCATCGTAATTATTGTTATTATTATTAATATTATTAACGTTACTAACATTATTATCCTTATTATCGTTGTTTGTGTTATTAACATTATAGTTATTATCGTTCTTATCGTTATTAATATTATTATAATTTTTACTATCGTTATTAATGTTATTATTATTATTATTATTTTCGTTTTTAGCGTTATTATTGACATTATTATTATCGTTATTATATTTACTATCGTTATTAGTATTACTATTATTATCATTTTTATCGTTATTATAGTTCTTATTATTACCGTTATTAACGTTTTTACTGTTATTATAGTTATTAAAGATATTATTATTATTATTATTATCCTTATATTTGTTATTATCGTTACTATCGTTGTTATCGATATTATTGTTACCGCTATTATCGTAAATCATCTCCATTTTTCTTTATTTTTTAATATTGTATTCGTTATTATTATTAATCTATATTATTGTTATTATTTATAATATTATTATCGCTATTTTTATTATCGTCATTATCGTCATTATTGATGTTATTATTATCGTTATTATCGTTATTATTATAATCATTATTATCGTTAATATCGATATTATTGTTATTATTATTATTATTATTATCATCGATATTATTATTAATATTATTATTATCATTGACGATATTATCGATTTTATCGTTATTATTACTATCATTATTATCGTTTTTATCGTTGTTATCGATATTATTGTTAATATTAATATTAATGCTATAACTATTCTCGTTATAATCGTCAATAACGTTATTATTATTATTATTATTATTATTATTATTATTATTATTATTATTATTATTATTATTATTATTATTGTTAATAGAACTATTGTCGTTATTATCGTTATTAACGTTGTTATTATTATTATTTTTTCGTTATTAACTTTAGTATCGATATTATTGTTATTATTATTATCATTATAGTCGATAATATTATTAATATTGTTATTATTATTGTCGTTACTATCGTTCTTATCGTTATTATCTTCATTTTATTGCCGTTATTATCGTTATTATTGTTATGTTTATTATCGTTATTAACTTTAATATAATTGTTATATTTATTATTCTTATTATTATTATCGTTATTATCGTTATTATCTTTATTATCGTTATTATTGATATATATTTACTATTTTTTTTATCATTATTATCGTTAATATCGTTATTATTATTATTATAATTATTAATATTTTCATTATTGTCGTTATACTTGTTATTATTGGTAATATTATTATTGTTCTCATCGTTCTTACCTTGTATTTCGTTATTATTATTAATATTAATAATGTTATTATCGTTATTATAATTAGTATTATTATTATCGGTATTGTAGTTATTATTGTTATTATTAGTATCTTTATTATCGTTAATATCGTTACTATCATCATTATTATTATTTTTATTATCATTGTTATCGCCATTATTGCTATTATTATTTTCGTTTTTAACGTTTTTATCGTTATAATTTTTCTCATTATTATTGTTATAATCGTTATTATTGTTATCATTATTATTATAATTATTATTGTTATTTTCATTATTATTGTTTATGTCGTTAGTACCTTTACTTCCTTATTATTATTTTTATTATTATCGTCGTTATCGTTATTATTGAAACTATCGATATTATTATTGTTACTTTAATCGTATTTATCGTATCATTATTATCGTTCTTGTTGTTATTATCACTATTATCCTTAATATCGTTATTATCGTTTATTGATATCGTTGTTATCGTTGTTAGCGTTATCAATCTTATTTTTGTTATTATTATTATTATCTTTTTTATCATTTTTATCATTATTATTGTTATTATTATTATCGTTATAATCGTTATTATTGTTATTATTATTATAATTGATATTATCGTTATTATCGACATTAGCGTTTTAATTTTTATTATTATCATGGTTATTACTGATATTATCGTTATTATCTTTATTATAGATTTTTTCATTGTTATTATTATTAATATTATTATAGATATTATTGTTACTATAAATAATATTATTATTTCAATTCTAGTTATTATCGTTAATATTATTATCTTAATTTTCGTTTTTGTATTTATTATACATACTATTATTATAAATATTATCGATATTATCATTAATATTGTCGTTATTTTTATTGATATTATCGTTATTATCGACATTATTATTATCATTAGTATCGTTATTATCGTTAGTAATGTTATTATTGTCATTATTATTGCAATTATTATCGTTGTTATCGTTATTATCGTAATTATTGTTAATATTGTTATTATTTTAAATATGATTATCGTTATTATCGTTATTGTCGTTATTATCGTTTTTATTGCTAGTAATATTATTATTTTTACCATTCTTATCATTATAATCATTATTATCGATATTACTGTTGTTATTATTATCGTTACTTCCATTATTATCGTTAATATCGCTAATACAGAAATTAGCATTATATATAGTATTATATCATCTTTATTAGTATTATTAATATTATCGTCTTTATCATTTGTATCGTTATTATTGTTATTATTATCGATGTAATCGTTATATACCTTAATGTCGTTATAAATATCATTTTTAGTATCTTCATTATCGTTATCATCGATATTATTGTTATTATTACTATTCTTATTATCATAATTATTATTATGCATTATTATCGTTACTGTCGTCATTATTATTTTTATTATTATAGTTATTACCGTTATTATCGTTATTATCGTTCTATTTCTTATTATTACTATCGTCATTGACGTTATTGTTATTATCGATATTATCGTTTACATCGTTATTATTATTATTGTAATTGTCGTTATTAACGTTATTATCGTTATTTTCGTTATTATCGTTATATTTGCTATTAATATTGTCGTTGTTGTCGTTACTATCGTTATTATTGTTATTATTGTTATTTTTGTTATTATTATTATTATTATCAAAATAATCGTTTTTATCGGTCTTATAATTATAATTACTAACGTTATTACCGTTAATATTGTTATTATTCTTATTGTAATTAGCATACTTATCGATATAATTTTTATTTTCGTTAAATTATTATTATTATTATCGTTATTATTGTAGTTGTCGATATTATTGTTAATATTACTATCTTTATTATAGTTATCATCATTATTATTGTTATTACTTATAGCGTAATTAGCGTATTATTGTTAGTATTTTTATAATTATTATCGTTATTATTCTTATGATTAATATTTCTATTATTATTATTATGTTTATCGGTATTATAGTTATTATCCATATTTACATTTTTATAATTATTATTGTTATTATAGTTATAATTGCTTTTATAGTTATTATCGTTATAATTGTTATTATTATTATCATAATTGCCGTTACGATCGTTATTAACTTTATAAATATAAATACTATTATCTTTAGTATCGTTGTTATCGTTATTATCATTATTATGATTATTATTTTTATCGTTAGTATTGTTATTATTGTTATTATTTTCGTTATTAACTTAATTATCGTTATTAAAATTATTATTATTATCATTTTTATCGTCATTGTCGTTAGTAATGTTACAATCGTTGTCATTATTATTACTATTATAGTTATTATCGTTATTGTTATTGTCGTTATTATAGTTATTTTCGTTATAATTGTTATATTTGTCATTATTACTAATATTATTACCATTATTATCTTTATTATCAATATTATTGTTATTATTATGAATATTACTAGTTTTTATTTCATTATAATAGTTATTATCTTTTTTATTGTCATTATTATTATAATTATTATCGTTAATATCGTTATTATCGCTATTATAATTATTATTATTAACGTTATTATTGTTCTTATCGTTATTATTATTATTGCAATTATCGTTATTATCATTATTATTATTATAATAATTATTATTAATGACATTATCGTTGTTATCGTTATTATTGTTATTATTATTATGGAAATTCTCGTAATTATTGTTATTATTATTATCGTTTTAATCGTTGTTACCGTTAATACTGTAATTACCTTTATTATTATTATTATTAATTTTATTATTATCGTTATTATTGTTAATATCGATATTAATATTATTATTGTTATTATTACTACTATTATTATCGTTATTATCGTAATTATCGTTTTTATTATTTCTATTATTATAATTATAATTACATTTATTATCGTTATTATCGTTATTATCGTTATTATCGATATTATTATTCTTATTATTATTGCCATTATGATCGATATTATCTTTATTTGCGTTATTACTTTTATTATTATTATCGTTATTAACGTTATTATTGTTATTATTTTCATCGTTATTGTCATTAATATCGTTGTTATCTATATTATTATTATTATTATTATCATTATCAGCGATATTATCCTTATTATTATTATTACTCATATCGTTATTGTTACAATCGCTTTATCTTTATTATCGTTATTTTTGTTATTCTTGTTATTATCATTGTCGATGTTATCGTCATTATTGTAAATAATGTTATTATTACTACTATTATTCCCGTCATTATCCTTATTTTCTATATTATTGTTATTATTATAAATATTATTATCGTTATTATCATTATGATCGTACTTATCGTAATTATTGTTGTTACTATTACCGCCAATATTGTTAATATCTTTATTATTTTTATTAATACTATAATTATTATTGTTATTAACGTTATTAACGTTATTTAATTATTATGGTTATTATCATTAATATTGTTACTATTATTATTATTATAGATATTATCTTTAATATTGTTATTGTTATTATCGATACTATGTTAATTATCGTTTTTATTAATATCGTTTGTATCGTTATTAACGTTATAATTGTTATCATTACTACTATTATTATCGCGATTATCGTTAATATCGTTATTATTTTTAGTATTTTTAATATTATTATCGTTATTATCATTATAATATTATAAATATTATTGTTATTATTGTCGTTATTATTTTTATTTTCGTTATTATCAATATTTACTTATTACTATAATCGTTATTATCGTTTTATCTTTACTGTTGTTAATATTACTATTATTATCGATATTATCTATACTATTGTTATTGTTATTATCGATATTATAGTTATTGTCGTTATTATTATTATCGTCAATATCGTTATTATTATCATTATTATTATTTTGTTATCAATATTACCGTTATTGTTATTAATATTATTATTATTTTTATGATTATTATTATTATTATCGATATTATTGTTATTTTCGTTCTTACTATTTTCGATAGTAATGTATTATAGTTATTATTAATATCGTTAATAACATTATTATAGTTATTAATATTATTATTATTATAGTTATTATCGCTATAGTTTTATCGATATAATCGTTAATATGACTATAATTATTATCATTATTATCGTTATCATCGTTTCTATCTTTATAATTTATTATTACTATTATTGTTATTATCGTTATATTTATTATCGTTATTATCGTTATAATTGTTAGTATTATTATCGTTATTATCGGTTATATCTTTTTTGACTTTATTAATATTATTATTATTATCGTTAATATCGTTACTGTCCTTATTATTATTATTACTATTATCGTTGTTACCGTTATTATATTTCGCGATATTCATTGTTATCGTTATTATTGTTATTATTATTATCGTTATTATCGTTATCACCGTCTATTGTTATTATTATCATTGTTATTATCGCTATTATTGTTATTATTGTTATCGATATTATCTATAACATCGTTATTATTATTGTAGTTAATACCATTATTTTCGTTATTACCGTTATTATCGTTATTATTTTTATTATTGTTATTATTAATACTATTATTATCGTTATTATGGATATTATTGTTATTATTGTTATTATTACTATTATTGTTATTATCGTTACTATTATTATCGTTATTACCTTAATTATTGTTATTACTATTATTATTAGTAAGTTTATATCGTCAATATTGTTATTACTGTTATTATTACTACTATTATCATAGTTATTATCATTATTATTATTGTTTTTATTATTTTTGTCGTTATTATCGTTATTATTGTTATTATTATTACTATAATTGTCGTTATTGTCGTTAATATAATTACCGTTTTAATCATTAATATCGCAATTAATAACATTAGTTTTACAATTATTATTATTATTCTCGTTAATATCGTTATTATCAATATTATCGTTATTAACATTATTAATAATATTATTATTATCGTTATTATTAATATCGTTATTATTGTAATTATCGTTGTTATTGCTATTATTCATATAATTATTATCATTAATGTTGTTATTATGGGTAATATCGTTCTTATCTACATTATTATTATTAGTACAATTATTATCATTGCTATCGTTATTATCGATAATATTACGATTATTATTATCGTTATTATGATAATTATTGTTAACGTTATTTTCGATATTATCGTTAATATCGTTATAATCTTTATTACTATTATAATTATTATTATCTTTATTATCGTCATTATCATTATTATTATTATCACCATTAACTTTATAATCTTAATTATTATTATTGTTATTATTGTAATTATCGTTACTATCGTTATTTTCTTTATTACTATAATCCTTATTATCGTTTCTATCGTTATTACTGTTACTATTATTATTATTATCAATATTATCGTTATTATTGTTATTATTATTATCGGTGTCATCGTTATTATCGTTATTTTCGATATTATTATTATTATTATTATTAATGTCATTATTGTTATTCTTATTATCGTTATTAACGTTAATATTGTTGTCAGCTTAATTATTATTATTATTATTATCGTTATTACCGTTCTTATCATTATTATTATTATTACTATTATCATTAATGTCTTGATTATTATAATCGTTATCATCGTTATTAACGTTATATTGTTATTATTATTATTATTGTTTTTATAATTATCGATATTATCGTTATTAACGTTATTATCGTTATTATTATTATTATTACTACCCTTATTTTCCTTATTATCGTTATTACCATTATGATCGATAATATTATTATTATTGTCGTTTTTGTCTTTATTACCATTATCATTATAATCGTTATTATCGCTTCTATCGTTATTATTCTTATTATTATTTTTATCGACATTATCATTAATATTGTTATTGTTATTATCGATACGATCGTTAATATCGTTATTATTAAAATCGTTAATGTCGTTATTATCGTTATTATTGTTATTATATGTTATTATTACTCCTATTATTACCTCTAATATCGTTATAATCGTTATTATTGTTATTATTATTCTTATTTTTAATATCGTTTTTATCCGTATTAATATTTTTACTGTTATTAATATTAATATAATTATCGTTATTATCATTATAATCGTAATTATTATAATATTTAATATTATTATTATTGACGTAATTATCTTTATTATCGTTATTATTTTTAATATTGTTTTTATTAATAATATTATTATCGTTATTATCGTTATTATCGTTATTGTTGGTATAATTGATATTATTACTACTATTATAACCGTTATTATCGTTTTTATCGTCATTATTGTTATTATTGTTATTGTTATTATCGATATTATAGTAAATATTGTTATTATTGTTATCGATATTAAAGTTATTATTATTATTAACGTTATTAATATTATTATTATTAATATCTTTATTATCCTTATTATCGTTATTATCATTATAATCGTTATTATTATGATTTTTATTGTTATCATTATTGTCGTTATTATCTATATTATCATTATTATTATAGCAGTTATTATCGTTTTTATCGCTATTATTGTTATTATTTTTATTATTATTATTAACGATATTATAGTTAATATTGTTATTATTATTATCGATATTATCGTAATATTGTTATAGTTATTATCGACACTATCGTTGATATAGTTATTATAATTATCGTTAAAATCATTATTATCTTTATTATCGCTATTATTCTTATTATTAATACTATCATTATCGTTATTATCGTTATTATCGTTATTATTCTTATTATTTTGTGTGTTATTTTCGTTATTCTCATTATAATCATTATTAATTTTGTTATTGTTATTATTATTATTGTTATTATCGTTATTGTTAGTATTATCCTTATTATCATTATTATCGTACTATTGTTATTATTATTATCGTTGTTATCGTTATTATCCTTATTTTGGATATTATTTATATTATTTTTATCATTTTATCGTTGTTATCGTTATTATTGTAATTATTATTATTGTTATAATTATTATTATCGTTATTATTGTTCTTGTTATTTTTGATATTATCGTTAATATGGTTATTATTGTTATTATTATTATACTTATTATCATTATTATCGTTATTATCGTTAATATCGTTATTATATTTATTATAATTATTATTAGTGTCTTTATTATCGATATTTTCCTTATTACCGATATTAATTATTCGTAATATCGTTATTATCGCAATTATTAATATTATTGTTATTTGTACTACTATTATTATCGTTATTATTTTTACTATTGTTAATATTGTTATTATTACTACTATTATCGTTATTATCGTTATTATTATTACTATTGTTATTATTATAAATATTATTATCGTTATTATCATTATAATTGTTATTATCGTTATTATTGTTAATTTTTATTATCGTTAATATTGTTAATATCGTTGTTATGTTTATCATTATTATTACTATTATTGTTATTTTCGTTATTATCGTTATTATTATTATTATTATTACTATTATTATTACTTCCTATGAGTAGGGGAAGGTAGAATACTCCCATAGTACACCCTGTTTGTCATAGGAGGCGACTAAAATGGACTGTGTGAATGGCGAGTGAATGTTCTTGTACGGCTACTCCTACCTTTGTTCTTCTTTTATATCTTTTTCTAATCTTTCTCTCACTATCAAGCTTCTTTCCATTCCCTGCCTTTCCTTTGGGCAGCTCGCCTCCCAATAATTATATTTCTTCTGATGGATAGTACATACAAAGTTACATGCTGTCGTGGGAGGGACTTACACTTCACGGCGTTGTCAGGTGGTTTTAGGGCAGGCCACCCACCGTCGTCTTCCAGCATCTGCCAGGAGCTTGGGGTAGGCAACCTGGACCCAACTATGGATGTTGCTACAGGAAGAGCACCACAGTTAGGCGACCTGCCTTGCGGTTTGTCTAAGGCTACAGGAAGGACAAATATGAGGAAAGCCACTTGGAGGAGTGGCAATTGGCTGGCAGGTCAGTTGATAGCACGTGGTTCTCCGGCCTGATGTCACCTATGCAGTTTGCGATGGGGACATCACAAGATGGAGATAGTGAGAATCTCGCTCAAGCGAAAGTACTCATTGCCAAAATGAAGGCAGCTATTACTAGAAAGCCCAACGTTAACAACACTATTAAGCAAGAGCTCCCACAAATGGAGGACATCATAGACAGCCTCGAGTTCATTTATGAATCTCGAAGAATGGTCATTAAGCGAGTGAGGACCCTAGTCCGAGTTTCACAGAGCTCTTGGATAAATTTTCTAACTGATGCAGGAGCAATTAAAAGTGTAGCCACAAGCCCGCCGCAGTTGCATCAAGAAAGCCTCAAAAGATCAAGGCAAGAAACGACGACGACCAAAGCCACCAAGAGGTCGGAGGTCGTTAAGAAGAAATGAAATTAGGACAAACCAGCGACGAAAGTGATGAAACACACACAGAAGGAGAAAAAGAAACCGAGCAAATCGGAGGAAAGGCCGACAAAGAGAACAAGGCCGGACGCGATCCTCCTGAAACCTGCGCAAGGTAAATCTTATGCAGACGTAGTCGGAGACTTCCACCAGCACTTCAAGACCAGCGGAACAGGGGTAGACGTTAGATCGTTCCGGCAGACCAGAATTGGAGAGGTTCTCCGCGAACATAAGAAGACCACTGCGCATATCAGGTCCTCATTCGCATAAAGCCTGAGGAAAGAGTTGGAGAAACGAGCTGCATCATGGAATTGGTCCCTAGAAGTACGCTGGAGATACGGGACTGCGTTTGCTACAGATTGGTGATGGAAGTCGAGGTGGCCCTAAAGAGAACCCTGCCAGACTACGCGGGAAAACTAGTGGTTAAATTGACGAATCCCAACGCGAGACAACAACGCCTGGCCCTCCTCAGACAAGAAGAGGAAGCAGCTGCGAAGCTTTTAATGGTCGGCCGAGTGCTGGTCGGCATCGTCATTTGCAGGGTCAGGCGAGGAGCAGAAGTGAGGAGATGCTACCGCTGTCTCAACTTTGGTCACTATAGCTCCACGTGCAATTGCTCTGATCGCAGTAAGTTCTGCTATTTCTGCGGCGGCGCGGGGCACACGATCAAAGACTGCAAGGTCAGCGAACCAACTTGCTTCTTATGCTCCAATAGCGTTGTTGAAACTAAGAAGCACTTGGCGGGATCAAGGGCCTGCAAAACTTTCAAACAGGCCCATGCAACAGCCAAAAAGAGGAAAACAGGAGGAGTGTACTTCAGGGTAATCTCAATAGGAGCAGGACGGTGCACCAACTCCTAACCCGGCTCTGCTCTGAGAAATAAGCTGATATCGTTTTAATCAGCCAACAATACCAGGACAGAGCGGGCTTAGGATGGTACGCAGACGAATCGGGCACCGCGGCACTCTGGATCTCAGATTCCCCTCAAACACATGTGTCGGATCCAGGATCCGGATGCGGATACGTTTGCGTGGGACACAACTCGACGACTTATGTCAGCGTATATCACACCCCGAACGACCGGATAGACGATTGCCAGTCTAAACTGGACGATCTGGAAGACGCAGGAAGGCGAATCATGGAGTCGGTGTTGAGACTAGAGCTATCAGTACTCACTACAGCCTCGAAACAAAGCATCCGTAGGCCCGGCTACAGAGAGACGATCACGGACGTCTTTTTAGTGAACAAACAATTTGTGGCAAGAGTCGCAGGCTGGCGTGTAATAGAGGATTATACTGGAAGCGATCATCAGTACATACTTTTCGATGTACACGATATGATGATAGTCGTGACAATTGCAAAACGACACCTCCGGTGGAACATTCCAAGAAATGACCGAGAGAGGCTGACTTCGGTCATTGAAGAAGGATGGAGATCACTTCAAAATGCATCCGCGAGTCTATCGCCACCAGCACAAGCCAGGATGATTATTGCAGCTACTATGCAGCTCATCCAAAAGGCTTGCGCGATAGCGGTGCCAAAGAAGGGCACGAAACGGCAGAGGCGTCCTGCATACTGGTGGACGTACGAGATCGCAGATCTTCGTAAGAAGTGCATAAGTCTTCGCTGATTAGCATATTGAGCGAAGAGACGCGATCTCGAAACTGCTTCCCTGGCAGCAGGGAGGGCATATTCACCGCCCCGTGGAAGAAAGCGAGGCTTGTACTCATCAGCAAGGTCAAGGGTCCAGCAGATGCAGCTTCGTTATACAGTCCTATTTGTATGCTCGATTTCGATCAGGCCTCTCCTCCATCCACGCAGTTCAGGAGGTTTTCACTGCCGCTAAGATGACCGAGCGCGGGATTCACTATTCCCGTACTTTGTGTCTGCTGGCCACCTTAGACGTGAGAAATGCCTTCAACTCCGTCATGTGGTACTTGGCAATGGAAGTGCTCGAACGTAATTTCAGAGTTCCGGGGTACCTACTCCGAATACTCGGGGATTACCTGAACGAGATCTTCCTAGAATACAACACTGGCGATGGTCCAAGAAACTTGGAATTGATATCGGGGGCAGCTCAGGGATCCATACTAGGACCAGATATCTGGAATATATTTTACGAAGGTATCCTTCGTATGACAGTACCTGATGGTGCTTTCTTGGTTGGGTACGCAGACAACACTGCAGGAGTCATAACTGCCAGAGACACGGAGGGGCCACAGCTGCTACTCAACCAGGTCATGCGAAGAGTCATCTCCTGGATAGAAGAACACGGGCTTATTATCGCATTTACCGTTAAATTCGTTTTTGTCTTTATTATCGTTATTATCGTTATTATCGTTATTATTTTATATAATTATTATCGTTATATCGTGACCGTTATTATCTTCATTATCGTTATTATTGTTATTATTGCTACTAATACGAATATTATTATCGTAATAACCGTTATAATCTTTATTATCGTTAGTATCGTTATTAGAGTTATTATTGTTACTGTTGTTATTATCCTTATTATCTTTATATTTGTTATTATTATTATATCATAATTATCGTTATTATTATTATCTTTATTATCGTTATTATTGATATTAATATTATCGTTATTATCGTTATTATCTTTATTACCGTTATTAACATTTTATCGGTATTATCGTTATTATAATTATAGTCGTTATTATTATCGTTATTATCGTTTTATCGTTATTATCGCTATTATTGTTATCATCCTAATCGTTATTATCGCTATTATTCTTATCATGATTATGGTTATAATCGTTTTTATCGTTATTATTTTTATTATTATCGTTATTAACGTTATTATATTTATTATCAATATTATTATTATTATTGTCGTTATTATTGATATTATCGTTATTATTATTATTAATATTGTTATTATTATTATTATCGATATTTTCGTTATAAATGTTATTATTAATATTTTATCGTTAGTTCTATTATTATCGTTATTATCCTTATTAGTATTGCGTATATTATTGTTATTATTTTTGTTATTATCATTGTTATCGTTATTATCGTTTTTACTTTCAATATTGTTAATATTTTTATTATTATTATCATTATAGTTATTATTATCGTTATTATCGCTATTGTTTTTTATTAATACTAACTTTATTAACGTTATTTTCGTTATTATTTTTATTATAATTATCATTATTATGATTATTATTATTATCGTTATTATCGTTATATTTGTAATTATTATTAACGTTATTATCGTTATAATTATAATTATTATTAACGTTATTATTGTTATTATTTTTTATTATTATTATTGTTGATATTATTACAATTATTATCGTTATTATCGTTACTATTGTTATTATTATTAACGTTAATATCGTTATAATCATTATTATTGATAATTTTATTATTATTATTATAGTTATTTACTTTATTATTGTTATTATTATTATTATTATTATTGTCGTTAATATCGTTGTTATTGTTATAGAGATTATAGATTTTTTCTTTATTATCGTTAGTATCGTTATTATCGTTATTATTATAATTATCGTTATTATTGTAATTAATATTATTGTTATAATCCTTATTATCGTAATTATTGTTATTAATTCTATTATTATTATCCTTATATCGACATTATAGTTATTATCGTTTTCATTATCCCTATATCGTTATTATCGTTATTAATGTTATTATTATTACTATTTTTATCATCATCGTCATTATCGTTATTATCGTTATTATCTTTATTATTATTATTGTCTTCATCGTTGTTATCGTTAAAATTGTTATTATTATTATCTATTTTATCGCTAATATCGTAATTATCGTTATTTTCCTTATTATTATAATTATCGTTATGATTGTAAATATTAATATTGTTATAATCGTTATATTCGTAATTAACGTTATTAATTGTATTGTTATTTTTGATATTATTATTATAGTTATTATAATTATTATCGTTATTATTTTTTTACCTTTAATATTATTTTTATATTTATCGTTATAATCGTTATTATATATATTATCGTTGTTATTATTGACGTTTTTATAGACAATATTATAATCGTTATCATCGGTTTTATTATTAATGTTTTAATCCTTATTATCGTAATTATCGTTACTAATTTTATTATTACTATCGTTATTAACGTTATTATAGTTATTATCGTTATTATTTTCGGTATTATCTTTGTTATCGTTATTATCGTTGTAGTCCTTATTAATATTATTAGTATTATCGTTATTGTCGTTATTACCTTTAAAATTGTTATTATTGTTATATTCTTTATTATTATTTCTATTAGTGTCATTATTAATGTATTTATTGTTATTATTATTATCGTTAAAATCTATATTATTGTTAATATTGTTATTATTTATAATATTATTATTCCTATCGTCATTATTATTATTATCGTATTTATCGTTATTATTGTTATTATTATTATTATTATCGTTATTATTGTCTTTATTTCTAATCACTTTATTATTTTTGTTATTATTATCGGTATTATCGTCATTAATGTTAATATTATCATTTTTGTAATTATTATTATTAATATTATTATCGATTTAAAATTTATTATCATTATTATCGTAATTATTATTATTATTATTATTATTATTATTATTATTATTATTATTATTATTATTATTATTATTACTAATATTACTATCGTAGACATTATCGATATTGCTGTTATTATTATTATCGTTATTACCAGTATTATTGTTAATTTTTTATAATTATTATCGTAATAACCATTATTATAGTTATATTGTTATTATTACTATATCTATAGTGTCGTTATTATAGTTATTATGGTGATAATTGTTATTATTATTACCGTTTTTATCATTATTATTATTATCGTTATTATCGTTATTATTGTTAATATTATTAACGACATTTTTACAATAATGTTTATTGATGTAATCTTTATTATCGTTATTATGATTATCGTTACTATCGATATTATTATTATTACTTTTATCATTGTTATCGTCATTATTGTTTTTATTATTGTCGTTTTTATCTTTATTATCATTATTATTATTATTATTATTTTTATTATTATAATCATTATCGTTATTATTTTTACTATCGATATTATTTTTATTATTCTTATCGTTATAATAATTATTATTTTTATCATAACTATCATTTTTATTGTTAATATAGTTATTTTCATTATTATCGTTATTATTGTTAATTTTACTACAATTTTTACTGTTATTATCGTTATTATCGTTATGATTTTTATTGCTATTAGCGATATATTCATTATTATTATTATCGATATTATCGTCATTATCGTTGTTATTGATATTATTATTATTATTTTCAATATTATCATTATTATATTTAATATCGTTATTATCTTTATTATTTTTATCATTCTCGTTATTATTGTATTTATCGGTATTATCTTTATTATTATTATTATTTTTGTCGATATTATCATTATTAATTATATAGTTATTATCAATATTATCGTTATAATTGAAATTACCGTTATTAACGTTATTATTTTATTTATTATTATCATTATTACCTTTATTATAAATAATATTTTCTTTATTATCATTATTATCGTTGTTGTCGTTATTCACGTTATGATTATTGTCGTTATAATAGTTATTATCGTTTATATTGTATATCTATTATCGTTATTATCGTTATTACTCTTGTTATTATTATAACTATTATCGCTCTTACCACTATCATTACCGTTATTATCGTTATTATCGTTATTATTGTTATTATTTTTATTATTATTGTCGATATTATTGATAATATTTGTTATTATTATTATCGATATGATCTTTTTTATTGTTATTATTATTTTCGCTAATAACCTTACTTTCGTTATTATTGTTATGATAGTTATTATTAATAATATTATTATAGTTATTATCGTTTTTATCGCTATTATTTTTGTCATTATTATTATTATTATAGTTATTATCAATATAATCGTTATTAGTATTATTATTGTCATTATTATTACTGATATTATTGTTAATAACGTTGTTATTTTTAGTATTATTTTTATTGTTCTCCTTTTTATCATTATTTTCGAATTATTGTTATTATTATTATCGCTGTTTTCGTTATTATCCTTATTTTGGATATTATTAATATTATTACGAACGTTTTTCTTGTCGTTATCGTTATTAATGTTATTATTATCATCGTTATTATCGTTATTATCGTTATTCTAATTTTTGTTATTATTGTTATCATTGTTATTATTATTATTATTATAATCCTTATTAGCATTATTTTCGTTATTATCGTTAATATCGTTAATATTTTTATTATTATTATTATTATTATCGTTCTTGTTGTTATTTTTATAATCGTTTTTATCGTTATCATCGTTATTATTGTTATTATTATTATTAATATTTTCGATTTCATCTTTAATCTTGTTATTATTATTATCGATAATATCGTTATTATCGATATTATTTTATCGTTAATATCGTCATTATCGTAATTGTAGTTATTATTGTTATAATTACAACAATTATTATCGTCATTGTCTTTATTATTACTAATATTGTTATTATTACTACTATTCTTATCGTTATTACCGTAATTATCGTATTTACCGTTATTATTATAATCGTTATTATCGTTTTTATCGTAATAATTGTTATTATTATTATTTTTATCGATATTATTTTTAATACTGATACTGTTATTATCGATACTATTGTTATTATCGTTATTATAATTATCGTTCATATCGTTATTTTGGTTATTATAGTTATTATAATAAAGATATAATAAAGATATATAAATAATAAAGATAAATAATAATAATAATAACGATAATGACGATAACAAGGTTAATAATAACAATAATAACGATAATAACGATAATAATGATAATAAAGATATTAACGATAATAATAATATTAATATTAACGATAATGTAGATAACAACGACAATAATAATTATGATAGAAATAATATCAATAATAACAATTATATGGCTAATATCGTTAATAACGATAATAACAATATCGGCAATATACAATTATCGTTAATAAAAATAACATTATGAACGATATTATCTATAAAAATAATAATAATAATAATAACAATTATAACGATAAGAACGATAATAACGATTGTAATGAAACTATCGGTAATAAAGATATTAATAATAACTATAATGTATGTAATAATAATAATAGTAACGATAATAACGATAATAATGGTAATAATAATAACGATAATGTAGATAATAACGACAATAATAATAATAATAATAATAATAGTAACGATAATAACGGAAATATAGTTAATAATAATAGAAATAATAACAATAATACCAATAATAAGGATAATATCGATAATAACGATAATAATAATAGAATCTATAATGATAATATAGACAATAATATTAACAGTATTAACGATAATATCTATGATGATAATAATAATAATATTAACAATAATAATGATAATAACGATAATGAAGATAATAATGATAATAATAATTATAATAGTAATAACAATAGTAACGATTATAAAGTTAATAACGATAATAACGATAGTAATAAAAAGGATAAGGCCGATAATAATAATATTAATAACGATAATAACGATAATAATAATAATAATAATAACGATAATAAATATAACAATAATAACTATAATAACGAAAGGACTAGTAATAATAATACCAATAATAACGATAAAAACGTTAATGTCAATCATAATATTAACAATAATAACAATAATAACGATAAATGCGAATGTAATAATTATAAAAATAATAACGATAATAACAATAATAACAATAATACCGATAATAACTGTTTTAATAATAGCAATACTAACGATAGTAACGATAAAAACGGTAATGAGAATAACAAATAATAACGATAGTAACGGTATAATGATAATAACGGTAATAATAGTAGTAATGATAACAATAATAACAATAATAACGAAAATAACTATAATATTAATTATAATAATATTAAGGATAATAAATATATTAACGATAATAACTATATTAATGTTAACAATAATAACGATAGTAACGATAATAATATTTGCGCTAAAAATTAATTTAGCAAAAAATTTATAACGACAATATCGATAGTAACGATAATAATAATTATAAAAATAACGAAAATGTCGATCATAACGATAATAAAAATAATAATAATATCGATAACAAAGATAATAACGATAATAATAATAATAACTATAATAACGATAATAAAAAAATAATAATAGAGATAATGACGATATTAACGATAATAACTATGACAATAACAATAATTGCGATAATAACGATAATAATAAAATGATAATAATGTTAATAACGATATTAACGATAGTAATTATGACAATAAAAATAATTGCGATAATAAGGATAAGAATGATAATAACGAAAATAATTATAATAATAAATACAATTACAACGGTAATAAAGGAAATAAAGAAAATAATAATAAAAAAATAAGGATTACAACGATAATAACGATAATAATAATTATAATTATAATAATGAAGGTATTATCGTTAATAACGATAATCACAAAGTAATTATATGAATAATAATAACGATATTAACGTGAGTGACTATAATAATAATAAAAATAATAACCATAATATCGGCAATAACGATCATAAGGATAATAGTAGTAATAACAAAAATAACGATAATAATTAAAAGAATAATGACGATATTAATAATAATAATAATAAAGATAATAAAGACAATAACGATTATAATAATAACAATAATGGCGATAATAATGATAATAGGCATAATCACGATAATATTAAGAACGATAATAACGATAATAATAAAAATAATAATAAAGATAATAACGGTAATCATAATAATAACCATTTCTATAGAAACAATAATAACGATAAAGACGATTATAACATTAATAAAAACGATAATAACGATAATAACGTCAATAACGATAATAATAATGAAAATAACGTTAATAACGATACCAAAAATCATAATAATAATAGTAATAACGTTGAAAACGATAATAACGCTAATAATATTATTAATAATAACACTAATAACTTTAATAACGATACTATCGAATATAATTATACAAATAATAAAGATAACAACGATATTAATAATAATGAAAAGATCAATAATTACGATTATTACGATAATGAAAGTAATAGTAATAATAATAATAACGGTAATTACGATAATAAATATAATAATAATAACAATAATAACGATTATGAAAATAATAACAATTATAACGATAATTGTAATAACAATAAAGAAGATAAATATGATAATATCGTTAATTACGATAATAATAAAAATATTAATAACAATAACAATAACAACGACAATAAGGAAAGTAACTATAATAACAAAAATATTAATATCGATAAAAACGATAATAAAATTAATAATGCTATTTACGATAATAATGAAAATAATAATATCAATAATAAGGAAAATTACGATGATAATAATTATAATAATAACAATAATAATGATAATATTGATAATAACGATAAGAGCAATAATAATAACAATAATAATAACGTAAAACACGATAATAATAATAACGACTATAAGGACAATAGTAATAATAATAATAACGATATTAACGATAATATCGATAATAATAATAACAATAATAAACATAATAGCGATTATTATTATAATATCGACAATAATAATAATAATAATAATAACAATAATAACTATAATAACAACAAGAATAATAACAAAAATAACAATAATAACGATAATAAAGATAATGATAAAAACGATAATAATTATAATAATAATAACAATAATAATGATAATAATAATACAAACGATAAAAAAATAAAAATTTTATCATTAATAACCATAATAACGATAATAATAATAACATAAATAACGATAATAACAATTATAACGAAAATAATAATATTAATAATAACAATAATAACAATAACAATGATGATAAAGATAATAAAAATACTAATAATAACAATAATAACAATAATAACGATAATAAATATAAAGAAATAATGACGATAAGAATGATATTATCGATAATAACTGTAATGATACAATAATAACGATAATAACGATAATATCTATATTAAAAATAATGATAATAACGATTAAATTAATAATAATAACCATAATAAGGGTAATAGTAATAACAATAAAATCGATAATAACGATAATAATTATAATCGCTATAATAATAATAACCAAAATAACGATAATAACGATAATGATATTAATAATAAGACCGATTATAACGATAATATTGAATGTAATAGTAATAATAATAACAATAATAATAATAATAACGATATTAGCGACAGTAATGATAATAATAATAACAATAATAATGATAATAATAATACAAACGATAAAAAAATAAAAATTTTATCATTAATAACCATAATAACGATAATAATAATAACATAAATAACGATAATAACAATTATAACGAAAATAATAATATTAATAATAACAATAATAACAATAACAATGATGATAAAGATAATAAAAATACTAATAATAACAATAATAACAATAATAACGATAATAAATATAAAGAAATAATGACGATAAGAATGATATTATCGATAATAACTGTAATGATACAATAATAACGATAATAACGATAATATCTATATTAAAAATAATGATAATAACGATTAAATTAATAATAATAACCATAATAAGGGTAATAGTAATAACAATAAAATCGATAATAACGATAATAATTATAATCGCTATAATAATAATAACCAAAATAACGATAATAACGATAATGATATTAATAATAAGACCGATTATAACGATAATATTGAATGTAATAGTAATAATAATAACAATAATAATAATAATAACGATATTAGCGACAGTAATGATAATAATAATAACAATTATAACGATAATAACGAAAATAACGATAATACCGATAATAACAATAATATCGATAATAATTAAGACGTAAATAACGACCATAATAATAATAATAATAACGATAATAAGGTAAATTACATAACACCGTTAATAGAAATAGCAATTATATCGATAATAACGATATCAACGATAATAATTGTAGTAATAATAACAAAAATAACGTTACTAACGATAATATCGGTATTAGCGATACTAATAAAAAAGATAATAATGATATTATCGATAATAATAATAATAATGTTAACGATAAGTTCGATAATAATAATAATAAAAACAATAATAAGGACAATAACGATAATAATGATATTAACGATAATATCGATAATTTTAATAACAATATTAACGTTAATATTGAAAATAATAATAAAAATAATAACGATAATAACGATAATAACGATTATAATAATAACGATGGTAACTATAATAGTAATAATAATAATAAAAAAAATAACGATAAGAATTATAATAAGAATAAAGTTAAAAGCGATATTAACGATAATAACGATAATTAAAAAAACAAAAATAACGATAATAACGATAATAGCGAATATAATAATAACAATAAAATCGGTTATAGCGAAAATAATAATAACAATAATAACAATAATAACGACATTAACGACAATAATAGAAATACTAAAACAATAATAACGACAATAACAATAATAATTAATATAACAATAACAACGTTAATCATAGTAGTAGTAATAACAATAATAACGATGATAACTATATTAACGGTAACAAGTGTAACGATAATAACGTTAATTTCGATAGTAATATAAGCAATATTAACGATAATAACGATAAAAGTAATAATAGAAATAATAACGATTATATAGATAATAACGATGATAGTAATAAAGAAAAAACGACAATAGTAATAATAATAATAACGATAATTACGGTAATAACGATAATAATAATAATAATATTAAATACAATAATAAAGATAATAACAATTATAATAAGAACAACAGCAATATTAACAATAATAACGATAATAACGATAATAACGATAATAACGATAAAAACAATAATAACGATAATAATAATAATAATAATATTATTAATTGCGATAATAACAATAGTTACGACAATTATAATAATAATATTAATAATAATAGTAATAACGATAGTAACGTTAATAGTAATAATAATAAAGCAATTGAAACCATAATAACGATAATGACGATAATAATAATATTAATAATAGCGATAGTAACGAAAATAACGATAATATCGATAAGAATAATAAAATTAATAAGGATAATTACGTTAATTAAAAAAATAATAATAGCAATATTAACGTTAATATCGATAATAATAATAATATAAGTAATAACAATAATAACAATAATAACGATAATAATAATAACCGTAATGACGATAATAATATTTTCAATAATAAATAAAATAACGATAATTACGATAATAAAGATAATAATAATAACGATAATGACTGTAATCATATTAATAATAATAACGATAATAACGGGAATTACGATAATAGGGATAATAATAATAAAGATAATTTTTTTTGATGGTCTGAGGATGCCAAACTTTACGCACTGACTCAGGGACTCCAGAGGAACCCTTTACCATTTGGGACTCCGTTAAAGTCCTGTAGTGTCGGACTCACCGTTGGAACAGGCACTACTGATTTATCCCATATCCATTCTAGTGGCATAGTGAAACCATCCCGGTACCGTCATATGACATTAATTCATAATCGCGTCACTTCATCATATCTCATTAATTAGGACGACCACAATTAGTCTCCACATGACAGGAACCTGGTGCAACGTTGGTGGTACGTCTATTGGCCGCCCATCTCCTTCTTTTTACGTAAGATTGCCCTCACGTAGCAGGCATACCTGTTCCACTCCTTCTGCCCACGCAGCTCTTTTTCGACAATTTTGTCCGGCGACATGACTCCGAGCTCATGCTCCAAGGCAAATCGTTCGGCGCTCCACCGTGCACATATGAAGAACGTGTGGTGGGCGTCGTCTACGGTTGAGTCGCCATAGTAGCATTTACCGTCTACAACCTTCCTCATTGTTGCGAGGTAGGAGCAGAAAAGACCATGCCCTGTTAAAAATAGGGTGATGTAGAAATCGACCTCCCCCGCCTCCCGGTTTAGCCAGCTGTCCAGCCGATTGACGAGTCGGGCCGTCCATCTGCCCCTAGGCTCCCGTTCCCATCTGCTTTGCCAGGCCTCGATGCTGGTATACCTGGCGAGCCATGATGCCTCCTCCATACCCAAAGCGGACCTTTTCTGGTGGACGAATCTCCTGGGCTAGTAGAACGATCGGCATTACTCCCGCGACCACTAGCAACGCGGGCTCAGAGACCGTGCGGTAGGAGCAAGCGATTCGGAGAGCGCCCCAACTCTATACCGCGGCTATGTGCTTGCGACAATTCTCTTTTCGCAGGGCCTCCGCACATACTTCTGCGCCGTACTGCATCCTGGCTTCGGTGGCACGCATCAGTATTCGCCTAGTGCACGGCCGGAGGTCGTTGACATTTGGTTGTCTAGCAATAGCCAACTTCATTTTGGCAAGGAGGAATTTTTCTTGTGCAAGTATCTCACTCTCTCCATCTTGTGGTGTCCCATTCGCAGGGTGGATAAGTGACGTCAGGACGGAGAACCGCGTAATATCAACGGCCCTGGAAATCAACTGCCACTCCTCCAATTGGTTTTCCTCATATCTTACTCTTCCTGGCGCTATGGCCAGGTCGGCAAACTGTAGTGCTCTTATCGATGCAATATTCAGAGCTGGGGTCAGATTGCCTACCCCAAGTTCCTGGCAGTTGTTTGACGACAACGGCGGATGGCCTGCCCTAACACCACCTGGTACCGCCGTAGCGTGGGTGACCCTCCAACGCCCGCTTTAAACTTTTTCTCTACTATCGATCATAATAAATATAAATATTGTGAGGCAAGCTCCCCAAAGGCAAGGAAAGGAACGGAAGGAAACTTGAGAGTGAGAGTAAGAATAGAAAATTATATAAAACAAGAACAAAGGTATAGAATAGCCATACAAGAACATTCACAAGTAATTCGCACAGTCCCTTTTAGTCGCCTCCTACGACAAGCAGAGAGTACTGAGGGAGTATTATACTTCACCACACGCATAGGGGTTAATAATAACGCTAATAACGATAATAACGATAATAATAATAATAATAATAAAATAATAACGAGAAAAGCAATAATAATAATAATAATAATAATACGATAATAACGATAATAACGATACTAATAACAAAAATAATATCGAAAATATCGATAATAACGATAATAATAAAATAATAATGATAACAACGATAATAACGATAATAATAATAATTATAATATCGAAAATAAGGATAATAACGATGACAACGATAATAATAATAACAATAATAACGGTATTAATAATAATAATAATAATAATAATAATAACGATAATAACGATAATACCGTTAATAACGATAATAACTATAATAACGATAAAAACGATAATAATAATAATAATAGAAATAAAAATTATATCGATAATAACTATAATAAAAGTAATAAAAATTAAGATAATGACGATAATAATGATGATAATAATCATGATAATAAAGATAATTACGTTAATAACGATTGTAATAGTAACGATAATAACGATAATAACAGTAATAACAATTATATTAACGAAAACAACGATAATAAAAATTATGACAACAATAATAACGATATTAATGATAATAAGGATAATAAACATAAAAATACAAACGAAAATAACGATAATATCGAGAATAATAATAACAAAAATAAAAATAACAACGATAATATCGATAATAACGATTATAATATATATAATATCGATAATAACGTTAATAATCTTAATAACGATAGTAATAATATAGATAAAAACAATAATAATGTTAATAACGATAATAATAGTAAGAAGAATAATGATATTAACGATAATAACGACAATAATAATAACCATAATAGCGACAATAATAATAATTATAATAACGACTATAACGGTAATAGTAATTATATAATAATGTTAACAACGATAGTAACGACATTAACGATAATGGAAATAACATTAATAACGATAATAACGATAATAGCGATAATAACGATAATAATATTAACAATAATAATGATAATAGTAATATTAATGTTACGATAATGAGGATTATAAAGATAAGGACGGTAATAATAATAACAACAATATTAAGTATAATAACGTTAGTAATAATAATAATAAGAACGATAATAACGATTATTTGGGTAATAGTAGTATAAATAATAACAATAATAACAATCATAACGTTAACAACGACAATTACAATAATCATAATAACGATGATAACTATAATATCAATAATAATAATAACGATAATAAGAAAAGTAATAATAATAATAACGATAATGACGATAATAATAATAATAATAATGACGTTAATAATAATTACAATAGCGATAATAAAGAAAACAACGAAATTAACAATAACAGCGATAATATTAATAAAATTAATAATGATATTTACGTAAATAATTAAATAATAATAGTAATGATAACGATAATAACGATAATATTAATAATAATATTAATAACAATAATAAAGATTATAAAGATAATCTCGAAGATAATTATGATGATAATGACGATAATAATATTAATAATAATAACGATATCAACGATAATTACGATAATAACGATAATAACGTTATTAACGATGTTAACTATAATAACGATAGTAACGAAAAAATAAAAATAATAATAACGGTAATAACGATAATAACAACAATAGTATCATTAATATTATTAATTATAATAATAACGTTATTGACGATAATATATTATTACGAATATTAAAGATTATTATATTAACGATTATAATATTTTAACGATTACAATATTAACGATAATAACGCAAGAATAATAATAATAATAACGATAATAACGATAATAACGATAATACAGATAATAATTATAAGGATAATGACGATAATAACAATAACAATATTAGCGATAATAACGATTATTACGATTATAATAAACACAATATTAACGATAATATCGATAATAATAATAATTTTATAACAATAATAACGATAATAATGATAATAATAATAGTGATAATAAATATAATTTAGATAATAAAGATTATAACGATATCAGCAATAATAACATTAATAGTAACAATAATAATATGGAAAGTAAGAATAATAGCGGTGACAACGATAACAATAATAACATTAATAATGATAATAACGATAATAACAATAATACTATTTATATTGATAACGATAATAACGATATCAAGGATGATAACGATAATAACGATAATAATACTAATGATACGAACGATAATATCGATTATAATAATAACAATATTAACGATAATATCGATTATAATAATATCAACAATAACAATAATGAAGATAACAACAATAATAACGATTATAATAAAATCGATAATAGCGATAACAGTAATAATAATAATAATGATATTAATGATAAAATCGATAATATAAATAAGAATAAGGTAGATGACATTGATGTTAACGTTATTCAAGATAATAGTAATAACAATAATAACGATAATAACGATAATAACGATAAAAAATAAAATTCATAATGATTATAACGTTAATAAGAAAAATAATAATAGTAATAATAACGATAAAACCGATAATAATGATAATAATAGTAATAATAATAATAACGATAGTAACGATAATAATGTCAATAATAATAACGATAATGACGATAATAATAATAATAATAATAACGATAGTATAGATAATAATATTAACAATTATAACGATACTTACAATAATAATATTAATAATAATAACAATAATAACGATAATTATAATAATAAAATTAATAACGATAATGACGGTAATAGCGATCATAACGATAATAACGTTAATAAAGATAATAACGATAGTAGTAATAGTAACAATATAAATAATAATAATAGTAACAGTAATAACGGAAATAATGATAATAATTATAATAACAAATACGATAATATCGATAATACCGATAATAGCGTAATAAGGATAATAATATAATGATAATAATATAACAGTAATAACGATAATAACGATAAAAACTATAATAACGATAATAATAATAACAACAAAGCGATATAAACGTAGTATTGATAATAACGATAATAACGATAACAATAATATCAATATTAACGATAATATCGATAATAATAATAACATTAATAACGGTAATAGTGATAATAATAACAAAAATAATTATAGAATTGACGTTAATATCGATAACAATAATAACAATAATAACGCTAATAATCATAATAACGCTAATAATGATAACTACGATGATAGCGATAATAATAATAATAATAATGTCGATAATAACAATAATAATGATATTAATGATAATAGTAATAATAGTAATATTAACAACATCGGTAATAACGATAAAAACGATATTAATAATAACGATAATAATGTTCATAAAAATAATATAAATATCAATAAAAAATTAATAACGATAATAACGATAAGAATAATAATAATAATATCGATAATAACAATAATAACGATAATACTCATAATAATAATAATTATTATTACGTTAAACACGATAATAACGATAATCTCAATAATAATAATAATAATTAAAAAGTTAATATCGATAATAATAATAATAAAAATAATAATAATAATGATATCAATAATAACGACAATAATGGTTATAACGATAATAATAATAAAGAAATAACAATAATAACGATAATAACGATAATAATAATAATGATAAGAATTATAAGAACGACAATAATAATACTCATAATAAGAATAATACCGATTAGATGGATAATAACAATAATAACCATAATAAATATAATAATCATTATAACGAAAATGACGATAATAAGGAAAATAATAATAATAAATGTAATAACCATAATAGCAATAATAACCATAATTTTATTAAAACTAATAGTAATATTAATTATAATAACGATAATAACGATAATAAAGATAATAATAACAGTACTATAAACAGTAACCACAATAATAATGATTTTAACGCTACTAACGTTAATAACGGTAATAAACCTAATAATGTTAATAATAATAACTATAAAGAAGATAAGAATGATAATAATAATAATAATAACAATAATGACAATAATAAATGAGTATAACGATAATAATAATAATAATAAAGATAATAGCGATAACAAAGATAACAATAATAACGATTATACTATATTATCGATAATAATTTGAATAATAATTACGATAATAACGATAATAACGATAATAACAATAATATTAACAATAATAATGACTATAATAAGAATAATAACGATATCAACTGTACCAATAATGAGGATAATATTAATAACAATAATAATTATAATAATGATAATAAAAGTAACAATAATAGCAATAATAACAATAATAACGATAATTACTATAATAAAGTTAATAATAGTAATAATATCAAGAATAACAACAATAACGTTAATAACGATATCAACGATAATACCGATTATAACGATAATAACGATAATTTCGATAATAATAATAACATTAATAACGATAATATCAATAATAATAATAATTATAACTATAAAATAGATATTACCGATAAGATCGATAATAACATTAAAAAAATTAAAGATAATATCGGTAATAATAATATTAAAAATAACAATAGTAACGAAAATACCGTTAATAGAATAACAATATTAATGATAATAATAATAAGGATGATAATGATAATAACGATAATATTAATAATATTAATAACGATAATAACGATAATAATAGTAGTAAAAATAACAATAATAGTGATAATTACGATAGTAACGAAAATAAAATTAACGACAATAACGGCAATATTAATAATAATAATAACGAATAACGATAATGAGAATAATAAAATTAATAATAATAAAGATAATAACGATATTAATGATATTACCGCTAATAACGATAATAACGACAATAATAATAATAGGAATAATAATAACGATAATAAAAATAATAACGACAATAGTAATGATTATAATAATAATAATAATAATAACGATAAAATAGATAATAACGATAATAACGATAATAACGAGAATAAGGATAATAATAATAACTATAATAACGATAATAAAGATAATAATAACAATAGTAATAATAAGAATAATATTAACAATAAGAACGATAATAACGATTATAATAACAACGATAATAATGATTACAACGATATTAATGATAATAACGATAATAACGATAATAACAAAAATAATAATAGTAATAATAAAGATAATAAGGATATTAAAGTATCTAATGATAATTATAATAAGTATAATAACGATAATAACGTTTGTGATTATAAGAACGAAAATAAAATTAATAATAATAAAATAATAACGACAATAACGATAATAACAATAAATATAGATGTAATAATAACAATATTAAGAATAAAATCTATAATAACGATAATACCGTTAATAATAGTAGTAATAATAACAGTAATAAGAATAGTAACTATAAAAACGATTTTAACAATAATAATAATAAAAATAATGATAATATCGTTAACAATAAAAACAATATTAACGATAATAACGATAACAATAATAATAATAATCCCAATATTAACGATAATAACGATAAGAACGGTAATAACGATAATAATGATAATATTAATAATAATAATAATAATAACGATCATTAGTTTAATAACGATAATAAATGTGGTAATGTAAACAATAATAAAAATAATAACGATAATAACGATTATGACGATAATAATATTAATGATAATATCAACAATAGTAATAAAAATAATAATGATAATATCCATATTAACGGTAATAATAATAATAATAATAATTATAATAACGATTAAACGATAATAACGATAATGACTATAATATCGATAATAATAATAATAATAATAGCAATAATAACTATAATAACAATAATATCGTCTACCATAATAACGATAATAACGATAATATTAATAGTAATAATAACGATAATGGCGATAATAACGATATTAACGATAATACCTATAATAACGATAATAATGATAATCATATTAACGATAATAACGATAATAATATTTATAATAGTAATAACAATAATAACGATACTAACGATAATAGTAGTAATGTTAATAACAATAAAAACGACAGTTCCGATAATAATGATTATAATAATAAAGATTACAACGATATTAACGTTAATAATGATAAGAATAATAATGATAATAACGATAATAACATTGATAACGATAATAATAATAAGGATAATATCGATAATATCGATAATATTAATAAGATTATTAACGATTATATCGATTATAATAATAATAATAATAATAATAATAATAATAGCTATAAAAACGTAAATGACATTAATAACCATAATAGTAATGGAGATAATAACGTTAATAGTATTAATAAAAATAGCAATAGTAACAATGATAACGTTAATGACGATAATAACGGTAATAATAGAAGTAATAATAACAGTAATAATAATAATAACGTTAAAAACAATATAAACGATAATAATAATAACGATAATGATAATATCGATAATAATATGAACAATAATAACGATTATATCGATAATAATTATAATAATAATAATAACTATAGTAACTATGAAAACGATATTAACAATTATAATAATTAAGATAATAACGTTAAAAATAATAACAATAATAATGATAATAAAGTTAATGACAATAACAATAATAACGATAATAACCATAATATCGATAAAAATAACAATATTAAAGATAATATCCAAAATAGTAATAATAATAAAATTGATAATACCGATATTAAGGATAATAATAGTATTAATGATATCACTAATTACTATAATAAAGATAATAACGATTAGAATTGTATTATCGATTATAATAATAACAATAATAATGGTAATAACGATATTAATAATAATAATAATTACAATAATAAGGATAACGGTAATAGTATTAATAGTAATAGCGATAATACGGATAATAAAGATTGTAACGATAATAAAAGTTACAATAATCACGATAACTACGATAATAATGATAATGACGATAATATCGAAAAAAATAAAAACAATATCCATGATAATTACGATAATAATAATAATAATAAAAACAATAATACCGATTATAAAGAAAAAAATTACTATAATAATAATGATAATAACGGTAATATTAATAATAATTATAAAGATAATATCAACGATATTAATAATAACAAAAATAACAATAGCGATAATAACGCTAATAGTAGTAATATTAATAAAGATAATAACAAAATTACGATAACAATAATAATAATAATAAAGATATCAACGATATTAACGTTCATAACGGTAATAATAGTAGGTAATAAGGAGAATAACAACGCTAACGATAATAACAATAAGTATAATAACGATAATAACGTTAATAAGGATAATAATAATGATGACAATAACGATAATAGTAATAATAAAAATATAGTAGTAACAATAATAACGATAATGACGATAATAACGATAATAATAATAACGATAATGACGATGATAATAATAAAGATAATAACGATAATAACGATAATAATAATAAGAATAACGATAATAATGATATCAACGGCCATAAGGATAATATTAATATAAATATTAACGATAATATCGTTAATAATAAAATCAATATTAACTATAATATCGATTATAATAATAGAAACAATATCAATAATAACGATAATCACGATAATATCAATTATAATAATTACGATAAAAGCGATAACAGCAAAAATAATGATAATAACGATAATTGCGATAATAACAATAATAATATTACTAATAATAAAGATAATATTGATATTAAAGATAATAAGAATAGTAACAATAATAACGATAATATCGATAAAATTATAACAATAAAATCGATAATTACGATATTAGCAATAACAATAACACCAATAATAACGATAATGACAGTAATAACGATAATAGTAATAATAATAATATACGATAGTATAGATAATAACGATAATTATAAAAATAATAATAACGATAATAACGATATTAACGATAATAACGATAATAAAGATAATGATAATGGCGATAAGAACAATAATATCGATGATAATGATATTAAAAACAATAATACTACCGATAATAATGATAAGAACGATTAGTAAGATAATAATAATAATGATAATAACAATAATAATAGAAACAATAATAACGATAATACCGATAATGACGATAATAATAATTATAACAATAACGATAATAAAGATAGTAACTATAAGGACGATAATAATAATGACAATAAAACGATTATAACGGAAAAAATGATAATAACGAAAATAAAGATAATATTTCAATAATAATAATAATAATAATAATAATAATTGCGATAATAACTATAATAATGATAATAATAAAAATAATAAAAATAATAATGGTCATTATGATAATAAAGATAATAATAGTAGTAATAATAACAATAATGACAATAATGACGATAATAACGATAATATCGTACATAATAATAATAATATTAACGATAATAACGAGAATAATAATATTAAGAATAACAATAACAACGATAATAAAGGTAAGGACGATAAGAATAATAACGAAAATGACGATAATATCGATAATAATAATAAATACATTACCGGTGATATCGATAAAAATAATAATAATAAATACATAAATTATAATAATAGCAATAAAGGTAATAACGATAATATTGACAATAACGATAATAATAATAATAATATTAACGATAATAACGATAATAACGACAATAATAACAAGGACGATAACGTTAATAACGATAATAACGATAATAAAGATAATAAAGGTAATAAAGATAATAACGATAATAATTATAATAATAAGAACAATAATAACAATACTAACGATAATGATGATAATAGCGATAATAATAATAAAGTTAATAATTATAATAATAACACTAATAACGATAATACTGATAAAAACGATAATAACGAATATAAATATAATAACAATAATAACGATAACAACAGGATGGACAATTATAATGATAATGATAATAACAATAATACCGATAGTAAAGATAATATATATAATAATAATAATCATAAAAATAATTTTAATAATAACGATAATAATAGAAGTAATAATAACTATTATAACAATAATAACGACAACAACGACAATAACGAAAATAATAATTATATTAATAACAATAGTAACCTCAACAATAATAACGATAATAACTGTAATAACAAATAAAATAACGACAACAACGATAATAAAAATTTTATAAACGAAATAAACTATAAAAATGATAATTACGATAATAAACATAACAAAAAAAGCGAATATAATGGTAATAACAATTATAATCATAATACCGTCAATAATATTTATAATAATAAGAATTATACTGATAATAACGATAATGAAGATAATAATAGTAGTAATAATAACAAAAATAATAATTCTAGCGATAATAACGATACAAAGGATAATAATAGTAGTAATAAGAACAATAATACCAATTATAAGGGTAATAACGATAATAAGGATATTAATATTATTAATAATAGCAATAATAGCAATAATAACAATAATTGCGATATTAACGATAATAACGATATAATAATTATAATATTAATGTTAATATCGTTATTATCGATAATAATAATAACGATAGTAACGCTAATAACGTAACTAACGAAAATAATAATAATAATAGTAACAATAATAATAACGATAATAAAGTTAATAAGTATAATAATCATAACGATAATGACGGTAATAATAATAATAACGATAATAACGATAATTACGGTAATAACGATAATTTTAGTAATGATAATAACGTCAATAACGATAGTAAAGGTAATAATATTAATAAAAATAACGATAATATCTGTAATAACGATAATAACGACAATAGTACTATTAATAATATTAATAATAATCATGACGTTACTGACGATAGTAAAGATTATAGTAGTAATAATAATATCAATATTAGCAATAATATCGATAATAACATTAATAACGACAATAACGAAAATAATAGTAATAATAATAACGATAATAAAGACAATAATGACAATAATAATGATGATAATAATAATAATAATAATAATAATAATAATAATAATAATAATAATAACGACAATAAGGATAATAACGATAATAATAATAGTAATAATAACATTGATAACAGTCATAACGGTAATAACGATAATAACGATAATAACTATACCAACGATAATATCGATAATAATGGCAACAATATTAACGATAATGTCGATAATAATAATATTATTAATTACAATAATAATAATAATAATAAGTTTAAAAAAGTTAATTACTCTAATAATAGTAATAATAATAAAGATAACAACGATATTAACGATAATAATGATAATAATGATAATAACGATAATAACTATAATAATAATAGTAATTTTAAAGATAATGACGATACTAAAGATAATTACGAAAATAAGAATAACAATAATAATGATAATAGCAATTATAATCATAATAACGTTAATAATATTTTTAATAATGAGAATTAAATTGATAATAACAATAATAATGATCAGAAGGATAAAAATAGTATTAATAATAACAATAATAAAAACAATAGCAATAATATCGTCATTAACGATAACAACGGTATAATAAATACTATAATAATAATAATAACGATATTAGCGATAATAATGATAATAATAATAACAATAGTAACGATAATAACGTAACTAAAGAAAATAATAATAGTAATACTAACAACAATAATAACGATAATAACAGTAATAAGGATAATAATAATAACGATAATGACGGTAAATATAATAATAATAACAATAATAACGATAATTACGATAATAACAACAATAACGATTATAATAATAATAATAGTAATAACAATCATAAAAAAAATATCGATAATAACAATAATAATAATAACAATAAAAACGATAATAACGATAATAAAGAAAACAACGCTAATAATAATAATAATAGGAATAACAATCATAAAGATAATAACGATAATAATTATGATAATAATAGAAATAATAACGATAATAACGGTAACATAAGTAACAATAATAACGATATTAATGAAAAGAACAATAACAATAATAACGATAACAACGATAATAATATTAATAATAATAATAATAGTAATAATATCGATTATAAAAATAACGATAATAACGGTAATAATAATGATAATAGCGATAATAATAATAATAATAAAGGTCTTAATGTTAACAATAGATATATATAAACTATATATAAATACTATATTATTGTTAATATTACTACTATTATAATCTTTATTATCGTTATTATCATTATTATTGTTATTATTATTATTGTCTTTATTTTTTTTATTATCGTTATTAATATTATTATCGTTATTATCGTTATTATTATTATTATTATTATCGTTATTATCGTTATCATTATTATGGTTCTTATTGTTGTTATCGTTATTATTGTTATTATTATAATTATTATTATCGTTTTTATTGTTGTTATCGTTATTATTGTTATTATTATTATTATTATTATTATCCTTATTATTATTAATAACGTATTATTGTTATTATTATTATCATTATTATTGTCATTATCGTTAATATCGTTATTATCTTTATTATTACTATAATTATTATCGTTATTATTGTTATTATCCTTATACTTATTATTACTATTGTCGTTATTATCATGATTATCGTTATTATCGTTTATGTCGTTGTTATATTTATTAGTATTATTATTATTATCGTTATTATCGTTATTATTATTATTCCTATTATCGTTATTATTATTATCGTTATTTTCATTATTATCATTATTATCGTTATTATTGTTATAATTTTTATCGTTATTATCGTTAATATCGTTGATATCTTTATTATTATTATTATTATTATCGTTATCATCGTTATTATTCTTATTATTAATATTATTATCGATATTATCGTTAATATTGTTATTATTATTATCTTTATTATGGTTATTATCGATATTATTTTATCTTTAATTTCGTTATTATCGCTGTTATTGTTATTATTTTTATTATTACTACTATTATTATCGTTATTATCGAAAATATCATTATTATCATTATTATTATTATCGTTGATACCGTTAATAAAGTTATTATTGCCGATGCGCTGCAAAAGGAGAAATATCGCAAGCGCATAGCAGCGGTACGGAGGAGGGGAGCTCTCCGAATCGCGTGCTCCTACCGCACAGTCTCTGAGCCCGCGGTTCTATTCGTCGTGGGGGAAATCCCGAATGATCTACTAGGCCAGGAGAGACAATTCGTCCACCAACAGAGGTCCGTTTTGGATAAGGAGAAGGCATCAAGTCTCGCAAGGTCTACCAGCATCGAGATCTGGCAAAGCAGATGGAAGCAGGAAACTACTAAAGCCCGACTCATCAACCGACTAGAGAACTGGATAATCCCGGAGGCGGGTGAATTAGATTTCTCCCTCACACATATCCTGACAGGGCATGACCTGTTCTGCTCCTACCTCGCAAAAATGAGGAAGGTTGCTGATGGAAACTATCCCTTTGGCGACTCAAACGTCGACGATGCCCACCACACTTTCTTCATATGCGCACTGTTGTGCGCCGAACGATTTGCCTTGGAACAGGAGCTCGGAGACATCTCGCCGGACAGCATAGTCGAAAAAATGCTGCGAGGGCTGAAGGAGTGGAGCAGGATTGCCTGCGACATGAGGGCAATCTTACTTAAAAAGATGAAGGAGATGGGCGGCCTATAGAAGTGCCACCATCGTATCACCAGGTTCCTGCCACGAAGAGCCAAATCGTGGGAGTCCTATTTAATGGGACATGATGAAGTGACGCCATCTCGAAGTAATGTCACATGGTTTCACTATGCCAATAGGATGGATATGAGTTTAGTCGGTAGTGTCTATTCCTACGGTAACCCCAACTCCCCAGGAACTTTAACGGGAGACCCAAATGGTAAAGTGTTCTTCTAGTCTGCAGGTTCCAAGGGTCAGTGCGTAAAGTTTGGCATTCTCAGACCTTCAAAAAAAATAATGTTAATAACGTTATTTACTTTAATATTATTATTATTCTTATCGTTAATATCGTTAATATTGTCATTATAATCGATATTATCGTTATTATAGTTATTATTGTTATTATTGTTATTATTGTTATCATTACTACTATAATTATCGTTATTATACTAATTATCGTTACTATTATTATTACAATTATTACTATTATTATTATTATTATTATTATTATTATTATTATTATTATTATTGTCGTCATTATCTTTGTTATCGTTATTAATATTATTACTATTATCGTTATTATCGTTATTATTGTTATTAATATTATTATTATTATTATCATTATAAACGATATTATTATTATTACCATTATTATAGTTATTATCGTTATTATAATTATTAATATTATTATCATTCTATTCGTTATTATCGTTATTATTGTAATTGCTACTACTATTATTTACGTTACTATCGATATTATCGTTATTATTATTATTATTATTGTCGTTATTATCGTTAGTAACGTTATTCTCTCTATTATCGTTATTCTCGTAATTAATATTATTTTTATTGTCGTTGTTATCGTTATTATTGTTATTATTGTCATTATTCTTATCGTTCTAATCGTTCTTATCATTATTATCGATATTATTATTATTATTAATATCATTATTATCGTTATTATCGTTATTATTGTTTATATTATTATTGTTATTATAGTTACAATTGTTATTATTATTATTAATATTATCGCTATTATCACTATTATAGTTTGTATCATTAATATCGTTTTTATCTGTATTATTATTATGATTATCACTAATATCGTTATTATCGTTATTATTATTTTTTATTATTATCGCTAATATCGTTATTATCGTTATTAATATTATTATTATTATCACTTTATCGTTATTAATGTTACTATTCCTACTATTATTATCGTTATTATCGTTATTATTATTATTATTATTATTATTATTATTTTTATAATTATTATTATTGGCGTTTTTATCAATATTCTCGTTATTACACTCATTATCGATATTATTATTATCATTATTATCGTTATTATCGTTAGAATCGATTTTGTTGATAAAAATAACTTTATTATCATTGTTATTCATATTATTATTATTATTTTTATTATTATAGTAATTATCGTAATTATCGCGATTACCGTTATTATCGCTATTATCCATATTATCGTTAATATTTTTATTAATTTTATTATTGTTATTATCGTTGTTATTGTTATTTTTGGTATTACTAATATTGTTATTATCATTATTATGGTTATTATCGATACTATTATTATTATTATAGTTATTGTCGTTAATATTATTATTATTATTACTATTTTTGTTCAAATTATATTTATCATCGTAATTATTATTATTAGTTTTATCGTTATTACCGTCATTATCCGTTATTATTATTACTGCTATTATCGTTATTATAATTATTGTTATTATCGTAATTATCGTTATCATCGTTATAACGATTATTATTATTACCATCACTATCGTTATTATTAATATAATTATTTTCGTTACTATCTTTATTATTATAATTACTATTATCGTTATTGACGTTATAATCGTTTTTGTTGTCATAATTATTATTATTATTATTATTATCTTTAATATTGTTATTATTTTTATCGACATTATCGTTATTATCGTTATTATTATTATCGTTATTATAGTTTTAGTTGTTATGATTGTTATTATTGGTACTATTATAATCGTTATTATCGTTAATATCGTTACTATTGTAATATTGTCATTTCTATTACTATTATTATCGTTATTATCATTATAATCGTTAATATTGCTATAATTGTAATTATTTTTATTAAAATTATCGATATAATCGTTAAAATGGTCATTATTATTATCGATTTTATATGTTATTATCGTTATTACTTTTATCGTTATTATCGTTATTATTATTAACGATATTATCTTTATTATTGTTATAATTGTTATTATTATCAACGACATTTTCGTTATTATTGTTATAATTGTTATTATTATCAACGACATTTTCGTTATTATTGTTATAATTGTTATTATTATTATTGTATTCGTTATTATCATTATTATCATTATTTTCGTTAATATCGTTATTATCTTTTTTACTATTATCGTTATTCTCTTTATTATTGTTATTAATGTTATTATTATTTTCATTACTATCGTTATTATCGATAATATTGTTATTATTATTATCGATGTTAAGGTTATTATTGTTATTGTTAATATAGTAAATATCTTTATTTTTATTATTATTATTATCGATATTATCGTTATTATTGTTATTGTTATTATCGTTAGTAAAATTAATATATATGTAATCTTTATTATTATTATTATTACTATCGTAATTATCATTATTATAGATTTTATTGTTATTATTATTATTAATATTATCGATATTATCGTTAATATTGTTACTATCATTTTTAATATAATTATCATTTTTATCGTTATTAACGTTATTATCTTTATTAATATTAATACTATTATCATTATTAACGTTATTATTATTATCGTTATTATCGAAATTTTCGTTGTTAATATAGTTATAATTATTACTATTATCGTTATTATTTTTATTATCGTTAATATCGTTCTTGACTTTATTATTAATATTATTATAAACCTTTATTATCATTATAATTTTTATTATTGTTACTATTATTATTATTTTCGTTACTTTCGTTATTACTGTTTTCATTATTATCGTTATTATTGTTATTGTTATTATTATTATTATCGATATTATTGTTAATATTGTTATTATTATTATCGATATTATCGTTATTATCGATATTATTTTTCGTTAATATCGTTATTATCGCAATTGTAGTTATTATTGTCATTAATCCTACAGTTATTATCGTCATTGTAGTTATTATTATTAATATTGTTATTATTACTACTATTATTATCATTATTACCGTAATTATCGTTGTTAACGTTAATATTATAATCGTTATTATCGTTTTTATCGTAATTATCTTTATTAATATTGTAAAGAAAGTATACTTTTTCCAGGTAGATTTGTCACGCGTCTCATGGTCCGCTCTTCCTTTGTTTTTGTTATCTACAAATTCTTTTGTTACCTACAAAGCGAGCCGTTAAGATTTGGGGAGAGAAACTGGCAGTAAGAAATAGAACGTAGACGAGAGAAGTAGTACGAGAGTAAAATATAAAATTTAACAGAGTGAACAATAAACGTGAATTGTCGTTTCTTTGTTCACAGAGAAACATATTTCCGTTTGTCACTTCACCCTAATTAAAACGAGTTAAAATAAAAAAATTAAGATATTATATTATGATTATTATAATCGATATTATCGTTATAATCGTTATTATTTTTATTATTATCGTCGTTTTAATTATTATTATTGTTTTCGTTATTATCGTTATTCTAGTTATTATTGTCATTATTGTAATTATTACTACTATTATAATCGTTACTATCGTACTTATCATTATTATTATTATTATTATTATTATTATTATTATTATTAGTATTATTATCATTATTATTATTATTATTGCTATTATCTTTATTATTGCTTCTATTATTATTCTTATTATTGTTATAATTATTATCGTTATTATCGTTATTATCGTTATTATTTTTAATATTGATATTATTACAACTACTATTATCGTTACTATCGTCTTTACTGTTGATATTATTAATTCGCTATTATTAATAATATTATTAACGTTATAATCGTTATTTCGTTATTATCGTTATTATCTTTATTATTGTCATTATTATTGACGTTATTGTCGTTGTTATCTCTATTAACGTTATTTTTGAAATAATTATTATCGTTATTATCGTTCTTCTTATTTTTATCTTTATTACCGTTATTATCATTATAAGCGTATTATTGTTATTATTATTATTATTATTGCTATTGTTATTAGTACCGTTATTATTTTAATTATCTTCAAGAACGTTATCGTCATTAATAGTATTACTGTTATTATCGTTATTTTTGTTATTATTATTATCGTCATTATCTTATAATATCGATATTATCGTTATTATCATTATTATCGTTATTATCGTTGCTATTGTTCTTCTTATTATTATTATTCTTATTATCGTAATTATTGTTATTGTTGTTATTAACTTCATTAGCGTTAGTATCGTTATTATTGATATTATTATTATTATTATTGTCGTTAATATCGTTATTATCCTTATTTTTAGTATTATTATCGATATTATCGTTATTATCGATATTACTAGTATTATTATTATTATTATTATTATAATTATTAACGTTACTCTTGTCATTATTATTACCGTTATTATGGTCCTTATAGTTCTTATTATTGTCATTGTTATTATTACTATTATTATTAACGTTAACATCGTTATTATCATTATGGTTCTTATTATTATTACCACTATTTACCTTTTCTTGTTATTTATGTTATTATTATTTCTGTCATTAACATTATTAACGTTATTATCTTTATTATTGATTTCATTATTGTCTTTATTATCGTTGTTATCGTAATACTCGTCATTAATTTTATTATTAGTATAGCTATTATCAATCTTATCATTATTACCGTTATTATTATTGTTATTAATATATTTATTATCCTTATATTGCTATTATCAATATTATTAATATTTCTATTATAATTATTATCGGTATTAGCTTTAGTAGTATTATTATTATTATCGTTATTATCGTTACTATCGTTATTAGTATTACTATTATTATCATTTTATCGTTATTATTGTTCTTATTATTTCCGTTATTAACCTTTTTACTGTTATTATTGTTATTAAAGTTATTATTATTATTATTATTATCCTTATATTTGTTATTATCGTTACTATCGTTATTATCGATATTATTGTTTCCGCAATTCTCGTAAATTATCTCCATTTTTCATTATTTTTTAATATTGTATTCGTTATTATTATTAATCGATATTATTGTTATTATTTATAATATTATTATCGCTATTTTTATTATCGTCATTATCCTCATTATTGATGTTATTATTATCGTTCTTAACGTTATTATCGTTATTATTTTTCTCATTATTATTGTTATAATCGTTATTATTGTTATTATTATTATTATTATTATTATTGTTATTATCATTATTATTGTTTATGTCGTTAATATCTTTATTACCTTATTATTATTTTTATTATTATCGTCATTATTGTTGTTATTATTATTATTATTATTATTGTTATTATCATTATTATTGTTTATGTCGTTAATATCTTTATTACCTTATTATTATTTTTATTATTTCCGTCATTATCGTTATTATTGAAACTATCGATATTATTATTATTACTTTAATCGTATTTATCGTATCATTATTAGCGTGCTTATTGTTATTATCACTATTATCGTTAATATCGTTATTATCGTTTTATTGATATCGTTATTATCGTTGTTAGCGTTATTTTTGTTATTATTATTATTATCGTTTTTATCGTTTTTATCATTATTATTGTTATTATTATTATCGTTATAATCGTTATTATTGTTATTATTATTATTATTATTATTATTGTTATTATCATTATTGTCGTTATTAGTGTTATTTTCGTAATTTTCCTTATTGATGATATTATTATTATTATTATTATTATCGTTATTATCGTTTTTTTCGTTATTATTATTAATATTACTATCGTTATTATCGTAATTATCATTGTTAATGTTACTATTGTTAGTATTAATATCATTCTTATCATTATTATTCGTTTCATCGTTATTATTATTATTATTAATTTCGTTATTATCGTTGTTATCTATATTATTCTTATAATTATTACCGTTATTTTCCTTATTATCGTTATTATTGTTCTATTATTATTGTAATTATCATTATTATTAGTATTATTATATTAGTTATTATCATTAATATCTTTATTATCGATTCTATTTTTAATAATATTATTGTTATTATAGTTATTATTATTATTATTATTATTATAATAGTTATTGTCATTATTATCGTTATTTTCATTATTATTGTTATTATTAATATTATTATTATCGTTATTATCGTTATTGTCATTATTACTATTAATATTTTTGTTATTATTATCGTTATTATCGTTAATGTCACTATTAGCGTTATAATTTTTATTATTATTATCGTTATTATCGTTATTATCGTTATTATTATTATTATTCTTATTGTCGTTGTTTTAGATATTATTGTTATTATTATTATATTTATTATCGTTATTATCGCCATTATTGTTATTATTATTATTTTTATTACCGGTAATATCGTCGTTATCTTTATTAATATTATTACTATTTTTATTATCGTTATTATTATAATTGTTATTATCGTTATTATCGTCATTAACGTTATTATTTTTATTATTATTATGGTTATTACCGATATTATCGTTATTATCTTTATTATAGTTTTTTTCTTTATTATTATTATTATTATTAGTATTATAGATATTATTGTTACTATCAATATTATTATTATTTCAATTCTCGTTATTATCGTTAATATTATTATCTTAATTTTCGTTGTTGTATTTATTATACAAACTACTATTATAATTATTATCGATATTATCATTAATATTGTCATTAATATTATCGATATTATCATTGTTATCGTCATTATTATTATCATTGATATCGTTATTATCGTTAGTAATGTTATTATTGTTATTATTACTACAAATATTATCGTTGTTATCGTTATTATCTTTATTATTGTTAATATTTTTATTATTATAAATATGATTATCGTTATTATCGTTATTGTCATTATTACTATTAATATTTTTGTTATTATTATCGTTATTATCGTTAATGTCACTATTAGCGTTATAATTTTTATTATTATTATCGTTATTATCGTTATTATCGTTATTATTATTATTATTCTTATTGTCGTTGTTTTAGATATTATTGTTATTATTATTATATTTATTATCGTTATTATCGCCATTATTGTTATTATTATTATTTTTATTACCGGTAATATCGTCGTTATCTTTATTAATATTATTACTATTTTTATTATCGTTATTATTATAATTGTTATTATCGTTATTATCGTCATTAACGTTATTATTTTTATTATTATTATGGTTATTACCGATATTATCGTTATTATCTTTATTATAGTTTTTTTCTTTATTATTATTATTATTATTAGTATTATAGATATTATTGTTACTATCAATATTATTATTATTTCAATTCTCGTTATTATCGTTAATATTATTATCTTAATTTTCGTTGTTGTATTTATTATACAAACTACTATTATAATTATTATCGATATTATCATTAATATTGTCATTAATATTATCGATATTATCATTGTTATCGTCATTATTATTATCATTGATATCGTTATTATCGTTAGTAATGTTATTATTGTTATTATTACTACAAATATTATCGTTGTTATCGTTATTATCTTTATTATTGTTAATATTTTTATTATTATAAATATGATTATCGTTATTATCGTTATTGTCGTTATTATAGTTTTTATTGCTATTAATATTATTATTATTGTCATTCTTATCATTATAATCATCATTATCGTTATTATTTTTATTATTATTATCGTTACTTCCATTATTATTGTTAATGTCTTTATTATTATTATTATTATTATTATTATTATTATTATTATTAATACTGTTATTATCGTTAATATCATTACCATCGTTACTATCGCTAACATAGATATTAGCATTATATATAGTATTAAATAATCTTTATTAGTATTATTAATATTATCGTTTTTATCATTAGTATAGTTATTATTGTAATTATTATCGATGTAATTTTTATTAACCTTAATGTCGTTTTAAATAACTTTTTTAGTATCTTCATTATGGTTATCATCGATATTATTGTTATTATTTCTATTCTTATTATCATAATAATTATTATGCATTATTATCGTTACTGTTGTCATTATTATTTTTATTATTATCTTTATTATCGTTATTATCAATGCTTTTATTGTCGTTATTATCGTTATTATCGTTATTATCGTTATTGTCGTAATTATAGTTTTTATTGCTATTAATATTATTATTATTTTCATTCTTATCATTATAATCATCATTATCGTTATTATTGTTATTATTATTATCGTTACTTCCATTATTATTGTTAATGTCTTTATTATTATTATTATTATTATTATTATTATTATTATTATTATTATTATTATTATTATTATTAATACTGTTATTATCGTTAATATCATTACCATCGTTACTATCGCTAACATAGATATTAGCATTATATATAGTATTAAATAATCTTTATTAGTATTATTAATATTATCGTTTTTATCATTAGTATAGTTATTATTGTAATTATTATCGATGTAATTTTTATTAACCTTAATGTCGTTTTAAATATCTTTTTTAGTATCTTCATTATCGTTATCATCGATATTATTGTTATTATTACTTATCTTATTATCATAATAATTATTATGCATTATTATCGTTACTGTTGTCATTATTATTTTTATTATTATCGTTATTATCGTTATTATCAATGCTTTTATTGTCGTTATTATCGTTATTATCGTTATTATCGTTCTATTTCTTATTATTACTATCGTCATTAACGTTACTGTTATTATCGATATTATCGTTAACATCGTTATTATTATTATTGTAATTGTCGTTATTAACGTTATTATCGTTATTTTTGTTATTATCGTTATATTTGCTATTAATATTATCGTTGTTGTCGTTACTATCGTTATTATTGTTATTATTGTTATTATTGTTATTATTATTATTATTATCAAAGTAATCGTTTTTATCGGTCTTATAATTATAATTACTAATGTTATTATCGTTATTATTGTTATTATTGTTATTATTGTTATTGTAATTATCATACTTATCGTTATAATTTTTATTTTCGTTAAATTATTATTATTATTATTATTATTATTATTGTAGTTGTCGATATTATTATTAATATTATTATCATTATTATCGTTATCATCATTATTATTGTTATTACTTATAGCGTAATTAGCGTATTATTGTTATTGTTTTTATAATTATTATCGTTATTATTCTTATGATTATTTCTTCTATTAATATTATTATCTGTATCGGTATTATAGTTAGTATCCATATTTTCATTTTTATAATTATTATTATTATTATAGTTATAATTATTTTTATCGTTATTATCGTTATAATTGTTATTATTATTATCATAATTGCCGTTATTATCGTTATTATCTTTATAAATATAAGTACTATTATCTTTAATATCGATATTATCGTTGTTATGATCATTACCGCAATAATTGTTATAATTGTTATAATTACTATTATTATTATCGTTGTTGTCGTCATTGTCGTTATTAATGTTACAGTCGTTGTCATTATTATTACTATTATCGTTATTATCGTTATTGTTATTGTCGTTATTCTAGTTATTTTCGTTATAATTGTTATTATTGTCATTATTACTAATATTATTACCGTCAATATCTTTATTATCAATATTATTGTTATTATTATTATAATTATTATCGTTAATATCGTTATTATCGCTATTATAATAATTATTTTTATTAACGTTATTATCGTTTTTATCGTTATTATTATTATTGCTATTATCGTTATTATCGTTATTAATATTATTATTATATAATATTATTATCGTCGTTATCGTTATTATTGTTATTATTATTATGGATATTCTCGTAATAATCGTTATTATTATTATCGTTTTAATCGTTGTTACCGTTGATACTGTAATTACCTTTATTATTAATATTATTATTGTTATTATTACTACTATTATTATCGTTATTATCGTAATTATCGATTTTATTATTGCTATTATTATTACCATTATGATCGATATTATCGTTATTATTAATAACATAATTATTCTTATTATCTTTATTTGCGTTATTAATTTTATTATTATTATCGTTATTAACATTATTATTGTTATTATTTTCATCGTTATTGTCATTAATATCCTTGTTATCTATATTATTATTATTATTATTTTTATCGTTAAAAGCGTTATTATCCTTATTATTATTATTACTCTTATCGTTATTGTTACTATTGCTTTATCCTTATTATCGTTATTTTTGTTATTCTTATTATTACCATTGTCGATATTATTGTTATTATTGTTATTATTATTATCGATGTTATCGTTATTATTGTAAGTAATGATATTATTCCTACTATTATTCCCGTTATTATCTTTATTGTCTATAGTATTGTTATTATTATAATATTATTATCGTTATTATCATTATAATCGTCCTTATCGTAATTATTGTTGTTACTATTACCGTCAATTTCGTTAATAACTTTACTATTTTTATTAATACTATAATTATTATTGTTATTATCGTTATTAACGTTATTTAATTATTATCGTTATTTTCATTAATATTGTTTTTATTGTTATGGTTATTATAGTTATTATTATTATTATTATTGTCGTTTTTATCGTAATAATCGTTATTTTTATTAGCGTTAATATCGTTTTTATCATTATTAACGTTAAAATTGTTTTTATTACTACTATTATAATCGCGATTATCGTTAATATCGTTATTATTTTTAGTCATTTTAATATTATTATCGTTATTATCATTAAAATTGTTATAAATATTATTGTTATTATTGTCGTTATTATCGATATTTCTTTATTACTATAATCGTAATTATCGTTTATATTTTTACTGTTGTTAATGTTACTTTTATTATCGATATTATCTATACTAATGTTATTGTTATTATCGATAATATAGTTATTGTAGTTATTATTATTATCGTTAATATCGTTATTATTATCATGATTATTATTTTTGTTATCAATATTACAGTTATTGTTATTAATATTATTATTATTTTTCTTATTATTATTATTATTATCGATACTATTGTTATTTCCGGTCTTATTATTTTCGATAGTAACGTTATTATAGTTGTTATTAATATCGTAAATCACGTTATTATCGTTATTAATGTTATTATTGTTAATTATACTATTATTATTATCGTTATTATCGTTAATTTCGTTATTAATATTATTATTATTATAGTTATTATCGCTATTATCGTTTATATCGATATAATCCATATTATGACTATAATTATTATCGCTATTATTATTATTATTATTTACGTTAATATCGTTATTATCGCAATTAATGTTTTATTATCATCGTTGTCATCGCTCTTATTCTTAATTTTGCTATAATTATTATTATTATTACTGTTATTATCATTTTTATCCTAATTATCTTTATTATTATTATCATTAATATCGTTATTATCGTTTCAACCTTTATTATTTATTATTACTATTATCGTTGTTAACGTTATTATTTTTATCGTTATTTTCATTGTTATCGTTATTATTGTTTTTAGTATTATCGTTATTATAATTATTACCCTATTTTGTTATTATTATCATAGTTATTAAGGCTATTTATATTATTATTGTTATCGATATTATCTATAACATCGGTATTATTATTATAGTTAATACCATTATTTTCGTCATTATATTTATTATTGTTATTATTACTAATATTATTATCGTTATTACCTTTTTTATCGTTATTATTTTTAATATTGTTATTATTAATACTATTATAATCGTTTTTATCGTCATTATCGTTATTATTATTATTGTTAAAACCCTTTTTATTGTTATTATTACTATTAATTCTATCGTTATTATTATTATTATCGGCATTATCGTTATTATTGATAATCTCGTTATTGCATATATTATTATTATAATTATTATCTTTATTATCGTTACTATTGTTACTATTGGTGTTACTATTATCGTTATTATCGTTACTATTATTATGGTTATTATCGTTTCTATTATTATCGTTATTATCTTAATTATTGTTATTACCATTATTATTATTAATATCGTTATTATCCATATTAATTTTTTTACTTTTATTAATATTAATATTATTATCGTTATTATCATTATAATCGTAATTATTATGATTTTTAATTATTATTATTGACGTAATTATCTTTATTATCGTTATTATCGTTATTATCGTTTCTATCTTTTTAATTATTATTACTATTATAGTTTTATCGTTATATTTATTATCGTTATTATCGTTATTATTGTTATAGTTATTTTCGTTATTATTGATTATATCTTTGTTGACTTTATTATTATTATTATTATTATTGTTATTATCTTTACTGTTCTTATTATTATTATTACTATTATCGTTGTTACCGTTATTATTTTTATCGTTATTTTCATTGTTATCTTTATTATTGTTATTGTTATTATCGTTATTATCCTTATTACCCTCATTTCTGTTATTATTATCATTGTCATTATCATTATTATTGTAATTATTATTATCGATATTATCTATAATTTCGTTATTATTATTATAGTTAATACCCTTATTTTCGTTATTATTGTTATTATTGTTATTATTACTAATATTATTATCGTTATTATAGTTATTATCGTTATTATATTTAATAATGTTATTATTAATACTATTATTATCGCTATTATCGTTATTATCGTTATTATTGGTATAATTGATATTATTACTACTATTATAACCGTTATTATCGTTTTTATCGTTATTATTGTTATTATTGTTATTGTTATTATCGATATTATAGTTAATATTGTTGTTATTGTTATCGATATTATAGTTATTATTGTTATTATCGTTTTAATTATTATTATTATTAATATCGTTATTATCCTTATTATCGTTATTACTGTTATTAATATTAATATTATTATCGTTATTATCATTATAATCGTTATTATTATGATTTTTATTGTTATTATTATTGTCGTTATTATCTTTATTATCGTGATTATTATAGCAGTTATTATCGTTTTTATCGCTATGTTTGATATTATTTTTATAATTATTATTAACGATATTATAGTTAATATTGTTATTATTATTATCGATATTATCGTAATATTGTAATTGTTATTATCGATACTATCGTTAATATAGATATTATAATTATCGTTAAAATCATTATTATCATTGTTATTGTTATTAATATTAATAATATTAATATTAATATAAATACTGTTATTATCGTTATTAATTTTATTATCGTTATTATTTTTATTATTTTGAATATTATTTTCGTTATTCTCATTACAATCATTATTAATTTTATTATTGTTATTATTATTATCAGTATTATCGTTATTATCGTTATTATCAATATTATCGTTATTATCGTTATTATTGTTATCGTTATTGTTAGTATTCTCATTATTACCATTATTATCGTACTATTGTTATTATTATTATCGTTGTTATCGTTATTATCCTTATTTAGGATATTATTAATATTATTTTTATCGTTTTTTTCGTTGATATCGTTATTATTGTAATAATTATTTATGTTATTATCTTTATTATCGTTATTATTGTTCTAATTATTTTTGATATTATCGTTATTATTGTTATTATTGTTATTATTATTATATTTATTATCATTATTATCGTTATTATAGTTATTATCGTTATTATCGTTATTATATTTTGTATTATTATAATTATTATTATTATTACTATTATTATTATTATTATTATTATTATTATTATTATTATTATTGTCGTTATTATAGTTATTATTATTATTATTATTTTCGATATTTTCGTTATTACCGATATTAATTATTCGTAATATCGTTATTATCGCAATTATTAATATTATTGTTATTTGTACTACTATTATTATCGTTATTATTGTTACTATTGTTAATATTGTTATTATTACTACTATTATCGTTATTATCGTTATTATTATTACTATTGTTATTATTATAAATATTATTATCGTTATTATCATTATAATTGTTATTATCGTTATTACTTTTATTTTTTATTATCGTTAATATTGTTAATCTCGTTGTTATCTTTATCATTATTATTACTGTTACTGTTATTATCGTTATTATCGTTATTATTATTATTATTATTACTATTATTATTACTTCCTGTGAGTAGAAGGAGTTAGAATACTCCCTTAATACACCCTGCTTGTCGTAGGAGGCGACTAACATGGACTGTGAATGGCGAGTGAATGTTCTTGTACGGCTAATCCTACCTTTGTTCTTCTTTTAGATCTTTTTCTAATCTTTCTCTCACTATCAAGCTTCTTTCCGTTCCCTGCCTTTCCTTTGGGCACCTCGCCTCCCAATAATTATATTTCTTATGATGGATAGTACATAAAAAGTTAAATGCTGTCGTGGGAGGGACTTACACTCCACGGCGGTGTCAGGTGGTTTTAGGGCAGGCCACCCACCGTCGTCATCCAGCATCTGCCAGGAGCTTGGCGTAGGAAATCTGGCCCCATCTCTGGATGTTGCTACAGGAAGAGCACCACAGTTAGGCGACCTGCCCTGCGGTTTGTCTATGGCGACAGGAAGACTAAAATATGAGGAATGCCACTTGGAGGAGTGGCAATTGGCTGCCAGGGCAGTTGATAGCACGTGGTTCTCCGGCCTGATGTCACCTATGCAGTTTGCGATGGGGACATCACAAGATGGAGATAGTGAGAATCTCGCTCAAGCGAAAGTACTCATTGCCAAAATGAAGGCGGCTATTACTAGAAAGCCCAACGTTAACAACACTATTATGCAAGAGCTCCCAGAAATGGAGGACATCATAGACAGCCTCGAGTTCATTTATGAATCTCGAAGAATGGTCATTAAGCGAGTGAGGACCCTAGTCCGAGTTTCACAGAGCTCTTGGGTAAATTTTCTAACTGATGCAGGCGCAATTAAAAGAGTAGCCACAAGCCCGCCGCAGTTGCATCAAGAAAGCCTCAAAAGATCAAGGCAAGAAACGACGACGACCAAAGACACCAAGAGGTCGGAGGTCGTTAAGAAGAAATGAAATTAGGACAAACCAGCGACGAAAGTGATGAAACACACACAGTAGGGGAAAAAAGAAACCGAGCAAATCGGAGGAAAGGCCGACAAAGAGAACAAGGCCGGACGCGATCCTCCTGAAACCTGCGCAAGGTAAATCTTATGCAGACGTAGTCGGAGACTTCCACCAGCGGAACAGGGGTACACGTTAGATCGTTCCGGCAGATCAGAATTGGAAGGGTTCTCCGCGAACTTAAGAAAACCACTGCGCATATCAGGTCCTCATTTGTATAAAACCTGAGGAAAGAAGTTGGAGAAACGAGCTGCATCACAGAACTGGTCCCTAGAAGTACGCTGGAGATACGGGACTGCGATTGCTACACATTGGTGATGGAAGTCGAGGTGGCCCTAAAGAGGACCCTGCCAGACTACGCGGGGAAACTAGTGGTTAAATTGACGAACCCCAACGCGAGACAACAACGCTTGCACCTCATCAGACTAGAAGAGGAAACAGCTGCGAAGCTTTTAAAGGTCCGCCGAGTGCTGGACGGCATCGTCAGCTGCAGGGTCAGGCGAAGAGCAGAAGTGAGGAGATGCTACCGCTGTCTCAAATTTGGTCACTATAGCGCCACGTGCAATAGCTCTGATCGCAGTAGGTTCTGCTATTTCTGCGGCGGCACGGGGCACACGATCAAAGACTGCAAGGTCAGCGAACCGACTTGCTTCTTATGCTGCAATAGTATTGTTGAACCTAAGAAGCACTTGGCGGGATCAAGGGCCTTCAAAACTTTCAAAGAGGCCCATGCAACAGCCAAAAAGAGGAAAACAGGACGAGTGTACTTCAGGGTAATCTCAATAAGAGCAGGACGGTGCACCAACTCCTAACCCGGTTCTGCTCTGAGAAATAAGCTGATATCGTTTTAATCAGCCAACAATACCAGGACAGAGCGGGCTTAGGATGGTACGCAGACGAATTGGGCACCTCGGCCCTCTGGATCTCAGATTCCCGTCAAATACATGTATCGGATCCAGGATCCGGATGCGGATACGTTTGGGTGGGACACAATTCGACGACTTATGTCAGCGTATATCACACCCCGAACGACCGGATAGACGACTGCCAGTCTAAATTGGACGATCTGGAAGACTCGCTGCGGGAAATGCAAGGCGATCTCATTGTGGCTGCAGACATCAATGCCAAAGTTCTCGAATGGGGGGAGACCAGAACGGCCTCCAGAGGAAGGCGAATCGTGGAGTCGGTGTTGAGCCTAGAGCTATCAGTACTCAATACTGCCTCGACACAAAGCATCCGTAGGCCCGGCTACAGAGAGACGATCACGGACGTCTTTCTAGTGAACAAACAACTTGTGGCAAGGGTCGCAGGCTGGCGTGTAATAGAGGATTATACCGGGAGCGATCATCAGTACATACTCTTCGATGTACCCGATAGGATGATAGTCGTGACAATTGCAAAACGACACCTCCGGTGGTACATTCCAAGAATGGACCGAAATAGGCTGTCTTCGGTCATTGAAGAAGGATGGAGATCACTTCAAAATGCATCCGCGAGTCTATCGCCACCAGCACAAGCCAGGATGATTACTGCAGCTACTATGCAGCTCATCCAAAAGGCTTGCGCGATAGCGGTGACAGAGAAGGGCACGAAACGGCAGAGGCGTCCTGCATACTGGTGGACGAACGAGATCGCAGATCTTCGTAAGAAGTGCGTAAGTCTTCGCTGTTTAGCACAATGAGCGAAGAGACGCGATCTCGATACTGCTTCCCTGGCAGCAGGGAGGGCATATTCACCGCCCCGTGGAAGAAAGCGAGGCTTGTACTCATCAGCAAGGTCAAGTGTCCAGCAGATGCAGCTTCGTTATACAGTCCTATCTGTATGCTCGATACGGCTGGCAAGCTCTTGGAGAAGCTGCTTAGGCCACGGCTGCACGTAGCCGTGTGGGTAGCGGAGGATCTTGTTGCCCGTCAGTATTGATTTCGATCAGGCCTCTCCACCATCCACGCAGTTCAGGATGTTGTCACGGCCGCTAAGATGACCCAGCGCGGGAATTGCCATTCCCGCTCTTTGTGTCTGCTGGCCACCTTAGACGTGAGAAATGCCTTCAACTCCGTCAGGTTGTACTTGGCAATGGAAGCGCTCGAACGTAATTTCAGAGTTCCGTGGTACATACTCCGAATACTCGGGGATTACCTTAACGAGCGCTTCCTAGAATACAATACTGGCGATGGCCCAAGAAACTTGGAATTGATATCGGGGGCAGCTCAGGGATCCATACTATGACCAGATATCTGGAATATATTTTACGAAAGTATCCTTCGTATGGCAGTCCCTGATTGTGCTTTCTTGGTTGGGTACGCAGATGACACTGCAGTTGTCATAACTGCAAGAGACACGGAGGGGGCACAAATGCAGCTTAAACAGGTCATGCGCAGAGTCATCTCCTGGATAGAAGAACACGGGCTTATTATCGCTTTTACCGTTAAATTCGATTTTGTCTTTATTACCGTTATTATCGTTATTATCGTTATTATTTTATATAATTATTATCGTTATATCGTGACCGTTATTATCTTCATTATCGTTATTATTGTTGTTATTGCTACTAATACGAATATTATTATTGTAATAACCGTTAAATTCGTTTTTGTCTTTATTATAGTTATTATCGTTATTATCGTTATTATTTTATATAATTATTATCGTTATATCGTGACCCTTATTATCTTCATTATCGTAATTAGAGTTATTATTGTTACTGTTGTTACTATACTTATTATCGTTATTATTATTATTATTTTCGTTATTAACGTTATTATATTTTTTATCAATATTATTATTATTATTGTCGTTATTATTGATATTATCGTTATTATTATTATTATTATTGTTATTATTATTATTATCGTTATTTTCGTTATAAATGTTATTATTAATATTTTATCGTTATTTTTATTATTATCGTTATTAACTTTATTAGTATTATGAATATTATTGTTATTATTTTTGTTATTATCATTGTTATCTTTATTATCGATTTTACTTTCAATATTGTTAATATTATTATTATTATTATTATTATAGTTATTATTGTCTTTATTATCGCTATTATTGTTATTATTACTAACTTTATTAACGTTATTGTCGTTATTATTTTTATTATTATTTTAGTTAATATGGTTATTATCGTTATTATTTTTATTATAATTATCATTATTATGATTATTATTATTATCGTTATTATCGTTATAATTGTAATTATTATTAACGTTATCATTCTTATTATTTTTTATTATTATTATTGTTGCTATTATTACTTCTATTATCGATATTATCGTTACTATTGTTATTATTATTTACGTTAATATAGTTATAATCCTTATTATTGGTAATTTTACTACTATTATTATAGTTATTAACTTTATTATTGTTATTAGTATTATTATTATTATTGTCGTTATTATCGTTATTATTGTTATTGAGATTATAGATTTTTTCTTTATTATCGTTAGTACCGTTATTATCGTTATTATTATAATTTGCGTTATTATTGTAATTATTATTATTGTAACAATCCTTATTATCGTAATTATCGTTATTAATTCTATTATTATTATCCTTGTATCGTCATTATAGTTACTATCGTTACCATTATCGCTATATCGTTATTATCGTTATTAATGGTATTATTATTACTATTTTTATCATCATCGTCATTATCGTTATTATCATTATTATCGTTATTATCTTTATTTTTATTATTGTTTTCATCGTTGTTATCGTTATAATTGTTATTATTATTATCTATTTTACCGCTAATATCGTAATTATCGTTATTGTCCTTATTATTATAATTATCGTTATGATTGTAAATATTAATATTGTTATAATCGTTATATTCGTAATTAACGTTATTAATTTTATTGTTATATTTGATATTATTATTATTGTTATTATAATTATTATCGTTATTATTTTTTTACCTATAATACTATTTTTATAATTATCGTTATAATCGTTATTATATATATTGTCGTTGTTATTATTGTCGTTTTTATAGACAATATTATAATCGTTATCATCGTTTTTATTATTAATGTTTTAATCGTTATTAATGTAATTATCGTTACTAATTTTATTATTACTATCGTTATTAACGTTATTATAGTTATTATCGTTATTATTTTCGTTATTATCGTTATTATCGTTATCATCGTTATTACCTTTAAAATTGTTATTATTGTTATAATCTTTATTATTATTTCTATTAGTGTCATTATTAATGTATTTATTGTTATTATTATTATCGTTAATATCTATTTTAATGTTAATATTGTTATGATTTATAATATTATTATTCCTATCGTCATTATTATTATTATCGTTATTATTGTTATTATTATTATTATTACCGTTATTATTGTCATTATTTTTAATCACTTTATTATTTTTGGTATTATTATCGGTATTATCGTCATTAATGTTAATATTACCATTATTGTAATTATTATTATTATTATTATTATAGTTATTATTATTATTTTTATTATTATTATTATTATTATTATTATTATTATTATTATTATTATTATTATTACTCTTATTATTATTATTACTATTATTACTATCGTAGTCATTATCGATATTATTGTTATTATTATTATCTTTATTACCGGTATTATTGTTACTTTTTCATAATGATTATCGTAATAACCATTATTATAGTTTTATTGTTATTATTACTATATCTATAGTGTCGTTATTATAGTTATTATCGTGATAATTGTTATTATTATTATCGATTTTATCATTATTATTATTATCGTTATTATCGTTATTATTGTTAATTTTATTAACGACATTATTACAATAATTTTTATTGTAGTAATCTTTATTATCGTTATTATGATTATCGTTACTATCGTTATTATTATTATTACTTTTATCATTGTTATCGTCATTATTGTTATTATTATTGTCGTTTTTATCTTTATTATCATTATTATTATTATTATTGTTATTTTTATTATTATCATCATTATCGTTATTATTTTTACTATCGATATTATTTTTATTATTGTTATCGTTATAATCATAATTATTTTTATCTTAACTATCATTTTTATCGTTAATATAGTTATATTCATTATTATCTTTAATATTGTTAATTTTACTACAATTGTTATTTGTTATTATCACTATTATCGTTATGATCTTTATTGCTATTAACGATATATTTATTATTATTATTATCGATATTATCGTCATTATCGTTTTTATTGATATTATTATTATTATTTTCAATATTATCATTATTTTCGTTAATATCGTTATTATCTTTATTATTTTTATCATTCTCGTTATTATTGTAGTTATCGGTATTATCGTTATTATTATTATTATTATTTTTGTCGATATTATCATTATTAATTATATAGTTATTATCAAGATTATCGTTATTATTGAAATTAACGTTATTAACATTATTATTTTATTTATTGTAATCATTATTACCTTATTATAAATAATATTTTCTTTATTATCATTAATATCGTTGTTGTCGTTAATACTGTTATGATTTCTGTCGTTATAATAGTTATTATCGTTTATGTTGTATATCTATTATCGTTATTCTCGTTATTACTCTGATTATTATTATAACTATTATCGCTATTACCATTATTATTACCATTATTATCGTATTATCGTTATTATTGTTCTTATAATTATCCTATTAACGTCAATATCGTTATTACCTTTATAGTTGTTATTATTATTATAGTTTCTAACGTTACTATCGTTATTATCGTTATTATTGTTATTATTTTTATTGTTATTGTCGATATTATTGATAATATTTGTTATTATTATTATCGATATGATCGTTATTATTGTTATTATTATTTTCGCTAATAACCTTACTTTCGTTATTATTGTTATGATAGTTATTATTAATAATATTATTATCGTTATTATCGTTTTTATCGTTATTATTTTTGTCATTATTATTATTATTATAGTTATTATCAATATAATCATTATTAGCATTATTATTGTCATTATTATTACTGATATTATTGCTAATAACGTTGTTATTTTTAGTATTATTTTTATTGTTATCCTTATTATCATTATTTTCGTATTATTGTTATTATTATTATCGTTGTTATCGTTATTATAGTTATTCTAATTTTTGTTATTAACGTTATCATTGTTATTATTATTATTATTATTATCCTTATTATCATTATTATCGTTATTATCGTTAATATCGTTAATATTTTTATTTTTATTATTATTATTATCGTTCTTGTCGTTATTTTTATAATCGCTTTTATCGTCATCATCGTTATTATAGTTATTATTATTATTAATATTTTCGATTTCATCTTTAATATTGTTATTATTAATATCGATAATATCGTTATTATCGATATTATTTTATCGTCAATATCGTCATTATCGTAATTGTAGTTATTATCGCTATTATTGCTACAATTATTATCGTCATTGACTTTATTATTACTAATATTGTTATTATTACTTATCGTTATTACCGTAATTATGGTTGTTACCGTTATTATTGTAATCGTTATTATTATTATCGTTAATATCGTTACTTTGGTTTTTATTGTTATTATTATAATGGTATAATAAAGATAAATAAATAATAAATATAAATAATAATAATAATAGGGATAATAACGATAACAACGTTAATAATAACAATAATAACGATAATAATGATAATACCGATAATAATAAAAACGATAATAACCATAATAATGATAATAACGATAATAGTAATAATAATATTAACGATAATGTAGATAGAAACGACAATAATAATTATAATAATAATAAAAATACGGATAATAACGAAACTAATAATAATTATGATAGAAATAATAACAATTATATGGCTAATATCGATAATAACGATAATAATAATAACGACAATATAATAATATCGATAATAATAATAACAGTATGAACAGTATTATCTGTAAAATTAATAATAATAATAATAAGAATTATAACGATAAGAACGATAATAACGATTATAATGAAACTATCAGTAATAAAGATATTAATAATAACGATAATGTATGTAATAATGAGAATAATAACGATAATAACGATAATATGGATAATAATAATAAAAACTATAATGATAATATAGACAGTAATATTAACAGTATTAACGATAATATCTATGATGATAATAATAATAATATTAGCAATAATAATGATAATAACGATAATAAAGATAATAATGATAATAATAATAATAATAGTAATAACAAAAGAAACGATAATAAAGTTAATAACGATAATAACGATAGTAATAAAAAGGATAAGGCCGATAATAATAATATTAATAACGATAATAACGATAATAATAATAATAATAATAACGATAATAACTATAACAATAATAATGATAATAACGATATGACTTGTAATAATAATACCTATAATAACGATAAAAACGTTAATGTCAATCATAATATTAACAATAAAAGCAATAATAACGATAAATGCTAATGTAATAATTATAAAAATAACGATAAAAACGGTAATGAGAATAACAATAATAACGATAATAAAGGTAGCAACGATTGTAACGATAAAAGTAATAACAATAATAACGATATTTACGATATAAACGATAATAATAATAACAATAAAAATAATAACGAAAAACACGATAATAATAATAACGACTCTAAGGATAATAGTAATAATAATAATAACGATATTAACGATTATATCGATAATAATAATGACAATAATAAAGATAATAGCGATTATTATTATAATAACGACAATAATAATAATAATAACGATATTAGCGACAGTAATGATAATAATAATAACTATTATATCGATAATAACGAAAATAACGATAATTACGATAATAACAATAATATCGATAATAATTAAGACGTAAATAACGACCATAATAATAATAATAATAACGATAATAACGATAATAATAATAATAAAAATAACGATAATAAGGATAATAAAGAGAATTACTATAATAATGATAATAATAATAATAATAATAACGATATAAACGATAGTAAAGACAATTATAGGAACAATAACAACAAAAAAACGATATTAACAATAATAATAATAATGATAATATCAATAATAAAGAAATATCGATAATTATAAGAACAGTTATAACGATAATAACTATATCGACGATAATAATAATAATCATAATAATAATAATAAGGATAATAACGATAATTACGATAATAACGATAATGATAATAATAATAAAAATAAAATAAAGATAATTCCGATAATAAGCATAACAATAATATTCATAATAATAATAACACTAAAAATAGTGATAACGATAACAAAGATATTGACTACTATAATAATAATAATAATAATAGCAATAATAAAGATAATAACAATAATAATAATACCAATAATAACAAAAATAAGACAAATTATCATAATTATTATAAACATAATATCGATAACAACGATAATAACGATAATTTGGGTAATAGTAGTATAAATAATAACAATAATAACGTTTGAAACGACAATTACAATAATCATAATAACAATGATAACAATAATATCGATAATAAAAATAACGATAACAAAAAAAGTAATAATAATAATAACGATAATGACGATAATAATGGTAATAATAATGACGTTAATAATGATAATATCGCATAATAATAGTTATGATAATGACAATATTAATAATAACAATAATAACGATAATAACGATAATTGCAGTAATAATAATAACGATAATAACGATAAGAGTAGTAATAATTATAACGATAATAACGATGATAGCAGTAATAACTTTTATAATAATAACGACAATAATAATAATTACAATAACGATAATAACGATATTAATGATAATAACGTTAATAAACGTAACAATAAAAACGAAAATAACGATAATAACAATAATAAAAGTAACAATAATAAACGTAACAACGATAATTTCGATAAGAACGATTATAATATTTATAATAACGATGATAACGATAATATGGATAATGATCATAATTACAAGAATATTAATATAAATAAAAATAATAATAAAGATAATAACGATAATAATAGAAAGAACAATGAAGATAATAAGGATAATAACGATAATAATAATTACAATAATAGGGAATATAATATTAATAATAATAACGACTATAACGATAATAGTAAATATATTAATAAAGTTAATAACGATATAAACGACATTAACTATAATAATAATAAAAATTATAACAATAATAACGATAATAACGTTAGTAATAATATTAATAAGACGGATAATAAAGATAATTTGGATAATTGTAGTAATAATAATACCAATAATAACAATAATAACGATATTAACGAGAGTAACGATAATAATAATAACAATTATAACGATTCTAACGTTAAAAACGACAATTATAATAATCGTAATGACGATGATAACATTAATATCGATAATAAAAACAACGATGATAACGATAATAATTACGATAATAATGACGATAATAATGATAATAACGTCTAATAATTGTTATGACACTATCTATAATAATAATAACTATATTAATGGTTAAGATGATTATTATCATAAGAACGATAATAATATAAATTATAATAAAAATAATAATAAAAGATAATAACGATATTAACGATAATACCGATAATGACGATAATAACGATAATTAAGATAATAACTTCACTAATAATAATAATAATAATAATAATAACGATAATAAGGATAATAACAATAATTATAACTTTAATAATAGCAATTATAAAAATAATAACCATAATAACTGTAATAACTATAACAATAATAACTATAATAACGATAATATTGTTAATAATAACAATAATAACGATAATAACGAAATTATTAATGATGATATTGACGATAATAATAATAATAGAAATATCAATAGTAACAATATTAACGATAATGTCTTTTATAAAGATAATAATATTAACGATAATGACGATGATAATAATAACGATAATAACGAAAACAACGAAATTAACAATAACAGCGATAATATTAATAAAATTAATAATGATATTTAAGTAAATAATTAAATAATAATATCGATGATAACGATAATAACGATAATATTAATAATAATATTAATAACAATAATAAAGATAATAAAGATAATATCGAAGATAATTATGATGATAATGACGATAATAATATTAATAATAATAACGATATCAACGATAATTACGATAAAAACGATAATAAAAATAACGATTATAACGATACTAGCAATAATTATGATTAGGATACTAACGTTAAATAAGATAATAAAAATAAGAATAATAACGGTTATAACGATATTAACGGTAATAACGATAATAATAGTAACAATATTAACGATTATAGCGATAATAATTATAATGACGATAATAACGATATTAAAAGTAAAAATATTAACGATAATAAAGATAAAATTAATAAAAATAATAACGTTAATAACGATAATAACAATAATATCGTTAATAATAATAATAGTTGTAATAATAATAATAAAGATAATATCGAAAATATTGAGAATAACGAATTTAATATTAATGATAACGACGATAGTAATAATGGTAATAACGATAATAACGATAATGATAATAACGATAGTAGTTTAATAACGATAATAAGATTACAAATAATAACACTAATAAGTATAATGAAGATAATAAAGAAAATAATAATAACGATAATAATGACAATAATAATAATAATAATAACGATAACGAAGGTAAATGTAATAACGTTGACAGCGATAATAATAATAACAATAATAATGATAATTATAATACTAATAATAACGATAATAATAAAAGCAATAGTAATGGTAATAACAAAAGAGATAATAATTGAATTAACTATAATAACGATAATAACGGATATTACGATAATAACAATAATAAGAACTTTAAAACGATAATAGCAATAATAATAATAAAAACGAAAATGTTAATGAAGATAATAATAATTATAATTACAACGAAAATATCGATAATAATAATAAGTATATTAACGATAATAAAGATAATAACGACAATAATATTAATAATAATATTAAACACAACGATGATAACGATGAAAATGATAATAACTAAAATAATAATAACGATAATAACGATAAAATTGTTAAAAACAATAAAAATATTACCAATAATATCGATAATAATAATAGTAATAATAAATATAATAACGATAATAACGATAAAAACGACTATAATAATAAATTTAATAACGAAATAATAATATTAATAACAACAATAGAAATGATAATACAGATTATAACGATAATAATATTAACGATAATTACGACAACATTAATAATATTAATAAAGATAATTACGATAATAACAATTATAATATTAACGATAATAACCACAATAGTATTAATAATAATAATAACGATAATAACGATAATAACGAATATAACGATATTAATAGTATTTATAATAATAATAATAATAACGATAATTAGTATAATAACGATAATAATAGTGGTAATATTAAAAAAAAAACAATAATAACGATAATAACGTTTATGCAGATAATAATATTAATGATATTAACGACAATAATAATAACAATAGAAACGATAATATCGATATTAACGATATTAATAATAATAATAATAATAAAAATAATAGCGTTATTAACGATATTAACGATAATAAAGATAATAACCACATAATGATAATGAAGATATTATCGATAATAATACTAATGATAATAAAGATAATAACGATAATGACGGTAATAACGATAATTGCGTTAGTAATAACGACGATTTTAACGATAATATCGATTATAATAATTAAAATATTTACGATAATATAGATAATAATAATAACTATAGAAAAGATATTAACGTTAATAATAGAAGAAACTTTAATAATATTAAGAATAATATCTATAATTACGATAAAGAGGATAATCATAGTAGTAATAATAACAGTAATAACAATAATAACGATAAAAACGAGTTTAACGACAATAATAATAACGATAATATCGATAATAAAGATAATAACGATAATTACGTTAATAACGACAATAATAATATCGATAATAAGAGTAAATAATGATAATATTAGTAGAAATAACGACAATAATAACAATAATAAAGATAAGAACGATATTAATATCAACGATAATGACTACAATATTGATATTGATAATAACGCTAAATACGATAATAACGATAATAAAGATAATAATAATAACAATAATAACGATAATATTGCTATAATAATTATAAGAATAACAATAATAACGATAATAGTAATAATAATAATAACGATAATAACGATATCAACGATAACAACGATAAAAATGATAATAATAATAATCATAAAAGTGATAATAACAATTATAAAGAGAAAATAAATAATAATAATAAAAACGATAATAACGATAATAACGATTATAATAATAACGATAGTAACGATAATATTAATAATGATACTAACGATAATGACGACAATAACGATAATAATAATAGTAAAAATAAATATATCAATGATATTAACGTTAATAACGATAATAATATTAACAATAATAACAATAATTACGAAAATAATGATAATAACGATAATAATATTAACAATAATAACAATAATAACGATAATAAAGATAATAACGATAATAATAGAAGCAAAAATAACAATATTAAGAATAATAACTATAATAACGATAATAAGGATAATAATAGTAGTAATAATAACAGTAAGAACAATAATAACGTTTAAAACGATTTTAACTATAATAATAATAACAATAATAACGATAATATCGAAAATAATATTAACAATATTTACGATAATATCGATAATAATAATAATAAAAATAAAAATCATAATGATCATAACTATAATATCGAAAATCATAACAATGAAACTAACGATAATAATAATAATAATAATATCGATAGTAACAATAATAATGATAATGATGATTATAATAATAATAATAATAGCAATTATAACAATAATAACGATAATAATGATATTTAAATTATAAATAATAACAATAATAAAGATAATAATAAAAAAATAATAACGTTAATAATGATAATAACGATAGTAACGATAATAATATTAAAGAAAATAACAATATTAACGATAACAACGATAATAACATTAATATTCATAATGACAATAACGATAATATCGATATTAATATTAACAGTATTAACGATAATAATAATTATATAAGAACGATAATTAATATAATAACGAAAATAATAATAATAATAATAATAATAATAATAATAATAATAATAATAATAATGATAATTTCAATAATAATAACAATAATAACGATTATAATGGTACTAACAATAACGATAATATCGATAATATTGATAATAATTGTAATAATATTAGCATTATTAAAATTATAACGATAATAACGATAATATCCATGATAACGAAATTAATAATTACGATAAAGACGGTAAAAACAATAGTAATAACGATAGTAACGATAATAACTATAATAACGTTAATAATAATTATAGTAACATTAATAAGGATAATAACGATAAAGATAGTAGTAATAATAACAATAATAACAACAATAACGACAATAACAATAATAATGACAATAACGATAGTAATAATAATAACGAAAATAACGATAATAACGATAATAACGAAAAAATAATAATAATAATAACAGTAATAACGATAATAACAACAATAGTACCATTAGGATTATTAATTATAATAATAACGTTATTGACGATAATATATTATTACGATTATTAACGATTATTATATTAACGATAATAATATTTTAACGATTATAATATTAACGATAATAACGCAAGAATAATAATAATAATAACGATAATAACGATAATACAGATAATAAATATAAGGATAATGAAGATAATAACAATAACAATATTAGGGAGAATAACGATTATTACGATTGTAATAAACACAATATTAACGATTATATCGATAATAATAATAATTTTATAACTATAATAACGAAAATTACGGTACTAAAGATAATAACGATAATAGCGATAATAATATTAATGATACGAACGATAATATCGATTATAATAATAAAAATATTAACGATAATATTGATTATAATAATATCAACAAAAAAAATAAAGAAGATAACAACGATAATAACGATCATAATAATATCGATAATAGCGATAACAGTAATAATAATAATAACAATATTAATGATAAAATCGATAATATAATAAGAATAAGGTAGATGACTTTGATGTTAACGTTAATCAAGATAATAATAATAACAATAATAACGGTAAGAATGAAAATAATAATAATAATAACGATAATAACAATAATAACGATGATAACATTAATAATAAAAACTATAATTACGATTATATCGGTAATAAAAATAGCATTATTAACGATAATAACGGTAATAATAATAATAATAATAAAAATAATAACGACAATAACGATAATTAAGCTAATAACGATAATAATTTTAATAAAATTAATAACAATAATAATGATAATAACAATAATAATAGTAATGTTAATAACGATATTAACGATATTTACGATAATAATAATAATAATTATTAAGATAAAAACAATATTAACGTTTTTAAGGATAATAATAATAACGATAATGACGATAATAATTCTGCTTATGATAATAGAAATTAGGATAAAAATGATAATATCAATAATAATAATGATATTATTATTGTTAATATCGATAATAATAATAAAAAAATAATAGCAATAATATCGATAATAACGATAATAACCATAATAATAATGATGATAATAACAAGAATAGCGATAATATTATTACTAATAATAAAGATAATAACGATATTAATGGTAATAGCGATAATAACGATAATAACGATAATAATAATAACGATAATAACGTAAATAAAGATAATAACGACAATTATAATAATAGTAACAATAAAGACGATAATAAAGGTAATAATAAAAAAATAATAACGTTAATAACGATGATAACGATAATAACAATAGTATTAATAACGATAATAACGATAATATTAATATTAATTATCTCAGTATTAACGATAATTATAATATTTATAAGAACGATAATTAATATAATAACGATAATAATAATAATAATGAGAATAATAACAAAAATAATAACAATAATAACGATAGTAACGATAATAACGTTAATAATAATAACGATAATGACGATAATAATAATAATAATAATAACAATAATAACGATTATTATGTTAATAACGATAATAATAATAACGATATTAACGATAATAGCAATAAAAACAATAAGGATAAGAACAATATTTACGATAACAACGATAATAACAATATTATTAAAAACGATGAAAATGATAATTTCAATAATAATAATAACAATATTAACGATAATAATAATAATTATTAGATCGATATTAAAGATAAAAAAGACAATAATAATAGTAATAAGAAGAAGAATAACGATAATAACGATACTAATAATAGTAATAATAAGAATGATAAAAATAATAATGATAATAATGATAATATCGATAATAATAAAAATGATAATAACAATAATAATAATAATAATAGTAAAAACAATAATAACGATAATAACGATAATAACTATAATTATAATAAATATAGTAATAACAATAATAACGATTATAACGATTATAGCCGTAATAACTATATTAATAATAACGATATTGACGGTAATAAAAATAATAACAATATTTTCGATAATAACGATAATTACTATAATAAAGATAATAATAAAAATAACAAAAATAACGATAATGATGATAATACTTAAATAATAATATTATAAACGACAATAATAATAGTAAAGTGAATTATTATAAAAATAATAAAATTAATAGGGATAATAATGATAATGACGATAATAATAAAAATGATAATATCGATAGTAATAATAATATTATTTACATTAATAAAGATAATAAGGATAATAATTATAATATTTGAAACAATAATAACGACAATAATTATAGCAATAATAACGATAGTAACAATAATGAGGCAATAATAATAACAATAATTACGATAATAACGATAATAATGACGATAATAATGATTATAACGGGAATAATAACGATCATATCGGTAAAAAGGGAAATAACAACGATAATATCGATAATAACGATAATAATAATAATAATGATAACGATAATATAGATAATAATATTAACAATTATAACGATACTTACAATAATAATATTAATAATAATAACAATAATAACGATAATTATAATAATAAAATTAATAACGATAATGACGGGAATAGCAATCATAACGATAATAACGTTAATAAACATAATAACGATAGTAGTAATATTAATAATATAAATAATAAAAATAATAACAGTAATAACGGAAATAATGATAATAAATATAATAACAAATACGATAATAACAATAAAGCGATATAAACTTAGTATTGATAATAACGGTAATAACGATAACAATAATATCAATATTAACGATAATATCGATAATAATAATAACAATAATAACGGTAATAGTGATAATAATAACAACAATAATTATAGAATTAACGCTAATAACGATAACAAAAATAACAATAATAACGCTAATAATAATAATAATGCAAATAATGATAACTACGATAATAACGATAATAATAATAACTATAATGAAGATAATAATTATAACAAAAATAATAACGATAATTACGATAATAACGATATTAACGAAAATAATAGATGTAATAATAACACTAATCACAGTAATAACGATAATAAACATAATAGCGGTCATAATAATAGTAATAATAAAGATAATAACGCTAATAATTATAATAATAATAATAACGATACTAACGATTATAACAATAATAACGATAATAGTAATAACAAAAACAACGATAATAATGATTATAACTATAATAATAAGAATAATATCAATAATAACGATAATAACGACAATATTAAAAAAATAATAATAATAACAATAATGACGAATAGAACGATAATAACGATAGTAACGATAATAACGATAATAAAAATAATATTAACGTTAATAACCATAATAACGGTAATAATAATAATAATATTATAAATAATAACGATAATAACTATAATAAAGGAAAGAATAATATCGATTATAACAATAATAGCGATAATAGTAATAACAAAAATAACGATAATAATGATTATTACTATAATAATAAGAATAATATCAATAAGAACGATAATAACGACAATATTAAAAAAATAATAATAATAACATTAATGACGAATAGAACGATAATCACGATAGTAACGATAATAACGATAATGACGATAATAAAGATAATAACAATAAATATAATATCGATACCAACGATTATAACGATAATAATAATTATAGTATTCACAATAGCAACGATAATAACAATATTAACGATTGTAAGGGTAATCATAACATAATTAACAAAAATTATAACAATATTAACAGTAACAAAGATAGTAACGATAAGATTAATAATAATAATATCGTCATTAACGGTAATAAAAGTACTAATAACGATAATAATAACGGTAATAATAATAACATTATTGACCATAATAACGACAATAATAACAACAATACTGACAATAGTAATGATAATAACTATAATAACGATAATAATTATAATGAAGATAATAATAATAATAATAACATTAATAACGATAATAACAATAAAAAAGATACAATAATAACGATAATAACGATAATAACGATAATAATAATTGCGATTTAATAATAATAATAATAATAATAATAATAATAACGATAATAATAATAACAATATTAACATTAACAGCGATAATATCTATAATAATGTTAATAACGATAATAATAATGACAATAATAACATTAATAACAATTATAATTCTATTAACGATATTAATGTTCATAATAATAACAATAATACTGATAACAACCATAATAACGATAACAATGTTATTAATTAGAACAATAATAACAATTATAAAGATAATAACGATAATGACGGTAATAATTGTAGTAATAATATCAATAATAACAGTAAAAGCGATAATATTGATATTAACGATAATAACGATTATAATAATAACAATAATTACGATAATAACAATATTATCGATAATAATAATAACGATATTAAAGATAATATCGATAATAATAATAATATTCACGATTACATCGATAATAGTAATAATAATAATGACAATAATAACGATAATAACGATAATAACGATAATATAAATATTAATATTATCAATAATTAAAATAATAACGTTAATAATGATCATTACGATAATAAAGAATAAAACATAATAATAATAAAGATAATAACGATAATAATAACAATAATACTAATAATAATAATATAAATTATAATAACATTAATGGCGATGTTAATGATATTAATAATTACGATAAAAACGATAATAAATATAATAACAATAATAATATTAACGATATTAACGACAATAGTAATAATAATAATAATTATAATAACAATAATAACGATAACATCAAAAATATTAATAATAATAATAATAATAAAAATAATAATAGTAACGATAATTATTAGAATAACGATAATAATCGTGGTGACATTTACAATAATAACAATAAATACGATAATAAGGACAATAGTAGTAATATTAATAACGATAATAAAGATATTAACGATAGTAATAATAATCCTAACAACAGTGATAACAATAATAACGATAATATCGATAATAATAATAACAATATTGACGATAATATCTATAATATCGATAATAAAGATAATAACGATAATACCAATAATAATAATATTAATAATAGAGATAATAAGGATATTAACGATAATAACGATAATAATAACAACAATGTTAACGATAATATCAATACTAATAATAATAACAATAACAATAATAACGACGACAACGATAACAATAATAATAGCGTTAATAATAATAACATTAACAACGATAATAATAAGAATAGGAATATCGATAGTAACAATAATAACGTTAATATTGATAATAATAGTAACAATAATAACGATTATAACGATAATAACGATAATAATAATAATAATAATAACGATAATAACGATAATAACGATAATAATAATAGTAATAGTTACAATAATATCAGTTATAACGGCAATAACGTTATTAACAATAATATCGATAATAAAAAATACAATAATATCGATAATATTAATAATAATAGTAATTACGATTATATCTATAATAATGATATCAACGATAATAATTATATTAATGATGGCAATAATAACGATAATAACAGTAATAAAAATAACAATAATAACGATATTAACGATAATAATAATAATAATAACAATAATATCGATAAAATCGATAATTTTTTTTTGATGGTCTGAGAATGCCATACTTACTACACTCCTTCTGCCCTCGCAGCATTTTCTCGACAAACATGTCCGGCGAGATGTCTCCGAGCTCCTGCTACAAGACAAAACGTTCGGCGCTCCACCGGGTACATATGAAAAAAGTGTTATGTGCATCGTCATTGATCGAGTCCCCATAGGGGCAGTTGCCGTCTGCTACTCTCCCCATTTTTGCGAGGTAGGAGAGGAACAGGCCATGCCCTGTTAAGAATTGGGTGTGGTAGAAATTGACCTCACACGCCTATCGGTTTATCACGTTGTCAAGTCCACCGATGAGTCGGGCATTCCATCTGCCCCTAGGTTCCTGCTCCCATCTGCTTTGCCAGGTCTCAATGCTGTTATACCTGGCTTTTTTTATGCCTCCTCCATCCCCAGAACGGGCTTTTGCTGATGGACGAATTGTCTCTCCTTGGCTAGTAGGTCGATCGGGATTACCCCGGCGGCAACTAGCAATGCGGGCTCTAAGACCGTGCAGTAGGAGCACGCGATTCGGAGAGTGCCCCTCTCTTCTGTACCGCGGCTATGCGCTTGCGATATTTCTCTTTTCGCATCGCCTCAGCCCATACTTCCGTGACGCACAGCATCACTGCGTCGGCGGCACGCATCAGTAGTCGTCTAATGCACGGCCGGGGACTGTGGACATTGGCCATGAGTGTGCCCAGCGTGGCTACTACTTTTGCCGCCTTGTCGGAGGCCATTATTATTTGCTCTCCGTAATTTAGTTTTCAATCGAGCATTACTCGTAGGTATCTGACGGACGGCTTAGTCTGGACCTTCGCGTCTCCTACGGTGAAGCAGCGCAAGCTGTTGATGCGCTTCTTCGTTAGTAGTATGATTTCTGTTATCTGGGCTGCTAAGGATAGCCCGTGTTCTTCTATCCAGGAGATGACTCTACGCATGACCTGGTTGATTAGCAGCTGTGCCCCCTCCGTGTCTCTTGCAGTTATGACAACTGCAATGTCGTCTGCGTACCCAACCAAGAAAGCGCCGCCAGGGACTGCCATTCGTAGGATATCATTGTAGAAAATATTCCAGATATTCTGTCCTAGTATGGAACCCTGAGCTGCCCCCGATGTCAATTCCAAGCATCTTGGACGGTTGCCAGTATTGTATTCTAGGAAGAGCTCGTTCAGATAATCCCCGAGAATTCGGAGTTGGTACGCCAGAATTCTGAGATTACGTTCGAGCGCTTCCATTCCCAAATTCCACCTGACGGAGTTGAAGGCATTTATCACGTCTAATGTAGCCAGCAGACACGAAGGGCAAAAATGGTGATTCCCGCGTTCAGTCGTTTTAACGGCGGTGACAACCTCCTGAACTGCGTGGATGGTGGAGAGGCCGGATCGAAAATAATACTGGCGGGTAATAAGATCCACCGCTACCCTAACGGCTGCAACTTCTGTCCTAAGCAGCTTCTCCAGGAACTTGCCAGGCGTATCCAGCATACAGATATGCCTATAAAATAGTATAATATTATATAATAACTATATAATAATAATAAAATTAATAACGATAATTGCGATAATAAGGATAAAAATAATAATAATAATAATAACAATACTAACGAAAATAACGATAATAATAATAACAATAATAACGATAATAACGATAATAATAATACAAATAATAACGATAATAACGATAAAAACGATAATAATGATTATAATAATAATAATAATAACGATAATAACGATAATAATATTAATATAATCGATAATAACCATAACAACGGTAATAATAGTAAAAATAATATTAATAATAACGATATTAACTATAATAAAGAAAATTACTATAAGAACGATGACAAAATTAACGTTAATAAAGAAAATAAACATAATAATAATAAATATAAAAACAAAATCAGCGATAGTAACATTAATAACGATAATAATAATAATAATAACAATAATAACGATAACAACGACAATAATAATAAAAATAATAACGACAATAACTATAATAACGATAATAATAATAGTAATAATAACCATAATAACAAAATACCGATTATAAAGATAATAACAATAACAATAATAAAGATAATAATGATAAAAAAGATAACAAAAATAAATATAAAAAAATAACAACGATTATAGCATTAACAATAATAATGGTAATAACAATAGTAACGATAATAATGATTATATCTATATTAATACTAACAACAACAAAGATAATAACGATAATAAAAAAGTAATGAAACTAACGATACTAACGATAATAACGATAATAATGATAACGATAATGACGATAATAATTATAACAAAAATAATAACGATAATTACGATAATAACGATATTAAAGAAAATAATAGTTGTAATAATAACACTACTCACAGTAATTACGATAATAAACATAATAACGATTATAATAATAGCAATAATAAAGATAATAACGATAATAATTATAATAATAATAATAATGATACTAAGGATTATGACGATAATAGCGATAATAGTAATATCAAAAATAACGATAATAATGATTATAACTATAATAATAAGAATAATATCAATAAGAACGATAATAACGACAATATTAAAAAAAAATAATAATAACAATAATGACGAATAGAACGATAATGACGATAGTAACGCTAATAACGATAATAAAAATAGTATTAACGTTAATAACCATAATAACGATAATAATAATAATAATATTTTAAATAATAGCGATAAAAACTATAATAAAGAAAACAATAATTACGATAATAACGATAATAAAGATAATAACAATTAACATAATAACGATACCAACGATTATAACGATAATAATAATTATAGTATGCACAATAGCAACGATAATAACAATATAAACGATTATAAGGCTAATCATAATATAATTAACAAAAATAATAACAATATTAACAGTAACAAATATAGTAACGATAAGATTAATAATAATAATATCGTCATTTACGGTAATAAAAATAATAATAATGATAATAATAACGGTAATAATAATAACAATAATGACGATTATAACGATAATATCGATTATAATAATTACATTATATACGATAATAACGATAATAATAAAATTTAGATATTAACGATACTAACGATAATAACGAAATTAACTATGTAAATAGTAGTAATTATAACGATAATGACGATAATAATAATAATAACAATTATAACGATATTGACGAAAATAACGTTAATATTAATGACAATATTAACGACTACAATGATAATAATAGTAATAATAATAACAGTAACAATGATTATAAGGTTAATACAGATAATAATTGTAATAAGAAGAACGATAAGAAAGATAATATCGAAAACGACGATGATATCGATAATAACGATAATAATAATAATAAGAATAACGATGATAACGATTATAGCGATAATAATAAAAATAGTAATAATAATAACGATCGTAACGATAAAAAAGATAATAATATGAATAATAAAAACAATAATAACAATAATATTTATAATAACGATAATAACGATAATAATTAAAATGAAGATAATAATAATAATAATAACATTAATAACGATAATTACAATAATAAAGAGACAATAATAACGATAATAACGATAATATTAATAATAATGATAACAATAATAATAATAATAATAATAACGATAAAAAGATAATGAAGATAATAATAATAATAATAACACTAACAACGATAATGAAGGTAGTAACGATAATAATATTCACGATTTAGTGATATCAACGATAATATCGATTATAACAACAATAATAATAATAATAAAAACGATATTAACGATAATAACGACAATAATATTAATAATAATAACGAAAATACGGATTATAACGATAACAACGAATATAATGTTAATAATAATAGTGATAAAAACGATATTGACGGAAATAACATTAATAATAAAAATAAAGTTAATATAGATTTTAACGTTAATAACGATAATAACAATAGTAATAAAAGTAAGGATAACAATAATAAAAATAATAACGATAATAACGATAATAGTAATGACGATTATAATGACAGTATCGATAATGATAATAACAATATTAACGATAATAATGATAACCATGATAATTATATGAAATAATATCGATAAAAACGATAATATCAATAATATTAATATCTATAATAACGATAATATTAATAATAATAATAACAATATAATGATAATAACGATAAAAATAATAATAAATATAAATATAATACCGCAATTAACGATAGTAACGATAATAATAATAATAATAAGGTTCATAAGGATAATAACGAAAATAACGATAATAATAATATTAGAGACAATAGTAACAATAGTAACAATAATAATAATTACAATAATATTGATAATAATGATAATAACGAAATTGAAGTTAATAATAATAACTACAATAACGATGATAACGATAATAATAATAATAACAATCACAATACTAACGATGTATAAGATAGTAACGATAATAATAATAATAATAACAACTATAAAGATAATAACGATTATATCGATAATAATAATAACAATAATAAGGACATAAACGATAATAAAAATAATAATTGTAATAATAATAACACTAATAAATATAAGAACGATAAGGAAAATAATTGTAATATTAATAATTACGATAATAACGATAATAACGATAATAATAGATGTAATTATAAAAATAAAAACAATAATAATGATAATAACGGTAATAACAATAATAATATTAACAATAATAACGATAATATCGATAATTATAATAATAACGATAATAACGACAATAACGATAATAACGATAAAAATAAATACGAAGATATCATTAATATCGATAATAAAAATAAAAATATTAAAGATAATATCGATAATAATAATAACAATGTTAACGATAATATCAATACCAATAATAATAACAATTACAATAATAACGATAAAAAGGATAACAACGATAACAGCGTTAATAATAATAACGTTAAAAACGATAATAATAAGAATAAGAATATCGACAGTTACAACAATATCGATAATAGTGATGAAAATACTAACAATAATAACGATAATAACGATAAAAACGATAATAACGATTATGAATATATAATTAATAATGATAATCACGTAAATAACCAAAATAATAATAGAAATAATAAGATAAAAACGATAAAATCACTTATAATAGTAGTAACAATAATAACGATAATAACGATAATAACGCTGTTAATAATGTTGATAATGACGACAATAATAATAATAATAATCACGATAATAACGATAATTACGATAATAACAATAATAATTATAAAATTAATAACACTAATAATGATAATATAGATAACAATATAATTAATAATAACGATAATAGAGATTATAATGGAAATAATAATAGTAACAATAACGATAATTACGATAATAACGGGAATAATGATAATAAGAATGTAACTAATAATGGTTATAATAATAATGATACTTACAATAAAAACGATAATAATAATAGTAATAATAACAATAATAACAATAATAACGATAACAACGATAAATACGATACCTATATTAACGACAATACCGACAATAATAATATTAACGATAATAACGATAATAACGATAATAACGATAATAACGATAATAATAATAATAGTAATAATAATAAAAACGATAATAACGATAATAACGATATCAATAAAAATTATAATAACGAATGTAACAATATTAACGATAATGTCGATAATAATAATAATAATAATAATCATAATAATAATAACAGTAATACCGATAATAACGATAAACCCGTTAATAATAAATACGATAAGAACGATAATAGTAATAATAAGAATCATGATAGGAAGGAGAATAACTATAATAATACTAATAATAATAAAGCTAATAACGATATTAATAATAATAAAATTAATTATAATAACGATATTAACGATAATATCGATAATAATATTAACAATATTAACGATAATATCGATAATAATAATAATAATAACAATAATAATAATAATAATAATAATAATAATAATAATAATAATAATAACTACAATAATAATAATTGTAATAATAATAACGATAATAAAGATATTAATAGTAATCATAATAACAATAAAAACATTAATAACGATAATAACAATAATAACCATAATAACGATAATAACGATAATAATAATAAGGATAATGACGGTAATAATAATAATAATAACTATTGTAACGATAATTACGATAATAACGATAATAATTATAATACCGATAATAACTATAATTACGATAATAATAATAATAAACTTAATAATAAAGATAACAGCGATATCAGCGATAGTTACGATATTAATAATAACGAATGTAAGGATAATAACGGTGACAACGATAATAATAATAACAATAATAACTATAATAACGATAATAATAATAATAGTTATAATGATAATAACGATAATAACGAGAAAAACAATAATAATAATAACAATTATAATGATAATAAAAATAATAAAGACAATAATAATAATCATAATAATAATAACTATGATAGCAATAATAACGAGAATAATGATAATAACGATAATAATAATAACGATAATAACGCTAATATCGATAATAACAATAACAATATTGACGATAACATCGATAATAATAATAATAATAATAACAATGATTATGATAATAACGATAATAAAAATAATAACGATAATAATAATAATAATAGTAATAATAGCAATAATAACAATAATAACGATAATAATAATAACGATAATAACGATAATAAAGAAAAAACGATAATATCGATAATAAGGATAATAACAATAATAATAATATTAATAATAAAGATAATAAGGATATTAACAATTATAACGATAATAATAATAACAATAATAACGAAAATAACAATCATAATCCTAATATATAACGATAATAATGTTTATAAAAATAGCAATAATACTGATAATAACGATAATAACAATAATAATAATTGCAATAATAACAATAGTAACAATTATAACGATAATAACAATAATAACGATAATAATGGTAGTAAGAATAACTATATTAACAATAAAAGCGATAATATCGATATTAACGATAATAACGATTATAATAATAACAATAATAACGATAATAACAACAATAATGCTAATATTAATAATAAAAATTATAATATCATTAATGACGATAGTAATGATAATAATAATGACGATATCGACGATAATAAAGATAATGACAATATTAATATTAAAGATAATAACGACAATAACAATAACAAAATTTATAAGAAAGATAATAACTATATTAGTGGATATAACGATAATTATAATAATAAAGAAAATAACGATTATGAAGATAATAACGATATTAATAATAATATTAATAACAATAATAGCGATAATAACGATAATAATGATGAGAACGTTAATGATTGTAATAATAATAACAGTAATAACATTAATAAAGATATTAACGATATTAAAGATAATAATAATAACAATAATAACAATAATAAAAATAATAATAATAACAATATTAACCGTAATACGGATAATAATAATAAGAATAATGACAATAATAACGACAATAACGAGAACAACAATAATATTATTAACGGTAATAACGTTTATTATAATGATAATAATAACGATAATATCTATAATAACGATAATAACGATAATTACAGTAAAAACGATATTAAAGATAATAACGATTATAATAGTAACGATAATAACGTTAATAACGTAATTAAATGTAATAATATCAACAATAATAATGTTAATATCCTTATTAACGATAATAGAGATATAATAATAATAACAATAATGACGATAATTTTTTTTTCTTTTTTTTTGATGGTCTGAGAATGCTAAACTTTACGCACTGACCAAGGGACCCTACATGAACCCTTTACCATATGGGTTCCTCGTTATAGTCCCTGGAATGTTAGGCTCTCCGTTGGAATAGGCAGTACCGACTAAACTCATATCCATCCTAATGGCATGGTGAAACCATCCCGGCACCGTCATGTGACATTAGTTCTGGATGGCTCCATTACATCATGTCCCATTAATTGGACTCCATCAATGCGCCTCTACGTCGCAGGAACCTGGAGCAATTTTGGTGGCACGTCTATGGGCCGCCCATCTCCTTCCTCTTCTTACGTAAGATTTCCTTCACGTAGCAGGCAATCATGTTCCACTCCTTCTGCCCTAACTGCATTTTCTCCACAATGTTTTCCGGCGAGATGTCTCCGAACTCCTGCTCCAAGGCAAATCGTTCGGCGCTCCAACGTGCACATATGAAGAATGTGTATTGAGCGTCGTCGACGGATGAGTCGCCATAGGGGCAGTTACCATCTGCTGCTTTCCTCATCTTTGCGAGATTGGAGAGGAATAAGCCATGCACAGTCAGCAATTGGGGGAGGTAGAATTCTACCTCTCCCGCCTCCCGGTTTATCCAGTTATCAAGTCGACCGATGAGACGGGCAGTCGTCCTGCCCCTGGGCTTCCGTTCCCACCTGCTTTGCCAGGTCTCCATGCTGGTAGATGATGCCTCCTCTTTATCCAAAAAGTACCTCTGCTGGTGGACGAATTGACTCGATAACAAACGATAATAACATTAATAATATTAATAATAATAACGAAAGTATGGATAATAACGGTGAAAACTATAATAATGATAACAATAATAACGATGATAACGATAATAACGATAATAACGATAATAACGATAATAGCGATAATAATAATAACGATATTAACGAAACTATCGATAATAATATTAATAGTATTTACAATAATAACGATCTTAATATTAATAACAATAACAATAAAAACGATATAATCGATAATAACGATTATAATAATAACGATAATATCGATAATAGTAATAATAATTATAACAATAGTAAAAATATTAACAATAATAATAATAATAATGACGATAATAACTGTAATAACGATAATAATGATAATAACGATAATAACGATAATAATAATAGCAATTATAATAATAATGATAATAACGATAATAAGGATAATAAAGAAAATAATTATAATAATATTAACAATAAAAACGATAAGAACGATATTAACAATAATAATAATAATATTTATATCCATAATAACAAAAATAATAATAAAGCAATAATAAAAAAAAATAAAAATGTCAACGTTAATAAGGATAATAACGAAAACAATAAAATCAATATTAACGATAATATCGATAATAATAAAAACAATAATAACTATTATAACGATAATAATTATAATAATAATAACAATATTAACGACAATAACTGTAATAATATTAATAATAATAACGATAATAATTGTAATAACGATAATAATAATACGAATAATCATTATAATAATATTAATAATAATAATAATAATATTAATCATAATGATATTAACAATAATAACGACAACAACGATAATAACGATAAAAATAATATTAAAAATATCGAAAATAACATTAATAAAGATTATAACGATAATAATAATAATAAATATAACAATAATAAAGATAATATTGATAATAACAAGAATAATCACGATGATATCGATAATAAGGATAAAACCGATAACTATAATAATGATCATAACGATAATAACGATTATAACGATGTCAATAATACATTATAATAGCGATAATAATAATAACACTAATAACGATAATAACGATAATAGAAATAACAATAATATAAATAATAACGATTATAACGATAATAATAATAACAATAACATCGAAAATAACAATGATAACTATAATGAGGAAAATATCGGTAATAATAATGACATTAATAACGGGAATAACGAATAGTAAAGACTATGACAATATTAATAATAATATAATAACAATAATAACGATAATAACGATAATAAAAATAATTATAATAACAATAATAACGATAATAACGATAATTACAGTAAAAACGATATTAAAGATAATAACAATAACAATAAAAACGATATAATCGATAATAACGATTATAATAATAACGATAATATCGATAATAGTAATAATAATTATAACAATAGTAAAAATATTAACAATAATAATAATAATAATAATGACGATAATAACTGTAATAACGATAATAATGATAATAACGATAATAACGATAATAATAATAGCAATTATAATAGTAATGATAATAACGATAATAAGGATAATAAAGAAAATAATTATAATAATATTAACAATAAAAACGATAAGAACGATATTAACAATAATAATAATAATATTTATATCCATAATAACAAAAATAATAATAAAGCAATAATAAAAAAAATAAAAATGTCAACGTTAATAAGGATAATAACGAAAACAATAAAATCAATATTAACGATAATATCGATAATAATAAAAACAATAATAACTATTATAACGATAATAATTATAATAATAATAACAATATTAACGACAATAACTGTAATAATATTAATAATAATAACGATAATAATTGTAATAACGATAATAATAATACGTATAATCATTATAATAATATTAATAATAATAATAATAATATTAATCATAATGATATTAACAATAATAACGACAACAACGATAATAACGATAAAAATAATATTAAAAATATCGAAAATAACATTAATAAAGATTATAACGATAATAATAATAATAAATATAACAATAATAAAGACAATAACGATAATAACAAGAATAATCACGATGATATCGATAATAAGGATAAAACCGATAACTATAATAATGATCATAACGATAATAACGATTATAACGATGTCAATAATACATTATAATAGCGATAATAATAATAACACTAATAACGATAATAACGATAATAGAAATAACAATAATATAAATAATAACGATTATAACGATAATAATAATAACAATAACACCGAAAATTACAATGATAACTATAATGAGGAAAATATCGGTAATAATAATGACATTAATAACGAGAATGACGAATAGTAAAGACTATGACGATATTAATAATAATATAATAACAATAATAACGATAATAACGATAATAAAAATAATTATAATAACAATAATAACGATAATAACGATAATTACAGTAAAAACGATATTAAAGATAATAACGATTACAATAGTAACGATAATAACGTTAATAACGTAATTAAATGTAATAATATCAACAATAATAATGTTAATATCCTTATTAACGATAATAGAGATATAATAATAATAACAATAATGACGATAATTTTTTTTTCTTTTTTTTTGATGGTCTGAGAATGCTAAACTTTACGCACTGTCCCAGGGAACCTAGAGGAACCCTATACCATTTGGGTCCCCCATTAATGTCCCAGATGTGTCGGGCTCACCGTTGAAATAGGCACTACCGACTAAACTCATATCCATCCTAGTGGCATGGTGAAATCATCCCGGTACCGTCATGTGACATAACTTCGGAATGGCGCCACTACATCATCTCCCATTAATTAGACACCTTCAATTCGGCTCTACGTGGCAGGAACCTGGAGCAACGTTGGTGGCACTTCTATGGGCCGCCCATCTCCTTCATCTTTTTACTTAAGATTGCCCTCACGTAGCAGGCAACATTGTTCCAATCCTTCTGCCCTCGCAGCATTTTCTCCTTTATGTTTTCCGGAGAGATGTTTCCGATCTCCTGCTCCATAGCAAATCGTTCGGCGCTCCAAAGTGCACATATGAAGAATATGTGATGGGCGTCGACGACGGTTGAATCGCCATAGGGGCATTTGCCATCTGCAACTTTCCTCATCTTTGCGAGGTAGTATCGGAACAGGCCATGCTCTGTCAGGAATTGGGTGTGGTAGAAATCAACCTCTCCCGCCTCGCGGTTTATCCAGTTCTCTAGTCGACTGATTAGTCGGGCAGTCCATCTGTCCCTAGTTTCCTGCTCCCTTCTGCATTGTCAGATTTCGATGCTGGTAGACCTGGCGAGCATTGATGCCTCCTCCTTACCCAAAACGGACCTTTCCTGGTGGACGAATAGTCTCTCCTGGGCGAGTAGGTCTATCGGGATTACCCCCGCGACCACTAGCACGGCGAGTTCAGAGACCATGCGGTAGGACGACGCTATTCGGAGAGCGCCCCTCCTCTGTACCGCGGCTATGCGCCTGCGATATTTCTCTATTCGCAGCACCTCGGCCCATACTTCTGCGCCGTACATCACTGCTTTGGCGGCACGCATGAGTAGTCGCCTAATGCACGGACTGGGACCGTTGACATTGGCCATGAGTGTGGCGAGCGTGGCAACCACTTTTGCCGCCTTGACAGCTACCCTTAGTATACGCTTTCCGTAAGTGAGTTTGCAATCGAGGGTTACTCCTAGGTACCTGACGGACGGCTTCGTCTGGACCGTCCCGTCTCCTACGGTGAAACTGCGCAAGGTGTTGATGCGCTTCTTCGTTAGTAGCACGATCTTTGTTTTCTGGGCTGCTAAGGATAGCACGTGTTCTTCCATCCAGGAGATGACTCTGCGGATTACCAGGTTAAGCAGCAGCTGTGCCCGCTCCGTGTCTCTTGCTGTTATGACAACTGCAATGTCATCTGCGCACCCAACCAAGAAAGCATCTTCAGGGACTGCCATACGTAGGATACCGTCGTAGAAAATATTCCAGTTATCCGGTCCTAGTATGGAGCCCTGAGCTGCCCCCGATGTCAATTCCAAGCTTCTTGAACCATCGTCAGTATTGTATTCTAAGAAGCGCTCGTTTAGATAATCCCCGAGTATTCGGAGTAGGTACCCCGGGACTCTGAAATTACGTTCCGGCGCTTCCATTGCCAAGTCCCACCTGACGGAGTTGAAGGCGTTTCTCACGACTAAGGTGGCCAGCAGACACAAAGGGCGGGAATGGTGATTCCCGTGCTCCGTCATTTTAGCGGCCGTGACAACCTCCTGAACTGCGTGGATGGTGGAGAGGCCGGATCGAAATCCATACAGGCAGGCAGCGAGATCCCCTGCTGCCCTCACGGCTGCGTGCAGTCCTGGCCTAAGCAGCTTCTCCAGGAGCTTACCATCCGTATCGAGCATACAGATGGGTCTGTATGACGAAGCTGCATCTGCTGGACCCTTGCCCTTGCTGATGAGCACAAGCCTCGCTTTCTTCCACGGAGCGGGGAAGATGCCCTCCCTGAGGCACATGTTATACATGTTTAGCAAAAGCTCAGGGTGACTTTTCGCGATGGCTTTATTTAATTTTGCTGGAAGACTATCAGGACCTGGAGTTTTCTTGTTCGGCATAGATGATGCAGCCTTGAGTAGTTCGTCTTCCGTAAATTGTTGCGCCTCGGATATGCCATGCACAGCCGTGCTAATCTCTCTCTTCGGCTGTGAGGGGAATAAAGTATGCACGATGTATTCCAACGTCCTCGCGTCCTATGGGATTCCTTGCGTTTGTGTGCCCAACTTACTTGTGATGATCTGGTACCCTAATCCCCACGGATTCTGATCGACTTACGGGCACAGCTCCTTCCAGCACCGTCGCTGACTGGCCTTGAAGGCCTCCTTCAAAGATTTTTGGCCGCTTGATATTCTGCAGCCAAGGAAGCAGCGTCTAGTTCGCGTCTCTTCACTAGTTGTGCCAAACGGCAAAGCCTTAATCACTTCTTACGAAGAACTGCGATCTCGTTCGTCCAATAGTTTGCAGGATGCCTCTGCCGTTTCATGGTCTTCTTTGTCTTCGCTATCGCGCAAGCTTTTTGGATGAGCTGTATAGTTGCTGCAGTAATCATCCTGGCTTCTGCTGGTGGCGATAGATTTACGGAATCGATTTAAAGGGATCTCCAACCTTCTTCTATGACCGAAGATAGCCTTTCTCGATCCATTTTTGCAATGTTCCACCGAGGGGGTCTTTCTGCACTTGTCACGGCTGGCTTTCTATCGAGTACAACGTATAGGATGTACGCTCCCGCTATAATCCTATAGTACACGCCAGCCTACGACTATTGCCACAAGTTGTTTGTTCGTTAGAGCGACTTCCGTGATTGTCTCTCTGTAGCCAGGCATACGGAAAGTTGGTGTCAAGCCTGTGTTGAGTACTGATAGCTCTAGTCTCGACACCAACTCCATGATTCGTCTTCCTCTGGAGTCCGGCCTGGCCTCCCATCATTCGAGAGCTTTGGCATTGAGGTCTCCAGCCACAATGAGATACCCTTGCATTTCCCGCAGCGCGTCTTCCAAATCGTCCAGTTTGGTCTGGAAGTCGTCTATCCGGTCGTTCGTGATGTGATATACACTGACATAAGTCGTCGAGTTGTGTCTCACCCAAACGTATCCGCAAACGGATCCTTGTTCTGACACATGTATTTGTTGGGGATCTGGGATCCAGATGGCCGCGTTGTCCAATTTGTCTGCGTACCATCCTAATCTTGCTTTGTCCTGATACTGTTCGCGGATTAAAACGATATCAGCTTGTTTCTCAGAGCAGAGCTGGGTTAGGAGGTGGTGCGCCGTCCTGCTCCTATTGAGATTACCCTGAAGTACTCTCATCTTGTCTTCCTCTTGTTGGCTGTTGCATGCGCCTCCTGGAAAGCTTTACAGGCCCTTGAACCCGCCAAGTGCTTCTTAGGTTCATCAACGCTATTTGAGCTGAAGAAGCAAGTTGGCTCGCTGACCTTACAGTCTTTGATCATGTGCTCCGTGGCGCCGCAGTAATAGCAAAACTTACTGCGATCAGGGCCCTTGCACGAGGTGCTATAGTGACCATAATCGAGACAGCGGTGGAATCGCCTCACTTCTGCTCTTCGCTTGACCCTGCAGCTGACGAAGCAGACCAGCTCTCGGCCGATCTTTAATAACTTCGCAGGTGCTTCCTCTTCTAGTCTAACGATGGCCAGGCGCTGTTGTCTCGCGTTGGGGTTCGTCAATTTAACCTCTAGTTTCCCCGCGTATTCTGGCAGGGTCCTCTTTAGGGCCTCCACGGCTTCCACCACCGATGTGCAACAATCGCAGTCCCTTATTTCTAGCGTAGCTCTAGGGACCTGTTCCGTGAAGTTGATCGTTTGTCCTACTTCCTTCCTCAGGGTTTCTGCGAATGAGGACCTGATATCTGCAGTGGACTTCTTAAGTTCGAGGAGAACCCCTCCAGTTCTGATCTGTCGGACAGATCTAACGTTTACCCCTGTTCCGCTGGTGGATGGCTCCGACTACGTCTGCATAAGATTTAACTTTCGCAGGTTTCAAGAGGATCGAGTCTGGCCTTGTTCTCTTTCTCGGCCTGTTCTCCGATTTGCTCGGCTTCCTTATTTCTTCTTTAATATCGTTAATATCGTTATTTCTTCTGGTTTATCCTTATTTCATCTCTTCTTAACGACCTCCGTACACTTGGTGGCTTCGGTCGTCGTCGTCTCTTGCCTTGGTCTTTTGAGGCTTTCTTGAGGAAACTGCGGCGGGCTTGTGGCTACTCTCCTAATCGCGCCTGCTTCAGTTATGGAAATTGCTCAACTGCTCTGAGAAACTCGGGCGAGGGTCCTTGCTCGCTTACTGACCATTGTTCGAGATTTATAAATGTACTCGAGGCTGTCTATGATGTCCTGCAGTTCTGGGACCCCCTGCTTAATCGCGTTGTTAACGTTTGGCTGCCAAGTAATAGTCGCCTTCGATTTGGCAAGGAGAACTATCGCTTGCGCGAGTTTCTCACACTCTACATTTTGTGGTGTCCCCTTCGCAAGCTGAATAGTTGACGTTAGGGAGGAGAACCACATGCTATCAACAGCCCTAGCGGCCAATTGTCACTCCTCCAAGTGGCATTCCTCATATCTTACCCTTCCTGGCGCTATAGACACACAGCAGGCCAGTTCGAATACCTGTGGTGCTCCTCCTGATGCAATATCCAGAGCAGAGGCAAGGTTGACTAACCGAACTCCTGGCACTTGCTGGATAACGATGGCGGGTGGCCTACCCTTACACCACCTGTCACAGCCGTGGCATGGATGTCCCTCCCACGCCCGCTATTAACTTTTTCTGTACTATCCATCCTAAGAAATATATTTATTGGGAGCAAAGCTCCCCAAACGAAAGCAAAGGAACGGAAGGAAGCGTGACAGTGAGAGAAAGAATAGAAAAAGATTTGAAAGAAGAATAAAGGTAGGAATAGAAGTACAAGAACACTCACACACCATTCACACAGTCCCTTTTAGTCGCCTCCAACGACAAGCAGAGAGTACTGTGGAAGTACTCTTCATCCCCACACCACAGGGGGTAATAATAACGATAATAACGATAAAAGCTATAATAATAATGACGATAATGACTATAATAATGATAATAATAATAATAATAACAGCGACAATAACGATATTAACGATAATAACGAAAATAACTATAATAATAATAATAATAAAGATAATAAAGATATTAACGATAATAACGATAATAATGATAATAACGGTAAAAATAATAATAATTATAACAATAATAACGATAAAAGCAATAATAGTAATAAAAGTAATAACAATAATAACAATAATAACAATATAATTAAAAAGAATAATAACGATAACAACGATAATAACAATAATAAAAATAAATATAATAACGAAAAAAAGGATAATAACGATGACAACGATAATATTAATAAAAATATTATCGATAATAAAAATAAACACGATAATAATAATAATAATAATAACGATAATAACGATAATAAAGATAATAACGATAATAGCAAAAAAATAATAATAATGATAATAACGATTATAATGATAATAACGATATTAAAATTTATAATAATAAGAATAATAATTATAATAACGATAGAAACGATAATAATAGTAGTAATAATAACAATATTAACAATAATAACATTAATAAAGATTATAACAATAGTAATAGTAGTAATAATAACAATATTATCGACAATATCGATAATAATTACAATAATAATAACAATAATGACGATAATATTGATAATAACGATTATAATAATAACGATAATATCGATAATACTACTAACATTAATAACGATAATAACAATAATACTGATAATAACGATAATAACGATAATAATTATAATAACGAAAATAATTCTAATAATGATGGCAATAATAACGACTATAGCGATATTAAAATAAAAATAATAACGATTTTAAAGATAATAATATTTATAATAACGATTATAACGATAATAACGATAATAATAATAAAAATAATATGGTTAATTACGATAATAACGATAATAACGAAAATGATAATTAAATTAATAACGCTGATAACGATAATAAAGATTTTAACGGTAATAATAATAATAATAATATTATCGATAATAAGGATAGTAACCATGATAATAATAATAATAATAATAATAATAATAATAATATTAGTAACAGTAATAACGTCAAATACGGTAATAACAGTAATAATAGTAGTAATAATAACAATAATAACGATAATAGCGATAATAACGAAAATAGCGAAAAATATAATAACGATAGTGACGATAATAAAAATAACAATAATAACGATACAATCGATACATATAATAAAAATATTACCGATAACAACGATAATAACTTTAATAATAATAATAATAATAATAATAATAATAATAATAATAATAATAATAATAATAATAATAATAATAATAATAATAATAATAATAAAGATAATTATTATACTATTGATGATAATAGTATAAATGATACCTCTAATAACAATAATAACCATAATAACGTTAAAACGGTAACATTAATAAAGATAACATCGATAATATCGATTGTAATAACAATATTAACAATAATAACGATAATAATAATACTAATAATAAAGAAACTAACGTTATTAACGTTATTATCGATAAGAATAATAAAAATAGCGGCGATAATAACGATAATAATGATAATAACGATAATAATAATAATAACAATAATAACGACTATAATGTTAATGTCGATAATAATAATAACAATATTAGCGATAATAACGATAAAAAAAATAATAATAATAATAACAATAATAACGATAATAAAGACAATAACGATAATAATATTAACGATAATAACGACAACTGTAATAGTAATAATACCGATAGTAACTATAATAACGACAATAATAATATTAATAATAATAATAATAATAATTATAATAATAATAATAATTATATCGATAATAACAATAATGATAACGATAATGACGAATATTATAATAACGATAATAACGGTATATCGATATTAATAATAACAATATTGACGATAATATCGATAATAATAATAACTATAAAAACAATAATAACGATAATAACGATAATAACACTTATAATAATTACGATAATAACGGAATTAATAATATTAATAATGTAGATAACAACGTTAATAATGATAATAACGATAATAACAATACTAATAAGATTTATAATAATGATAATAAAGATATGAACAATAATAACGATAAAAATAATAACAGTAATTACGATAATAACGAATATATTGATAATAACGATAATAGTAATAATTACAATAATAACGATAGTAACGATAATAACGATAATGTCGATAATATTAGTAACAAGATTAATGATAATATCGATATTAATGATAATAATAATTACAATAATAACCATTACGACAATAAAGTTATTATTATGTACGATAATAACGATAATAACGAAATTAACTATAATAACGATAATAACGATAATAATAATAATAATAATAATAACGATAATAACTATATAAACGATAACAATAATAACGATAATAATGATAATGTCGATAATAATAATATCAATAATAATAATATCAATAATAACGATAGTAACGATAATAATGATAATAACGATAATTACGATAATAACAATAATAATGAAAATAATAATAAAAATAACGAAGATATTAACAACTATAATAATAACAATAATAACGTTAATAAAGGTTATATTGATAATAATGATAAAAATGATAATAAATAACAATAATAACTTTAATAACGATAATGACCATCATAATAGTAGTAATAATTACAATATTAACAATAATAACAATATCAATGATAATAACGATAATAATATTAGTAATAATAACAATTATAATAATAATAATAATAACGTTTATAATAATAACGATAATAACGATCATATTAATAATAATCATATCGGTAATAACGATAATGACTGTATTAATAGTAATAATAATAAAGATAACAGCGATATTAACGATAATAACTATAATAGCAATAACAATAGTAACGATAAGAACGATAATAATGTTAATAAAGGTAATAACGATAATAACAATATTAATTAAAACAATAATAATGATAACAAAGATATTGATAATAATAACGATAATAATAATAATAATAATAATAATAATAATAACAAGAATAACAAGATAATAACGATAATAATAGTAGTGAGAAAGACAAAATTAATAATAATAACAATAATAACAATAATAAAGATAATAACGATAATAATAATAACGATAATAACGACAAAAGTAATAATAATAATTGTTACATCCCGCGACAAGCGACGTATGTAAATAAAGAAATAAGAAAGGAATATCATATGTAAACTATAGTATAAATGAAAGATTAATACCTTAGCTAGCTTAAGTAAAAGGGATTAAACTTCAAAATTCATATCGCTCATTCCTAGGCTAAATATTTAAAATATCGGTAATTTTACCACTAGCAATATAAGCTAAGAAACCTTATAAACTGCTGTTACTACTTGCACCTTTTGATTAATAATATATAAAACACATAAAAGAATATTAATAGTAATTAGCTAACAAATTGGGACCTATGTTAACAAAATATACACATATACATGCAACCCAGTAATAAAATAAACAATTACCCTAATGAATTAATGTTCAACAACCTTGGAAATTACTGCAAGAAATATCTTTAAATAAATATTATAAATTATTTCGAGATATATTTATCGATTATGGCGAGAAGACATCTTGTGTTATGGATTTTAACATCCTGCGTTACAAGTATTAAGAACAACGATATCGACATCATTTTCGGAACCACACCTGCTAATAACAGTATTCCAGGAGTTAAGAGCTCCGAGAATTGTATCCGGTGATAAGCACCGAGCGAACACATTTCTTGGAAGAGGTAATAAAGGAACGCTCGCATTGTTCTGACCCACCACCACCGCACTCAGGCGGCACGCGCGAGCCGCGCACCCCACCGCCACCGTACTCAGGCGGCACGCGCGAGCGGCGCACATGCGCAGTGATGTCAACCGAACTCGCCCTAGATGGAGCAAAGAGCGTCGTCAGTCAGTCATCGTTCGCAGCCTTACTCAACAAGTCATAAGCTCCTAGACTTGAGCCTAAAGCAGTCATTATCCAACTTAGAATTTTACGCTACAGTTTATCTTTGTCAATTAAATAAGTTAGCACCCTTCAATTAAAATTAAAATTAAACTTTTTTTAACAATAAAATAACAGCGTTCGCGTACGGAACATCATCCAAAGGTGTAATTATTCAGTATTCTTTAATGTAACATTTAATACATCATTAAAATTGTTATTGTTAACCAGTGCAAGATTTCTTTATATCCATACATTCATCCATCCTTATTGCTCAGTGAGGACGAACCGCATGAGTATCCTCCTATAAAATTGTCGTTTCGGTGAGGACGCTCTGCACGGACGACACTTTTCTCTTTCTCTCCTATCTCCAATCAAACACCTCTTCTAAATACTTGCTCTCCTAATGACGAAGTTACGTCGCGGTGGTAGTAAATATCAACTACGTCGTCTGTTAAAAGAACTTTACCACGAAAACGAAATTTATAACGATACATTGGATGTGGAATTAATTTAAGAAGAGAAAGAAAATTTTCCCTCATACCGCCTGATTCCCCTGCAGCTCTCTAGAAGGTGGGTTACCTCTTCCGATTTTGGATATTACGCCTCCCAAATATCAGGAAATAAAGCTCCAGCATCAGCTTGGATTGTCATCCCAAGAGGTAAGTGAGCATTTGAAATATCGATTCGACACTCTGTACGGTGCCAATCCCGAGCAAATTGAACTGCCCAGGGAGGTAAGGGCCGAAAAGGATACAAATCAACCGCAAAGGCCGGAATAGCTTACTTACTTTGGAAGTACCTCTATTAAGGAACATAGGTTGCGTGACGTAACAATGATAACGATAATAACGATAATAACGATAATAATAATAACGATAATAAAGATAATAACAATAGTAACGATAATAATAATAATAATGATAATAAAGATAACAATACTAATAATAATATCAATAATAACAATAAGAACAAACAATAATAAGAACAGTAATATCGATAATAAAGATAAAAACGATAATAATAATAATAATAAGGACGAAAATAAGGATAATAAAGATAAGATCGATAATAATAATAACAATAATAGTGACAATAATGTTAATAACGATAATAATAATAATAATAATAACAAAAATAAAGTTAATAAAAATAATAATAATAATAATAATAATAATAATAATAATAATAATAGCGATAAAAACGATAATAACGATAATAATAATAACAATAATAACGATAATAACGATAATAATGATATAAAGATAATAATGATAATAACAGTACTAATAAAAATAAAAATAAAGGTAATAACGATATTAATGATAATAACGATCATAATAACAATAATAACGAAATAACGGTTATAATGATAATAACGATTATAATAATAATAATAATAACAATAAATACCATAATAACGAGAATAACGATAATAATAGTAGTAATAATAACAATAATAATAGAAATAACGATAATAACGATAATAACAATAACATCGATAATAATAATACCAATAATATCGGTAATAACGATAAAAATAATAATAATAATAAAGAGAATATCGATAATATTAATAAAGATAATAACGACAATAATAATAATAATAATAATAACGATAATAACGATAATAACGATAATAATAATAACAATAATAAAGATAATATCGATATTAACGAAAATAATGATAATAATGATAATAGCGATTATAATAATAATAATAACAATAATAATGTTAATAACGATAATAACGTTAATAATAAAACAATATTAACGATACTAACGATAGTAATGGTAATAGCGATAATAATTATAATAATAATAAGTTTAATAACGATAATAAAAATAGCAATATGAACGATAATAACGATAATAAAGATAATAATAATAACAGTATTAAAGATAATTACGATAATAATAATAAAAATTATAAGGTTAATATAGATAATAACAATAATAACGATAATATCGATAATAACTATAACATTAATGACGATAATATCGATAATATTAAAAATAATAATAACGATGGTAACGATAACAACGATAATAACGAAAATAATAATTATAATAAAGATAATAACGATATTAAGATAATAACGTTAATAATGATAATAACAATAATAATAAAAACAATAACAACGATAATGACGATAAGAACGATAATAATAATAAAACTATCAACGATAATAACGATAATAATTATAATACCGTTAAGAATTATTATAATAATGGCAATAATAATTATAATAGCGATATTAAAAATAACAAAAATAACGATAATAACAATCATAATATTTATAATAACGATTATAACGATAATAACGATAAAACGATTATAATAATAATAGTAACGATAATAAAATTAAATTTTATAACGTTAATTACAATAATATCGAGAATAATAATAACAATAATAACGATAATAACGATAATAACGACAATAATAATAATGATAATAATAATAATAACGATAGTAAGGTTAAGAACAAAAAAATTATAACAATAATAACGATAATAAAAAAATAAGAACGATAACAAAAATAACTGTAATAACGATAACAATAATAATGATAATAAGGATAATAAAGGTAATAATAATAAACAATAATAGCCATAATAACTTTAATAACGATAGTAATAAATATATTAGTAACAATAATAACCATATTAACGTTATTAACGAAATTAACGGTAATAGCGATTCTAACGATAATAATAAGAACGATAATAGCGAAAATAATAACAACGCTAATAACGATAATAAGGATAATAATAATAAGAATAATAAAAATAATAACGATAATATCGATAATAGTAATGATAATATAATCGAAAATAGCCATGATAACGATAACAACAATAATAATAAAAGCAATAATTACGGTATTAATGATAACAATAATAACATTAATAACGATAGTAACGATAATAACGACAATATAATAGTAATAATAACAATAATATCAAGAATGACGTTAATAACGATAAAAACGATAACAAAAACGAAAATAACGATAATAAGGGTAATAATAATAACGATAATAACTATAATAACGATTATAAGGGTAATAATAATAATAATAATAATAATAATAACAATAAGAACAATATTAACAGTAAAAGCGATAATAACGATAATAATCATAAAAATAATAAAGTTAATAAGAATAAGAACAATAATAACATTAATAAAGAAAATAATAATAATAATAATATCGACAAAAACAGTTATAACGATAATAATACTAATAATTTCAATAGTAACGACAATAAAGATTATAACGATAATAATAATAAAAGTAATAACGATTAAAACTATATTAAACATTTTGACGATAATAATAATAATATTATAGCAATAATAAGGATGAATCGAAAATAATAATTATTATAATAACAATTATAAGGATAATAACGATAATAACAGTAAAAGCGATAATAACGATAATAAAGATAACAATATTATTAGCGATAACAATATTAAGCGATATTAACGATAATAAAGATAACAATAATAACGATAATAACGTTAATAACGATATTAACGGTAATAATAATAACAATAATAACGATCATATAAATAATTACGATAATAACGATATTATTATAATAACAATAATAACGAATATAACGATAATAATAACAGTTTTTTTTTGGTTTTCTGAGAATGCCTAACTTTACGCACTGACCCAGTAACCCTAGAGGAACCCTTTACCATTAGGGTCCCCCATTAATGTCCCAGGTGTGTCGGGCTCACCGTTGGAATAGGCACTACCGACTAAACTCATATCCATCCTAGTGGCATGGTGAAAACATCCCGGTACCGTCATGTGACATTACTTCGGGATGGCGCCACTACATCATGTCTCATAAATTTTACTCCGTCAATCCGGCTCTACGTGGCAGGAACCTGGAGCAACGTTGGTGGCACGTCTATCGGCTTCCCATCTCCTTCTTCATTTTACATAAGATTGCCCTCGCTTAGCAGGCAACCTTGTTCCACGCCTTCTCCCCTCGCAGCATTTTCTCCACTATTTTTTCCGGCGAGATTTCTCCGATCTCCTGCTCTAAGGCAAATTGTTCGGTGCTCCAACGTGCACATATGAAGAATGTGTGGTGTGCGTCGTCGGCGGTTGAGTCGCCATAGGAGCAGTTGCCATCTGCTGCTTTCCTCATCTTTGCGAGGTAGGAACGTAATAGGCCATGCCCTATCAGGAATTGGGTGAGGTAGAAATCTACCTCTCCCGCCTCCCGGTTTATCCAGTTCTCTAGTCGACTGATGAGTCGGGAACTCCATCTGCCCCTAGTTTCCTGCTCCTACCTGCTTTGCCAGGTCTCGATGCTGGTAGACCTGGTGAGCCTTGATGCCTCCTCCTTACCCAAAACGGACCTCTGCTGGTGAACGAATTGTGTCTCCTGGGCAAGAAGATCTATCAGGATTACTCCCGCGACCACTAGCCCCGCGTGATCAGAGACCGTGCGTTAAGAAGATGCGATTCGGAGAGCACCCCTCCTCTGTACCGCGGCTATCCGCTTGCAATATTTCTCCTTTCGCAGCGCCTCGGCCCATATTTCTTCGCCGGACAGCATCACTGCTTCGGCGGCACGCATGAGTTGTCGCCTAATGCACGGCCGGGGACCGTCGACAATGGCCATGAGTGTGCCCAGCGTGGCCACTACTTTTGCCGCCTTGTCAGTTACCCTTAATATATGCTCTCCGTAAGTGTGTTTACAATCGAGCATTACTCCTAAGTACCTGACAGACGGCTTCGTCTGGACCGTCGCGTCTCCAACGGTGAAGCTGCGCAAGGTGTTGATGCGCTTTTTCGTTAGTAGCAGGATCTCTGTTTTCTGGGCTGCTAAGGATAGCCCGTGTTCTTTCATCCAGGAGCTGACTCTGCGCATGATTTGGTTGAGCAGCAGCTGTGCCCCCTCCGTGTCTCTTGCAGTTATGACAACTGCAATGTCATCTGCGGACCCAACCAAGGAAGCACCATCAGGGACTGCCATACGTAGGATACCGTCGTAGAATATATTCCAGATATCCGGTCCTAGTATGGAACCCTGAGGTGCCCCCGATGAAAATTATAAGCATCTTGGACCATCGCTAGTATTGTACTCTAGTAAGCGCTCTTTCAGGTAATCCCCGAGTATTCGGAGTAGGTACCCCGGAACTCTGAAATTACATTCGAGCGCTTCCATTGCCAAGTCCCACCTGACGGCGTTGAAGGCATTTCTCACGTCTATGGTGGCCAGCAGACACATAGGCGGGAATGGTGGTTCACGCGCTCCGTCATTTTAGCGGCTGTGACAACTTTCTGGACTGCGTGGATGGTGGAGAGGACGGATCGAAATCCATAACGGCGGGCAGTAAGGTCGCCCGCTGCCCTCACGGTCGCAAGTAGACGTGGTCTAAGCAGCTTCTCCAGGAGCTTTCCAGCCGTATACAGCATACATATAGGTCTGTATGACGATGCGACATCTGCAGGACTCTTGCCTTTGCTTATGAGCACAACTCTCGCTTTCTTCCACGGGGCAGGGAAGATGCCCTCTCTGAGGCACATGTCATACATGTTTAGCAAGAGCTCAGGATGAATCAGCGCTACGGCTTTCATTATTTCCGCTGGTGGGCCGTCTGGTCCTGGAGCTCTCTTGTTCCGCGTGGATGGTGCAGCCCTGAGTAGCTCCCCCTCCGTAATCTGTGGTGCTTCGTGGTTTGCGAGACGCAGCCAGGCTAATCTCTCTTTTCGTCTGTGAGGGGAATAGGGTTGGAACGATATTCTTCATGGTCTTTGCGTCCTCTGAAATACCCTGTTTGTAAGTCCCCAGCTTGCGAGTAACGATCTGGTACCCTAATCCCCATGAATTCTGGTCGATATCCTAGCACAGCTCTTTCCAGCACCGTCGTTCACTAACCTTAATGTTCCTTTTCAGTGATTTCTTGGATGTTTGATACTCTGTGGCCATGGACGCAGCTTCGAGGTCGCGTCTCTTCGCTCGTTGTGCCAACCGGCGAAGCATTTAGCACTTTTTGCGAATGTCTGTTATCTCGATTGCCCACCAGTATGCTGGACGCCTCTGTCGTTTCGTGCTCTTCTTTTGCATCCCTATAGCGCAGGCCTTTTGGATAAGCTGCTGTGATGCTGCGGTCATTATCCTGACTTGTGCAGTTTGTGGTAAACTCGCGGATGCAATTTATTGGAATCTCCAACCTTCATCTATGGCTGTGGATAGCCTCTCTCGATCAATTTTTGCGATGTTCCACCGAGTATGTCGCACAGCGCTTGTTAAACTTAGCTTCCTATAGTTTACCTCGAATAGGATGCACTAATGATTACTCCCGGTGTAATCTTCGATCACCCGGCAGCTTGCGATTCTTGCCACAAGGTGTTCGTTGGAAAGAGAGTCGTCCCAAATCGTCTCTCTGTAGCCAGGCCTTCGGAAGATAGACATCGAGCCTGTATTGAGCTCTACTAGCGTCAGTCTCGACACCACCTCCTAGTTGCGTCTTCCTCTGGAGTCCGACCTGGCCTCCCCCCATTCGAGTACTTTGGCATTGTGGTCTCCAGCCACAATAAGATCCCCTTGCATTTCCTGCAGCGCGTCTTCCAGATAGTCCAGTTTGGTCTGGAAGTCGTCTATCCGGTCGTTCGTGGTGAAATATACGCTGACAAATCGCCTAGTTATGTCTCACCCAAATATAACCGCGTCCGGATTCTTGATCCGACACATGTATCTGTCGGGGGACTGGGATCCAGATGGCCGCGGTGCCCATTTGTCAACGTACCATACTGCACCCGCCCTGTCCTGGTACTGTTCGCTGATTAGAACATTATCGGCTTTTTTTCAGAACAGAGCTGGGTTAGGAGGTGGTGCGCCGTCCTGCTCCTATTGAGGATACCCTGCAGTACTCACATACTTTCTTCTTGTTGGCTGTTGCAATGGCCTCCTGGAAGGCTTTGGACGCCCTCGATCAGGCCAAGTACTTCTGGGGTTCCGCAACGCCATTGGAGCTCAAGATCAAGTGGGAACTCTGACCTTATAGTCATTGATCTTGTGCCCCTTGCGGCCGCAAAGATAGCAAAGCTTACTGCGAACAGGTCCCTTGCAAAATGCACTATGGTGGCCAATGTCGAGGCAAAGGTAGCATCGGCTTACTTCTGTTCATCGCTTGACTTTGCAGCTGACGATGCCGACCAGCATTCGTCCGGCCTTCAAAAGCTTCGCAGCTTGCTCCTCTTTTATTTGGACTACGGCCAGGCGTTGCTGCCTCGCATTTGGGTTTGTCACACTTACATCGATTTTCCCGAGTAGTCTGACAAGGTCCTCTTTAGGACCTCCTCGACTTCTGCTACTGATGTGCAGCAATCGCAGTCCCGCATCTCCAGCATAGCTCTGGGGACCATCTCCGTGATGCTGCTCATATCACCCACTACTTTTCCCAGGGTTTCTGCGAATGAAGCACTGATTTCCGCAGTAGCACTCTTGAGATCGAGGAGAACCCCTCGCTTTCTTGTCTGCCGGCCTAATCTAACGTGTACCACTGTAGTGCTGAACTTGATGCGCTGGTAGATAGCTCCGACTACGTCTGCGTAGGTTTTACCTTGGGCAGGTTTCTGAATCGCGACGGGCTTCGTTCTTCTTCTCGGCTTGTCCTCCGATTTGCTCGGCTTCCTTTCCTCCTGCGGTTGGGGTTTCGTCACCTTCTTCATTAGTTTCTTTTTTCCTCATATTCTTGACGACCTCCGTCAACTTGATGGTTTCTGTCGTCGTTGCCTCTTGTCTCGGTCTTTTGAGGCCTTCTTCAGAGAACTGCAGCGGGCTTATGGCAACTATCATGTCTGTGCTAGCATCAGCAATAGAGTTAGCCCGTGACCGCTGAAAAACTCGGGCGAGGATTCTCACTCCCTCATTTATCTGTGCTCGAGAGTTATGCAAGGACTCGAAGCTGTCAATTATCTCCTCCAGTTCTGGGAGCCCTTGCTTAATCACATTGCTTACGTTCGGCTGTCTAATCACAGCCGCCCTCATATTGGCACGGAGGATTTTCGCTTGCTCGAGTTTCTGTCTCTCTCCATCTTGTGGTTCGCAGGCTGGATATGTGACGTGAAGCCGGAGAATCGCACTCCCTCAGCGGCCCTGGCAGCCCTTTTCCACTTCTCCAAGTGGATTTCTTCTCATCTTATACTTCCTGGCGCTTTAGACACTCCGTTGGCCAGGAGGCCTACCTGTCGTGCCCTTCCTTATGCATTATCCATAGCTGTGGCTAGGTTGCCTACACCAAACTCCTGGCAGTTGTATTTTCACGACGGCAGGATCCTGCCCTATCACTTCCTAACATCGCCGTTGCGTGGGTGTCTCTCCCACGCCTTCTTTTGCCTTTCGCTATACTATCCATGATGAGTAATACAATATTGAGAGGCAAGCTCACCAGAGGAAAGGAAAGGAACGGACTGAAGCTAGTGAGAGACAGAAAGAATAGAGAAATATATTACAGAAGAACAAAAAAAGGAATAGCCGTACAAGAACATTCACTTACCATTCACCCGGCCCTTTTAAACTCTTTTAGTCGCCTCTTACGACAAACAGAGAGTACTGCGGGATTATTCTATTTCCCCCTACCTACAAGGGGGAAAATTAATATTTATCACCGTATCTCAGGTCCCGACTGCGCTACTCGTCGGAAGGACAGGAATGCTACAATCCTCTTCTTAGGGGGATATTATTAAGGATAATTATATTTTATTATTTTATTATTAAACAATATTAGACGAAATTCGAAAATTTCCATCAATATAACCACGATCGCGTCCGCGTTCCTCCAAATGAGGCATAGGTTATATATAACCAGTTGTAAGGTGTAGCGTGATTTTAATTCCTGCTTATCGAAGCGCTTACAATGCGACAAAGATAAGTATTTCGTAATTATTAATCTTAGCAGTAGTTGCCGCTTGCGCTGGCGGCAGCGCTGCCATCGTAATCTAAAGTAAATAGCGTTGTATGAGCCCTCGGTGGGTAGTTGAGTCTGCCATCCAGCCGTAGAGTATAGTTCGCGCAACTAATATGTAATTGCGACCGAGAAATGGACAAAAACCGAACACACTTTCACAAACAACTCGATAGGTATTCGATCTCCTGTCACGATTATTATCACCACCCGTTCACAACGTACCAGTTTTCAAGAAAGAAATAAACTTTCGGCCGATAGAGTGGAACAAACCACAAAAAACCGCAAGAAATGCGGAGCACACGGCGATACTTCCGTACCAACGCCATGATAGTAAACCCAATAATAATAAAAGTTATAATAATAATAATAATAATAAATAAATAACGGAAAAACAAAATTAACGATAATTACTATAATAACGATAATAATAATAATAATTACAATAACAATAATAATAAAAACAACGATTATGACGACAATAACGATAATAACGATTAAAATAACGATAATAACAATAATAACAATAAGAATAATATAAAATATAGTAACGATAATAATGAAAATAACGATTATAAGGATAAGAACGATAATAACAATAATAAAGATAATAATATTAATATTAATAATAATAATAATAGTAATAATAAAAATAAAGGTAATAACCATGCTAATAATAACAATGATAATTATGACAATAAAGTTAATAACGACAATAATAATAATAATAAAAATTACGATAAAAAATATAATAACGTTTATAACGATAATTATAATAATAATAATAACAATAATAATAATAATAATAACAATAATAATAGACATAGAAATAATAATAATAATGATTATGATGATGATACTAATAATAATAATAAAAATAACGATGATAACGATAAATACAATCATAAAAATAATAAAGATAATAACGATATTAACGATTGTAACGCTAACAACGACAATAACTACAGTAACGTTAACAAAGATATTAATAATAATAACCGTATTAACTATAATAATGATAATTAAGGTAATAACGATTACAACGAAAATAACGTTAGTAATTGTAATAATAACGATAATAACGATATTAATAACGATAATAGCGATAATAACGTTAATAAATATAATAACAATAATAATTATAATAACGATAAAAACGATGATAACGATATTTTTTTTGATGGACAGAGTATGCCAAACTTTACGCACTAATCCAAGGACTCTGCTCGTCGGAGGAATTCTTTTGGGTCCCCCATTTAAGTCCCAGGAGTGTCGGGCTTACCGTTGGAATAGGCACTACCGACTAAACACATATCCATCCTAGTGGCATAGTGAAACAATCCCGGCACCGCCATATGGCATTACTTCAGGATGGCTCAACATCATCAGGTCCCTTAACGTGACTCTCCCTTCGGCTCTACATGGCAGGAACCTGGAGCAAAGATGGGCGCGTCTATCCGCCGCCCATCTCCTTCTTCCTACTGCGTATGATGGCCCTGACGTACCAGGCCACCTTGTTCCACTCCTCCTGACCTCGGAGCATTTTCTCTACAACGTTGTCTGGCGAGATGTCTCTGAGGTCCTGCTCCAAGGGGACTCGTTCGGCGCTCTAAAGATAGTTCGGGTACATCTAAAGAACGTTGCTACTAGACCTGGCGAGCGCCTCGGCCCAGAATTGCGCGCCGTACAGCATCACTGCTTCGGCGGCGCGCTTCTGTAGACGCCTCTTGAACGGACAGGGACCGTTGACGTTGAATATGTGTGTGATAAACGAGGATATTATTTTTGCCGCATTGTCGGCGGCCCTAATTATTGTAATGATAATAATAACCATAACAATAATGATAATTTTGTATAACATAATATCGTTAATAAAAACGATAATAATTATGATATAAAGAACGATAATAATAACAGTCATAATAACTTTAATAATAACGATAGTAATTACGATAATAATTGCTTTAATCATAGCGATATTAAGAGCGATAATAATAACGATAATAATTCCGGCATTAATAGCTATATTAATGACGGTAATTGTAAACATAGTAATAACGGCATTAATAAAGGTATAAATATCGATTATAATAACGATAACAATAACGTAATCAGTAACGGAAGTATGATCTATAATAATAACGATAATTACTACGACAGGTAATACCGTGAACAGTATGTTAATATTGATGATTAAAATATTGATTATAATAACGATAATTTTAACGATAGTAATAATCGTAATAATTACGGTAATAATAGCGATTATAATAAGGATAACAATAGCAATAATAATGATTAAATTAACGATAATAATTTTAATAACTATAATTGTAATGATAATAATGGCGATAATAATAACGATGATAATTAGGGTAATGAGAACGGTAATAATAACAGTCATAATAACGGTAATAATAATAAAAATAATTACGACAGTAATAACATCAATTTTAACGATAATGATGATAATAGCACTTGTAGTAATAACGATGATAATGACAACAACAATAACAATAAAGATAACAATATTAATAAAGATAAAAATAACGATATTAATAGCGATAACAATAGCGATAATAATAATAATAAAGATGACGAAAATAATAACGGTAATAATAATGGCAAGAATAACCATAATAATGACAATAATAATTACGGAAGTAATAACAGTCGTAATAACGATAATAATAACGAGAACAATAACGGTAACAATGACAATAATAATAACGATAATAATAACGATATTAATGACCGTAGTAATAACAATAATAATAACGGTATTAATAACTGTATTAATAGCGACATCAATAACGAAAATAATAACGATAATAAAAGCGATAATAATAATGATAATAATGATAATACAAATGACGAAATAATAACGGTAATAATAATAGTAATAATAACGGGAAGAATAACGATAATAATTACGGAAATAATAACATTCATTATATCGGTAATAATAGCTGTCATTTTAACGGTAATAATAACGATATCAATAACTATAACAATAATCATTATAATTATTAAAACAATCATAATAGACATAATAATAATTTTAATATCTATAATGATTATAATAATATTCATAATGACCATAAAAATCCTAATAATCATAATAATAATCTTAATAATTATAATTATCATAATTATCATAATAATCATAATAATCATAATATTGTTCAAAAGAATCATAATAATAATCCTTATAAACATAACATTTACCATAATAATAATAATAATCGTAATTAATAAGCATAAGAACAATAATCATAATACTAATCGTTATAATGATAATAGATGCAAAAACCATAATAATCTTAATAATAATTTTAATTCCCTTAATAATCATAATAATAACCATAATAAACACAATTATAATATTAAAAATAATATTTATTTATTCTATCTATCTTATTATATATGATAATTACAATCATAATCTTAATTATATGCCTAATAATCGTAACAAAAATAATAATAATCATAATAACCATATTAACAATAAAAATAAACATTCTACTAATCACATTAACAATAATAAGCATAATAATAGTCATGATGACCATAATAATAAGCATAATAATAATCATAAAGATCACAATAATCATAATAATACTAATAATAAACATACCAAACATAATAATAATAATACAATTAAAAAGCACAATAATAATCATAATAACCACAATAATAATAATAAAAATAATAATTACAATTATAATCACAATAATTAGCATAATATATGTATTAAACTTAATAATAACGATAAAAATCATAATAAACATAATAACCGTAATAATAATATTGATTAACATAATTATCATGACAATAATCATAATAATAATAATACACACAACGAAAATAATAACCAAAATAAACATAATAATTATCATAAAGGCTATAATAACCATAATAATGCTTATAAGGATAATATAACTCATAATAATTTTAATAAACATACTAATTATCATGATAATAATAATAATAAAAGTAATCGTGAAAATAATCAAAATAATCATAATAATAACCATAAAATATTAATAATCTTAATACTAATCGTAATAATATTCACAATAAACATAATAATAATGAAAGCCATGATAATGTTCATAAAATTATAATAAACGTAATTATAATCATAATAATAATAATGGTCATAATAATGATCACAATAATGATAATAATCATAATGATAATAATCATAATAATAATAATTATTATAATAAATATAATTCAAATAATATACTTAATAAGAATAATAATAGCCACAATTATTATAATAATCACAATAATAATCATAATAATCATACCCATAATAATAATGATTTTAATAAGTGTAATAATACAGATAATAACTATAATAATAATACTAATAATAATCATAATAACTATAATAATCATTGTAAAATTCATAATAACCATAAAATTCAGAATAATATTCACATTAATAATCATAATAATCATAATCATCATAATAATCATAATAATGAATATAAAAACCATAGTAATCATAATATGGGACTGTCGGATTTAGAAATACGCCGACGAGTCGTACGAAAGTTATGCGAGTGAATCTCGAAACAATGCGACAGTCGTACCTAAAAATATTCAGACTAGTCGAGAGAAGGTAATGCGAGTGAATCGTGAACCAATGTGACTGTCGGACTTGGAAATATTTCGAATAGTAGGGTAAAGTCATGCGATTTCTTCTTGAAAGGTCACGACTTTTGGAATTAGAAATATTCCGACTAGTCGAGGGAATTTTATGCGAATGTCTTGTGAACCAATGCGAATGACAATTTTCATAATATTCCGAAATGAGGTAGGATAGTTATGCGAGTACCTCTCCATCCTATGCAACTGTCGGACATGAAAATCCTCAGACTAGTCTAGGGAATATTCTGAGAGTGCCTCTCGTTCCCCTGAGACTGTCAGACTTAGAAATATTTCGACTAATCGGGGCAAAGTTATGCGAATGCATCACGAATCATTGGGACTGTCGAACCAAGACATTTTCCCAATAATCGTGGAAAAATGCTGATAGTGCCCTTCGAACAAATGCGACTTTCGGACTTGGAAATATTTCGTCTAGTCAAGAAAAAATTATGAAAGTTCCTCTCGCATCATTGCATCTGTCGGGCTTGGAAATATTCCGACTAGAGGGTGGAAATTTATGCGAGGGACTTGTGAAAAAATGGGAGTATGGTCCTTGAAAATATCCCGACTAGTGGAGGGATAGTTACATCTGCGCTCTCTCGAACCAATGCGACTGTCAAAGCTAGAGACATTCCAACTAGTCGATGAAAATTTATGAAAGTTCTACTCAGACAAATGCGACTTTCGGACATGGAAATATTCCTACTAGACGAGGGAAAGTTATGCGAATGCCTCTCGCACCATTGCGACTGTCGGACTTATAATTATTGTGTCTAGTCGTCGAAAGGTTATGCGAGTTCCACTCGCACCTATGCGTCTTTCGGGCATGGAAATATTCCGAATAGTCGGAGGAAAGTTATGCGAGAGACAATCGAACCAATGCGTCCGTGGAACTCGGAAATAAACCCACTAGTCGGGAAAAGTTATGCGAGAGATTCTAGCACATATGAGACAGACGGACTTGGACATATCCGTAATAGTCTGGGATATTTATGCCAGTGCCTCTCGAACAAATGCTTCTGTCGTATTAGGAAATATTCCGACTTGTCGAGAGAAAATTATGCGTGTGTCCTTGAAACAATGCTGCTGTCGGACTTCTGAACATTCCGACTCGTCGATGGAAAGTTATTCGAGTACCTCCCAAAACAATGCATCTGTCGTATCTAGATATATTCCAACTAGCTGAGGGATTGTTATGAATGTTCCTCCCGCACCAATGCGACTGTCGGAATTAGAAATGTTCCCACTACAGGAAGGAAAGTTGTGCAAATAACTCTCGCAACAATGCGTCTGTCGGAATATTTCGACTGGTCGAGGGAAATTTATGCATGTGCATCTCGAACCCATGTGACTGTCATATTCGGAACATTTCGACTATTCGATGGAAAGTTGCGCGATTGCCTCTCCAACCAATTTGACTGTCAGACTTGGAATCATTCCGACTAGTCGTAGAAAAATATGCGATTACCTCTCGAAACAAAGCGACCATCGTACTTGGAAATATTCCTCCTATTCGATGAAAAGTGATGCGAGTGACTTGTGAACCAATGCGACTGTCGGACTTGGAAATATTTCGACTAGTCAAGAGGAAGTTGTACGAGTGACTCTGGAACCAATGTGCTCCCTGACTTGGAGATATCCCAACTAGTGTAGAGAAAGTTATGCGAGAAACCTGTGATCCTATGCGAATGACGGATTTAAAATTTTTCTGACTAGTCGAGGAAAAGTTATGTGAGTGACTTTGGATCCAATGCAACGTTTGTACTTGGAAATTACAGACTAGGCGAGTGAAACATATGCAAGTGCCACTCGAACTAATGCGGCTGTCGTAGTTAGACATATTTTGACTAGTCGATAGAAAGTTATGCGAGTAACTTGTCCACCAATATGACAGTCTGACTTGAAAATAACCAGACTAGTCGTGGGTAAGTTATGCGAAGTACTTGTGAATCAACTAATGGACTTATAAATATTCCGACTAATCGAGGAAAAGTAATGCGAGTGGCTCTCGAACCAATGCAGCTGTCGGTCTGGAAACAATTCCGACCTCTCGAGGAAAAGTTATGCGAGTGCCTATTAGACGAATAAGATCGGCGGGCATGGTAATATCCCGTCGGGGAAATATGGTGCATGTTACTCTGGACTTAATACGACTGTCGGTCTTGGAAATAATTCGAATAGTCGAGGGAAATTTATGCGATAGCCTTTTGAAACAATGCGGCAGTCGGACTTGGAAGTATTACGGCTAGTCTAGTGAAATTTATGAGAATGCCTTTAAAACAATACGACTGTTGCAATTATATATATTCCTACTAGTCGATGAAAAGCTATACCAGTTACACTAGAAACAAAGCAGTTATAGGTCTTAGAAATATTGCGAGTAGTCGAACTAAATTTATGCAAGTGCATCTTGAACCGATGCGACTGATGGATATATTAATATTCCGTCTAGTCGAGGGAGAGTTATGCGGGAGACTTGTTAACAAACGCGACTATCGGATTTGGTAACATTCCGAATAGTCGAGGGATAGTCATGTGTGTGTCTGTTGAACCATTGCGACTATCGGACCTAGAAATATTATCACTAGTCCAGGGAATGTTGGGCGAGTGGTTCACGAAACAATGGGACTGTTTGACTTGGAAATATTCCGCACAGTCGTGGGAAATTTATGCGAGTCGCTATCGAACCAATGCGATTAGCGGATTTTAATGGAACGGACCACTCGAGGGGAAGATGTGCGAGTGCCTCTCGCAAAAACGGGACTGCTGGAATTGAACATATTCCTATTAGATGGGGGAAAAATGTGCAAGATCGTCTCGAACAAATACAACTGTCGGGCACGTTGCTTTACGATTAATCAAAGGAAAGTTGTGCGAGTGCCACTACAGACAATGCGACTGGCAGACTTGGAAATATCCCGTCTAGTCCAGGGAATGTTATGCAACTGCCTGTCCAACCAATGCTGCTGTCAGACTTCGATTTATTCCAACAAGTCGAGGGAAAATTGTGTGTGTAACTCGTGAAACAATGCAACTGTAGAGGTGGAAGTATACCGACGTAGTGCATGGAAAGTTATGCGAATGCATCTCGAAATAATGCGGCTGTCGGGCTAGGAAATATTTTAACTAGTCGAGGGAAAATTATGCAAGTGCCTCTGGAAACAATGCGGCCGTCGAACATGCTTATATTCCAACTAGTTGGGAGAAGATTATGTGAGTGATTCCCGAACAAATACGGCTGCCGTTCTGGAATATATTCCGACTATTCCAGGGTAAGTTATGCGGGAGACTCTAGGGCCAATACGACTGTCGGAATTGGTAATAATCTGACAAGTCTAGGGAAACCTATGCGTGTGCAACTCATACCAAAACGAATGTCGCACTTGCAACTTTTCCGACTAGACGAGTAAGAGTTATGCGTATGTCTCCTGATCCAATGCGGCTGTCAGACTTAGCAATATACCGATTAGACGAGGAACAGTTATACTAGTGACATGTTAACGAAAGCGGCTGTTGGATTAGGAAATATTCGGACATGTTGGTGGAAGTTATACAGGAGCCTCTCGAGCAAATGTGGCTGTCGAACTTGGAAATATTCCAACTATTAGAGGGAAATTTATGCGAGTGATTTTTGAAACGATGCGACAATCTGGCACGGAAATAATTTGACTTGTCGAAAGAAAGTTATGCGACTGCTTCACACACTAAAGCAGCTTTCTGACTTGGAAAAATACCGACTAGTTGAAGGAAAGTAATGCCAGTGCCACTCGGACCAGTACGACTGTCGGTCTAGGTACTATTCCGCCTAATCGAAGGAAAGATATGCGAGTGCCTCTCAAAACAATGAGGCTGTCGGTTTTGGAAATATTCCGACAAGGTGACGGAAAGATATGCGAGTGCCTCTCGGGCCAATACGACTGTCAGACTAGATACTATTGCGAGTAGTCGAGTGAAAGTTATGCCAGTGCTTCGCGGACCAATACGACTGTCGGGCTTTGTTACATTCCCACTAGTCGGGAGAAAGTTATGCGACAGCCTCTCAAACTAAAGCACCTGTCGGACATGGAAAGTTTCCAACTAGTCGATGGAATGTTATGCGATTAACTTGCCAACAAATGCAACTGCTGTCTACAGAAATATTCCGATCAGTCGGGGAAATGATATGCAAGTTCCACTCAAAACAAAGCGACTGTCGGTCTTGTTAATATATCGACTAGTCGATGTATAGATATGCGACTGATTTCTGAACCAATGTGACCGTCGGGATTGGAAATATTCGGACTATTCGTAAGAAAGTTACGTGACTGCCTCAAAAACCAACACGTCTTTCAGACTAGGAAAAATTTTGACTTGTCGAATGTAAGTCATGCAGTGCCTCTCGAACAAACGCGGCTGTCGGACTTGGATATATTCCGATTAGACGAGGGAAAGTAATGCTGTTGACTTGTGAAACAAAGTGACAATTGGAATTGGAAATATTCTGAGTAGTCGAAGGAAAGTTAGGCGAGAGACTCTCGAACTAAAATGGCTGTCGGACTTGGAAATATATCGAACAGGCTAGGGTAAGTTATGCGAGTGTATCACGTACAACTAAGACTGTCGGAAATGATACGACTAGTCCATGGAAATTTATACGAGTGCCACTCGATCCAATGCGAATGTCGGACTTGGAACTATTATGACTAGAAGAAAAAAAGTTATGCGTGTGGCTTGTGATTCAAAGCGACTGTCGAAATTTGAAATATTCTAAGTCGAGGGAATGATAAGTGCCTCTCGAACCAATGGGGAAACACACCGACTAATAGGGGAATTCTATGTGATTTCCTCTAGAACCAATGTGGATGGCGGTCTATGAAATATTCCGAATAGTCGAGGGAAAGTAATGCTTGTAACTAATGAAACAATCTAGCTGACTGACGTGGAAATATAAATACTAGACGTGTGATAGTTATGCGAGTGACTCTTGGCCCAATGCGATTGTCAGGACGGGAAATATTCCGATATATCGACGGATTGTTATGCTAGTGCCTCACGAAACAATGCGGCTGTCGGACTTGGAAATATTCTAACTAGTTGGCAGAAAGTTACACGAGTGATTCTGGAACCAAAGCGTCTGTCGGACTTGGAAATATTCAGACTATGTGAGGGAAATTTATGCGAGTGCTTCCAAAAACAGACTGTTGGCCTTGGAAATATTCGGACTATTCAAGGAAAAGTTATTCGGTTGACTTATGAGCAAATTCGACTGTGGGGCTTGGAAATATTCCGACCAGTGGAGGAAAATTTATGCGAGTGACACTCAAACCAATAGGACAGTCGGACTTGGAAATATTTCGGCTAGTCATGTGAAAGATATGCGAGTGCCACTCGAAACAAATTGACTGTTGGTCTTGGAAATATTTCTACTAGTCGAAGTATAGTTATGCGAGTGAATTGTGAAGCAATGAGAATGTCTTGCTTGGAAATATTCAAACTAACCGGGAGAAATTTATGAGAGTGCTATTCGATCCAATGCGACTGCTGTACTTGGACCTATTCAGACTTGACGAGGGTAAGTGACGCGAATGATTCTGGAACCAATGCGGCTGTCGGATGTAGAAATAATCAGACTAGCAAAAGGAAAGTTATGAGAGTGCCTCTCAGACACATGCGACTGTCAGATTTAGAAATATTCCGGCTAGTCGAGAGAAATATTTCAGAGTTGAGTGTGAACTAATGCTATAATAATAAAGTATCGTAATAAAGGCATTAATAAAGATAACAATAGTAATAATAGTGATAAAAAGAACAACGATAATAACGATAATATCATAACAATAATAACAATAATAACGATTATAATTATAATAACGGCAATAATAATAATATAAATAATAAAGATTAGAATAAAGATAATTTTAATAGTAACTATTATAATGACAATAATAACGAAATTACAGAAAATAAGTATCATAAACATAATAAAGTTAATAACGATAAAAATGATTATAATTTTTATCACGAAAATAACGATAATAACAATTACAAAAATAATAACGATAATAACGTTAATGACGACAATTATAACAATAGTAATAATATTAACGATAATAATAAAAATAACAATAATAACTATAATAACGATAATAATAATAATAACAGTAACACTAATAATAACAATAATAACGACTATAAAAATAATAACGTTAATTACGATAATAATAATATTAATAATAATAATAAAGGTAACAACGATAATAACAATAATAATGACGATAATAGTAGTAATAATAATAATAATAACAAGTATAATAACAATAATAACGATAATAAAGATCATAATGATTACAACGATATTAAGGATAATAAACATAAAAACAATATCATCGATAATAACGTCAATAACGATTATAACGATAATAATTATACTAATGAGATTAACGTAATTAACGATAATAACGATAACAACGATAGTTAGAGCAATAATAACCATAATAACGATATATAGTTAATGACGAAAATAAACATAACAATGTTAATAACAACGATAATGACGATAATAATAAAAATAACGATTATAACGATAATAACGATAATAACGGTAATAATAAGAATAATAATAATAATAAGAATAATGATAATAATAATTACGATAATAACAATATTAATTATTATAACGATATTAACGATAATAACGATAATAACGTTAAAACGATAATTAGAACGATTATAATAATCGTAACGATTATAACGACAATAATAACGATAAAATTTATTATAATTATTAAATCGACAATAACGATAATAACCATTATAAAAATATTAGCGATAATAACGTTAATAACGACAATTATATCAATAGTGATAATATTAACGCTAATAATTAGAAACAAGCATAATAACGATAATAACGGTAATAATAATAATATCAGCAATATAAATTATAACGGTAATAACGATTATAACTATAATTACGTTAATAACGATAATAATAACATTAATAATAATAATAAAGCTATCTATGATAATGATTATAATAATAACGATAATAATAATAATAACAATAATAACGATAATAACGATAATAAAGCTATTATTGGTAATAATAATGATAATAAAAATAACAAAAATAAAAATAATACCAATAATCACGGTCGTAGTGATCATAATATTAATAAAAGCGATATTAAGGATAATAACGATAATAACGTTAATAAGGTTAACAACGTTAATAACTATAATAATAAAAATAATAATAAGAATTTTATTAATAATAACAATAATAATAATAATAATGATTGTAATAATAACTATAATAACGATAACAAAGTTGATAAAGATAACAAAGTTAATAATGATAATACTAATAATAATAATGATTAAAAATTAATAATAGTAATAATAATAATAATTATTATTATTATTATAATATTAATATCAATAACGATAATTACGATATTAATAGTAATAACGATGAAATTGGTATCACGATAAGACGATAATATCGTTAGTAACGATAAAAAGTTAATAACGGTAATAATGACGATGATAATAACAGTAACGATAATAACAACAATAATGAAGAAAATAACGATAATAACGATGATAAAGGTTATAATGGTAATAATAAGAATAATAATATCAATAATAAAGGTAATTACGATAATAACGATAAAAATGGTAATAATAATGATAATGATAATAACGTTTATAACGTAAATAAATAAAGTTAATAACAATAATAATAAGCATATTAGTAATAATGACAGTAATAATAATAAGTTATAATAATAATAATAATAATAACCATATTTACGATAATAATAATAATAACTAGAATATCGAAATTATGATAATGACGATAATATTGTAAATAACAGCCATAATAACGATAATAACGATAGTAACGGTAATAAGGATAATAACGATAATAATGATTATAAATATGATATTGAAGATAATAATAATAACGATAATATCCACAATGAAAGAGAAAATAAAGATAATAACATGTATAACGATAATATCGATAATAACCATAATGACGATAATAACGATAATAACATTAAGACCGATTTTTTTGATGGTCTAAAAATGCCGATATTTACGCACTAACCAAGGGACCCTGCCAGTCAGAGGAACCCTTCACGAATTGGGTTGCCCGTAAGTCCCTGGAGTGTCCGGCTGACCGTTGGAATAGGAACTACCGACTAAACTCATATCCATTTTAGTGGCATAGTGAAACCATCTCGGCATCGCCATGAGGCATTTCCTCGGGGTTGCGCTAAAACATCAGATCCCTTTACGGGACTCTCCCTTCGGCTATACGGGGTCTGAGCCTGGAGTATGATGTAATGTAAGGAGCGCGTCTATAGGCCGCTCATCTTTTTCTTTTTTCTGCGCAAGATGGCCTTGACGTACCAAGCCACTATGTAACATTCCTCCGGATCTCGTTGCGTGTTGTTGCGCTTCTTCATAAGTAGCACGGTTTCAGTCTTCTGGGCTGCTAAGGACAGCCCGTTTTCTTTCATCCAGGAGATATCTCTGCGCATGAACAGGTTGAGCAGCATCCGTGTCTCCTCCGTGTTTCTTGTAGTTATAATAACTGTAATGTAATCTGCGTATCCCACCATGAAAGGACCCACAAGGACTGCCATACGTATTATACCGACGTAGAAAATATTCCAGAAATCCGGTCCCAGTATGAAGCCATGGGCTGCCCCGAATGTCAACTCTAAGCTTCTCGGACCATCGCCTGTATTGTACTAGAGGAAGCGCGCGATCAAGTAGTCCCCGAGAATTCGGAGTTAGTACTCCGGGACACTAAAGATACGTTCGAGCGCTTCCATTGCCAAGTCCCCCCTGACGGACTTGAAGGCATTTCTCACGTCTTAGGTGGCTAGCAGACAAAGGGCGAGATAGATGATTCCCTTCGTCATTTTAGCGGCCGTGACAACCTCCTGGCCTGCATGGATGGATCGAAATCCATATTGCCAGGCAGCAAAATCGCACGATGCCCTCACGGCCGCGTGCAGCCGTGGTTGAAGCAGCTTCTCCAGGAGCTTGCCAGCCGTATCAAGCATATATATAGGCCTGTATGACGAAGTGGTATCTGTTGGACCCTTGTCCTTGCTTATGAGCCCAAGTCTCCGATTTTTCAACAGGACGGGGAAGATGTCCTCCCTAAGCCACATATTATACATGTTTAGCAAGAGCTTAGGGTTACACTGCGCGACGGCTTTCATTGCTTCCACTGGAAGACCGTCTGGACTTGGAAGTCTCTTGTTCCGCATGGAAGATGCGGCCCTGAGTAGCTCTCCCTCCGTATACTGTGGTGCTGCTGGTCTGCTAGACGCAGACGGGCAAATCTCTCTCTTCGGCTGTGAGGGGAATAGTGTATGAATTATGTTCTCCAGTCTAGCATGCAAGATCCCAGAATGCGAGTGACGATCTGGTACCCTAATACCCATGGATTCTGGTCGATATCTAGGCCCAGCTCCTTCCAGCATCATCGTTGTCTGGCTTTGTTGGTTCTCTTCAGTAATTTTTTGGCAGCTTGATACTCTGCAAGGAGGCAGCATTGAGATCGTGTCTCTTCGTTCATTGTTATATCCGGCGGGAACTTAAGCACTTATTGCGAATATCTGCGATCTCGTTCATCCATAAGTATGCAGGACGCAACTGCAGTTTCCTGCTCTTCCTTTGCACCGCTATCGCGCAAGCCTTTTGGATGTGATGCATAGTTGCTGCAGTCATCTTTCTGACATGTACAGTTGGATGTATTCTCACGGATTCAATTTGATGGGATCTCCAACCTACATCTATGACTGAAGACAGCCTATCTCAATCCATTTTTAAGATGTTCCACTTGGGGGGTCGCGCTGCACTTGTCACGGCTGGCCTCCTATCATGTACGTCGAATAAGTTGTACTGATGATCGCTCCCGGTGTAATCTTCGATCAACCGCCAGCCTACGACACTTGCCACAATGTGATCGTTGCTTAGAGAAACGTCCTGGCTCGTCTGTCTGTAACCAGGCCTACGGAAAGATGACGTCGACCCTGTATTGAACACTGCTAGCTCCAGTCTCGACACCACCTCCATTCGTCTTCCTCTGAAGACCGGCCTGGCCCCCCCCATTCACGAATTTGGCATTGAGTTCTCCAGTTACAATGAGATTCCCTTGCATTTCCCGCAGCGCGTCTTCCAGTTCGGCTAGTTTGTTCTGGAAGTCATCTATCCGGTCGCTCGGGGTGAGATATACGTTGACATATGTCATCGACGTATGTCTCACCGTAACGTAACCGCGTCCGGATCCATGATCCGAGAAATGTATCTGTCAGTGATCTGGGATCCAGATAGCCGCCGTGCCCAATTCGTCGGCGTACCATCCTGCTTCTGTCCTGTTCTGGAACTGTTGGTTGATTAGAACAATATAATCTTTTTTTTAAGAGCAGAGCTGGGTTAAGAGATGGTGCGCCGTCCTGCTCCTTTTGAGGTTACCCTGCATTACTCTCATACTTTCTTCTTGTTGGCTGTTGCAAGGGCCTCCTGGAAGGCTTTAGACGCCCTCTATCAGGCCAAGTGCTTCTGGTGTTCCGCAACGCTATTGGAGCTCAAGAAACACGTGACCTTACAGTCTTTGATCTTGTGCCTCTTGCCGCCGCAGAGATAGCAAAGCTTACTGCGATCAGGGCCCTTGCAAGATGCACTATGGTGGCCAATGTCAAGGCAAAGGTAGCATCGACTTACTTCTGTTCATCGCTTGACTTTGCAGCTGACGAAGCCGACAAGCATTCGTCCGGCCTTCAAAAGCATCGCAGGTTGTTCCTCTTTTATTTGGACTACGGCCAGGCGTTGCTGCCTCGCATTTGGGTTCGTCATTTTAACTATGATTTTCCCCGCGTAGTCTGGCAAGGTTCTCTTTAGGGCCTCCTCGACTTCTATCACCAACGTGCACTAATTGCTGTCCCGTATCTCCTGCGTAGCTCTGAGGATCAATTATGTGATGCTATTCGTGTCTTCTACTTCTTTCCTCAAGGTTTCTGCGAATGAGGCCCGGCTGTCCGCTGTGGTCTTCTTGAGTTCGAGGTGTACCCCTCCCGTTCTTGTCTGCCGGACCGATATAACGTCTACCACTGCCGCGCTCGTCTTGAAGCGCTGGTAGATAACTCCGACTACGCCTATTTTGTTTTTCCTTGCGCAGGTTTCAGGAGGTTTCATAGCGTCCAGCATCATTCTTTTTCTCGGCCCGTCCTCCGATTTGCTCGGCTTCTTTTTTCTTGCGGTAGGAGTTCCGTAGCCTTCTTCATAGGTATTTCCCTCTTTCTCTTCTTCTTGACGACCTCCGTCTAGTTGGTAGCTTCGGCCGTCATCGCCTCATGCCTCGGCCTTTTGAAGCTTTCTTCAGGCAAATGCGGCGGGCTTTTGGCTACTTTCTTAACTGCGCCAGAATCTGTTACAGAGTGTGCCCATGGGCTCTGAGAGAACCGAACGAAGGTCCTCGCTCCCTTATTGACCTTAGTTCAAGATTTATACATGATCTCGTGACTGTCAATGATCTACTCTTGCTTTGGGATTCCTTCCTTTGTCGGAATGTTTATGTTCGGCTGTCTAGTAATATCTGCAATCATATTGGCTGCAATCATATCGCGAGTTTCACTATCTCTAGGTCTTGTTGTGTCACCTTCGCAGGTTGAGTATGTGACGTCAAGCCGGAGATCCGCATAATCTTAAAGGCCCTGGCAGCCCATTGCCACTCCTCCAAGAGGCTTTCTTCACATCTTATCCATTCTGCCGCCTTAGACACACCGCAGGCCAGTTCGACAACCTGTGGTGCTCTTCCTGATATCTTATCATGAGCTGGAGCCAGGTTGCCTACGTCAGGAAGGAAACTTAAGAGGGATAGAAATAATAATAACGATTATAACGATAATAATAATCATATCAATAACAACGAAAATAACAATAATAACGATTATAGCGATAATAAAGATAGTAACCACAATAACTATAACAAAGATAATAACGATAATATTATTATAATGATAATAACAATAATAATGAGAACAACGATTGCATCGTTAATAATGATATTAACGATAATAATCATATTAACGACAATAATAACGATAATCACAGTAGTAATTATAATTAAAATTACAAAGATAATAACGATAATAATAATAATAATAATAATAACAAAAATAACGATAATAATAATAATAATAATAATAATTATAATAATTATAATAATAATTATAATTATAATAATTATATATTAATAATAATTATAATAATAATAATAGTAATAATGATAATAATAATAATAATAATTATAATAAGGATATTAACGATTATAACAATAATATCGATATTTATTATAATAACGATAATTACGATAATAATGATATTAATAATAGTAACGATAATAACGATAATATCTATAATATCATTAATAATGGTAATATCGATAATAACAAAAAGAATGTTAATGATGATAGTAACGATAATTATAACGATAATAATAATAATAATAATAATAAAAATAATAATAATAAAGATATTAACGTAAATATAAATAATAACAATAGTAACGATAATAACTCTAATAACGTTTACAACTATGTTTCCAAGTCCTGATACTTACAAATCATACCAGCGCATTGGTTCAAAAGTCACTCTCATTACTTTCCCCTACTAGTCGAAATAATTCCAAATCCGGTAGCAGAATTTTTTCGATATGCATTCGCATAACTTTCCCTCTACTAATCGGAATATTTCAATGTATCTTTGCCACATTAGTTCGAGAGGTACTCGCATAACATTACGAAGACTGTTCGGGTAATTTTCATGTACGACAGTCGCATTTGTTCGAGATAAAACGGCATAACCTTCTCACTAGTAGACGCAATATTACCACGTTCGGCAACCGCTTTGACTCGAGAAGTCCTCGCATAACATTCATATTTCTATACGGAATATTTACAAGTCCGACAGCCACATTAGGTTGTAAAGATCTCACATAACTTTCCCTCTACTAGTCGGTATAAGTCCAGGTTCGACAGTAGCATTGATTCACAAGACACTTACATTATCTCTTATGAGTAGTTTGATATATCTATGCAGTGGCATTGGTTCAAGAGACACTTGCACAACTTTCCCTCAACTATGTGGAATATTACCAAGGCCAACAGTCGCATTGGTTCGAGAGGCAATCGCATAACATTTTCTCGACCTGTCGGAATGTATCTAAGTTCGACAGTCTCATTGATTCGAGGTGCACTTTTATAACTGTCACTCGAATAGTCGGTACATTTCCAAGTCCGACAGTCGCATTGGATTGAGAAACACACGAATTCCTTTCACTAGACTAGTCGGAATTCCTCCAAGTCTGATTTCCGAAATGTTTCAAGAGGCACTCGCATAACATTCCCTCGATTACTCGGAATATTTCCAAGTCAGACAGTTTCATTGGTTCCGAGTTACACTCTCATAACATTCTCTTGACAAGTCGGAATATTTCTAAGCTCGAAAATCGCATTGCTTCGAGTGGCACTCTCATAACTTTGTCACGGCCAATCGGAATATTTCTAGGACTTCTGGTTGTATTTGTTCGAAGGGCACACACTTAACTATCGCTCGACTAGTGGGAATGTTTCCTGGCCCGAAACTCCGATTGGATCGAGAGGAACTTGCATAATTATCCATCGCCAAGTCGGTATATTTTAAAATCCGACACTCGCATTGGTTCTCAAGCAACTCGCATAAATTTTCCTCGACTAGTCGGAATACTCTTTTGTCCGACTGTTGCTTTGGATTGAGAAGTACTCCCATAATTTTCCCTCGACTATTCGGAATATTTCTAAGACCGACGGTCGCAATGATTCACTTGTCATTCGCATTACTCCCTTGTCTAACAGAGTATTTCCAAGTTCGACAGCCGAATTGGTCCGATAGGCATTTGCAACATTTTCCCTCGACTGGTCGGAATATTTCTACGTCCAGTAGTCGCATCGACTTACAATCATTCGCATAACTCTCCCTCGACTAGTAGGAATACTTTTTAGTCCGACCGACGTTTTAGGTCGAGTGGCACTTGCATAGGTTTCCCGGGGCTAGTCTGTATATCTCGAAGTCCGACTTTGGTATTAGTCCGAGAGGCACTCGCATAACTTTCCCTCGACTGGTCGGAATGTTTTTAAAAACGGCAGCAGCATTGCCTCACAAATCACTCGTAAAACTATTTCTTGATTAGTCGGAATAATTCGAGATCCGACGGCCCTTCAGATACGAGTGGTACACGCATAACTTTCCCTCGCCTAGACGTAATATTTTCAAGTCCGACAGCCGCATTTTCTCGACAGGCACTTGTCTAACTTTCCCTGGAATAGTAGGTATTATTCCAAGTCCGACAGCCGCTCTGACTTGGTAGGCAGTCGCATAACTTTCTTTCGACTAGTCGGAATATTTTCAAGCCCGACAGTCGCATTGGTTTACAAATCACTTGCATAGCTATTCTTCCACTAGTCGGAATATTACCAAGACTAACGGTCACCTTTTTTCGAGTGGCACTCGTATAGCCTTCCTTTGACTAGTCGGAATATTTCCAAGTCCGACAATCGCATTGTTTTGAAAGCAACTCGCATATATTTCCCTGGACTTGTCCTAAAATATGTCACTCGATAACCTCTCTATCGACTATGTGGAATATTTCCCAGTCCGAAAGCCGCATTCGTTAAAGAGACTCTCGCTTATCATTCCCTCCACTAGATGTGATATTTCCAAGTTTGTCAGCCAAATTGGATAAAGGAGCACTCCATTATCTTTCACTCAGTTCGGAATATTTCCAAGTCCGCGAGTTGCACTGAATCTAATGAGTATCTTTTGACATTTTCTCTCCCAGATGGAATATTTCTAGGATCGACAGTCGCATTGATTCCGGATGCACTCATATAACATCCTCTCGTCGGAATATTTCAAAACCGACAATCGCATTGATTCGAGGAGCACTCGTATAACTTTCTCCCGTCTATTCGGATTGTATCCATGACAGACAGTACTAATGGTGCGTTAGGCTCTCTATATTTTTCTCTTGACTAGTCGTAATATTTCTAGGTACGACAGTCACTTTAGTTCCAAAGAGATTCGCATAACTTTCCGTCGAACAGCCGGAATATTTCTAATTCTGAAAGCCGCATAAGTTCGAGAAGTACTCGCTAAACTTTCCCACAACTAGTCGGAATATTTCCAAGACCGACAGTTTCATTGTTATAAGTGGCACTTTCATAATATTCTCTCGACTAGTCGGAATATTTCTAGGTCCGACAGTCGTGTTGAATCGAGAGGCATTCGTATAACTATACCTTTACTAGTCAGAATATTTTTAAATGCGACAGTCGCATTAGTTAGTGTAGCACACGTAAATCTTTCATTCGACTAGTCGGAATTTTTCCAAGTTCAAATGCCGAATTGGTTTCAGAGGAATCCGCATAACATTCCCTCGAATAGTCGGAATATTTCCAAATCCGGCAATCGCATTGGTTTACACGAGACTCTCATAAATTTCCGTCGACTTCTCCAAACATTTCCAAGTCCGTCGGCCATTTTGCTTTCCAGTGTCACTCGCATAACATTCCCTCCACTAGTTGGTATACTTCCAAATCTGACAGTCACATTGGATCGAGAGGCTCGCTCATAACTTTTCCTCGACTACTCGGAATATTTGCAAGACCCTCAAACGCGTTGTTTACAGTTACTCGAATAACTTTCCTTCGACTAGAATTTCCTAGACCGGCAGCAGTATTAGTTCGAAAAGCACTCGAGTAACTATCAATTGCCTAGTAGGAGTATTTCCAAGTCCGATAACATCATTGGTTCCAGAGGTAATCGCATAACTTTCCCTCGACTAGTCGGGTTATTTTCATGTCCGACCTTCGTTTTGTTTCACAAGTTACTCCCATAATTATTCCTTGACTAGTCGGAATATTTCCACCCTACAGCCGCTTTGTTTTATAAGGCGATCGCATAATTTTCTTTCTTTATGTCAGGAAACTTCCAGGACCAACAGTCGAATTGGTTCATAAATCGCTCGCATAAATTTCCTTCGACTCTTCGATGTTCTACCAAAACCGTTAGATGCTTTGTTTCGTGTGGCACTCACATACCTTCCACCAGACTAGTTAGAATTTCTCCAAGTCCGATTGAGGAATTGGTTCGAGAGGCATTCCCATTACATTTCTTCAACTAGTCGAATTATTAGATAGTCCAACAATCACCGTTGGCTCATAAGTAACCCGCATAATTATTCCTCGACTAGTCGGAATATTTCCAAGTGCGATAATAGCATTGGTTCGACAGGCACTCGCGTAACATTCCCACGATAGGCGGAATATTCTTAAATCCGACAGTCGCACCGTTAGGATATCCATTCTTATAACTTTCCCTTGACTAGTGAAAATGTTACCAAGCCGAATAGTAACGTTGGTTCGCAAGTCAATCGCATAATTTTCTTTAGACAATGAGGAATATTACTAGTTTCGACAAACGCAAAGGTTCGAGAGGAACTCGCATAAATTTCTCTTGACCAGTCGGAATATTTCCAAGTCCGACTGTCGCATTTGTTCGTGAGGCTCCCCCAGATCTTTTCCTCGACTAGTCGGAATAATTTTAAGTCCTATAGTCGCATTGGTTGGAGAGGCACTCTCACTTCCTTTCCTCGATTAGTCGAAATATTTTTAGATGCGAGAGTCGCATTAGTATACATGTCACTCGGATAACTTTCCCTCGTTTAGTGGGAATTTTACCAAGCGCGACAATCGCATGGTTCGAGAGACACTCACGTAACTTTCCCTTGAGTAGTCGAAATATTTCTAAAATCGAAAGTCACAAGAGACACTCGCACAACTTTCCCCGAGAAGTTGGAATATATCCAACCACGACAGTCGTAATTGTATCTCCAAGTTTGAAAGACGCATTGATTCGAATGGATTTTGCATAACTTTCCCTATTCTGGTCGGAATATTTTTAGTTACGAAGGTCGCAGTGGTTCGAGAGTAAATAGCATAGCTTTCGCTCGAATTGTCGGAATATTTCCAACGCTGATTTTCGAATTGTTTCAATTGGCACTCGATTGACTTTCCCTCGACTAGTCGGAATATTACTAGTTTCGGCAATCGCATTGGTTCAAGGAACTCGTATAACTTTTACTCGACTACTCGGAATATTTCTGGTCTCGACGGTCGCATTGGTACTAGAGCAACTCGTATAACTCTCAATAGACTATTCAAAGTATTTCCAAGTCCGAAAGTTTCATTGGTACGGATGCAGTTATATAACTTTCCCTGGAATTGTCAGAATACTCCTACGTCTGACATTAATATTGTTTTAAGAGGCACTCGCATAACTTTCCCTCGGCAAGTCGCCAAGTTCCGAGCCAGACTGTCCCTTTAGATTGAGAGGCATTTGCACAACTTTTCTTTAAATAGTCGGTATAATCGCAATTCCGAATGAATCGAATAACTTTCTCTCGATTAATCGGAATATTTGCAAGTTCAACTTTAGTATTGTTTCAAGAGGCACTCGCACAAATTTCCTTCGACCAGTCGTAATATTTCTAGGTCCGACAGTCCCATGGATACGAGATACGTCCGTATAACGTTCATTCGACTAGTCGGAATATGTCCAAGTGGGACTGTTTCATTGGTTGGTGATGCATTTGAATAAATCTCCCTCGACTATACAGACAGTTCCAATTTCGATATTCGCATTGATTAGAGATGCACTCGCACATATTTTCCTTGACTAATCTGATATTTAAAGTTCGTTAGTCGCATTGGTTCGAGAGGCTCTCACCTGACTTTCCCACTACTAGACGGAATATTTCCAATTGCGACAGTCGTAATAGACCGAGAGGAACCCGCACAAATTACCATCGACAAGCCGGAATATTGCGAAATGCGACGGTCGCTTTGTTACTATAGGCACAAACATAAATTTCTCTTCACTAGTCGAAATATTGCCAAGTATGAAAGTAGCAATATTTCGAGAAACACTCGCACGATTTTCCCCCGACTAATCGGAATAGTTTTATGTCCAACGGTCTCATTGGTTCACAAATAATTTGCATAACTCTGCCGGGGTTAGTCGTGACATTTTCAAGTCAGACGGTCATATGGGTTGACAAGATACTCGCATGAATTCCCCTCGACTAATTGGAATATTTCCAAGAACGACAGCTGTATTGGTTAGAGTGTCACTCGCATAACATTCTCTCGTCTACTTAGAATATTTCCAAATCTCACGGCCGAATTTGTTCGAGATGCTCTCGCATAACATTCCATCCACTGGTTGGGGTATTTCCATTTCTGATAGCCGCATTTGATCTAGAGGCACTCTTATAACTTATTGTTGAATGATGGGAGTATTTCCAAGACTGACAGCCGCATTAGTTCGAGAAGCATTTGCATGTCTTTCCCTCGATTAAGTGGGATATTTCCACGTCCAACAATCGTAATGGTCCGAGAGGCACTCGCTTAATATACCCTCTACTATTCGGGATATTTCCAAGACCGAGAGCCGCATTTGTTTGCGAAGCACTATCATAACTTTCCCCTAACTATTCGAAATACTTGCAAATCCGACAGCCGCATTGAACCGAAAGGTACACGCATAACGTTTACTCGACTGGACCGAATGATTCTAAGTCTGAAAATCGCTTTGGATCGAGAGCCATTCACGTAACTTTCCATCGACTTGTCGGAATATTTCCATGTTCAATGATCGTATTAGATCGAATAGCACACGCAAAACTTTCCCTCAAGAAGTAAGAATTTCTCCTAGACCGACTGCTATATTGGCTGAAGAGGCACTCGCATAAGTTTTCCCCGACTAGTCGGGAGATTTCCAGGCCCAACCGTCGCATTTGTTAGTAAGTAAATAGCTCTACAATCTTTCGACTAATCGGAATTTTGCAAGCCTGACAGTCGCATTGGTTCGCGTATGACTCGCTTAACTTTCACTTGACTAATTGGAATATTACCAAGAACGACAGTCGCTTCGTATCGAATGGCACTCGCATAACTTTCACCCTACTAGTCGGAATATTTCCGATTCCGACTGACGCATTGGTTCGAGAGGCAGTCGCATAAAATTCTCCCGACTAGAAGGCTAATTTCAAGGTGCGACAGTCGCATTTGTTCGAGATTCAATCTCATAACTTTTTCTCGATTAAGCGGAATATTTGCGGGTCCGGCATCCGCATTGACTCGAGAAGCACTCGCATAACCCTCATTCTGCTAATCAGATTATTTCCATGTCCGACAATCGCATTGTCTCCAATGGTACTCGCATAATTTTCCCTCAATTAGTCGGAATATTTCCAAGCATGACAATCACATTTGTTTCAAATGCTCTCGCATATTATTCGCTCGACGATTTGAGATAAGTCCAAGTACGACATTGGCATTAATTGTAGTCTCATTTGCATAATTTTCCCTCGAAAAGTCAACATATTTCCAAGTCCATAGGTCGAATTCTTTTGACAGGTACTCGAGTAATTTTCCTTCGACTAGTCGGTATATTTCGAAGCCCAACGGTCGCATTAGCTCAAAAGTAACTCGCTTTTCTTTCCCTCGACAATTCAAAATATTTCTTAATCCGACAGTCACATTGGATCACAAATCACTCGTATAACTTTCCCGACTAGTAAAAATACTTCCAAGTCCGGCAGCAGCAATGTTTCGAGAAGCCCTCACAAAACATTCTATCGACTAGGTAGGAATATTTCCAGACCTAACAGACTCATTATTTCTCAAGATGTTCATTTAACTTTCCATCAACTAGGTCGAAATATTTTCAAGTTCGGCAGCCGCATTGGTTCGAGAGTCAATTGCATGTCTTTCCCTTGACTAATCGGAATATATCCTAGTCCAACAGTCGCATTCTTTCGAGAGGCACTCGCATAACTTTCTCTCGCCTAGTCGGAATATTTCCAACCACAATGTTCGCATTGGATCGAGATGCACTCCCATGAAATTTGCCCGACTAGTCGTGATATGTTCCAATACAACAGTAGCATTTTTTTACAAGCCACCCGCATTACCCTCACTCGAATAGTTGGTAAATGTCTATGTCCGGCAGCGGCAATGTTTCGAGAGACTCTCGCATATCTTTCCCTCGACTAGTCGTGATACTTCCAAGTCCGGCAGCCGCGTTGGCTCGAGCGATCCTCGCATAACTCTCCCTCAACTCGGCGGAATATTTCCAGAAACGCCAGCTACATTGGTTCGAGAGACACTCGCATAAATTTCCCTCGTCTATTCGGTAAATTCCCAAGTCCGACTGCCAAAATGGTTCGAGAAGTACTCGCATAACTGTCGCTCAACTAGCCAGAATTCTTCCAAGCACGACAATCGCATTGGTTCGTCATCGCATAATATTCCTTCCACTAGTCGGCATACGTCTAGGTCCTACAGTAGCATTGGTAATGGAGGGATTCGCATAATATTCCCTCGATTAGTAGGAATGTTTCTAAGTACGACAATCGCATTGGTTCACAAGTCATTCGCATTATTTTCCCTCGATTAGACGAAGTATTTCCAAGTCCGCCCGTAACATTGTTTCGAGAGTCAGTCGCATAATTTTCCCTCGAATATTTGAAATAATTCTATATCCGAGAGTTGCAATGATTCGAAAAGAACTCGTATAAGTTCCATTTGTCTATTCGGAATATTTTCAAGTACGACAGTCATATTGGTTTGAGAGGTACTCGCATAAATTTCCCTCGACTAGTTCAGAATATTTCCAAGATTGACAGTTGCATTGAATCGAGAGACCTTCGTATATCTTTCCATCGAATAGTCAGAATATTTTTATATTTCCAAGTCCGAGAGTTGCATTGGTTCAAATGTCTCTCTCATAACATTCTCTCGTCCAGTCGGAATTTTTCTAAGTTCGATAGTCACAATGTATCGAGATTGACTCGAATAACTTTCTCTCGACAAGACGGTATTTTTCTAGTTCCGACAGTCGCATTGGTTCGTAATTCACTCGTATAACATTCTCTCGACTAATCGGAATATGTCCAATTGCGACAGTAGCATCTCATTCTAGGGTACTCGCCCAAAATTCCCTATACTAGTCGGAATATTTCTGGGTACGGAAGTCGCATTGGTACGAGAAGCACTGGCATAACTTTACCTCGACCGGTCGGAATACTACCAAGGGCGAAGGTCGCATCGATTCGAGAGTTAATAACATAATTTTCGCTCGAATAGTCGGAATATTTCAAAGGCCGATTTTCGCATCGGTTCGATAGTCACTCGATTAACTTACCCTCGACAAGTTTGAATATTTCTAAGTCTAACAGCCGCATTGGTTCTAGAGGCACTCACGTAACTTTCACTTAATTATTCAGAATGTTACCAAGTTCAGTAGTCGCAATGGTTCAAATACACTCGCATAACTTTCTTGCAACTAGTCTGAATGTTACTATTTCCGGCTGACGCATTGATTACGGAGGAACTCGTATATCCTCTCGATTAGTCGGAGTATTTCTAGTCCCGACAGTGGCATTGGTACGAGAGGCACTCGTATAACTCTCACTAGACTAGTCAAAATGTTTCCACGTACGATGATCGAAATGTTTCACGAGACAATTGCCTAACATTCCTTCGACACATCGGAATATTTCTAGGCCCGACAGTCGCATTGGTACGTGATTCACTCGTATAACGTTCGTTCAGCTAGTCAGAATATGTCCAATTGCGAAAGTCGCTTTGTTTCGAGCGGTACTCACATATATTTCTCTAGACTAGTTGGATCATTATTATTTCCAACCGTCGAATTTGTTCGAGATGTACTCGCATTACTTTTTTCAACTAGTTAGAATATTTCCATGTCCAAAGGACGAATTGGTTCCAGAAGCACCCGCAAAACTTTCCTTCGACTAGGAAGAATATTTCCAACTCCGATGGCTGTATTTGTTCGAAAGAAACTCGTATAAATTTCCCGTGACTAGTCGGAATATTTTCAGTTCCGAAAGACTCATTTGTTCGATAGACTCTAGCATCACTTTCCCTAGACAAGACAAATATTTCGTTATATTGCCTCGACTAGTCAGAACATTTCCAAGATCGACAGTTGCACTGGTTTACAACACATTCGCATAATTTTTCCTCGTCTAGTAGTAATATTTCCGAGTCCGAAAGCAGCATTGGTACGTAAAACACTTGGATAAATTTCCAGCGACTACTCGGGATATTTACAAGAACGACCTCCGCAAATGTTCCAGAATAACTCGTACAAATTTCCCTCGAATAGACGGCATATTTGCAATTCCTGTAACTCCATTTGTTCGAGTGGCACTTGTATAACTTTTCCAGACTAGTCGGAATATTTCCATGTCCAACAGCCTAATTGGTTTTAGAGGAACCAGCATTACTTTCCCCGAATAGTCGGAATATTTCGAAGTCAGATAGCTGCATTAGCTCGAAGGACATTCGCGTAACTTTCCCTTGACAAGTCAGAATATTTTCTACTCTGACAGCAGCATTGGTTCACAAGACACTTCCATAAATTTCCTTCGACTAATAGCAATATTTCAACAACCGCATTCGTTCGAGAAGCTACCGCTTAAATTTCCTTCGACAAAATGGAATATATCCTGGCCCGCCAGTCGTATTGGTTCACAAGACATTAGTACAACTTTCCCTCGACTAGTCGTGATATTTTTATCTTCGTCTGTCGCATTGGATCTAGAGTCACTCGTAAAATTTTCCCTCGAACACTCGGAATATTTTTTAGTCGTACAGCCGCATTTATTCGAGAAACACTGTCATAGTTTTCACCGATTTGAGTAAATATTTGCAAGACCGACCTTCGCATTGGTTCCAGAATAAATCGTATAATTTTCACTCGACTAGTCGGAATATTTCCAGGTACGATACCAACATTAGTTGGAGAATCACTCGCCTAACTTTCTTTCGATAAATCGGGATATTTTCAAGTCCATCTGTCGCTTTAATTCCAATATAACTCCCATCAATTTCTCTCGCCTAGACGGAAGATTTCCAAACCCGACAGTAGTATTGGTTCAAGAGTTACATGCATAACTTTTCCCAGACTAGTCAGTATATTACCAAGACCGACATCAGCATTGGTTTGAGAGAGAAAAGTTTTGCACTCGCAAAACTTGACTAATCCGTATACTTCCAAATCCAACCGTCGGATTAGTTCTAGATTCACCCTCATATGTTTCCCTCAACCATTCCGAATATTTAAAAGTACAACAACCGCATTAGTTCACAAAACACTCGCGTAACATTCCCTCGACTAGAAGGGATAGTTTCATTTCCGACCCTCGCATTTGTCTTAGAATCTCTCGTATTATTATTTTTCGACTAGTTGGAATATTTTCTAGTACGACAGCAGCATTTTTTCGAGAGGCAATGGAATAAATTTTCCCGACTTGTGGGAATATTACCAAGTCCGAAGACGCATTTGTTCTTGAATCACTCGAATAACTTTCTCTCAACCAGTCGTAATATTTCCAAGTACGAAAGCTTCATTGTTTCGAGAGGCGTTCGATTAATTTTCTTTCGACTAGTCTCGGTATTTTCAAACCCGGCAGCTACATTGGTTCTCACGACACCCGCATAACATTTCTTCGGCTTGTCGGTATGTATCCACGTCCAACAGTCGCATTGGTTCGAGACATTTCCTCGATTCGTCGGAACATTTCCAAGCCGACAGTCGCATTGGTTCACATGACAATCGCATAAATTTCTTTCGGCTAGCCGGGATATTTTCATGTCCAACCGTCGCATTGGTTCTAGAGGCACTAGGATAATATTTCCTCGACTAGTCGGAATATTTCCAAGCCCGACAGTTGCATTGTTTCGAGTGGCTCTCGTATAAAGTTCCCCAGACTAGTCAAAATATTTCCTAGTCGGACAGCCGCATTTGTTCGAGAGGCACTCGCATAAGTTTACTCGTCTAGTGGAAATAATTACAAGTCTAACCGTCGCAAAAGTTCTATAATCACTTGCATAAGTTTCCCTCCACTAGTCGGAATATTTTCAAGTTCATCAGCCGCATTTTTTCGAGAGTTACTCGGATAACTTTTACCTATTAGTCGGGATGGCTCCAAGTCCGCCAGTCGCTTCGGTTCGGGTGCCAGTCGCATAAGTTTCCATTGACTAGGCAGAATATTTCTAATTCCGAAATTCGTAATGTGTCAAGTCCCACCCGCATAACTTTTAATGGACTAGTCGTAATATTGGCAAGTACGACAGCCGCATTAGTTTATTAGTCACTCGCATAACTTTCCTTTGACTAGTCGTAATATTTCCAAGTCCGACGGCTGCATTAATTCGTGAGGTAATCGTATAAGTTTCCCTTAACTAATCGAGATACTGCCAAGTCCAACCGTCGCAATGTTTCCAGAATAACTTGCATAAGTTTCATCCGACATGTCGGAATAGTCCAAAGTCCGACATCCGCCTTTGTTAGAGAAGCACTCGCATAACGTTGCCTCTAAAAGTTGGAATATTTCCAATTCTGACAGTCGCTTTGGTCACAAGTCACTCTAATAACTTTCCCTTGACTCGTCGGAATATTTCCAAGAACGGCAGTCATATTGATTCACAAGACACTCGCAAAACTTTCCCTCGACTAGTCGAAATATTTCCTAGTCCGACAGCTGCATTTTTTCTAGTGGCACTGGAATACATTTCTCCGACAAGCAGGTACATTATTATGTCCCACGGTCGCATTTGTTCTAAAATCACTCGTATAACTTTCCTTCGGCTAGTAGGAATATTCAAAGCCCTACCGTCGCATTGGTTACAGGGAAACTCGCATAACTTTCCCCATCTCGTCGGAATAGTTCCAAGACCGACAGCCGTATTTGTTCGAGAGGCTCTCGCATAACTTTGACCGACTAGTCGGATTATTTCCAAGTCCAACAAACACATTGGTTAGAGAGGCTTTAGCATAACTTTCCATCGAAATATCTTCAAGACCGCCAGCTGCATTGGTTCGAGAAGCACTCGCATAACTTACCCTCAACTAGTCGGAATATTTCCAAGCCCGACAGACGCATTGCTTTACAAGATACTCGCATAACTTTCCCTCGACTAGTTGGGATATTTTCCAGTCCGACCGCCGCATTGGATCTAGAGTAACTCGCATAACTTTCCTTCTTCCTGTCGGAATAATTCCAACTACTACAGTCGCTTTGGTCCACAAGTCAAAACTATAGCATGCTGTAATGGTTTGAAGTCCGACAGGCGCTTGTGATCAAGTGGCAGTCGCATAAGTTTCCTTTCACTAGTCAGAATATTTGTAAGTCTAAGAGTCTTAAATTTTCGAGAGGCTCACGCATAACTTTCCATCGACTAGACCGAATATTTCCAAGCCCGAAAGTCACATTGGTTATAGATGTATTCGCATAATTTACCCTTGACTAGTAGTATTATTTCCAAGCCCAAATATCGTATTGTTTCACATGTCCATCGCGTTACTCTTCCCCGCTATGAGGAATATTTACACGTTCGAAAACCGCATGGGTTTGAGAGACACTCGCATAACACTCCATTCACCAAAAGGAATATTCCTAACAATGATAGTTGCTTTAGTTCACAATTCGCTGAAATAACGTTACCTTATCTAGACGGAATTATTCCATCTTTGACATACGCCATAGTTCTGGTTGCACTCGCACAATATTCCAAAAAGTATTCGAAATATATCCTAGTCCGATAGCAGAATTTGGTCGAATATTTTCAGGTCCTACAGCCGCAATCGATCGGCGCTCGCAAGCTTTCTTCGACTAGTGGAAAAATTTCCAAGTACGAACATCGCAATATTTCTAGAATTATTCGTATAACTAGAATTATTCGCATAGCTCGACTTGTCGTAATCTTTCCAAGTCCGACAGCCGCATTTGTTTGAGAAACACTGGCATAACTACTCTCGTCTTGTGGGAATACTTCCAAGTCCGTCCGACGCATTAGTTCTAGAATCACTCGCATAGCTTTCCTTCGACTAGTCGTAATACTTCCAAGACTTCCAGCTTCATTGGTTCGAGTTGTCCACGCATAACTTTCCCTTGATCACTGGAAATATACCCTATTACGACTATTGAGTTGGTTCACAAGTTACTCGAATTACATTTCCTCGACTGGTTGAAGTATATCTAACTCTGACAGCCGCATCATTTCGAGAATTATTCACACAAAATTCTCAAGACTAAACGGTATGTTTTCAAGTCCGGCAGTCTCATTGGATCGAGATTAAATCGTATGACTTTCTCACGACAATTCGGAATATTCCAAGTCTGACGGACGTTTTCTTTCGAGAGGTATTCGCTTATTTGTCCGTCGAATAGTCGGAATACATTTTAGTCCGACGTTCATATTGGTACGAGAGGCACTTCCATAACATTCTCTCGACTAGTCGGGGAAATTCCAAGTGCGGCACTCGTATTAGTTCGAGAGGGCGTCGCATAACTTTCCCTCGACTATTCGTAATGTTTCCAAATCCGACAGACACGTTGGTTCGAGAGGAACTAGCATAACTTTCCCTCAACTAGTCTGAATATGTCCAAGCACGATAGTAGCATTGATTCGAAAGGCACTCGCATAAGATTCGTTCGAACATTCGGAATATGTCTAGATACGACATTCACGTTGATGGAAGAACTTGCATTTGTTTTCCTCGACCAATCGAAATATATACAAATCCGACGAATACATTATTTTAGTGGCACTCCCATAACTTACCGTCGATTATACGGAATATTTTTATATCCAAGATTCACATTAATTCACAAGTCACTCGCATAACTTTCCATATATTAATCGGAATATTTCCATCTCCGTAATTCGTATTGGTTCGAAGAACATTCGCCTAACTTCCTTTGTCGGAATATTTCTCGGTCCGGCATACGCATTGTTTTGGGAGGCATTCGCATATCTCTTCCCCGACTAGTCATAACATTTCCAAGTCCAAGAGTCCCTTTGGTACACAAGCCACTTGCATAACTTTCCCTCGACTAGTCGAAATATTTCTAATTCCGACAGTCGCATTATGTCGAACGGCACATTCACATCTTTCCCACGACTGATCAGGATATTTTTATGTCCGACAGCCGCATTGGATCTAGAGTCTCTCGCATAATTTCTCTTAACTATTCGGTATATTTCCATTCCGACAGCTGCATTGTTTCGAGAATCAATTGCATAAATTACCATCGGATAATCGGTATATTTCTAAGTCCGATAGTGTGCCCATAATTATGAAAGTGGTCTAAGTCGAAATTTCACGAAAATGAGTTATCACTTATTTCACATCCACATTATCTTAAACTATAAGTATTTAATGTAATTTTTAAGATATCGTCAAAAAGGAACCTTTATATAGTGGATGTAATTTCAACGTTATACGGAATTCATTTAGTGTTAATTATCAAAGTGGTTTAAATCATAGTAAGCTGGTAAAATAAATGATAACAATAACGCCAATTCATTCCGGTTTATGTCACAATATAGTTGAGTTGGGCTCTCCGGAACTAATCATTGGTGGCAAATAATCTGTATATTTTAGCACTATGTCAACAGGTAGCGGTTCAGTTAAGAAATGAAGACGAGCAAGAAATGAAAATAGTTACGCACAATATATCAGAAAAATTAAGAGAAATAATTGCGAAGAATACACGACAAACAAATCAAAACTTGTGAGTTCCATAATTTTTGAAAATAAAGATTGCTTTTGCTCCAAAAAATGTTTAGATCGCGTAGAATATAATGAAAGAATTTCTAATTTTGATAATTTCTGGAAACTAAAAGATTTTGGATTCCAGAATCTATATCTGTGCACGACAGTTCATCAACGATTGATAAAACAAATGCAGCCCAGAACTTTTGAAAGACATATGAGAAAATGCAGCAACAAGTATTTTCAGCAAAAAAATAATAAAGCAGAAGTAGTGTCGGTTTGTAGGAACTTTTTTTTAGAAACCTATAATATTTCTGTAGGGCGGTTAATTTGTGCTCTCAATGCTGAAGCACCTGGAATTGATCGTCGTGAGAAGATGCCTGAATCTTTACGAAAAATAGATGAAATTAAGATAAATGCTGTATGAGAACATATTTTAAGTTTCCCAGCATATGAGAGCCTCTATACCAGAGCTCGTCACACTCCTGGTCGAAAATATTTGAGTCCTGACCTAGATATTCGTAAAATGCATAGCCTATATGAAGAGAAATGTGAGAATAATAACCAATCCTTTGTTAAGGAATGGATCTAAAGGAAAATATTTAATACTTAATTTAACTTAAATTTCCATGCTCCTCGAAAAGACACATGCCAAAAATGCGATTTACTGAATGGAAAAATCTAAGCATGCAATAATGAGTAAGAGAAATTACATCTTAGAGAAAGTCGTGATGTACATTTACAAATTGCCGAACGAGTTAGGAATTGTCTTGCAGAGGACCAGGAAAAAGCAAAAGAAAATTCCAGCGAATACTATAGATTCTCATTTGAGTTGCAAAAAGCATTTCCGTTCCCTAAACTATCTGTTTCGTTAGCCTATTTTAAGCGAAATATGTACGTATACAACTTGGGTTTCCATAATTTCCATAATGACAATGTCAAGATATATGTATGGGATGATACTACAGCTTGAAGAGGTGCACAGGAAGTAGCAACATGCATTTTAGGGCATATGAAGGATATTATAACTACTCAAAATCACGTAATACCTTACAGTGATGTCTGTTCAGGCCAAAATCGTAACATTAAAGTAGCATTGACATGGATAAAAATTGCTCAGTCAAATAATAATAATATTGAAACGGTAGAACACAAATTTTTGGTAACGGGTCATTCCTTCCTACCGAATGACCGTGATATCGGTTTGGTAGAAATGAAAATAAAAAAGCAACTTACTTATACAACCTTGAGCATTATTATAAATTGATAGAAAAGTGTAGAAGGAGAAAGCTCTTTTCGATAAAACATATGTGGCAGCCGGATTTTATTTCAACGAAGACACTAGAAGAATCAATGACAAGAAGAGTAAAAAATACCGCGGGCGAATCTGTCTCTTGGCTGAAAATTCAATGGATGAGATTCTCGATAATGAACCTTATAAAATGTTCTATAAAACTTCTTTAGATAATTCTAAATGCCACGTTTTGGATCTATCACATAAGAGAGGAAGACCAAAAATGTACGAAAATATTAAATTACTTCCATTATACACCACCCCTAGATCAGTAACCGAAGAAAAACATAAAGATATCATGTGTTTACTACCATACATACCTCCAGTTTATCAGGAACATTTTAAGAGTCATAAAAACTAGAAAAAATGATAAAAATGGATTACTTTTTAAAAATAATTAATAAATGTTCATGAATTATTTCATTAAAGTTATTGTTTAAAATAAAACTCATAGTTCTTTATTGCTTTAAGTCATTTATAGAACGTTTCAAAATAGTCTAAGTCAATTTGACCATTTTCAAAATTAATTTTAAAACAACATTTGCCTTAAAAACAACATTTTTGTATGAAATTCATACAAAATTTCATATTCATAATAAATTTTCATTAATCAAGACTAAGAAAATTATAAATTAAAACGTCCCATAATGTAAAAATATTTCTTAATTCGTTCAAACGCAATTAATTAAATATCTTGAAACAAGAAAAATATGACTTAGACCACATTCATAATTATGGGCACAGCTGCATTGTTTCGAGAGACACTTGCATAACATTCGCTCGACAAGTTTGAATATTTCATATCCAACTGTAGCATTGGATCACAAGACACCCGCATAACTTTCCCTCGACTAGTCGGTATATTTCCAAACCCGACGGTCGCATTGATTTACAAGACACTCGCGTAACTTTCCCTTGACTATTCGGGATATTTCCAAGTACCACGGTCCCATTGTTTCCATAATAACTCGCATAACTTTCCTTCGACTAGTCGGAATATTACCAAGTTATACAGGTGTATTGGATCGAGATTATTGCACCCGCATAACTTTCTTCCGACTAGTCCTAATATTTCCAAACACGACAGTCGCATTGGCTTACAAGACACTTGCATAAATTTTCCTCAACTAGTCGGAATATTTCCAAATTCGATAGGCGTAATGTTTCGGAAGTCTCTCAATTAAGTCTCCCTCGACTAGTCGGTATATTTCATAGTCACACAATCGCATTGGTTAAAAAGATATATTAATTACTCTCCCTCGACTAGTCGGAATGAATCCAAATCCGACGTCCCCTTTGGTTAGAGAGGCACTCGCATAACATTTCCTCGAGCACAAGGAATATCCCCAATTACAACAGCTGCATTCATTTCCATTCATTTCGGATTAATTCCAAGTACGACATTCGCTTTACTTCGAGTAGCATCGCATATAGTTCCCCCGAATAGTAGCAATAATTCCTAGTCCGACAGACGCATTGGTTCGAGAGATACTCGCAAATCTTTCCATTGACTAGTCGGAATGGTTTCAAGTCCGACCGTCGTAATCGTTTTAGAATCACTCGCATATCTTCCACACGACTATTCGGAATATTTCCATGTACGACAATTGCCATAGTTCTAGAATCACTCGTATAACTCTCCGTCGATTAGTAGTAATTTTTTCAAGTCCGACGGCTGCAATGGTTGAGGAAACATTTGGATAAATTTCCAACAACTAATCGGGATATTTCCAATGCCGACTTGTTTCAGAATAACTCGCATAACATTTCCTCGACTAGTCGGCATATTTTCAAGTCCGATAGTTGCATTAATTCGAGTGGTAGTCGCATAAAGTACCCCGGCAATTCTGAATATTTACAAGTCTAACAGCCGAATTGGTTCTAGAGGCATTAGCATAACATTCCAATGTCTAGCCGGAATATTTCCAAGCCCGACAGATGCATTGGTTCGAGAGGCTCTCGCATAACTTTCCCACGACTAATCGGAATATTTTCATGTCCGATCGCCGCATTGGATCTAAAGTCAATCGCATAACTTTCTAGACTAGTAGTAATATTTCCAAGTCCGACAACTCCATTGGTTCGAGAACCACTCGCATAACTTACTATAGAATAATAAGGATATTTCCAAGTCCGATAGTCGCATTTGTTCCAATATAACTCGCATAAATTTCCATCGCGTAACCGGAATATTTGAAAGCCATTGAATCGCATTGGTTCACAAGTTACTCGAATAACTTTCCCTCGTCTATTCAGAATGCTTCTAGGTTCGACAGTCGCTTTGGTCCGATATTCACTCGTATAACAATCTCTTGACTAGACGGAATTGTTCCTGGTCCTACAGTCGCATTGGTTCGAGATTCACTACTATAATATTTTTTCGACTAGTCGGAGTATTTCCAATGCCGACAGTCGCATTGGACGGTGAAGAACCAGCATAATATTCCCTTGACTATTCGGAATATTTAAAGGTACGAAGGTCGCATTGGTACGAGAGGCACTGGCATAACATAAGTTATGCCTATAGATTAGTTGGAATTTTTCCCAGTTCGATCGTCGAATAGGTTCGAGTGACAATCCCACAAATTTCTCTGGACTAGTCGGAATATAACCAAGTCTGCCTTTCACATTTGTTCAAGAGGAACTCGCACAACTTTCCCTCGACTAGGCGAAATATTTCTTAGTCAGAGAGTCGAATTGATTCGTTAGTCACTCGCATAATTTTCCTTCGACTAAGCGATATAAATCTAAGTCAAACAGTTGCACTGGTTGTAGAGGCTCTCGCATATATTTTCCTCGACTAGTCTGAATATTTCTGTGTCCGACAGTCGCATTGGTTCGAGATTCACTCGTATAACTTTCCCTCGACTAGGAGGAATACGTTTAAGTCCGATAGTCCCAGTGGATTGAGAGTTACTCGCACAAATTACCCTCGAATAATCGAAATTTTTTTAGGTCTGACGTTCGTATTTTTCGAGAGGGACTCGCGTAACTTTAACTTTACATGTGGTAATGTTACCAAGTCCGATATTCAAATTAGTTAACAAGTCACTTGTATAATTTTCCTTCGGCTACTCAGAATATTACCAACTCCGAGAGAGGCATATGTTCACAAGTAACTCGAATAACTTTCCATTGACTTATCGGTATATTTCCAAGACGGAAAGTTGCATTAAAACGGAGGACACTAGAATAGCTTTCGCTCGACTAGTAGTAACATTTCCAGTTCCAACTGTCACATTGATTAGAGAGGCAATTGCCCAACATTCCCTTGACAAATCGGAACAATTCCAGGTACGGAAGATGCACTGTATCGAGAGGTATGCGTACAACATCTTCACGACTTTACGGAATAGTTTTAAACCTGGAAGACGCACCGGTTAGAGATGCAATCGTATGACTTTCTACTAGTCGCAATATTCCTAAGAGAGACAACCGCATTTGTTCGAGGTGCTTTAATATATATATAATAAATAACTTTCCCTCGACTAATCGGAATGCTACCATGTCCGATTGTTGCGTTGGTTCACAAGTCATGCGCGTAAATTTCCGTCGAGTATTTCTGAATATTATTAGTTTCGACAACTGCATTATTTCGCGAGGTACTGGCATCACTTTCCCTTGGCTAGGCGTTATATTTCAAAGTCGGATAGTCGATTTGATTTGAGAGCACTCGCATAACTTTCCGTCAATTAGTTGGAATATTTACAAGTCAAACAGACGTATTGGGTCGTCACACTCATATAGGAATATTTCTAAGTACGACAGACGCATTGTTTTGAGATTAACTCGTATAAATTTCACTCGACTAGTAGGAATATGTTCAAATTCGCATTCAGACGTGGTAAACTTCCGACTAGACGAGGGACAGTAACGCAAGTGCATCTCGAGACAATACGACTGTCGGACATAAATTTATTCCGACAGAGGGAGGGAAAGTTATACGAGTGATTTTTGAATCAATGCGACTATCGGACTTGGAAATGATCCGACTAATCCAAAGAATGATATGCGAATGCCTCCAAAACCAATGCGACTGTCGCATTTGGAGATATTACGACTAGTTCTGGGAAAGTTTGGAGAGTGCCTCTCAAATCAATGCGGCTGTCTTACTTGGAAATATTCCGCCTAGTCAAGGGAAATATATCCGCGTGCTGTCATTCCAATGAAACTCTCTGACTTGGAAATATTTAGACAAGTCTTTTGAAATTTTTACGAGTACCGCTCGTACCGATGTGACTGTCGGAAATAGTAATGTTCCTCATAGTCGATGGAAAATTTTGCGCGTGAATTCTTAATCATACACGACTATCGGACTTGGTATCATTCTGACTAGTCGAGGGAAAGTTATGCAAATGAGTGTCGAAACAATGCGACTATCGGGATTGAAAATATTCGGAATGAAAGGAAGAAAGTTATACGTATACACAATAAATCAGCTACCGGACTATCGACTTCGTGTTATCAGACTTCGATAAATTACGACTAGTCGAGGGAAAGATATATATAGTGACTCTTGAAACAAAGCGTTTGTTGGACTTGGAAATATTCCGACTAGTTGAGAGAAAGTTATGCAGCTACCTCACGAACCAATGCGACTGACGGAATTGGAAATATTCCCACTGGCCAAGGGAAAGTTAGGCGAGGGTCTATCGGACCAATGCGACTGTCGGACCTGTAAATATTCCGATTAGTCAAGCGAAAGTTGTGCGAATACCTCTCGAACCAATGCGAATATCGAACTTGGAACTTTCAGCCTAGTTGTGGGAAAGAAATGCCTGTATGCATATGCCTCGAATTAATGCGACTGTCGGATTTGGAAATGTTCCGCCTATTCGAGTGTAAGTTATACGTTTGGCTCACTAACCAATGCGACTGTCTGTCATGGAATTAATCAGCCTAGACTAAGGAAAGTTTTGCGAGTACCTCTCGAAACATTACAAAATTCGGACTCAATAATATTCCGACTGTTCTCGAAAATGATAAGCGACTGTCTCTAGTACCGATGCGACTGTCGACCGAGGAGAGATTCCGACAAGTCGAATTAATGTTATGCCAGTGCCACTCGTACCAAAGCAACTTTCCTAACGAGTAATATTCCGTATATTGAAGGGAATGTTGTACGGTTCCTCAAAATTCAATGCGACTGTCGTAATTGGACATAGAACGACTAGTCGAAAGAATGTTACACTAGTGCATTTCGAACCAATGCGACTGACGGAAATAGTAATATTCCGTCAAGTCGAGAGAAATTTATGCTCGTGACTTGTTAACAAACGCTACTATCGGATCTTGTAACATTCCGAATTGTTGAGGGATAGTTTTGCATGGGTCCATCGAACTAAAACGTCTGTCGCCACTAGAAATATTCCGACTAGTAAAGGGAAAGATATGTGAGTGCCCCTTCAACCAATGCGACTGTCATAATTGGAATTATTACGCTTAGACGAGGTGAAAATTAACGAGTGCATTTCGAACCAATGCGAAAGTTGGGCATGGAAATATTTCGGTAAGTAAACGGAAAGTTATGCGGGTCCCTCTTGAAGCAAAGCTACTCTCGCACTTGGAATTATTTCGACTAGATGATGGAAAATTGTGAGAGTGCCTCTTGAACACATACGGCAGTCGGAATGGATATTTCGTCTAATCGACAAGAAGTTTCGCGAATGCGTATCGAAACAATACGGCTGTGGGATTTGGTAATACTTCGATTAGTCAAGTAAAAATTATGCGAATGACATCCGAGCCATTGCGTCGGTCGGAATTGGAAATATTCCGAGGGGTCGAGAGCAAGATATGCGTGTGCCACTCGAAGCAAATCGTCTGTCGGTCCTGGCAATATTTCTACTAGCCGAAGTATAGTTATGCGAGTGACTTGTGAAACTATGCGAATGTCGGTCTTGGAAATATTCCGTCTATTCGAGTGAAAGTTATGTAGGTGCCTCTCGGATTTATACGGCAGTCGGAATTGGAAATATTCCGACCAGTAGAGGGAATGTTATGTGAGTGTCTCTCGGATCAATACGACTGTGGGTCTAGGTTTTATTCCGCTTAGTTGAAGGAACTTTCTGCGTGTGACTTGTGAACCAATGCGACTATCTGGCTCGGAAATATTCCGACTAGTCGGGTAAAAATTAAGCGAGTGCCGGTCGGAACAAAGCGACTGACAGATTTGGTAATATTTTAATTGGTCGAAGTATAGATATGAGAGTTGTTGAAATACCAATGCGACTGTCGTGTTTGGATATATTCCGACTAGTCGAAAGAAAGTTATGCGACTGCCCGACAAACCAAAGCGGGTGTCGAACTTGGAAAAATTCAAACTAGTTAAGGAAAATTTATGCAAGTGCCCTCGAACAATGCGGCTATTGGACTTGTCAATATTCCGACTAGGCAAGGTAACGTTATACTAGACTACTCGAAACAATGCGGTTTTTGGACTTGAAATAACTCTTACTAATCTAGGGAAAGTTATGCGAGTTATTTGTAAACCGAAGCGATTGTCGGATCTGGACATATTCCGACTAGTCGAAGGAAAGTTGTATGAGTGCCACTCGATCCAATTTTGCTGACGGTCTTGGAAAAATTGCGATAAGTCGACGGAAATTTATACAAGTGGCTCTCAGAATAATACGGTGGTCGGACTTGGAAATATTCCGACTAGTCGCATGAAAGTTAGGTGATAAACACTCGAAACAAATCGACTGTCGGTTTTGGTAATATTTCTACTAGTCGAAGTATAGTTATGTGTGATAATACATAATGAAGTCGAAGTATAGTACGAGTGATTTGTGAACCAATGCAATTAACATAATTGGAAATATTCAGAATGGTCGAGAGAAAGTTTTACGAGAGCCTCAAAAACCAAAGCGGTTTTCGGACTTCAACAAATTCCGAGTTGTCGAGGGAAAGATATGAGCGTGCCTCTCGAACCAATACGACTGTCGGACTAGGAAATATACCGATTAGTCGAGAGAAATTTATACGAGTACCACTCTTACCAATGCGACTGCCAAAATTGTAAAAATTCCAAATGCTCCGGGGAAAGTTATAAGAGTGGCCCTCGAAACAATGCGACTGTTGGATTTGGAAATATTACGACAGGTCGAGGGAAAGATCTGTAAGTGCCTCTCGAAACAATGCGATTGTCTAACTTGGAATTATTCCGACTAGTGGGGTGATTATGATGCGAATGCTTCCGGAACAAATCGACTGTCAGTCGTGGAAATATTTCGACTTGTCGAAAGAAAGTTATGCGACTGCTTCACAATTCAAAGCGGTTGACAGGCTTGAAAAAATTTCGAATAATCGGCGGAACGTTATGCGAGTTTATCTCGAAACAATGTGGCTGCCAGGCTAAGAAATATTCCGACTAGTCGAGTGAAAGTAATGCGAGTGCCAATCGAAATACTACGATTGTCATACTAGGTACTATTTCGATTAGTCGAAGGAGAATTATGCAAATGGCGTGTGAGCCAATGCAAAAATCGGGCTTGGGAATATTCCGACTTGTCGGGAGAAAATATTCGAGTGCCCCTCAAACAAATGCGGCTGTCGAGCTTGAAAACATTCCGACTAATCGACGAAATGTTATGCGAGCTTCACTCGAATCAATGATACTGTCGGACATGGTAATAGTCCGTCTAGTCGAAGGAAAGTTATGAAAATGATTTGTAAATCAATGCGACAATCGGGCTTGGAAATATTCCGATTTGTCGAGGGAAAGTTATGCGAGTCCGCTCCAAACAATGTGGCTCTCGGAATTGGAAATAATCCGACATGTCGAGGGAGAGTTATGCGAGTGATTTTGAACCAATGCGATTGTCAAAAATGGAAATATTCCAACTTCTCTAGGGAAATTTATGCAGTGCCTTTCAAACCAGACTGTTGAAATTGGAATAATCCCGACTAGTAAAGAAAAAGCAAAGCGAGTGACTTGTGAATCAATGGGACTGTCGTGCTAGTAAATATATCGACTAGTGGAGGGAATGTCATGCGATTGCCTCTCATTCCAATGCGGCTGTCGGACTTGGAAATATACGGAGTAGTCGAGGGACAGTAATACGAGTGACTCTGGAAGCAAAGTGGCTGTTGAACTTGGAAATATTCCGACTAGATGAGGAAAAGATATGCGAGTGCTTCTCGATCAAATACGACTGTCAGACTTAGATATATTACGACTAGTCAAGGGAAAATGCGATTAAACCTTTGCCATCGGTTGATTTCGCTTTTGGGAGTACCAGTAGTTCGAAGCAAATCTATCGTTTCGCAATTACATTTTCGTACAGGATATAAAGCCAATATACAGAATTTTTTGATACTGATCTGTTGTATTAAATACTACTAATAATACGTAAGGATACAAAATTTTTAAACTTAAAATGTGCACTTTACGGGGACACAGATTTCTATGACGATTTAGATATGTCACCGTTACTAGGACACCAACAGCAATGGGTTAAATTATTAACCAATGCGACTGTCTGACTTGGAAATATACCGAATAGTCGAGGGAGAGAATGCGAATGATTTGTGAATCGATGCAAGTTTCAGACGAGGAAATATTCCGACTAGTCGAGGAAAATTTGTCCGAGAGGCCATCGGACCAATTTGGCTGGCGGACTTGTATATATTCTGTATAGGCGTAGGAAATTTATGCGTGTCACGCGAGAACCAAAGCGACAGTTGGGCTAGGAAATATATCGACTAGTCGATAGAAAGTTATGCGTCTGCCTCACAAGCCAAAGGGGCTGTTTCACTTAGAAAAATTCCAATTAGTCGAGGGAAAGTTATTATAGTGTTTCTCCAACAAAGCCTACTGTCGGACTTCGAAATATTCCAACTATCATGGTAAAGGTTATGCGAGTTAGTTATTCGAAAGAATGGGACAGACGTTCTTGATAATATTTCTATTAGACTAGGGAAAGTTATGCTAGTGACTTGTGAGCCAAAGCTACGGTCGGAATTGGAAATTTTCCGACTAGTCGGAAGGAAGTTTTGCAACTGCCTCGCAAACCAAACCGGCAGTCGGATTTGGAAAAAGTCCGACAAGTCGATGGAAAGTTTAGCGAGTGCCTCTCGGACCAATACGACTGTCGGGCTTGAAAATATGCCGTCTAGTCGAGGGAAATGTATGCAAGTAAGTCTCGAAACAATTCGACTCTCGGACTTAGAATTATTCCAACTAGTCTGAGGAATGTTGTGCGAGTAACTTGTGAACAAATGCGACTGTCGGATTTGGAAATATTCCGAGTAGTCGAGGGAAAGGAATGTGTATGCCTCCCGAACTAATGTGGTTGGCGGTCTTGAAAATATTCCGATTGGTCGAAGGAAAGTTATAGGATTAACTCTCAAACAAAACCGGCTGTCGGAATTTGAAATAGCCTGACTAAACGAAAGGATGGAAGATGAGTGCCTTTAGGGCCAATACGACTATTGGAAGTCGAAATAATTCGTCTAGTCGGATGAAACTGATACGATATCACCTTGAAACAATGCCACTGTTGATCTTGATGATATTCCGAATGGTTGAAGTATATTAATACGAGTGATTTATAAGCTAATTCGACGGCCGTGCTGGGAAATATCCCGGCTAGTCGAGGAAAATTATACGAGCGACTCTATAACAAATGCAAAGGTCGGACTTGAAAGTATCCCAACTAGCGGATAAAATGATATATGAGTGCTTCTCGAAACAATGCGGGTGTCGGATATGGAAATTTTCCGACTTGTCGAGATAAGTTTATACGATTGACCTTGGAACCTAAGCGGCTGTCGGACTAGGAGATATATCGACTAGTCGAGGGAAATTTATGCGAGCGCCTTTAGAAACAAAGCGACTGTCGACCGTGGAAATATTCCGACGTGTCGAGGAAAAGTTATGTGGGTGGCTTGTGATACAATGCGACTGTCGAACTTGGAAATATCTCGACTAGTCGAGGGAATGATAATCGAGTTATTCTGGAATAATTTCGAAGGACGGTCTTGGAAATATCCCGATTATTCGATGAAAATTAATTCTGGTGTTTCTCGAAACAATACAGTTGTTAGACTTGAAAATATTACCACCAGTCGAGAGAGAGTTATGCGAGTGATTCAAGAACTAATGCTATGGTCGGACATATGAAATAATCCAAATAGTCGAGGGAATGTTATGCGTGTTACATTGGATCCAATGCGCCTCTCAAACTTTGAAATATTCCGTTCAGGCTATGGAAATTTATGCGAATTATATTGGATCCAATGCGACGGTAAGATTTGGAAATATCCCGATTATTCGTACGAAAGTTATACGAGTGATTCTCCAACCAATGCAGCTGTCGGACTTGGAGATATGACTACTAGTCGAGGGAGAGTTATGCGAGCGATACTAGATCCAATGCGGCGGCTGGACATGAAATTATCCCGACTTGTCGAGGGAAAGCTATGCGAGATCCTCTCGAACCAAAGCGTCTGTAGGGCTTGGAAATATTCCGATTAGTCGAGGAAATGTTATGCGACTGCAGCTCTAACCAAAGCGGATGTCGGACATGAAAATATACCGACTAGTCGAGGGAAAGTTATGCAAGTTTTTCAAGAACCAATGCTGCCATCGTAATTGGAAATATTTCGGCTAATCCAGAGAAAGTTTGGCGAGTTATTCATGAACTAATGCGATGGTCGGTCTTGGAATTATTCCCTCAAGTCAGTTAAAGTTATTCCAGTCACTCTCGAACAAATACGGTGTCGGACTAGGAAATTTTTCTACTATTCAAGGCAAAATTACGCGAGTGACTCCAGATCCAATGCGACGGTCGGTCATGAAAATATTCCAAAAAGTCGAGGGAAATTTATGCGAGTATCTTGTGAACCAATATGACTGTCGTGCCTAAAAATGTTCCGACTAGTGAAGGAAAGTTAAACAGTTGCCTCTTGTATCAATGCAGCTGTTGGACCTGGAAATAACCCGACTAGACGTAAGAAAGTTATGCGAGTGCCTGTCGAACAAATTCAGCTATCAGAATTGAAAATATTATTACTAGTCGAGAAAGAATTATGCGTGTGATTTTAAAACTAATGCTAAGGACGTGCATGGAAATATTCCGAATAGTCGAGTAAGAGATATGCGAGTGTTTCTGGAACAAATACGATGGGCCGATTCGGAAATATAGCGACTAGTATAGAAGAGGTTATGCAAGAACCTCTCGAATCAATGCGCTTGTCGGGTTTGGAAATATTCCTACTGATCGATAAAAAGTTATGCGAGGGCCTCTCGTGCCAATGCGAATGACAGACCTGGAATTATTGCGACTAATCGAGGGAAAGTTCTGTTGCTTGAACCAATGTAACTGTCGCACTTGGATATTTTCCTTCTAGTCAAGGGAAGGTTGTACGAGTCCCTCTCGGAGCAATACGACTGCTGGTCTTGAAAATAACTCGCTAGTCGTGGGAAAATTATGGGATTGATTTTCGAGCAAAAGAGACTGTCGCACGTAGAAATTTTCCGACAAGTCGAGGAAAGATAGGCATGTCTCTCTCGAAGCAATGCGACTGTCGCATTTAGAAATATTCTGACTACACAAGGGAAAGTGATGCTAGTACCTCCCTAACCTATGCGACTGTCGGAATTTGAGATATTCTGATTAGTAGGGAGAATGTTATGCGAGTGTCTCTCGATCCAATGTGACTTTCGGACTTGGAAATAATCCGACTAATCGATCGAAATTTTGGCGGAAGTCTCTCGTACCAATGCGACTTTCGGACTTGGAAATAATCCTACTAGATGAGTAGGAAAGACATGCGAGTGGCTTGTGAACCAATGTGACGTTCAGAAGTGAAATCTTCCGACTAGGTGAGGGGAATTTACACGAGCACCTCTCAAAATAAAGCGACTGTCGGTCTTGGAAATATTTCAATTATTTGAGCGAAAGTTAGGTGAGTATGTCTCAAAACAATTCTACTGTTGCATTTGATAATAATCCGGATTGACAAAAAAAAACATTTACGAGTACATCTCGAAAAAATGTGACTCTCGAGTTAAGAAATATTCCGACTATTCGGGGGAAAGTTATAGGGTGCCTCACGCACCAGTGCGATATACGTACTTGGAAATAATTCAATTCGTCGAAGGAGATTTATGTGAGAGCCTCTCGAACCAAAGCTACTGTCCCACCTACAAATCTTCCGACTAGTCGAAGGGAAACTGTGGGTGTGCTACTCGACCAATGCGACTATTGGAACTTGAAATATTCCATCTAGTCGATGGGATGTTGTGTTAGTGCCTCTCGAACCAAAGCAACTGTCCGTCTTGGATATATTCCGTATAGTCGAGCGGATGTTAAGCGAGTGTCATTAACCAAAGTGACTTACAAACTTGGAAGAATTTTACTAGTCGAGAGAAAAATTATGCGAGTGACTTGTGAACCAATGAGACTTTTGGACGAGGTATTATTCCGACTAGTCGAGAGATAATTACACGAGTGACATTCAACACATTGCGACAGTAGGTCTTGGAAATATTTCATCTAATCGAGCGAATGTTCGGCGAGTGCCTCTCGAAACAATGTGACTGTCCGACCTCGAAATATTCCCATTAGTCGGGGGAATGGTATGTGAGTTCCTCTCGCATCAATGCTTGTCGGACCTGGAAAAGTTCCTTCCGGTCAAGGGAAATTTGTGCGAGTGTCTCTCCAACAATTGCGGCTGTCGGACTTGGAATTATTCCCCTTGGTCCGACTGCAGAACTAGTAATAATAAGCCTAGTAGAGAATATGTTTTGCGAGTTCCGAACAAATGGGACTGTCAGACTTGAAAACATTTCGACAAATCGATAGAAAGTTCGGCCAGCGTCTGTAGAAATAATACGAATTTCTTACTTGGTAGTTTTCTTACTAGTCGACGAAAGATTGAGCTAGAGCCTCTCAACGAATGCGACTATCGCAATTAGACATATTCTGTCTATCCGAACGGATGTTATAGGAGTGAATCTCATATCGGAGTCGACAAAAAATTATGCGAGTGTCTTGTGAACCATTGCTGCTGTCAGACATGAAAATATTCCCATTTGTCGAGTGAGAGTTATGCAAGTGTCTACCGAAAAAATTCTTGTGTAGTGCTAGGTAATATTCCGACTAGGAGAGGGAAATTTAATCGAGTGTCTCTCGAATCAATGCGAAGGCCGGATTTGGAATTATCCCGACTAGTCGAGGGAACGTTTTGTGATTAACTTGTGAACCAATGGGACTGTATGACTTTGAAATATCTCGACTAGTCGGGGGTGAGTTATGTCACTGACTTCTGAGCTGTTTCGGCTATCGGACATGGAAATATCCCAACAAGTCGAGGGAATTATATGCAAATGCCACTCGAACCGAAGGGACTGTCGGATTTGGTATTATTCCGACTAGTCGCGGGAAAGTTATGCGAGTGACTAGTTAACCAATGCGACTGTCAGTAATGAAAATCGTCCGACTAATAGACGAAAGACTTTCAATTGCCTCCCGAAAGATGCGGCCTTTGGGCTTGGAAATATTCTGACAAGTCTAGGGAAAATTATGGGAGTGTCTCTCGTACCAATTCGAGATGAAGTACTTGGAGCTACTCCGACCAGTCGAGGGAATGTTATGCGAGTTTTTCTATAATTGCGACGGTAGCATTAGGAAATATGCTGAATAGTCGGGGAAAGTAATGCAAGTGCCTCTCGAACAAATGCGGCAGTCTATCTAGGAAATATTACGAATAGTTGGGGGAACTTTAAGGGAGTGCAACTCGTACCAAATCGAATGTCAGATTTGGAATCATTCCAACTAGACGAGGAAAATTCATTCCAGTGAAATGTTAACCAAAACGTCAGTCGGATTTGGGAATATTCCAAGTGGTCGATGAAATGTTATGCGAGTGCTTCTAGAACAGAAGAGAGTCGGTCTTGCTGGCAGCCTTGGAAATATTCCGACAAGTAGTGAGTATGTAGTGCGAATTACACTGGTACCAATGCGACAGTTGGATTTGAATATATTCCGATCAGTCGTGGGAAATTTATGAGAGTGCTACTCGAACCAATGCAGCTGTCGGACTTGGAAATATTCTGACATGTCGGGGAAAGTTATGCGAGTGCCTCTCGAAACAATTCGGCTGATAGACTCGGAAATAATCCGACTAGTCGGGGGAAGTTGTGCGAGTGCCTTTCGTAAGAATGCAGTTGCTGAATATGGAAATATTCAGACTAGACGGTGACAGCTAAGGAAGTGACTAGTAAACCAATTTGACTGTCGGTTATGAAAATAGTCCGACTAGTCGACGAAAGACTTGCAAGTGCCTCCCGGAAGATGCAGCCTTTGGACTTGGAAATATTCAGACTAAACGGCGAAATTCATGAGAGATCCTATTGAAAATATGCGGCTGCATGAAATGGAAATATTTAAACTAGACGATGAAAGTTAAGCGAGTGAATAGTAAACCAATGCAACATTCAGGCTTAGAAATATTCCGATAAGTAGGAAAAAGTTATGTGTGTTTATCTCGAACTATTGCAACCTCCAATGTTGGACATATTCGGATTAGTCGAGAAAAAGTTATGCGAGTGACATGTGATATTATGCGACTATCGGACTTCGTAAATATCCCGTCTAGTAAAGGGAATGCTCTGCGAGTGCCCCGCGAACCAATGCTTCAGTAGTAATTGGAAAAATTCTGAATAGTCGGGGGAAAGTTATTCGTGTACTTCCCGAAACGAAGCGTCTGTTGGATTTATTAATATTACGATTATGAGAGGGAAATATATGCGAGTTCTTCTCGAACCATTACGTCAATCGGACTTAGCAACATTACGTTTAATAGAGGGAAAGTGATGCAAGTGTCTCTCGAAACAATGCAATTATCGTTCTTGGAACTATTCCGACAAATCGAGGGAAAGTCATGAGACTGGCTGTCAAAATAATGCGATAGTCGCATTAGCAATATTACATCTAACCGAGAGAAAGTTATTCAGAATTACTTGTGAATCAATGCGACTATTGTTCTTCAAAATAACTCTACTTGCCGATGGTATGTTGTGCAAATGCCTCTTGAATCATTGGGACTGTCGGATTTAGAAATACTCTGACTAGAAGAGGAAAAGTAATGATAGTGCCGCTCGAACCAATGCGACTATCGGAATTTGCAAATATTCCGGTAAACCGTGGGATTTTTATACGAATGCCTCTCATACTAATGGATGGACTTGAAGGAAGTCCTACAGACTTGGATTTATTCCGCCTAGTCGAAGGAATGTTATGCGCGTGATGTGTGACACAATGCGATTAACGTACTTGATAATATTCCAACTAGTAAGAACTCGAGTGTAACTCGGACCAAGACGACTATCGCACTAAGTAATATTTCGACTCGTCGAGAGAAAGAACGCGAATGCATCTCAATCCAATGCGACTATCGCACATTGAAATATTCCGAATAATCGAGGGAATGTTATGCTTGTGCCTCTCGAACCTATGCAACTGTCGTACTTAGAGTTGTACCGACTAGTTAAGGGAAATTTATGAGAATTTCTCTCGAACCAATGAGAAAGTTGGAATTAGGAAAATCCCGGCATTTCGAGAGAGTTTTGCGAGTGCTTCACGAATGAATGAGAATGTCAGAATTAGAAATATCCCGTCTGTTCGAGGGAAGGTTATTCGAGTATATCTCGAATCGATTAGACTGTCGGATATAAAAATGTACAGCCTTGCCCAGGGAAAGTTGTGCGAGTGATTCTCGCAACGATGCGACTGTTGGTATTGGAAATATTCCGACTAATCGAGTGTATTTACGAGTGTATCTCGTACCAATACGACTGTCGGACGCAGAAATTTGCTACTAGACGAGTAAAAGTTGCTTAATTGCCTATCCAACCAAAGCGGCAGTCTGACTTGTAAGTATTCGGATTAGTCGAGGAAAAGTTAAGAGTGTGCCTCTCAAAACAACGCGACTGATGGCCCTAGATATATTCCCTCAAGTCGAGAGAAAGAAATGCGAGTGTCTCGCAAACCAATGCGACTTTCGGCTTGTATATATTCTGATTAGACGAGGGTAAGTTATGAGAGTGCCTCACGTACAAATGAGACTGCCTGTCTTGGAAATATTCCGGCTAGTCATGGAAAAGTTTTGCCACTACATCTCGGACCAATTCTACTACCGCATGTGGAAATGTTCCGACTTGTCGACGGAAAAATATGATAGGGCCTATCGTACCAATGTGACTGTCGGACTTAGAAACATTCCAACGAGTCTAGAGATAGTTGTGCAAGTGCCTCTCGAACCATTGGAATTTCTCGGACTTGGAAATATTCCGACTAGTCGAGGGATGGTTATGTGATTGTCTCTCGCACCAATGCGACTTTCGAACCCAGAACTTTGCAAGTAGTCAAGGGAAAGTTACGCGAGTGCATCATGAATTAATGCGACAGACTGAAGATGAAATATTCGCACTAGATGGAAAGTCATGCGAATACCTCGCGAAACAATACGCCAACCGGACCTAGATATATTCCAACTAGGGGAAGGAATGTTATATGAGCGCCTCTCAAACCAGTGCGACTGCGCACTTGGAAATATCCGACTAGTTGTGAGAAAGTTATACTGGTGCTGCTCGAAATAATGCAACTGTCCGACCTAGAAATATTCAGACGATTCGAGGGAAATTTAAGCGAGTGCCTCTCGTACCAATGCGTCTGTCAGTCTAGGTTCTATTACGTCTAGTCGAAGGTAAATTATTCGAGCGACTTGAGAACCAATGCGACAGTTGGGCTTGGAAAAATACCGCCTAATCGACTAAAAGTCATGCGGGTGCATCCCGAAACAATAAGGCTGACGGACTTACACATATTCCGAAGTGTCTAGGTTAAGCTATGCCAGTACCTCTCGATCCAATGCGACAGTCGGACTTACAAACATTCCGACCAACCGAGGGAACTTTAAACGAGCAATTCTGGAACTAAAGCGATGGTCGGACATGTACATACTCCGACTAATCGTTTGAAGATTATGAGTGTGACTTCAGGCCCATTGTGACTGTCGGATTCGGAAGTAACACTACAAGTCGAGGGAAAGTTATACAAGTGACTCTCGAACCAAAGCGGTTGTCGGACTAAGAAATATTCCGAATAGACAAAAGAAACTTATACAAGATCATCTCGAGCAAATACGATTAACGGATATAGAGATATTCCAACTATTCCAGAGAAAGTTATGCAAGTGAATTGTGATCCAATGAGACTATTGTGGACGTGGTAATATTCCGACTAGGCGAGAGAAAGATACGCTGATGCTTCTCGAACCAATGCGACTATCGCTTTTGGAAATATTCCTACAAATCGATGGAAAATTATATAAGTTCCTGTTAAAGAAATGCGACTGTCGGACTTGGAAATATTCTTACTAGTCGAGGGTAAGTCATACGAATTTCTCTAGAACCAAAGCGGTTATTGGTCTTGTAAATATTCCGACTAGTCGAAAGGAAGTTATGCGACTGCTTCTCATAACAAAGCGGCTGTTGGACTTGGTAAAATACCGACTTGTTGAGGGAAAGATTTGCGAGTGACCCTGGAACCACTGCGAATGCCGGACTTGGAAATATTCCGAGTTGTGTAGGGAAAGTTGTGCGAGTGTTTTTTGAACAAATGCTACTGTCGGACATAGAAATATTCCACAGTGTCGACTGTAACTTATAGGAAGAACTCTCGAACCAATGAGGCTGTCGGAATTTGAAATAACCCAACTAGTCGAGAGAAAGTTATGCAATTGCCTATGGCACCAATGCCGATGTCTGACTTGGTAATATTCGAACTAGTTGGGTGAAAGTTCTGTGAGGGCCTCTCGAACCAGTACGGCTGCCGGACTTGGAAGTATCACGCCAATTCGACGGAAGGTTATGCTAGTATCTCTCTAACCAATTCGGCAGTCGGACTATGAAATTATTTTGACTAGACAGAGAAAATTTATACAAGGGCCTCTCGAACCAATGTGGGTGTCGGACATTGATATATTCCTCTTAGTCGTGGGAATTATTTGCGCGTGAATCTCGAATCCTTACGGCTGTCTGACTTAGACTTGAATACTTCTCCGAGTATTCAAACGAAAGTTACGTGAGTAACTTATGATCCAATGCAACTGGCTGAAATGCAAATATACACACTTGTCGCAGGAAAGTTATGCGAATAACTCTCGAACAATGCCCCTGCAGGAATCGGAATCGTTCCCTCTAGCCGAGGAATGTTCTGCGAGTGACTTGAGAATCAGTGCGACTGTTGAACTTGGAAATATTCCGAATAGGCGACGGAAAGTTATTCGAGTGCCTCTTGAAACATTATGATGGTCGGACTTAGAAACATTCAAAAGGGTAGAGGGAGACTTATGGAAGTGGCAACCGAACCAAAACGACTGGCGGACTGGGAAATATTCCGACTAGTCGGGGGAAAGTTATGCGAGTCATATCTATAACAAAGCGACTGTCGGAATTAGAAATATTCCGAGTAGTCAACATAAAATTATGTGAGTACCTCTCTATCCAATGCTGACGTCGGAAATGGAAATATTCCAACTAATTGGAGGAAGGATCCGCGCGTGCCTCTCAAACCAATGCGTCTCTCGTACTTGGAAATATTCTGACTATTCAAGGGAAAGTTATGCGACGTTTTCTAAAACTAACGCGACTGTCGGACCTAGAAATATTCTGCCTAGTCGTGGGAATATAGTGAATGTGACGCTCGATCCAATGCGACAGTCGGAACTAGAAATATTCCGACTAGTTGAGGGAAAGTTACACAAGTGCCTCTCGATCCAATGAGGCTGTCAGACATGAAAATATTCCGCCGTATCGACGGAAAGATTTGCGAATGCCTCACGAACTAATGCGGCTGTCTGACTTTAAAATATACCCACTAGTCGATAAAAATGATGCGATTGCCACTCAAAACGAAGCGACTGTCGGAATTGAAAATATTCTAACTAGTGGATAGAATGGAAGAAATATTCCGACTAGTCGAGGTAAGGTTATACGATTGACCCTGGAACCTAAGCGGTTGTCGGACTTGGAAATTATCGGACTAGTCGCGGTAAAGTTAGAAGAGTGCCTCTTGATCCAAGGCTGCTGTTACCCTTCAAAATTTCCCAACTAGTGGAGGGAATGATATGATACCACCTCTCGAAACAATACAGCTGTCGGACATGGTACTCTCCCGACTATATGAGGGAAAGTTGTACGAATGACTCTGGAACCAAAGCGGCTTTCGGAATGAAAATATTCCGACTAGTCGAAAGAAAGTTATGTGAGTGCCCTTCATACTAATACGACATCTGGACTAGAAAGTTTTCCAAATCTTTGGCGGTAAGTTATGCGAATGCCTCTAGAACCAATAAGACTGTAGGTATTGTAATATTCCGGATAGTCTAGGTAAAGTTTTGTGGCTGCCACTTGATCTAATTCGGCTGTCGTACTTGGAATTATTCCAACTAGTCGAAAAAAAGTTATGCGAGTTATTCTGGAAACAATGCGACGGTCGGTCTTGCAAGTACTTATTCATGTCAGTACCTCTCGTACAAATGCGTTTGTATGATTAGGAAATATTCCGAGTAGTCGAGGGAAAATTTTGCGAGTGAATCAAGATTCAATGCGACGGTCGAACATAAAAATATCCCGACTAGTCTAGGGAAAGTTATACGAGTGTCTTGTGAAGCAATGGGACAGTCAGACTTGGAATGATTCCGACTAGTCGAAGGACAGTTAAGCGGTTGCCTCTCGAACGAATGTGGCCGTTGGACTTGGATATATCGCGATTAGTCGAAGGAAATTTATGCGAGTATTTTGTAAACCTATGCGTCTGTCCGACTGGGAAATATTCCGAATTGTCATGGGAAAGATGTGCGAGTGATTCCATTACAAATCCGACGGTCGGACTTGAAAATATTTCCACTTGTCAGGAAAATTATGCGAGATTCTCTCGAATAAATGCAGCTATTGAATTGAAAATTTTCCGACCAGACGAGGGAATGTTAATCGAGTTATTCTGGAAAAAATGCGAAGGTCGGTCGTGGAAATATCCCGATTATTCGATTAAAAATTTATTCAGGTGTTTCTCGAACCAATTCAGCTGTCAGATTTTGAAATATTATTACCAGTTGAGGGAGAGTTATGTGAGTAATTCTAGAACTATTGCTATGGTCGGACATGGAAATAATGCGAATAGTCTAGGGAAAGTTATGCGAGTGGTTCTCAAACCAATGCTTCTGACGGACTTGGTAATATTACGAATACTAGAGGAGAATTTGAGCGAGTTTACCAGAACAAATGCAAAGGTGGGATTTGGAAATATTTCCACTCTTCGGGGAAAGTTATGCGAGTGACTTTCATACAAATGCGGTTGGCGTGCTAGGTATTATTCCCACTATTCGGGGGAACTTTATGCGATGCCACTCGAACTATAGCAAATGTCTCACTTGGAATCATTCCGATTAGACAAGGAAACATTATTCGAGTAACTTGTGAATCAATGCACTTCTCGAATTTTGAAATATTCTGTTTAAGCTATGAAAATTTTGGAGAGTTATATTGGATCCAATGCGACGGTCAGACATGGAAATATCCCGATTATTCGAACGAATGTTATGCAAGTGATTCTACAACCAATGCAACTGTCGGACTTGGAGGTATGACCACTAGTCGAGGGAGAGTTATGCAAGTGACAATCGTATCAATGCTGCAGTCGTACTTCGACATATTCTGACTAGTCAAAAGAAAGTCAGAAGTAACTTGTCACCTTATGTGACTGTACGTCTTGAAAATATCCCGAATAGTGAAATGTTCGAATTACTTCTAAATCATTGCGACTGTTTGACATAAAAATATTCCGATTAGTCAAAGGAAGTTATGAGGATCTCTCTAGAAGCAACAAGACTGCTATCTTAGAAATAATCCATCCAATCCAAAGGGAGTCATAGGAATGCCTCTCGAACCAATGCGACTTTCGCACATAGAATTATTTCTGCTCATCGATGAATAGATATGCAAGAGCCTCTCGTGCAAATCCGAATGGCAGACCTAGAAGTATTCCGACTAATCGAGGGAAAGTTCTCCGCGTGGTGCTTGAGTCAATGCAACTGTCGCACTTGGATATATTCCTATTAATCAAGGGATGGTTGTGCGAGTCCCTCTCGGAGCACGACTGCTGGTCATGAAAATAACTCGCTAGTAGTGGGAAAGTTATGGGATTGATTTTCGAACCAAGGAGACTGTCGTATCTGGAAATTTTCCGACAATTCGAGCGAAAGATAGGCGAGTGTCTCTCGAAGCAATACAACGTTCGGACTTGGAAATATTCTGACCGGTCGAGAGATATATGAGTGCATCACTAACCAATGCGACTATCGCCTTTGGAAGTTCTCCGCCTAGTCGACGGAATGACATGCGAGAGCCTCTCGAACCAATGAGAATATCGATCATAGAAGTATTCCGACTTTTCGCCGGAATATCATAATAGTTCCTCTCGAATCAATGCGACTATCGTATTTGGTAACATTCCGCTTAGCCGAAGGAAAGTTGTGCAAGAGCCTCTTGAACCAAAGCTAAAGTCGGACTTAGAAAAATTCCGACAAATCGAGAGGTATTTAGACGAATGGCCTTCGAACCAATTCGAATGACGGACATGGAAATATTCCGATTGATATATGGATAGTTATGCGAGTGACTTTTGAACAAATGCGGCTGTTGGACTGGGTAATATTCCGACTAAACAAAAGAAAGTTAAAGGAGTTTTTCTCGAGCCAATGAGGCTGTTGTTCTTGGAAATATTCCGACTTATCGTAGGAAAGAAATGCGAGTGTTTCTCGAAACCATGTGGCTGTCTGTCCTGGAAATTTTCCGAATATTTGTGGTAATGATAATCGAGGATCTCTCGAACCATAACGGATGTTGGTCTTAGATATATTCCAACTATACGAGGGAATGTAATGCGTGTAATTTGTGAACCAATACGTCTGTTTCACTTGGAAATTTTCCGACTAGTCGAGTGAAATCTATGCAAGTTATATAGGAAACAATGCAAAGTTCGGACTTGGAAATATACCGATTAATCGAGGGAGAGTTATGCGAGTGTTCCTCGAATCAAAGCAGCTGTAGGACTTGGAAATATTACGATTAGTCGAGGGATAGTTATTTAAGGGTTTCTAGAACTATTGCGATGGTCGGTCTTGGAAGCATTCCGTATAATCGATGGAAAGTTATGCGATTGGCTCTAGAACCAATATGCCGGCCAGACTTAGAAATATACTGAATAGTCGAGGGAAGTACACGCGAGTAACTCTAGAACCAATGCTTCTGTCGTACTTGTAAATAACCTGAATATTCACCTGAAACTTATGCTGGTGTTACTCTAACCTAAGCGATTGTTGGATATGGAAATATCCCGCCTAATCAATGGATAGTTATGCGAGTGCCTGTCGAAAGAATGCCACTGTCGGACTTGGGAATATACGGAATAGTCGAGGGAAAGTAGTACAACTAACACTAGAACCAATCGTGTCTTGGAAATAATCCGACAGTTCGAGCGAAAGTTATGCGAGTGTCTCCCTAACCATTGCGCCTGTCAGACTTGAAAATAATGAGACTAGTTGACGGAAAGTTATGCGATTGCTTGTCGAACCAATACGTCTGTCGATTTTGGAAATATTATGACTATTCGAGGGAAGCAAATGTTATTGTCTCTCGAACCAATCCGGTGTCGAACTTGCATATACTCCGACTAAACGAAGGTAAGTTATACGAGTGCCTCTCGATCCAATGCGGCTGTTAGAGTTGGAAATTTCTCAACTATTGGAGGGAATGTTATGCGAGTACAACTAGAAACAATACGACTGTATGACTTCGAAATATTTCGACTAGACGAAAGAAAGCTTTGCGGGTGATTTGGGAACCAAAGCGACTGTCAGTCTTGAAAATATTCCGATTAGTCGGGTGAAAGTTATGCGAGTGCCATACGAATCAAATTTACTGTCGGTATTGGTAAAACTCATACAAATCGAATTATCGTGATGTGAGTGAATTGTGAACCAATGCAACTGTCGGGATTGGAAATATTCCGACTAGTCGATGGACAGTTGTGCTAGTGCTTCTCGAATCAATGCGACTGTTGTTCTTGGTCCTATTCCGAATAGTCGATCGGTTGTAAGGCAAGTGTCATTAACAAAGGTGTCATTAACTAATCAAACTAGGAAGAATTCCACTAGTCGAGAGAAAACGTATGCGAGTGACTTGTGAACCAATGAGACTTTCGAACGTCGAACTATTCCGACTATTCGAGAGATAATTATACGAGTGCCGTTCAACACATTGCGACCGTCGGTCTTGGAATTATTCCTTCTAATCGAGCGAATGTTCGGCGAGAGCCAATCAAACCGATGTGACTGTCCGACATAGAAACATTCCCATTAGACGAAGGAATAGTATGTGAGTTCCTCTCGCACCAATGCGACTGTCAGACTGGGAAAAGTTCCTTCCAGTCGAGGGAAATTTATGCGAGTGGCTCTCCATCTATTGCGGCTGTCGAACCTGGAATTATTCCGCTTAGTCAAGGAATAGATATGCGAGTGCCTCTCGAACAAATGCTTCCGTCGCACTTGGAAATATTTCTACTAGTCGAGGAAAAATTATACGAGGGACTTGTGAGCTAATTCGAAAATCGGACTTGGCAACATTCCTATTATTCGTCGGACGTTTTGCAAGTTCCATCAAACAAATATAGCTGTCGGACTTAGAAATACTACGACTAGTCAATCGAAAATTATGCGATTTCCTCTGGAACTATACGGCTGTCGGACTTGAATATATTCGGACTAGTCGAGTGAAAATAATTCGAGTGATTAACGACCTACTGCTTGTCGGACATACAATGGTCCCGAATAGTCAATGGAAGGCTATGCGACTGCCTCTGGAACCAAAGAAAATGTAGTGCTCGAAAATATTCCAAGTAGTCGGGGGAAAGTTATGTGAGTGTCTCTCTAACTAATACGGTTGTGGGATTTGAAAATATTCCGACTAGTCGGGGGTAAGTTATTCGAGTGCCACCTGGACCAGTACTACTGTCACAGTTGGAAATGATCCGACTTATCTACAGGAATTTATGCGAGTTCCATTCGAACCAAAGTGACAGCCGGGCTAGAAACTATTCCGACTAGAAGATTGAAATTTATGTGTATGAAATTTGAATCAATGCTACTGTCGGACTTGGAAATATAGCGACTATTCAAGGGAAAGTTTAGCGTGTGGCTATCGAACCGATGTGGCTGTCAGACTTGGAAGTACTCCGACTTGAGTGAAAATTATGACAGTGACTCCCAACCCATTGCGACAGATGGATTTGAAAGTAACCCGACTAGCCGAGCGAAACTTATGCGATTACTTCTGGAACCAATAGGGATGTCAAAATTGAAAAAATTCCAACTAGTCGGGTGGAAATTTTACGAGTGCGCTTCGAAACAATACGGCAGCTGGACTGAAAAATATCCGACCTAGTCGAGGGAATGTTGTCTAAGTGACTCTGGAACCAATGCGGCTGTCGGAGTTTGAAATATTCCGATTAGTCGAGGGAATGTTATATAAGTACCTCTCGAACCAATGCAGCTGTAGGACTTGGACATATTTTGACTTGTCGTGGGTAACTTTTGCGAGTGATTCTGGATCCAATGCAGCTGTGGGGCTTGGAAATATTCCGACAAGTCGAGGGAATGGTATGCAAGTATCATTCGAATCAATGCGAGTGTCGTATTTGGAAATGGTCAGACTATAGAGTGATGGTATACGACTGCCACTCGAAACAAAGCGACTGACGGACTTGGAAATATTCTGAAAAGTCGAGAGAAAGTTATGCGAGTGCCTATTAAATCATGCGGCTGTCAGACTTCGAGGTATTCCGACTAGTCATGGCATAGAATTGCGTGTACCAATCGAAAGAATTCGGCCATTGTCCAGATAAGTATTATGTCTAGTCGTTGAACAATTATGAGAATGACTCTCAAACCCATACGGCTATCTGATTTGGAAATTTCTCCAGTATTCGATCGAAAGTTATGCGAGTAACTTGTGAACAAATGCTACTGTGTGACTTGAAAATAACCCGACAGGAGCAATGCGAGTGCCTCTCGTCACAATGTGACTGTATGAATTGGAAATAACCCGACAAGTTGGGATATTTATGCAAGGACCTTCTAACTGCGCGATACTTTGAAATATTCCGATTAGTCGAGGGAAAGTCATGCGAGTGACTCTCGAACCAATGCGGCTGTCAGTCTTGAAAATACTCAGACTTCTCGAGGAGAAGTTATGCGAGTGCTTCTCGGATCAATACGACTGACGGACTTGGAAATATTCCGACTAATCGAGTGAAAATTGTGTTAGTGACACTCAGCCCTTTGTAAATGTCGGACTTGGAATTAACCCAAGTAGTCGATGGAAAGTTATGTTATTGCCTTTAAAATCAATGCGAATGTCGGACTTGAAAGTATTCCAACTTGTTGGAGGAATGCTATGAGAGTACCTCTCGAACTAATATGGCTGGCGGATTTCAATATATTCCGACAAGTTGCGGGAAAGTTATGCGAGTGTCATTCGAACCAATGCGGCTGTCGGACATGGAAATATACAGACTATTCGAGGGAATGTTATACGCGTGCCTCACAAACCAATACGGCTGTAGTACTTGGAAATTTTCCGACTACTCCGGGAAACATAGGCGAGTGACTCTTGAAGCAATGCGACAGTTGCACATGAAAATATCCTGAATAGCCGAGGGAATGTTTTGTGATTGTCACGTGAACCAATGCGACTGACGGCTTGGAAAGGTTCTGACGAGTCCAAGAAATGGTAAGCGGGTGAATCTCGACACAATGCGGCAGTTAAGCGTGGAAATATAGCGATATGTCGAAGGAAAATTATGCGAATGTCTATAGAACCAATGCGGCTTTCGGGTTTGAAAATACCCCTACTAGTCGAAAAAATTATTCGAGCACCTCTCGAAACAAATCAGCTGTCGTACTTGGAAATATTACGACTTATCTAGGGAAAGTTATGCGAATGTTTTTGAAATAAATGCGACCGTCAGACTTGGTAATTTTCCCACAAGTCGGGGAAATTTCTTCCAGAGCCGCTCGATAAAATGCGGCTATCGGACTAGGAAATTATCCGGCTAGTCCTGGGAAAATTATGCGGACAAACGCGAGGTCTGGAAATAGAGGTATCCCTTCTAGTCCAGGGAAAAATATGCGAGTGTCTATTGAACCAATGCGGCTGGTGGAATTTGAAATATTCCGACTATTCGAGAGAAAGTTATACGAGTTATTCTGGAACCAATGCAACGGTCGGTCTTGCAAACATTTACTTAAGTCGGTGAAATTTATCCCAGTGCCTCTTGTGCATATACGGCTATAAGACTAGGAAATATTCCGAGTAGCCGAGGGAATAATATGCGAGTGAATCTGGATCTAATGCTACGATCGAATATAAAATTATCGCGACTAGTAGAGGGAAAGTTATGCGAGTGTCTTGTGAACCAATGTGGCTGTTGGACTTTGAAATATATGGATTGGTCGAGGGAAATTTATGCGAGTGTCTCTTGACCCAATGCTTCTCTCAGGCCTGAAATTATTCCGACTAGTCGAAGGAAAGTTATGCGTCTGCCTCTTGCAGCAATGCGGCTGTTGGAGGTGGAAATATCCCGACTAGACATTAAGAAACATTCCTACTTATCGCGGGAGTGTTATGCGAGTACTTCTTGTAAGATTAAGACCGTCGGACTTAAGAATGTTACTAATAGTCGAGGGAAACTTATTCGAGTTATTCTCAAATAAACGCGACTGTCGTACTTGGACATATCTCGACGAGTCGAGCTAATTTTATACGAGTGCCATTAAACCAATGCAATTGTCGTGCATGGACATATTTTGCCTTGTTGAGAGAATGTTATGCGAGATCTTGTTGAACCAATGTGGCTTGGACATGAAAATTTTCCGAATAGTCGAGGGAAAGTTATGCGATGTTTCTCGAAAGAAAGACTTCGTTGGACTTGGAAAAATTCCAACTTGTCGTGGAAAAAATCTTGCGAGTGACTCTCGGACCAAAGCAGTTGTCAGACTAATGTTAATTCCCACTAGTCGAGGGAAAGTTATACGAATAACTTGTGAACCAATGCGACTATGAGACTTTGAAATATTTAAACCTAGTCGCAGGAAAATTATGCGAATGAATTGTAACCATATGCGATTGTCTTTGACTGAAATTGTGACCTATTCCGACTAGTCGAGGGAAAGATGCGCTATTGTCTTCCGACCCAATACAGCAGTTGGACTTGGAAATGTTCCTACTAGTCGAGGTAAAGTAAAGCCAGTAATTCTCGAATCAATGCGACTGTCGGACTTCGAAATATACACACTAATCGAATGAAAGTAATGCGAGTGACTCAGGTGGTAGCAAGTCTTCTAGAGGCAGTAGTAGTATTCGGAACGTGCGATAGGAGTTTGCTGAGGTGATCTTCTAAAGCCCTGGAAATAAACTCCGCTAACGCTATATCGGCTGCGATTAGTAAAGGGGAAAACAACACCAGAACAGCAACGATAAGTCCTTCCTGTTCGAATAATAGACTGGTCGAACATAACTCATGCTGCGGATTGATAATCGCGCGACCGCGAACTCGATCGTACGTCCACATGCTTTCCGCGCAAAACACCTTGGACGCGGAACTTACGTCCCAAGTCTCTGCAAATAGCAACAACCCCTGCGACAACAGTGCCACAGATAATAGTGCAAAACGCCGAGCAAGACAGCGCGGATAAATCCCGGGAACTACCGAAAACAACCATCGAAATAGGCTATGCTCCGTCGGCAGATGCTGTCGTCTAGAAGCGGACAGCACACATGAAACCAACGATGTGATAGTCGCGGATCTTTAACTCGAGGCACCGCGGGTCACCTTTGCAGAACCCTGTGAATCCACCCGCGGTAACGAATTGAGTTCGGCTAAGCCCCCCATCACGTAAATCGTGCTTTCTCAAAAATTCATTTATTGCGACTAAATATGGGACATTCTAAAACGATAATGGACGAAGTTCGCGAACTGATTAGCAAAAGCGCGAGGACGTGCAACTTCTACAAGAGCCGTACGTCCAAAAGCATTAGACAGGATACGAGATTATAGGATTAGGTAACGGGACAAGAATTGTTGCCATTTGCCATGAAAGATCCTGGTCTACGGTCGCGACGTCCAACCCAAACATCACGTTGCTGTTTATCTCACAGCTTTGCACTCCGCACTGCGACTATGCAGGAATGCAAGCACCCGGCTAATCCTTTCACGTTGTCTCGCACTACTTTCAACAGAGCGACAAAATAGAGGAGCCCTTTTGGCACTTGGGATGAGTTCTTCTTGCCCTACGGGTGGAGGGAGAAATAGTATCACTGGACAACAACGCACGATCTCTTTCTAGGGCCATCATGGCACAGACAAAAGTGGGTCCTAGGTGGAAGCCCTCGTCCCGGCCGGGCTAAAAGTTATTAAAGACTTAAAGTGGCAACCTACATTCTGTTACACGTGAGGCTCCTCATACATCGACGTAACACTCTTGTCGCACTCGATGAGCAGAATTATTGTCCAATGGATAGTAAGTACCAGCTGAACGTACAGTGACCACAATTCAATAGACATTGCTATACATCCACCGAAGGCCTAGTCGGTTCGGGAGGGGCGGTGCTCGAGGCAACGGGGAAAGAAGGTTCAATACCAAGAGAGCCGACAGGGACCTGTTCGCTTGCTCTCTCACATCGCGGCAATGCAAGTTGGAAGCAGTTTAGGATCGGCTTCAGAAGTAGAGACACGAATTAACGTGCCCATTAGTGTCCTACAAACCGCCTATACTATATCTATGCCCCGGAAAAAGGCTCAACGCAAATTCAACCAATAGTAGATATCAGCGTTAACGAACAAGAAGAAAGCGGTAGCTAGAGACGTAATCGTAGAGATGCGTTGAATCGTTTTTGCCTCTTCACGGAGATATGACATCGTGTTAATATTCCACAGCTCGGGAACCTTCAACAACGTTTGGTGGAATCTAGTTCTCAAGGCTCTCCGAGATCGGGACTGCCCGAGGAACGCCTTTAAAGTGATGAAAAGCCACTTCGCGGACCGTAAAATTGCCCTAGAAAAACATGACGTTTAAAAGCACGCCTCCAGAGGATGTCCATAAGGATCGGACCTCGGCCCCTTCTGCTGCAAACTCAAATTCGACCAGTTACACAGGATCGTGGAGAAATCCTCGGAAATCGACGCAATCGCGTACGCGGACGACGTACTTGTAATCGTAGATTCAAGGAATGAACTTGAAGAGAAAGGATATCACGTGGTTAACAGCATCACAGAATATTGCACGTCTGCGAAGTTTACAATCTCCGAGGGTAGGACGAAAGTGATTGTTCTTAAGAGCGATTCGGTTTAAAGGAAACCCATCGGCAGAAGCCGAAGAAAACATCCAGATAGAATGCGGAAAACGGCAATAAAAACCGACCTAGCGAGTAGGACTACCGCCATAAAAATGGAGAACAATAATATCACATTTAGGAATTCTGTTAGATACCTCAGGGTATACTTCGATAAAGGGCTGGGGTTACGACACATTGCCGTTAACTCAATGACAAAGTCGACTCATTGTTCGCAATGCTAGGTAGATTAGCAGCTAGAGAATGAGGAATCCGCCACTGCGTCCTCCATGCGATCTATCAAGGCGTATTCACACCTACAGTCACGTACGCGGCAATAAGATGATTTGATCTCTGCACGTATGGAGATCTCAAAAAGTTAAGCGCGATCCAGCGATCAGCCCTTATTTCGGTCACATTCACGTATCGCACAATTGCAATGGAATCCCTCTGCGTCATAAGAGTAGAGTCCACGATATATCTTCAGTTACTAAAACGAAGGAGACTATACGACATTAAGAATAGTATGTGCACCGAGACAGCTCCGCTAAAACCGGAAGGCACGAATAATTAACGCGTGATAGCACGACATGTCGATGAGGATATCTCTAAGGTTTGGTAGGTTAGGTCGGAATACTCCAAAGGAAGGACAACATACGCGTTATCCCCGAACATCAAGGATAGGATGGGTGCCCGTTTCGTCCCTCCTAAAAATTTCACAAGTCATATTCTTGCAGGACACGAAGCCATCAAGGCCAAGCTGACGTCCCTAAACATCATCACGGTAGGAGCATGCGAGGGTGGCGAAGAGTACACGGTTTCGCATTACATCATCGACTGTTCGGTTTTAAAACCACAGAGAGAGTTCTGGAAGTTCTCCGTAAAAAAGTTGGTCGGAAGCAGTGAGACATCGTGTCTCCACGACCGAGGCCATCACCCTAATCGTAGAGTTGTGCAAATTATCCCTCATCATAAAGGATCATTAGTTCATGAATCCAGTTCAGCCGGGATTGTCGAAGTTCCGGTGATTGGGGTGGGCACCCTGCAATCTTCTCGGGTTAGCTCACTCTTGAAAAGGATTGTGTCGAAGATGCTCGTTCGTATCTTGCTATTTTTCCTTTTTTCTTACTTTTTTAACTCCACCACAAAACTCTCCCAAAGTAGCTGTTTTTCTTCGATTCCCATTACATCCTACGTAACGAATGCCATGGCTCGTTGGACTTTGAGTGGGCCTCCATATCCTTCACCGTGGGCACGGCCAGCATGAACGTGATTATGCGTTGCTGCGAGGATTTTGGTCGTGGCTAAACTGTTCACCTTGCCTCGCCGGCAGAAGTTTTGGGTTTTTTCGACTCCGATCACTTGGCCGTGATAATTGCTGCTAATAGTTAGCTCCGTAGCATATGCCAAAATGGGCGAGGTAGCGTAGGTGCAGGCACGCCATAGGTGTCCAACTTTACTCTATACTCTCGAATATAGAGACATTCCGACTAGTCGAAGGAAAGTCATACGATTATATCAAGAAACAATGCGACTGTCGGACCTAGAAATATTCCGAATATTCGTGGGAATGTTATGAGACTGCCACTCGAACAAATGCGATTGTCGGACTTAGAATCATTTCCTCTATTCGAAGGAAAGTTATACGAGTGACATGTGAATCAATGTGATTGTCGGACTAGGAAAAATCGATACTAGGTCTAAGAATATCCTTCTGGTGCCTCTCGAACCAATTCAAACGATAGACCTAAATATAATTCGTCTTTTCGGGGGAAGTTATGAGCGTTTCTCTCGATACAATGCTACTTTTAGACCTAGAAATATTCCGACTTGTATTAAAGAAGTTATGAGAGTGCACTTAAACAATTGAGATTGTTGTACTTAGCAATATATCGTCAGGTCAAAGAAAGGTTGTGTGGATGACTTGTGAACCAATGCGACTGTCTGACGTTAAAATATCTCGTCTAGCCGAGGGAAAGTTATGCTAGGGATTTGTGAACTAATGCGAATGACGGGCTTGGAAATATTCCGTGCAGTCAAGGTAAATTATGCAAGTAACTTTTGGAACATAGAGATTGACGGAAAAGAAAGTATTTTTACTATTCATGGGAAAGTTATGTGAGTGACTTCTTAACCAATGCGACAATCGGTATTGGAAATATTCCGAGAGGTCCAGGGAAAGTTATACGATTGCGTCTCGGAACAATTCTGCTGCCAAACTTGGTCATATTCCGACTAGTTGGGTGAAAGTTATTCGAGTCCCATTCAAAACAAAGATACTAACGGTCTTGGTAATATTCCGACTAGATGAAGTATCGTTATACGAGTGACTTGTGAACCAATGCGGCTGTCCGGCCTGGAAATATACCGACTAGCCGTGGGTAATTTTTGCTACAGTTTCTCGAAACAATGCTGCTACTGGACATGGAAATATGCCAACTGGTCCGGGGAAAGTTATGCGAGAACCTTTCAAACAATTGCGGCTGTCGGTCATGGAAATATTCCGACTTGACGAGTGAAAATTATGCGTGCGACTCCCAACCCATTGCGATTGTCGGACTTGGAAATATTCTGGATAGTCGAGGGTAAGTTATGCGAGTGCTTCTTGATTCAATGCGACTGTCGTATTTCGAAATATTATGACCAGTCGAGAGAAAATAAAGCGAGTGGACGCGAAACAATGCGACTGCCAGATTTGGAAATATCCCCCTTAGTGGAGGTGTATTTATGAGAGTACACTCGAAACAATGCAACTGTCGTACTTGGACTATTCCGACTACTCGGGTGAAATTTATGCGAGCGCCACTCGAAACAAAGCATCTGAATATCTGGGTAATATTCCGTCTAGACAAAGTATAGTTATACGAGTGACTTGTGAACAAATTCGACTATTGGGTTTGGAAGAAATCCGATTAATCGAAAGTAAATTATGCGAGCGCCTCTCGCAACAATGCGGCTATCGGAATTGGAAATATTTCGACTTGTCGAGGGAAAGTTATGCAAGTGTCTCTCGGACCATGACGACTGTCGTACTAGGTACTATTCTACCTAGTCGAAGGAATAGTTATGCGAGTGCTTCTCGAAGCAATGCGTCTGTTGGAATTGAAAAAGATCCGACTAGTCCAGGGAAATTTATGCTACTGCCACTCGAAACAGAAGGGCTGTCAGAATTGTAACTATTCCGACTTGTTGAGTGAGAGCTATGAGAGTGTATTGTTAATCACTGTGACTGTCGGAATTGGAAACATAACGACTACTCTATGAAAATTTATGCGTGTGGCTGTCGAATCAATGCGGCTGGCGGATGTGGAAGTATTAGAACTGGTCCGGGGAATGTTATATGAGTGCCTATCGAACCAATTCGGATGTCGTACTTGAAGAATTCCGGCTTGTCGAGTGAAAGTTATAAGAGTGCCTCTCGAGCAAATAAGACTGTCGCAATTAGATGTATTCCGACTGGTCGAGGGAAAGATATGCGAGTAACTTGAGATCCGATGCGACAGGCGGAATTGGATATAATCCGAGTAGTAGTAGGAAAGTTATTCGACCGCCTCTAGTTCAAATGCTGTTGTCGTGCTGATAAATCTTCTTATTAGCCGAGTGAAACTTAGGAGAGTGCCACTCAAACTAAAACGACAGTCGGATTAGAAATGTTTCCTTCTATTCGAGTGAGAGTTATGCGATTGACTGGTGAAACAATGCAACTGTGGTACTTGGTAATAATTCGACTGGACGAGGAAATATTATGCGAGTACCACTCGAACAAATGCGTCAGTCGGACTTCGAAATAGTATTCCTGGTCGGATGAATGTTATGCGAGTGCCTCCTGATACAAATCTAGTGTCGGTCTTGGTAATACTACGATTAGTCGAGCAAAAGATATGCGAGTCATTTGTGGGACCAATGGGACTGCCGAAATGGGAATATTTCGAGTAGTTGATGGAATGTAGTGCGAATGCCTCACATACCAATGCGACGGTCGGACTTGGAAAAAGCCGGACTAATCGAGAAAACTTATGCGAGAGTCAGTCAAGCCAATGCGACTGTCGGACATGGATAGTTTCTTCATGGCTGCGTTACGGGAAGGACGCGTTTCCGTGCGTTCCGCGTTTTTGTAAAAATTCTCCGATCCATACCGCTTGCCGGGAAAGATTCATAACCAAATCGTCATTCAAAGAGCAGGGACCTAAAAGAGATATAAATCAACATTGGGGATCGTTTAGTTTGTGCATAATTAGTAAAAAATGTGCTACTTTACTTCGCGGAGTTTATGTTCGCTTTTCCTGGAGTGTCTGTCACTCATTCTGTATGGACGAATGTGACGCCACCTGGCGATCTCAACTGCAAGGCGGAACTGGCTTTGCAACTAGACTCACGCCGCGCTGCTATAGGCTGGTGGACGAGACAAGAAAAATTGTAGTGGTAGGAGAGTACATTACTCACTAATCGATAATACGCACACATGCTCACTCCTAACCTTAAAAACTAGAAGCGCGAGAAACATATTTATACCAGGAATGGCCTCACAGTCCTTGACAGTCTGAAAAAATAATTAATTTTTCCGTAATCCGAAATTTGAATCTTCAAGCTGCCATAAGTACAGAACCGCGATAGTAGAGCCATGATGGTGCTCTTCCAAACTGATGGTGGAGTGCTCTGCATGACCGGATACCTAATAATGAATAATGAATAAATAGATAAATAATTAACAAACAAGACGTTCTATTAGGACACTATTATTAGAGCGCTTGGACCAAGTTATTTATGTTCCCTTTCCTTACCCAAGCCCCCACCACTAAAGTTCGCTTACAAAGCCATCTTGATCATACCTTCCCATTATTGCCCCTCTCCCAAAACCTGTCACCGAAAGCCACTTGACTAAAACCTGGATCACCTTTCCCTTGGTCATGTTCCCCTTTCCCTCCAAGACTCCTTAGTACCCTCAGAATATCTAGATGATACTTCCCTCTATAAAATCTTTTCACCTATAGTACACCAACTAGAGAACTCAGCTTAATACTCCCTCCACCCCTATAAGATATTTTTACATAACGAAATCACCAAAGCACATTTAATAAAGCACATCAAATACATCTTTTAGGTCATGCTCCTCCCTCCAAAGCCTCCACACATAGCACCTTGCTTCACTACTCATTTAATGAATACTCACTAAGATGCTCCTACTGGATATTCTCCATTTAGGTTAGGTTGCCAAAAATAGCTCTACAAAACCCATATTAAGCCATTCTTCCTTCCCCTTTGTGCTTGTATTGAGAACCTATTAAAATTCCTTAAACGCTCCCTCTGGCCTCGTTAAACCATCTCACATGAAGTGCCTTGTTAAAGCACTCAGATCATGGGAAGGTGTTACCACACTTCCCTTCTATAGACTCTCTTCCCCAAAGTCACTTACTATTGCATGTTGAAAAATGTTCTCCACCCTCTCTATGCACCTTTCTCTTCAACAAATTCTAACCATGGAACACTGACCAAATGCTTATCCTTTTCTTATAGTCTCGTACCTGAGCATCTATATAGAAAAGCATTGATTAACTACCTTATTTACCTACACTAGAAGTGGTCCTACTAAAGCATAATGATACAATTCACTGATACTCTCACTCTCTAATCCGTTTCTCATTTATGTCCTGACACACAAGAATCTTCACAAAGCAAGTGACTATATGATCCCTGATTAAGTCCCTCATTACTTCCCATCACCCTCTTACTCAAGTTCTCTGATGGAGGGCGTAGTTCATACCCTATCCTTCTTTAAGTCTTATTCAAAGTATACCCACTAGGTAATGTGAGAAAAACTTTCTCTCTTCCTCCTGATATTTAACATAAAGATTTCTGTCAAAACATGATACCACATACTTTCTCCTCCTCTATAAGGCCTTCTACCTAAGTACCTTAATGGATGCAACGGTTTGTAAGTCCCTCTCTATTGTCTAATACTCGTACTTAAAGCTTAATCATCAAAGATCTTTGACAACGCGTTCTTCTCCATTCCAAGCTAGACTTAAGTATAACAAGTAGAGAGCACTAGGTTCCCTCCTCCAAAGCTCATTAGCTGAAAGCACTGCTTTAAAGATCCATGATTAAATGAATATTCTCTACCTAAGCCCAATTACCTTCAGACCCATAGTCAAGAACGCGACCATGTACTCTCTCCCCCTCATGAGATCCTTCGCTAAAGTCTTATTAAGTACACTGAGTACATTTTCATTACTCCCCTTTCCTATGGGTCAGGATATGGAGCAATTAACTAAAGTACGTTGAGGATACCTTTTATGTTATGTCACCCTCCAAGGCTTACACACTAGGTACCTTACTGTACTACCCACTTATTATAATCTCATTAATGTGCTCTCATTGCATATTCCCCCTTTTAGGTTAGGCTGCTTTAAACATTTTTACAAAGAACTTGACCAAGCCATTCTTTTGTCCCCTTAAGTGCTCGTCTAGGTCACCCACTAAATTATCTTGACTGTTTGCTCCCTGTGGCAACTTTAAACCCTCTTACATGAAGTGCCTTGGTAAAGCACTCAGTTCATGGGAAAATGCTACCACACTCTCCTTCTCTAGACACGCTTACCCAAAGTCACTTATTAGTGCATATTGGAATATGTTCTCTACCCTCTCTGTGCACCTTTCTCTTCAACGTATTCTAACCATGGAACACTGACCAAATACTTATCCTTTTCCTAAAGTCTCGTACCTGAGTATCTATACGGAAAAGTGTTGATTAATTGTCTTATCTTTTCTTCTATTAGCCCCCACCTATGGTACCTCACCAAGTATCGTGCTAGAATGCTTTCTCTCTTTCTCTAGAGTACCTGTACTTAAAGTTGTTCTACTGAAGTACAATGATACAACTCACTGATATTCTCATTCTCTAATCCCATTTCTTTCAAGTCTTGTCACACATGGCTCTTCACTAAAACACGTGACCATATGATGCTTAGTTCCTCACTTCTTTCCATCACCCTCTAACCCAAGTTCTTTGATGGAGGGCATTGTTCAAATACTACCCTCTCTTTAAGCTTTAGTCTAGGTGCAACCACTAGGTAATGTGCGAAATATCCTCTCTCTTCTTCCTGAGATTTAACATTAATGTTTCTATCAAAGAACGTAATCACATGTATTTTCTCCTCCTCTCCAAATCCTTCCACCTAAGTACCTTAATGAAAGCAATGGTTTGTGCGGAAGGTCAAGCACCCGGCTTCTCTTTCTACGTTGTCTCTCATTATTTCCAGGTTAGCGACGAAATAGAGAATCACCTAAGGTACTTGGAATCGGTACTTCGTGCCCTAAGGGGGGTGAGAGCAATTATTTCACTGGACGCCAACACGCAATCACCTTTCTGGGGTCCTCAGAGCACAGACGAGAGAGACTCGAAGATAGATGCCCTATTCCGGACATCCGGGTTAAGAGTGATTAATGACGCAAAGTAGCCTCACACATTTTGGACGACGAGAGGTTCCTCGTATATTGACGTAACCCTCTAGTAACAAACAATGAGCGATTCATCGGCCAATGGAAGGTTAGGAAAGGATGGACGACTAGTGACCACAACTCGATAGACATAGCGTTACATACCCCGAAGGCTGAGTCGGGTCGAGGGGGTGGCGCTCGAGGCGCGGGGAACAGGAGGCTCAACACCAGGAGAGTTGACTGGGACCTGTTCGCCGAGCGTCTACTATCCCTCTCCGCGGCAAGGCTGGAGGGAAGCGGTTTAGGATCGGCTTCAGAATTAGAGACACGAGCCAACGAGATTACTAGTGTCCTACAATCAGCATGCTCCGAATTCATGCCACGTAAAAATGCCCACCGGAAGTCCATCCCGTGGTGGACGCCAGCATTAACGACACGAAAGAAAGCGGTGTCCCGACTAAGGCGCGCGTTCTCGTGAGGAAATATTCCGACTGCTCGGGGGAAAGTTATGCGAGTACCACTCGGACTAGTACGAATGTGGGACATGGAGAAATTCCGACTAGTCGAGGGAAAATTATGCGACTCTCGAACCAAAGAGAATATCGGTCTTGGAAGTAATACGACTAGTCGGATGAAAGTTATATGAGTGCCACTTGTAGCTTGGAGACTATCGGTCTTGGTACTATTCCGAATAGTCGAAGGAAGTTTATGCGAGTGACTTTAGATTGAATGCGACCATTGCACTTAGTAACATTCCGACAAATTGACTGAAAGTCACGCGAGTGCGTCTGGAACCAATGCGACAGTCGGACATAGAAATATTCCGACTATTCGAGGGTAAGTATATCAAGTGCCAATAAACCAATGCAGAAATCAGCGTTGGAAATATTCCGACTCATCGAGTGAAAAATTTACGTGTGATACATTAACCAATGCAACTGTAGATCTTAGAGAAATTCCGACTCGTCGATAGAAACTTATAAGAATGTAAGTCAAAACAATGCAACTGTCGGACTTTAAACATTCGGATCAATCGAGGAAAAGTTTTGCAGGTACCTCTGGAACTAATGCGACTGAAGGAATTTGAAATATTCCGGCTGTGCGAAGGAAAGTTATGCGAGTGCCTTTGGATCCAAATTTACTGTCGGACATAGAAATATTACGATTAGAGAAGAGAAAATTATGAGAGTGTCTATCGCACCATTGTGAATGTCTGTGTTGGATATAATCCGACTAGACGAGAGAAAGTTATACGAATGCCACTATAACCCATGCTATTGTCGATCTTAGAAATATTCCACCTGGGCGAGAAAATGTTAAGAGATACCCACTAGAATCAGTGCAACTAGCGGACTTGGAAATATTCCGACCCGAGTGAATGATTTTCAACTGTCCCTCGATCCAATTCGGCTGCCAAAATTGGAAATAATATAACTAGTGGAGGGAATGTTAAGCGAGTGCCTCTCGAACGAATTCGGTTGACGGACTTGGAAATATTCCAGCTATTCGAGTAAAAGATTATGCGAGTGACATTGGAACCCTGCGACTGCCAGGCATGTAAATATACCGCCTAGTTCAGGGAAAGATATGCGAGTGCCTCTAGAAACATACGGCTGTCGGTCATGGAAGTTATCTGACAAATCAGGCTAAAGTTAAGCGAGTGCCTCTCGCTTCAACGCTGCTGTCACATTTGAAAATGTCCCAATTAGTGGAGAGAATGATATGCTACTACATCTCGACATAATACGGCTGTCGTGATATGTATTGTTCCGACTAGTGGATGGAAAGTTATAAGAGTGACTCTGGAACCAATGCGGCTGTCGGAATGGAAATATTCAGACTATTGGAAAGAGAATTATGCGTCTTTTTCACAAACCAAAGTTGCTGTGGGACCTGGAAATATACGGCCTACTCGAAGGGAATATTTTCGAGTGCCTCTAGAAACAAAGCGACTGTCGAACTTTAAAATTCTTCGACTAGTCTAAGAAAAGTTATGCGAACGACTTGTAAGGCAATGCGAATGGCGGGCTTGACAATATTACGATTAGTCGAGGGAAAGTTATCCGAGTGAATTTCGAACCAATGTGACTGTCGGTTTTAGAAACATTTTAACTAGTCGAGGAAAAGATATGCGAGTGCCTCTCGTTCCGATGTGTCTGTCGGGCTTGGAAATAATCCAACTAATAAAGGGAAATCTATGCGAGTTACATTGGAAGCAATGCAACGGTCGGACTTTAAAATATCCCGATAAGTCGATGGAAAAGTATGTGAGTAATTCACGAACCAATGCTGCTGTCAGACTAGGAAATATTCAGTCTAGTCAGGGGAAAGTTTTGCGAGTGATTTTACAACTAATGCAACGGTCGGAATGGAAATATTTCCACTAGTCGAGGAAAGTTATGCAAGTGCCATCGAACAAATGCGGCAGTCGGACTAGAAAATATTCCGACTAGACGAAAGAAAATTAAGAGAGTTCTTCTTGAGCCAATGCGGCTGTTTGACTTGGAAATAAACCGACTATTCGTAGGAAAGAAACGCTAGTGTCTTGTGAATCAATGGACAGTAATGCTTAAAAATTTCAGTCTTGGTGAAAGAAATTTATGAAAATGCCTAACATATTTTAGCGGCTGTCGGAATTGGCAAAATCCCGCCTAGTCGAGTGGAAGTTATGCGAGTGCCTCTCGAAACAATGCGGCTGTCAAAATTGGAAATATTCCGACCAGTCGAGGGAAAGTTGTGCGAGTGATTCCAGAACAAATGCGACCGTCGGGCTTGGTAATATTCCCACCAGTCGGGGCAATTTATCCCCGTGCCTCTCGAAAAAATTCGGCAATCGGACTTGGAATTATTCGGAATAGTCGACGGGAAATAGTGCAACAGACACTAGAACCAATGCGACAATCGGTCTTGGAAATAATCTGACAGTTCGAGCGAAAGTTATGCGAGTGTCTCCCTATCTATTGCGCCTGTCGGACTTGAAAATAATCAGACTAGTTGGCGGAAAGTTATGCGATTGCTTCTCGAACCAATACGTCTGTCGGTTTTGGAAATATTATGGCTAGTCGAGGGAAACAAATGTTATTGTCTCTCGAACCAATCCGGTGTTGAAATTGCATATACTCCTACTAAACGAAGGTATGTTATGCGAGTGCCGTTCGATCCAATGCGGCTATTAGACCTGGAAACATTCCGACTATTCGAGAGGAAGTTATGCGAGTGACATGTAAACCAAAGCTGCTGGCGCACTTGGAACCATTGCGACTAGTCGTGGGTAGGTTATGCGAGTGACTTGTGAATCAATGCGACTGTCTGGTTTGGAAATATTTCGACTAGTCGAAGGAAAGTTACCTGGGTACCTCTCGAAACAATGCGAATGTAGGTCTTTGATCTAATCCAGATTGTCAAAGGATATTTATGCGAGTGGCTCTCGAACCAATGCGACTGGCGGATTTGAATCTTTCCGAATAGACCTAGTCAAGTTGAGCGAGTGCCTCTACCACCAATGCGATGGATGTTATTAGAAATGTTCCGATTAGTCGAGGGAAAGTTTTGCATTTGCCTCTGTCACCAATGCGTCTGTCGAAATTGGAAACATTCCGACAAGGCAATGGAAAGTTATACCAATGACATGTGAACTAATGCGACTCACGTATATATAAATATTCCAACTAGTCAAGGAAATACTATGCGAGTTCTTCCTGAACCAACGCGAATGACAGTTTTAAAACTATTCCTAATAGTGGAGGCAATGTTTTGCGAGTGCCTCTCGAACCATTGCAACTGTCGGTCATGAAAATATTGAGACTAGTCATGGGAAAGTTACGCGAATGCCACTCGATCCAATGCGAATTTCGGACATAGAAATATTATCATTAGTCGGAGGCAAGATGGGCGAATGGCTCTCAATTCAATGCGATTGTCTGACTTGGAAATATCCTTCATAGCCAAAGGAAATTTATGCGAGGGGCTCTTGATAAAATGCGACTGATATGTATTTGGAAATTTCCGACTAGTCAACAGGAGGTTGTGCGAATTCCTCTCGCACCAATGCGACTTTCAGTATTCGACGAATTCATATTAGTTAAGGCAAAGTTGTACAAGAGCATCTCAAACAAATGATAATGTCGGGATCGTTACTTTCTGGCTAAGAGACGGAAAAGTGTGCGATTGTGTGTACAACCGATGCAACAGTCTTACTTGGAATTATTCCCACTAATGGAGGAGAATTTATGCGAGTGTCTCTCGAATCAATGCGATTGTCAGATCTAAAAAAATTATGACTAGTCGAGGAAAAGTTTTGCGTGTGCCTCTCGAAATAATGCTACTGTTGGTATTATAAATGTTTCTACTAGTCGAGAGAAAGTTATGCGAGAGCCTTTGGTTCCAATGCGACTGTCGAAATTTGAAATATTTTCGACAAGTCGATTGAAAGCTATACGAGTGACTTATGGGGTAATGCGATTCTCGAATATAGGAATATTCCGATTAGTGGAGGGGAAGTAATGCGAGTCCCAGTTGATCCAATGCGACTGTCGGTCTTGGAAATATTCCGACTAATCGAAAGGAAGTTATGCTAGGCTTTCTCAAACGAAAGTGATTTTCGGACTTGACAATATTCCGACAATTTGAGGAATAGTTATGCGAGTGCTTCTAATACCAATGCAACTGTCGATATTAAAAATATTCCAAGTATAGAATGGAAAGTTATGTGAGTGACTTGTGAACCAATGCGACTAACGGACTTGGTAATATTCCGTCCAGTCCAGGGAAATTTGGGGGAGAATCTCTCGATTCAGTACAACTGTTGGACTGGGAACTTTCCGACTAGTTGGGGGAAAGTTATGCGATTGCTCCTCGAACTAATGCTACTTTCGGACTTTGAAATATTCCAACTAGTCGAGGGAAAGTTATGAGTGTGCCTCTCGAACCAATGCGATAAATGGACTTGGAGATATTCCGACTATTCGAGATAAAGTTACGCGAGTGACTTGTGAACCATTGTTATAATCAGACTTAGTAACATAACGACTAGTTAAGGGAAATTGATGCAAGTGTCTCTCGAACCAATGCGAGAAATATTCCGACTAGTAGCGGGAAAGTTCTAGGTGTGCCTCTAGCACTAATGCGACTGTCTTTGTTAAAATATTGGCGAAGCGTAGCGTGGTTATGCAAGTGCCTCTTGAACTAATGCGACTGTCGGGTTCGAAAATATCCTACTAGTCCATAGATAGTTATGCGAGAGTATCTATAACCACTGCGTCTTTCTGACCTAGAAATATTATCACTAGTCGAAGTGAGTGCCTCACGAAACAATGCGACTGGCTGACTTGGAAATATTCCGCATAGTCAAGGGAAATTTATGTTAGTGGCTCTCGAACCAATGCGACTGTCGGATTTGGAACTTTCAGACTAGTCGAGGGAATATTATGAGAGATCCTCCCTTACTATTGAGACTATCGGACATAGATTTGTTACGACAAGATGTCGGAAAGTTATGCGAATTACACTCTAACCTATGCGACTTTCGAGCATGGAAATATTCCTACAAGTCGAGAGATAGTTATGCGAGTACCTCCCGAAACTTTGCGAACATTTGGAGCCAATGCGACTGTCGGACCTAATAATATTCCGACTAATCGAGGGAAAGTTATAAGAGTGCCTCACGATCTAATGTGATTATTTGACAGGCAAAAATTCCTACTAGTAGAGTGAAAGTTATACGAAAGCTTCTCTAACCAATGCGACTTTCACACTCAGTAACATTCCGAGTGTACGAGAAAATGTTTTGAGTGTATGTTACTCGAGCCAATACTACTGTCGGAATTGAAAATATTCCGACTAGCTGAGTGAATGATTTCCGTTTGCTACACGAACCAATGGGATTGTCGATCATAGTAAGATTCCGATTGTTAGAGAGGAAGTTATGAGAGTGTCAATCGAAACAATGAAACTGACCGACTTGAGAATATTAGTACTAGTAAAGCAATAGTTATACAAGTGCGTCTCGTACGATTGCGACTGTCGGATCTAGAAACATTCCCACCACGCGAGACAAAGTTATGAGAGGGCCACTCGAACAAATGCTCCTTTAGGACTTGTATATAATCCGTCTTGTCGACGGAAAGTTATGCGAGTGATTCTCGGACTAATGCGACTGTCGGGCAAGAAAATATTCCGACTAGAAGAATGAAAATTATGCGAGTGCCTATGGAACCAATGCGACTGTCCGACCTAGCAATATTTCGCATGGTCGAGAGAAAGTTGAGAGTCATTCGAACAAATACGACTTTCGTACATGAAAATATTCCGACTAGCCGATGGAAAGTTTTTGGATTGCCTCTCGAAACAATGCGACAGTCGGACATGAAAATATGCCGACTCAAAGGGGAAAGATATGCGAGTGCATCTCAAAACAAATGCGGCTGTAGGACTTGGAAATGTCCCGTCTTGACGGGGAACGTTATGCGAGTTCCTCTCGAATTTAAGCGACATTCGGAATTGACAATATTCTGGCTATGCGAAAGAAAGTTATGCGAATGCCTTGGGAACAAAAGCGACTGTTGGACCTAGAAATATTCCGACTAGTTAAAAGAAAATTATGAGAGTGCCTCTCGTACCATTGCGACTGTTGGGCTTGCAAATATTCCGACCAGACGAGTGAAAGTTATACAAGTGCTTCTCGAAACAATGCGACTGTCGAACTAAGAAATATTCCATCAGGTCGAGAAAATATTAAGTCAGACCCACTCGAACTAGTGCAACTGTCGGACATGGAAATATTTCGACATGTCGAGGGATATTTATACGACTGCCTCTTGAACGAATGCGACTGTCGATCCTATAAATAATCCGAATAGTCAGGGGAAAAATTTGCGAGTACCTCTGGAACCTAGGCGACTTTCGGGTTTAGAACTATTCCTACTAGTCGAGGGAAACTTATGAGTGTGAACCTCGAACTGAAGCGAATGATGTACTTGGTAACTATCCCGACTAGACGTGGGAGGGTAATGCGAGAGGCATATGATCCAATGCGGCTGTCGGACTTGGAAACATTTCGAACAGTCGAAGGATAGACAAGTGACTCTCGAAAAAATGCGGCTGTCGGGCTTGAAAATAATCCGTCTAGTTTGAAATGTAATACGTATCACCCGAAAAAATTCAACTTTCGGACTTGGAAACATTTCGACCAATCGAGGGAAAGTCTGGGAGTGCCTGTCGAACAAATGCAGCTGTCGGACTATTGAAAAATACCGACCAGTCGATGGAAAGATATGCGTGTGACACTGGCACCAATAAGACAGTCGGTCATGGAAATATTACGAATAAGCGAGGGAAAGTTATGCGAGGGCCTAACAAACCAATGCGGCTATCAGACTTGGAAGTAATACGACTAGTCGGATGAAAGTTATATGAGTGCCACTTAAAGCTATCGGTCTTGGTACTATTCCGACTAGTCGAAGGAAGTTTATGCGAGTGATTTGTGAATAGATGCGACTGTCGGGCATGGAAATAATCCTACTAGACGAAAGATTGGTATGCGACTGCGTCACAATCCAATGCGGCTGTCGGAAGTGGAAATATTACAACTAGTCGGGTAAAGGTTATGTTAGTGCTACTCCAATAAAAGCAATTGTCGGACTTGATAATATTCCGAATAGTCGCGGGAGAGATATGCAATTGCCCCTCGAACCAATACGACTGTATGACTAAGAAATATTCCGACTAGTGGAGGGAAAGTTGTGCGAATGCCTCTCGTACCCATGCAACTGTCGAGGGGAATTTATGTTAGTGATTTGTGCTCCAAAGAAACTGTTGGAATGGAAATATTCCGATTTGTCGACGGAAAGTTATGTGAGTGCCTCTCGAAGCAAAGTGGCTGTCGGACTTGCGAATAGTCCTACTATTCTAAGGAAAGAAATGCGAAATAATGCGCCTGTCTGAGTAGGAAATATTTCGAATACTTGTAAGAAAGTTATGTGGGGGCCTGTCAAAACAATTTGGCAGTCGGATTAGGTAATAATCTGGCTAATCGAGGGAAAGTTATGCGAGGGTCTTTCGAAACATTGAGACTGTCGGACTTTGAAAAACTCCTACTTGTCGAGGGAGAGTTATACTAGTGCCTCTCGAACCAATCCGACCGACGTTATTGGAACCATTCCAATTAGACTTGGGGAATTTATGTTAGTACTTCCCGAACCGATAAATCTGTGTGATTTGGAAATTTCTCGAGTATTCGGAAGAAAATAATGCAAATAAATTGTAAACAGTCGCGACTCTCTGATTTGGAAATATCTCGACTAGTCGAGAAAGAGCTGTACGAGTGACTTCTGAATCAGTGCGACTGTTGGGTTTAGAAATTTACCGCCTAGTCGTGGTGCAGATATGTAAGTCCTCTTTAACCAATGCGGAGGGAGTGGGGATACCGCGGAGCACACCCTGGTCAACTGCACGGCGTGGACGGAGGCTAGGAATGAGCTGATCGGTGATATGGGGGGAGGACAACTAATCCTTCCTATGATATTCAGGGTCTCACGGACCGTCCCGGGGGGATGGGCGAACTTCCAGACCTTCACTGGGCGGGTCATACGTGCAAAGAAGAACGCTAATAGGCGCAGGGAACGGACACAAGAAGAAGGACGTATGAGCGTGCGGGTGTGTATGTGGACAGGAATATGAACATTTGGCCGCATAGGAGAGCAGCTACAGTGTGGCCACCTCCGGCAAGTCTGCGAGTGGCTCAGGCTGCGCCTGGCTGACGCGTTGCTTTCCTCTAGGTATAAGTATGTGTGTACGTACAGTGTGTGTAATCGGGCGTGAATGGGCCTGGTCAGAGCACCATGGGATAAGGATCGGACAAATGTGCATGTATATAGGTAGATAGTATTTTCTTCTCCGGGGGATCATAGTCACCTGTCGAGTGCGCCTTGGTATGAATGTAGATAAATGAATGAAGTTAGACGAATACCGGCCTAGCTCACCGAGGATGAGTACTGGGGGAATTTGAAATACTTTTTTGAAATACTCACTCCTCAGAGTTAGTTCCTCTTGACGAAATAAAAAAAAAGTACCTCACTAACCATTGCGGCTGTCACACTAGGAAATATTCCGACTAGTCAAGGTTAGGTTATACGAGGGATCCTGGAACCGAACTGGCTGTCGGACTTGGAAATATTCTGACTAGTAAGGAGAGAATTGTGCGAGTGACTTGTGAATCAATGCGACCGTCGGGCTTGGTAATAATCCGACTTGTCGAGGGAGAGTGGTTCTGGAACCAATGCGGCTGCCGGACATAGAAATATTCCATCTGATCCGGTGAAAGTAATACGGTTGGCTCTCGGTACAATGCGACTGTCGGTCTTGGAAATATTCTGTCTAATCGAATGAGAGTTATGCTACTTCCTCACAAACCAAAGCGGCTGTCGGTCTTGGACAAATTTCGTCTATTGGTGGAAGAGTTAGATAAGTGCCTCTCTAACAAATGCGGCGGTCGCGCTTGGAAATATACTGACTAGTAAAGAGATAGATATACGTTTAACTTGTGAATCAATGTTATTGATTTTGGGCTGTCTGGTTAAGAAATATACCGATTGATCGAGTGAAAGTTATGCGAGTGCCTCTCGAACTAATGTGGCTGTCAGGTATGGAAATAATCCGAATAGACGACGGGAAGATAAGCGAGTGCCTTTCGAAATAATTCGGCTGTCGTACTTGGAAATATTCCGACTAGGCGAAGGAACATTGTGCGAGTGCCATTCATGTCTAAAGGATTGTCTTACCTGAATTTATTTCGACTAGGCAAGGAATAGTTATGCGAGTGATTTGTGATCCAATGCAATGCACAGTCATGGAAATATTCTGAGTTGTCGTGGGAAAGTTACACGACTTTCTCACGAACCAAAAAAGCTGTAGAATTTGGAAAGATTCCAACTAGTCGAGGAAAAGTAATGCGAGTGCCTATCGAAACAATGCAAATGTTGGACTTGGAATTATTAAAACTTGTCAGGAGAATTTATGCGAAGGCCTCTTGAGGAAATGCGGCTGGCGGATTTGGAAATGTTCCGACTATTCGAGTGAAAGTTATGAGTCTGACTTGAGAACCAATACAACTGACGGGCTTGGAAATATTCCGACTAGTCCAGGTAAAGTTCTGCGAGTGCCTCTCATTCGAATGTTACCATCAGTTCTGGAAATATTCATACTAATCGAGGAAATCTTGTGATTGGGTCTCTTGAACAAATGCATCTTTCTTACTTGCAAACATTCCCACTAGTCGAATGAATGTTATTCACATACCTCTCGAACCAATGAATCTTTCGGACTTGGAATTTTTCGATTAATCGAGGGTAAGTTGTGCGAGTGCCCCTCGGATTAATGGGATTGTCGGAACTGGAAATATTACCACTAGTTGAAGGAAAGTTGTGCCAAATTCTCACCAACTGAATGACCTAGATATATTCTGACCAGTCGAGGGAAAGTTGTGCGAGTGTCTCTCGCAACAATACCACTGTCGAAATTGGAAAAATTCCGAATAGTCTAGAGAAGGTTGTGCGAGTACTTCTCGGACTAACACGACTATATCACTTACAAATGTTCCTACTAGTTTAGGAAAAATTATGATTGGGCCTCTTGAATGCGAAAGTCAGTCCTAGAAATATTATGCCTAGTTGAGGGAAAGTTATGTGATAGTCCCTAGAACCAATGCGACTTTCACCCTTGGATATATTCCGACCTGTAGAAAGAAAGTTATGCGAGAACCTCTAAAAATATTGCGACTGGCAGAATGAAAAACATTCCGACAATTAGAGAGAATGTTTTACTAGTGCGTTTCGAATCATTGCGACATTCACACCATAAAATTTTACGATTAGTCAAGAGAAAGATATGCGAATACCGCTCGATCCAATGCGACTGTAGGACCAAGAAATATTTTGACAATTCGAGGGAAATTTATGCGACTGTGTCCTGAATCAGTGCTACTGTCTGACTCGCAATTGCATCTACTAGTAGTGGGAGAAGTATAAGAGTGTATCCCAATACAATGCGTCTGTCGGATCTAGATATATTGCTACATGTCGAGGCCTAGTTATGGTTCCTCTCGAACCAATGATACTGTCGGACTCGGAACTTTCAGACTAGTCGAGTGAAATTTGTGCGAGTACCATTCCAACCAATGCGACTGTCGGGCTTGGATACATTCTGACTAGTCGTGAGAATATTATGCGAGTGCTTCAAGTAACAATGCGACAGTCGGAACTAGAAACATTCCCTCTGGTAGTGAGAACGTTATGCGAGCGGATCTCTAACCAATGCAACTGTCTGCCAAGGTTATTTTCCGACTAGTCTTGGAAAAATTATGTAAGTGCCTCTCAAACCGTTGCGATCATCAGATCTAGTGTTAATCCATGTAGTCGAGGGAAAGTTATGCGAGTGCCTTATAAACTGAGGCGACTTTGGGACTTTGTAACATTCCAACTACTCAAAGAAAAGGTATGCGAATGCCTCTCGTACCAATGCTACTGTAGTAATTGGGATCATTCCGACTATTCGAATGAAAGTTTTACGAGTACCTCTCGATCCAATTCAACTGTCGATCTTCTTCTCCTTTTCAAGTCCCTTATAGTATTAGCACCACAACAGTTATTACACGTACTTTCCTTCCATTCTAACTTATAGTACTTTCACTAAGGAACTTACGTTGTGTTCCTTCCTTCCTTTTCTAATTTCCCTTATCAAAAGCACTTTTAAAGAACCTAGGCTGTATGCTCTTTCCTCTCCAAGTACACTCCCTTGAAGTACTTTACCAAAGTGTATCCATCCAAATGTATCCTGTCACTCAACGTACTTTTACTGAAAAATCTTTAATGTGTGATCTCACTTTCCTACCCAAAATCCTTTCATGTAAAGTATTTCCACCAAAGTACTTATTCATATGTCCCCTCTTTCCTTTCCATATCGTCTCACATAAAGTACTCTTACAGAAACACTTGGATTATATGTCCTTCCTCTTCTCTTCCAAGACGTTCTACCTAAAGTACTTTAAATAAATTACCTTGACTATATGCTCTTTCTTTAGTTCCTGTGTCCTTCTACTCACATTACTTTTGCCAAGCACTTGATTGCAAGATCATTATTTCCCTTCAAAGTCCTTTTACTCAAGGTACTTCTACTAATGTACTTGATTTTATGTTTTCGTGCTTCCAAGTCATCATAAACAAAGTACTTTACGTAAGAACTTTGATCATATGTCCCTTCCTCTCTCAATATGCTCATTTACTTAATGTCATACTTTCAGAACCTTGATCACATATTCTCTCTTTTCCTCCTGAGTCCCTTTACTTAAAATACTTTTAAGAAAGATCATTCATCCTATATCATTCTTCTCCATTCTAAGACCTCTTAGTTAAAGTGCCCATGTTAGTGTACCTTGATTACATGTTCCTTCTCTACTCCCATAAGTGCTTGACTTGAATTGTCTTAATAGAGCACCCAGACTAGATGATCTCTGCTCGCTCTTTTAAGCCCATTCATTTAAAGCATTTCTCTAAAGTAACTCAATGTTTGTCCGATCATCGCACCGTCACTCCAACATTAATGGAAGTATAACTGAGTGGTACTACTTTCCTTCACTAATTATTATTATTATTATTAACTTTTTTTTAAAAAACGTTGTCTGTCATCTAAAAAGTTTTCCTTCTACTTCTTCTTCTCTTATATTTAATTAAGATGCCGCCCCATTAAATTCCATGATTGTTGCCAGTGGGGAAATTGTATTCCGGCAGTGAACTAGCTTTCTGCACGGAACCCTGGTTGGAGGATTTCGCAGGAGCGGTTAGCGTGCTGAAGAGTAGCTCACGCATAGTGTCGCTGAATGTAGCTAGCACTCCCCTGATAGATACGATTGGATGCTCTCTCGGCGTAAGGCAAAGTAGAAACGCAGCAACACGAAGGGCTAGTGCGCGATAGTCGTTCAAGCACGAACACTGAACGACCCCAAGCTGCATTCCTTCACAAGCGTTCCTACCACCGCACAACCCGGGCTGTATCAGATAGTAGCCACTCTTCGAGAGTATATAATAGTTTTGGAAGGGTGCGATATGTGTTTGCTGTGGTCATCTTCTAAGTCCATACAAATAGCAGCAACATCTGCGACAACAGCCCCAAAGAAACCCACCGAAAAGCCCATTACCTCCGATAATAGAGCAAGACGCTACGCAAGACAGTGCTGATACATCCCCGGAACTATCGAAAACACCCCAAGAAATAGGCTATGCACCATCGGCAACTCTCGAAGCGGACAACAAACATGAAACAACCGATGCGATAGACGCGGTTTTTCATCTCTAGGGACCGCGGATCACTTTAGCAGAACCATGCACATCCACCCGTGGTGACCACATGAATTCGGTTAAGGCCCACACCCCTCACGTAAATCGTGCATTCTCAAACATTCTTTGATTCCAGACAATTATGGGACGTTATAAAACGGTAATGGGCAAAGTGCGCGAAAAGATTAGCCACTAGCGCATGGACATGCAACTTCTTCAGGAGCCGTACGTCCAAAAACAAGGGACTGGATATGATGTTATAGTGTTGGACAACGGGACAAGCATTGCTGCCATTCGCGATGAAAGTTCCTGGTCTGCGGTCATGGCGACCAATCTAAACATCACATTGCTGTTTACCCCGCAGCTCAATACTCCGTATTGCGTCTGTGCATAAGTGCAAGTAATCGGCTCTTCCTTCTTCGTAGTTTCGCACTACTTTCAATATAGCGACAAAAAAGGGGAGCCCTATTATGAATTTGGAATCAGTTATTCGTGCATATAGGTGGGAGAGAGGAATAGTGTCACTATTCCACGCCAAAGCGCTATCTCCTTCCTGGGGCCTTAAGGACACAGACAAAGAGGCTTGAAGTTTTAAGTCCTCTTCCGGGAAACCAGGAAAAATTTATTAACTACGTAAAGCTTCCACCCACATTCTGGAACACGGAAAAGGCTTCATACAACGACGTGACCCTCTCGTCGCACTCCATGAGCCGACTTAATGTCTATTGGAAAGTAAGAAGAGATTGGACGTCCAATGACCACAATTCAATAGACAACGCGATACTTCCTCTGAGGGCTGAGTAAGATCGGGGGGTGGTGCTCTGGGAAACTGGAACAGTAGGTTCAATACAAGGAGAGCCGACTGTGACCTATTCATTTGCTCTCTCTCACCATGGCAAGACTAGAAGGAAACAATTTAGAATCTGCTGCAGAAGTAGAGACATGAGCCAACATGCTTATTTGTGTCCTACAAACCGCTTGCTCTGAATCCATCCCCCGAAGACAGGCTCATCGGAACTCATGGTGAACATCATCGCTAACGAACAAGAAAAAAGCGGTAGGTAGGTTGAGATGCCCGTTCCAGCGAGAAGATAAATATCAGGCACGCCTCGGGTTAATGCACGAGTATTTCTCTATGCTGCGAGTATAGAGCAAAGAAGTACGACGTGCCAAATTAGTTTGTTAGAGGAAATTCGTCAAAGAACAGAGCAACGCGAAACCGTGGGGGTACGTTTACAGACAACAGGCGGGCAATCTAAATGCAAAAAGAGTAATTAGAACTCTTAAACGAGACAGAGGGAAGACTACGAAAATCCAAGAAACTACTAGAGTCCTTCTCAATAAACATGTCCCGGACTACAGGGCATCCGAAGACACAGAATAACAGGGAGAGGGACGGAGCCTCTCAAGAAACGTTCTTGAAACTGTAGATGCCACACTCTTCACGGAGGAAGAAGTCGCGCGGGTCATAGTGCCCCTCAAAAGCGCCAATGCCCGGGGCAATACCTCGTCGAGGTGTGTGCTCAAAAGAGCATTCGCCGTTATTCCATCCCAATTTGTAGACATTTTCAACGGATACCACCAATGGGGTATCTTCCCGACTATATGAAAAGATGGTTCATTAAGATCACTCCAGATGTCGACGACAGAGTCAAGAAAGACCTCGAGCCCTACCGTTCGTTATGCCTTCTCTCCGTCATAGGGAAGAATATGGAAAGGCTGCTGAATCTGCGCCCCACCAAAAGCTCCCTTGCGCCGGGAAAAATATCCGACAGACACTTTGAGTTTGTCCATGGACGTTCCACAGAGGACGCAATCGTAGAGATGCGACGAATCGTTTCTGCCCCCTCACGGAGATATGTCGTCGAATTGTTTTTCGACATCTTGGGAACCTTCAACATTGTTTGGTGGCCTCTAGTTCTCAAGATAGTCCAAGATCCGGAATGCTCGAGGAATGCCCTTAAAATGATTACAAGCTACTTCGCGGACCATAAGGTCAAAATCGCTCTGGAAGAACATCAGGTTCCAAAGCAGGTATCGATAGGATGTTCACAAGTAGTGGTTCTCGGCCCCTTCTGATGGAAACTTATGATTGACCAGCACCTCAGGATTCCGGAGGAATTCTCTGGAGGTGTCAACGCGAACGCGTACGCGGACGACCTACTCGTCATCGTAGAAGGCGACTCAAAGAAAGAACTCGAAGAGAAAAAGAATTGCGTGGTTTACAGCATCACAGGATAGTGCACGTCGGCGAAATTGACAATATCCGATCGTAAGACCGAAGCGATCGTCCGTAAGAGCGATTGTGTTAAAAGGAAATCCATAAGCAGAAGGGGAGGAAATCGTCCGGATAGAAAGCAGAAAAAGGCGAAAAAACCGACCTAGCGAGCAGGCTACCCACCATAAAGATAGGGAACATTAATATTAAGTAAGAGTTCCGTTAGATACCTCAGATTATACTTCGAAAAAGGGCTGGTGGTTACGACACACTGCCGAGACAAGGTCGTCTCATTGTTCGCAAAGGTAGGTAGGTTAGGAGCTAGGGAATGGGGACTCCGCCACTGCGCTCTCCGAACGATCTATTAAGGAGCGTTTACACCTACGGTCACGTATGCGGCAGCAAAATGGTCTGAATTCTGCACGGAAGAGATCTCAAAATGTTAATTGCGACCCAACGATCAACCCTAATCTCGATCACATCCGCGTATCGCCCAACAGCTACGAATCCCTCTGCGTCATAGCAGCGAAGTCCATGATAAATCTCCAGTTACTAAAACGAAGGAGAATATATGACATTAGGAGACATTGGTGCACCGAGACTGGTAAGCTAAAACCGAAAGGCACAAATATTAAACGCGCGATAGCAAGACAGTTTGCTGAGGAATTCTCTAGGGTTTGACAATCTATGTGGGAGAACTCCTCCAAAAGTGGGAAAACAAACGCGTTATTCCCGAACATCAAGAACAGGATGGGTGCCCGTTTCGTCTCTCCTAACAATTTTACAAGTCATTTTCTTGCAGGACACAACGCCTTCAAGGCCATGCTGACGTCGTTGGTCATTATCACGGAAGGAGCATGCGAGTGTGGCGAAGAGGACACGGTTTCGCATCACATCATTGATTGTCCAGTTTTAGAACCACAGAGATAGGATCTGGAAGAAGTTCTCCTTGAAAGGACTTGTCCGGAATCAGCGAGAAATCTTGTCTCCACAGCCGAGGCATTCTCCCACTTCGTTGTGTGCTGCAAAGAATCCATTATCATAAAGGGTCATTTGTTCATGAATCCTGTTCAGCCGAGATTATCGGAGTTCGGGTGATTGATGTGGGTCCCTGTAATCTTCTCTAATTAGCCCACTCTCGAACATGATAGGGTTGGAGAAGATCGTACACATCTTCATATTTTTCCTATTTTTTCCTCTACCACCAAACTCTCACTAATAAACCTGCTATCCTTCCGTTCCCATCCCACCCTACGGAAAGAGTGCCACGGCTCAAGCACTGTTAGTAGGCCTCCCCGTCGTTTCTGGTGGGGACAGCCGACATGACCATGGTGATGCGTTGCTGCGAGGATGTTGGTCGTGGGTGAACAGCTCACCCTGCCTCGCCTGCAGAAATCTTGTGTTTCTTCGAGTCAGGTCACTTGGCAATAGTGGTTGCTGCTAGTAGATAACTCCGTAGCGTATGCCTGAGTAGACGAGATAGCTTAGGTGCTGGCACGCCATGGGTGCCCACCTGTACTATAAACTGTCTGATTTGGAGGCATTCCGACTAGTCGAGTAAAATCCATGCTAGGATATCAAGAAACAATGCGACTGTCGGTTCTAGAAGTATTCCGACTAGTTCAGGGAAAGTTATGAGAGTACATAGTGAATTAATGCGACTGTAGGTAAATATTCCGACTAGTCGAGGGAAAGTTATGCGAGTGCATCTCGGACAAATACGACTTTTGGACTTTAAGATATTTCGACTAGACGAAGGAAAGTTATGCGACTGAAATGTGAACCAAAGCGGCTGTAGAATATAGAAATAATTCCAGTAGTCGAGGGAATATTATTCGAGTGCCTCTCGGACCAATGCGGTTGCCGAACTGCAACATATTCCGACTATTTCAGGGAAACTTATGCGAGCGAAACTCGGTCGAAAACGACTGTCGGACTTGGAGTTATTCTTACTAATTGAGAGAATGTTATGGAAGTGTCGCACGGACCAATGCGTCTGCCGGACTTTGAAATATTCCGAGTAGTCGAGGCAAAGTTGTGCGAGTGATTTTTGAACCAATGCGACGGTCGGGCATAGAAATATTCCAAACTGTCGACGGTAACTTATGCGAATAACTCTCGAACCAATGAGGCTGTCGGTCTTTGAAATATCCCAACTTGTCGAGAGAAAATTATGCAATTGCCTATGGGACCAATGCTAATGTCTGACTTGGTAATATTCCATGTAGTTGGGAGAAAGTTTAGTGAGGGCCTCTCGAATCAGTAGCGGCAGAACTTGGAAAAATTCCTACTGTTCTAGTGAAAGTTATGTGAATGCATGTTGAAACAATGCGGCTGCCCAGCTTGGATATATTCAAACTGATTCGGGGAAGGTTATGCGTGATCATCTCGGGCCAATGCGACTGTCCGACTTGGAAATATTCCGACTAGTCGAGGAATAGTTATGCAAGATAATCTCGAAACAATGCAGATTTCAGACTTGGAAATATTCCTACTAGTCGGGATAAAATTATGCTAGTGCCACTCGATCCAATGCGGCTGTCAGACTTAGAAGAATTCAACCATTGGAGGGAATAATATGCGAGTACCACTCGAACCAATGCGGCTGTCGGACGTGGTACTATTCAGACTAGTCGAGGGAAAGTTATGCTAATGATTTTTGTACCAATGCGGCTGCCGCACTTGGAAATTTTCTGTCTGGACAAGGGAAGATATGTGCTTGCATCTCGATACAATGCTACTGTCGGTCTTGGAAATATTCCGACAAGTAGAGGAAATGTTATGCGAGTGCCTCTCTACACAAAACGATTGTTGGACTTGGAAATATTCCGACTAGTCAAAGGAAAGATATGCTCTTGCTTCTCGAAACAATGTTACTGTCGGTCTTGGAAATAATCCGACAAGTAGAGTAAAAGTTATGCGAATGCCTCTCGAAACAATGAAGCTGTATGATTTCGTAATAAATTGACTAGTAGAGGGAAAGATGTACGAGTGATTTCTGAACCAATGCGACTGACGGAATTGGATATATTACGAGTAGTCGAAGGAAAGTTATATGAGTGCCTCTCGTCCCAATGCGTCTGTCAGACTAGGCTCTATTCCGTCAAGTCGAAGGAAAATTACTCGAGTGAGTTGAGAACCAATACGACTGTCGTGCTTGGAAAAATTCCGAATATTCGAGGGAAAGTTATGCGAGTGCTTTTCGAACCAATGTTGATGTCGAGCTTGGAAATATTACAACCAGACATGGGAAAGTTACGTGAATATCATGTGAACGAATGCGACCCTCGTGCTTGCAAATATTCCAACTGATCAAGAGAAACATATGCAAGAGCCTCTCGAACCAATACGGCTATAGGACCTGGAATAAGTCTGACTAGTCCAGAAAAATTTATGCATTGAATTATGATCCAATGCCTCTGTTGGACTTGGAAACAATCCGTCTAATCTAGGGAAAGTTAAGAGAGTGCCTCTCGAAACAATGCAGCTGTCGTAATTGGAAATATTCTGACTGCTCGAGGAAAAGTTATTCGAGTGCCACTCGAAACAATGCGTCTGTCTACCTTGGAATATACCAACTAGACGGGATAAAGTTATACAGCTGCCTCGCTATCCAATGGGACTGTCGGACTTGAAAAATTTCATACGAGTCGTGGGAAATTTATATGAGTGACATATAAAGCGAATTTCGCAATTGGAAATATTGCGGTAAGTCGAGGGAAAGTTATGCAAGTATATTTCGAACTTATCCGGCCTACGTTCTTCCGACTAATCGTGAGAAAGTTATGTGAATGACATGTGAATCAAAACGACCGTCGTGCTCTGAAATATTCCAGCTAGTCGAGGGAAAGAAATGCAAGTGACACTCGAATCATTACGGCTGTAGTATTTAGAAATATGCCGACTGTTCTAGGGAAATTAGTGCAAATGCCTATCAAATTGATGCGGCAGTCGGACTGAGTAATATTCCGACTAATCGGGTGAAAGTCATGCAAATGAATTGTGTTCCAATGCGTCTGTCAGAATAGGATATATTCCGACTAGTCTAGTGAAGGTTAAGTGAGTGCCTCTCGAACAAATGCGGCTATCGTTCATGGAAATATTCCGCTTCGAGGAGGGAAATATATACGAGTGACGTGTGAAACAAAGCGACTGTCGTAATTGGAAATATTCCGACTAGTCGAAGGGAAATTATGCGAGTGCCTCTTGAACCAATTCTGTCGTCGAACTTGGAAGTACTCCAATTAGTCGGGCGAACCTTATCCGAATGCCTCTCGAACCAATGTAGTTGTCGGACTAAGGTATATTCCGAATTGTCGAGGGAATGTTGTGCGAGTGCCTCTCGATCCAATGCGGCAACCGTAATTGGAAATATTTCAACTAGTCCGAGGAATGTTATGAGAGCGCCTCTCGAACAATGCGACTGTCAGATTTGGAAATATTCCGACTAGTAGAGGGAATGTTAAGCGAATGTCTTGCGAACCAATGCGACTATTGGTCTTGGAAATATTCCAAATAGGCGAGAAAAATTTGTGCGGATGCCACTCGAACCAATACAACTGTCGGACTTTGAAAAATTCCGTCTAGACTAGGGTATGTTATACGACTGCAACTCGATCCAAAGTAACTCGCGGACTTGGAACTATTCCGACTAGTCGGTAGAAACATATGCGAGGAAACTGAGAATCATTGCCAGAATTTAAACACTGTCTGACCTTAAAATATCCCGAATTGTCAAGGGAGAATTATGCAAGTGATGTGACAACTAATGAGACTGTTGGGCTTAGAAAGATTCCGTCTAGTCGAGGGAAAACTATGCGAGTATTTTGTGAACCGATGTGACTGTCGAAATTGGAAATATTTCGAATTGTCGAGGAAAAGTTATGAAAGTGCTTCTTGAACCAATTCGGCTGTCGGACTTGGAAGCACTCTGACTAGTCGAGGAAAGTTATGCGAGTGCCTCAAGGAACAATGGGACTGTCAGAACTAGAAATATTTGGTCCAGTAGTGGGAAAGTTACGCGAGCGGATCTCTAACCAATGCCACTGTCGGACAAAGATATTTACCGATTTTTCTTGGAAAAGTTATGGTAGTGACTCTCAAACCGTTTCGATGATTGGACCTAGATTGGATAGAAATATTCCATATAGTTGAGAGAATGTTAAGTGAGTGGCTTATGAAATAATGTGACTTTCGTATATGGAAACATTCCAACTAGTCAAGAAAACTGTTGCGAGTACTCCTAGTTCCAATACTACTGTATTAATTGGAATCATTCCGACTATTCGGAAGATTGTTTTACGAGTACCTCTCGGGCCATTTCAACTATCGGACTTAGAAATATTCCGACTTCTCGTGGGAACATAATGAGAGTGCTTCTCGAAACAATACATCTGTCATACTTGGAATTATTCCGACTAGTCGAGAGAACGATATACGCGTGCCTCCCGAACCAATGCGAACTTAGCAATATTCTCCGTCGAACTTAGCAATATTCATTTTTGTCGAGAGAAACTTATGAGAGTACATCTCGAGCCAATGCGACAGCTGGACCTAGAAATATTCCTACAAGTAGTTGGAAAGTTATGAGAGATCACCTGGAACCAATGCGATTGTCGGACTTAGCAATATACATTTTAGTCTAGGAAAAGTATTGCGAGTGCTTCTCGAAACAATGTGACTGCTGAACCTAAAAATATTCTGACTAGTTGTGGAAAAGTTATTAGAGTGCGCATAAAAACATTGCGATAGGCGTAATTATCAATATTCCGACTAGTCGCAGGAAAGTTATGGGAGTTCCTCTCAAACCATTGCGTTGTTCGGTCCAAGAAATATTCCATGTAGTCGAAGGAATGTTGTGCGAGTTACTTGTAAACCAATTTCGATAGTTGGAATTGGAAATATTATAACTTGTCGAAGGAAAATTATAAGAGGGCCTTGTGAACCAAAGCGAGTATTGATCTTGGAAATATTACAAATACATGAGAAATATTTGCACGAGTGTCACACGAACCAATGCGACTGTTGCGCATTAAAATATTCCGTCTAGTCGGAAATAGTAATCCGAGTGTCTTGTAAACCAATCCGATTATCGGCTTGGAAAAATTCCGATTAGTCGAGGGATAGTTGTGCGAGTGTTTGAAAACCAATTCGACTCTCGGGCTTGGAAATATTCCGACTAGTCGAAATAGTTTTGCGAGTGACCCTAGAAACAATGCGACGGTTGGACTTTGAAATAATCCGACTAGACGGGAAAAGTTATGCAAGTGCCTCTCGAACCAATGCAGCAGTTGGACTACGAAATATTACGACTAGTCGAGTGAATGTTATGCGAAACATTCTAGAACTGATGCGACTTTCGTCCTTGGAAATTTTCCCACAAGTCGGGGGCAGTCATGCGAGTGCCTCTCGAACAAATGCGGCTGTCGGTCTAAGAAATATTCCGACTAAACGAGGAACATTATGCTAGTGCCACTCGAACCAAAGCGAATGACGAACTTGGAAATATTCCGACTAGTCGAGGCAAAGTTAGGCGAAAGCTTTCGGAACAATGTGTCTGTCGTACTTTGAAATATTCAAACTAGTCGGGGAAAATTGTGCCACTGCCTCACGAACTATTACGGCTGTCGATCTTGGAAAAATTCCGATTAGACGAGGGAAAGTTATACAGAAAGGTTTCGAACCAATGCGTCTGACGGTCTTGGAACTATTTCGACGGGTCGATGGTAAGATATGCTACTATCGTGTGAATCAATACGACTGTCGGGCTTGGTAATATTCCGAATAGACTAGGTAAAGTTATGCGAGTGCCTCCCGAACCATAGCGGATGTCGGACTAAGATATATTCCAACTAGTTCAAAGAAAGTTATGCGAGTAATTTGTGAATTAATGTGGCTAGTGGACTTTGAAATATTTCGACTAGTCGATGGAGAGTTATGCTAGTGTCTAGTGAACCATAGTGACTATTGGACTTGGAAATACCCCGATTATTCGATCCATAGTTACACGAGTAACCTGTAATCATATGTAACTGTCGGCCTGGGTATATTCCGACAAGTCAAGGGAAACTTATGCGACTGCCACTGGAATCAAAGTGACTGGCGGACTTGGAACCATTCCGACAAATCAAGGGAAAGTTATGCGAGTGACTAGTAAACCAACGCGACTGTCGTGCTTTAAAATATTCCGAATGGTAGGCGAATGTTATGCGAGTTCTCTCGAATAATGCGATGGTCGCCAATGGAAATATCCCGACAACTCAATGGAAAGTTATGCGATCGTCTTTTGAACCAATGCTGCCATCGGACTTGGAAATATTCTGACAATTCCAGGGAAAGTTATGCAAGTGTTTCTCGAACCTATGCAACTCTCCGATATAAAAAGATTACTCCAAAACGAGGGAACGTATTGCGAGTGTCTTGTAAACCAATGCGACTTTTAGTTTTGAAAATATTCAGACTAGTCTTGGGAACGCTATGCGAGTGCTCCTTGAACCAATGCGGCTGTGGATCTCGGAAATATACCGTCTAATCGAGAGAAAATAATACGAGTAACTTGTGAACTAATGCTACTGTCGAGCTGGCAAATGTTCCGGCTAGTCAAGGGAAACACATGCGAATTATATTAGAAACAATGCGATGGTCGGATTTGGATATATCACGATTAGTCGACCAAAATTTATGCGATTGATTTTCGAACCAATGCTGCTGTCGTACTTAGAAATATTACGACAAGCCGAGGGAAAATTATGCGAGTCTTGTGAAACAATTCAGCTATGGAAATTGAAAATTTTACAACTAGTCGAGGGAAAGATATACGAGCGTATTTCGAACCAATGCAGCTATCGGACTGGGAAATACTCCGACTAGTCGTGGGCAATTTATGCGATTTCTTCTCAAACCATTGTGGATGTAGGATTTAGATATATTCCAATTTGCCGAGGGAAATTTATTGAAGTGAATTTGGAACGCATGCAGCTATCGGACTTGGAAATAATACAGTTAATCGAGGGAAAGTTATGCGAGTGATTCTAGAACTAATGCGATGGTCGGATTTGTAAATATTCTGAATAGTCGTGAGAAAGTTATGCGATTGACTCCAGAACCTATACGACGAAAATTATTCGAGTGAGTTGAGAACCAATACGACTGTCAGACTTGGAATTATCCCGACTAGTCAAGGAAAGGTTATGTAAGAGGCTCTCGTACGAATGCGTCTGTCGGGCTTGGAGATATTACGAATATCGGGAAAATTATGCGAGAGCCTCTCAAACCAATGGGGCTGCTGAACTTGGAAATAATCCGATTGGTCATGAAAAATTATGTGATTACCTCTCGAACGAATACAGCCATCGACCTTGAAATTATTTCGACGAATTGAGGGTAAGTTGTGCGAATTACTTTGAAACCACTGCGACGTCCGGACTTTGAAATATTACGACTAGTCGAGGGAAAGTAATGCGAGTGATTCTAGAACTAATTCGACGGTCGGACATAAAAATATTCTCACAAGTCGGTTAAGTAATGTCAGTGTCCCTCAAACAAATGCGACTGTCGGACTAGGAAATAATCCGACTTGTAAAGAGAGTTATGCGGGTGCATCTAGAACCAATGCGGCTTTAGGTTTGATAATATTCCGAATTGTCGATTGAAAGTTATGCAAGTGTCTCTCGTATCAATGCGACTGTCAGACTTGGAAATACTCCCACTAGTAGAGTGAAAATTATGTGAGTGACACCAGACCTATTGCGACCGTCGGACTTGGAAGTAACCCGACTAGTCGAGGGAAAGTTATGCACATGCCACTCTAACCAAATCGACTGTCGAACTTGGAACTATTCCGACTATAGAGTGAAAGTTATGCGACTGTCGTACTTGCTAAGATTGCGATTAGTTGAGGGAAAGTTATACGAGTAATTATTGAACAAATGCGATTGCCGGACATGGAAATATACCAACTTGTCAAAGTAAAGTTATGCGAGTAAATCTCGAACTAATGCGGTTGTCGGACTTGTTTATATCCCGAAAAGTAGGTGGAAAGTTATGCGTTTACTTTTGGAACCAATGAGGATATTGGACTTGATAATATTCCAACTAGTCGGGAAAATGGTGTGAGAGTTTCTCTCAAACCAATATGGCTGCCGGACTTGTTAACATTGCTACTAGTCGAGGAAAAGACATGCGAGTGACTTTTGATCCAATACGAATGTCGGGCTATGAAATATTCCAACTAGATGAAGGAACTTTATGCTAGTGACTTTCTAACCAATGCGGCTGTTGGTCTTCGAAACATTCCCACTTGTCGACAGAAAGATGTGCGAGCGTGTGCCTCTCGGATCAATACGACTGTCGTACTTAGGTATATTCTGAATAGTCGATGAGAAGTTATGCAAATAACTTGTGAACTATTGCAACATACTGACATGAAATTATCCCGACTAATAGAGTGAGAAATATGCGAATTACTTGTGAACCAATGCGACTGTCGGACATAAGAATATTTCGAGTAGACGAGGAAAAGTTATTCCAGTGACTCTGGAACTAATGCGACAGATGGACTAGGTAATTTACGTCCAGTTGACCGAAAAATATTCGAGTGCCTCTCGGATCAATACAACTGTCATACTTAGATATATTCCGACTTGTCAAGAGTTAAGGGTGACTTGTGAACTATAGCGACTGTCGGAATTTGTATTATTCAGAGTATTCAAGGGATAGATATGCGAGTGCCACTCGAACCAATATGCCTGCTTGGATTGGATATATTCCAACTAGGAATATATCCAGTCGAGGAAAAAATACGCGAGTGATTTGTGAGCCAATACGAATGTATGCGCTCACGGTTGTCGATCTTTAAAATATAAGCACTAGTCGAGTGAAAGTTATGCGAGTGACTCTCGGACTAATGCGACTGTCGGACATTTAAATAACCCAACTACTTTTAGGAAAGTTATGCGACTGCCTCTCGAACCAATGCGGATGTCGGATTTGGTAATATTACGACTTGTCGCGGGAAAGTTATACGAGTAACACTGATACCAATGGGATGGTTAGTCTTGGAAATATCCCGACTTGTGGAAAACTTATGCGACTTCTTCTCGATCCAATGCAGCTGTCAGACTTGGAAATATTCCGAATTGTCGAGGAAGTGTTATGCGAGTGACTTGAGAATCAACACGACTGTCTGACTTTGAAATATTCGATCTACTCGAAGGAAAGTTATGCGTGGGCTTTTTGAACCAATGCGACTGTCGGACTTAGATATAAACCGACTAGTAGAGGGGTTGATATTAGAGTGCATTTCGAAGCAATGTGATTGTCAGTCATAGAAATATTCCGACTAGCAAGAGAATGTTATGCGAGTTTCTCTCAAAACGATGGGACTGTCGGAAAAAGTTGTATTCAAACATATCGGGAAACATATGCGAGTGTCCCTCCGACCATAGCGACTGTCAGACATCGATATATTCCAACTAGTCGAGAGAATGTTATGAGAGTTCCTTTCGAACCAATGCGAAAGACAGACTTGAATACATTCCTACTAGTCGAAGGAAAGTTATGCTTTTCTAACTAATCCGACTGTCTAACTAGAAATTATTCCGTCTAATCGAGGGAACTTTATGCGAGTACCACTCGTGACTAAAGGGCTGTCTGTCTTGGAATTCTTCCGACTGGTCAAGGAATAGTTATGCGAGTGATTTGTGGACCTATGCGATACATAAACTTGGAAATATTCTGACTAGTCGAAGAAAAGTTATGCTATTGCCTCACGAAAAAGCGGCTTTCGAAATTGGAAAGATTCCGACTAGACGAGGGAAGTTGTGCGTGTGCCTAAGGAACCATTGCAACTGTCGGACTTTGTAATATTCCGACTTGTCGCAAGAACGATTGCCTCACAAACATATGCGATGGTCGGACTTGAAAAAATCGCGTCTTGTCGAGGGGATCATTATACAGGTAACTTGGGAACCAATGCGATGACTGTACTTGGAAACATTACTACATGACTAGAGAAAATTATACAAGTGCATCTCGATCCTATATAGCTGTTAGACTTGGAAATATTCCAACTAGTAGGGGGAATGTTAAGCTTGTGCCTCTCGAAACCGTGCGGCTGTTGGACGACAAAATACTCCTACTAGACGGGTGATGCAAGTTATGCAAGTACGTATCGAATCAATACGACTGCCGGACTTGGAAATATCTTGAATAGTCTAGGGAAAGTTAAGCTGGTGCCTCTCGAAACAATGCTACTGTCTAATTTGGATTTGTCCCGACTAGAAATGAGAGAGCTATGCGAGTGACTTGAGAAAGTATTGGACTGTCGGGATGTAAATATACCTACGAGTCGAGGGAAAGTCATGAGAGTGCCTCCCGAACTAATTCGGCAGTCGAGCTTGCAAGTATTCCCACTACTCGCGGTAAAGTTATGAGGGTGAATTTTGATCCAATGAGACTATTGGACGTGATAAAATTCCCACTAGGCGAGGAAAAGTGATGCGAGTCCCTCTCGAAACAATGCGAATTTCAGAAATAAATGTAATATGACTAGTCGAGGAAATGTTATGCAAGTTTTACTCGAACCAACGCGATGTACTTGGAAATATTCCGCCTAGTCGAAGGAAAGTTATGCGAATGATTATCGAACCAATGCAACTGTCGGACTTGAAAATATTCCTACTGGTCGAGGATAAGTTATTCGAGTTTCTCTACCACCGAAGTGGTTATTGATCATGTAAATATTCCGACTAGTCAAAAGAACGTTATGCGACTGCTTCACATAACAAAGCAGCTGTTGAACTTGGTAATAATCCGACTAGTCAAAGAAAAGTTATGCGAGTGACTCTCGATACAATACTTTTGCTGGGATTGGTCATATTCCGACCTGTCGAGGGAACGTTTTGTGAGTGACCTTGAAACCACTGCAACTGCCGGATTTGGAAATATTCTAATTTGTGGAGAGAAAGTTGTGCGAGTGATTTTGAACCAATGCGGCTGTCGTACATAGAAATATTCCAGTGTCGAGGGTAACTTACGCGAGAAACTCTCGAACCAATGAAGGTGTTGAAATTTGAAATAACCCAACTAGTCGAGAGAAAGTTATGCAATTGCCTATGGCACCAATGCGGATATCTGACTTGGTAATAATCCAACTACTTGGGTGAAAGGTCTGTGAGGACCTTTAGAACCTTTACGGCTGCCGGGCTCGCAAATATCCCGCCAAGTCGAGGGAAATTTATGCTTGTACCTTTCTAACCAATTCGGCTGACGGACTAGAAAATTATTTTGACTAGTCAGAGGAAATTTATAAGAGAGTCTCTTGAACCAGTATGGTTGTCGGATATGGATATATTCCTACTAGACGAGGGAATTTTTTGCGAGTGAATCTTGAATCCATACGGCTGTCTGACTTGGAAATATCCCCACTAGTCCAGGAAAAAGTAAGAGAGTACCTCTCGAAGAAATGCGACCGTAGCACTTGGAAATATTCCGACAGTTCGAGAAAAAGTTATGCGAGGACCTCTCGAAACAATGCGGGTGCCGGACATGGAAATATTTCTACTAGTCGCGTGAAAGTTATACTAGTGACTCTTGAACCAATGTGACCGTCGGACTTGGAAATATTCCGATTAGTCGAAAGAAAGTTATGCAAGTGAATTTCGAAACATTGCGGCTTTCGGATTTGGAAATGCCCCGAATACTCGGGGGAAAGTAATGCGATTTCTTTTGGAATCAAAGTGGATTTTGTACGTGAAAATATCTTAATTAGCCGGGAGAAATTTATGCGAGTGCCTCTCAAGAAAGTATAGTTGGTGGACTAGAACATATTCCGACTTGTTGAGGGTAAGTTATGCGAGTGCCTCTAGAACCAATGCGGTTGTCTGACTTGGATGTATTCACACTAGTCGAATGAATGTTATGCGATTGAACCTAGTCCCAATGGGAATACCGGCCTTGGAGATATTTTAACAGATCCGGTGAAATTTGTACAAGTGTCTCTCGGATCAATTCGTCTCTGAGACTTGGAAATTTTCCGACAAGTCGAAGGAAAGATATGCGAGTGCCTCTAGAAACAATGCGACTGTCGGACTTGGAAATAATCGTACTAGTCGCAGTATTGTTATGCGAGTGATTTATAAACCAATGCGGTCGTCGGTCTTGTAAATATTCTGACTAGAAATAAAGTTATGCGACTACATCACATACCAAAACTTCTGTCGGACTTGGTAATGGTACGACTATTCGAGGGAAAGTTATGCGCGTGCATCTCGAACCAATACGGCTGTCGGAATAGGAAATATCCCGACTAGTCGAGAAAATGTTATGCGAGAGCTTCTCGAGGCAATACGGCTGATGGACTTGGTCATTTTCTGACTAGTCTTGAGAAAGTCATGCGAGTGACTCTCGAATCACTGCAACCGGCGGACTTGGAAGTATCCTGTCGAGAGAAATATTATGCGAACAAACCAATAATGCTGTCGGACTTATATATATTCAAATTGTAGAATGAAATTTATGCAAGTAGAATGTGAATCAATGCGACTGTCCGGCCTGGAATTATTCCGATCTAGTCTATGGAAAGTTATGAGAGGGCCTCTCGAAACAATGTGTCTTTTGGGCTTGGAAATATTTCTATTAGTATCGTAAAAATTATGCGAATGACTCGTGATCCAAAACGTCGAATTTGAAATAATTCGGCTAGTCGCGGGAAAGTAATGCAACTGACTTGTGAATCAATGCGACGGTTGGACTATTCCTGCTATTATTCAAGCTTGGAAATAATCCGACCCAGTTGAAAGGTAAGTTATGCGAGTGCCTAAAGTAACATTACTGCTGTCGGACTTGGAAATATTTCTACTAGTCAAGGGAATGTTTTGCGGGTGACTCTAAAACCGTTGCAGTAGTCGGTCTTAGTAATATTCCGACTAGTCGTGGTAAAATATTGCAAGTAATTTGTGAACCGATTCGAATGTTGTACTTTGAAATATCCCGACTGGTCGAGGATAAGTTAGGCGAGTGCCTATCGAACCAATGAGACGTCCGGTCTTGGAAATTTTCCGGATGATCTTGGGAAGGTTATGATACTGCCTCTCGAACCAATGCCGCTGCCGGATCTGGAAATATTCTATCTAATCGAGGGAAGGTTATGCGTGAAAATTTCGAACAAATGCGTCTGTCGGACTTCGGAATATACACACTAGTCGAGTGAAAGTAATGCGAGTGACTCTTCCCTGCAGGTGATAGCAAGTCTTCCATATAGTAGTTTTAGGAAGGTGCGATAGGAGTTTGCTGAAGACATCTTCTAAGGCCGAGGATACAAATTCAGCTAACAATGAATTGGTTGTGTTTAGTTTAGGGGAAAACAGTACGAAGAAGAGAAGCAAAAAGTCCTTCCAGTTCGAATAATAGACAGGTCAAACATAACCCAGGGTGCGGATCGATAATCACGCGACCGCCAACTCGATCATACGTCTGCATGCATTCCGCGCAAAACTCCTTGGACGCGGAACATTCGCCGCCAGTCCCTGCAAATAGCAAGAACCTCAGCGACAACAGCGCCACAGGAACGCACGAAAAGGCCTCCTTTACTCCGATAATAGTTCAAGACGCCGAGCAAGACAGCGCGGATACATCCCGGCAACTACCGAAAACAACCTTAGAAATAGTCTACGCCCCTTCTACAACTCTCGAAGCGGATAGCACAAATGAAACCAACGATGTGATAGTCGCGGATCTTCAACTCGAGGTACCGCGGGTCACTTTTGCAGAACCCTGCGAATCCTTCCGCTGTAACGAACTGAATTCGGCTATGGCCCTTCCCTCACGTAAATCGTGCGCTCTTAAAAATTCATTTATTGCAGTTAAATATGGGACGTTCTAAAACGATAATGGGCGAAGTTCGCGAATTGATTAGCAAAAGCGCGAGGACGTGCGACTACAGGAGTCGTACGTCCAAATGCAAGGGACAGGTTTTGATATTATAGGATTAGACAACGGGACAAGAATTGTTGCCATTCGCGATGATAAATCCTGGTCTGTGATCGCGAAGACTAACCCAAACATTACGTTGCTGTTTATGTCGCAGCTTGGCACTCCGCACTGTGACAGTGCGGCAGTGCAAGCACCCGGTTCGTCCCTCCACGTTGTTTCGCACTACTTTCAGTACAGCAACAAAACAGAGGTGGAATTTTGGCACTTGGAATAAGTTCATCTTGTTCTAAGAGGGGAGGGAGAAATAGTATCACTGGACGCCAACGCGCAATCCATTTCTAGGGCCATCAGGGCACAGACGAATGTGGCTTAAGGTAGATGCCCTCATCTCGGCCGGACTAAAAGTTATTAACGACCTAAAGTAGCCACTTACATTCTGGAACACTTGAGGTTCCTCGTAAATTCCGACGTAACCCTCTTGTTGCAGTCGGTGAGCAGACTTATTGTTCAATGGAAAGTAAGAAACTGCTGAACGTCCAGTGAACACAATTCAATAGACATCGCTATACATCCCCAGAAGGCCGAGTCTGTTCGGGAGGGACGGTGCTCATGGCGACGGGAACAGGAGGTTAAATACCAGAAGAGCCGACAGGGACCTGTTCACTTGCTCTCTATCATCGCGTCAATGCAAGATGGAAGCAGATTAGGATCGGCCTCAGAAGTAGAGACACAAGCCAACATGCTCACTAGTCTCCTATAAACCGCCTTTTCTGAATCTATGCCTCGGAAAAAGGCTCATCGGAAATTCAAACCATATTAGACATCAGCATTAACGAACAAGAAAAAAGCTGTAGCTAGGTTGAAATGTGCGTTCCAGCGAGAAAATGAATATCAGGTACGCCTCGGGTTAATGGACGAGTATCGTTCAACGCTGCGGACATAGAGCAAAGAAGTACGACGTGCCAGATTAGTTATTTGGAGGAAATCCGTTACGGAACAGGGGAACGCGGAATCGTGGGGGTACGTTTTCAAACAACAGTCGGGCAAACTACAGGCCAAGAGAGTAATTAATACTCTTAAACAAGACGGAGGGAAGACCACGAACATCCAAGGAACGCCGAGATTCCTACTCAATACTCTATACTCATGTCTCGGACGACAGTGTATCCGAAGACACATCATAACAGCGAGCGGTAAGGAATCTCTTAAGTGACGTTCTCGAAACAGCGAATGCCCCAGTTTTCACAGAAGAAGAGGTCGCGCAGTTCATAGGGTCCCTCAGATACGGTCAAGCCTCGTGACCGGATTTTATCGAAGTGTGGGTGCTTAATGGAACATTCGCCGTCATCCCAGACCAATTCGCAGACTTCTTCAGCAGAGTATCTTCCCCGGGATGCCTTCAATGGGGTACCCTCCAGTCTATTTGGAATGAGGGCTCCTTAAAAGCACTCATGAAAGGCAACAACAAAGAGACGGAGGACCCCGAGCACCACCGTTTGAACTGCATTCTCTCCGTCATATGGAAGGTTACGGAAAGACAACTGATGCAACGCCTCACCGAAACCTCGCTCGCGCCTGGAAATATTTCGGTCAAACAGTCTGGGTTTGTTCAGGGACATTCTACAGAAAACTTAATCGTAGAGATGCATCGAATCGTTTCTGCCTCTATGCTGTAATATGTCATAGGGCTGTTATTCGACATCTCGTTAACCTTCAACAACGTTTGGTGGAATCTAGTTCTCAAGGCGCTCCAAGATCGGAACTGCCCGAGGAACGCCTTAGAAGTGATGACAAGCTATTTCGCGGACCGTAAAATTTCCCTAGGAAAACACGAGGTTTAAAACGTCCCTCTAGAGAAAGTCCATAAGGATCGGTCCTCGTCCCCTTCTGCTGCAAACTCAAATTCGACCAGTTCCTCAGAATCCTTGAGAAATCCTCGGAAATCAAAGCGATCGCGTACGCGGACGACCTACTTGTCACCGTCGGTGGGGACTCAAGGAATGAACTCAAAGAGAAAGGAGATCACGTGGTTAACATCATCACCGGATGGTGCACGTCTGCGAAATTGACAATTTCCGAGCGTAAGACGAAAGCGATCGTTCTTATGAGCTATTGGGTTTAAAGGAATCTCATCGACAGAAGGTGAGGAAAACTTCCGGATAGAAAGCGGAAAACAGCGATAAAACCGACCTAGCGAGCAGGACTCCCACTATAAAGATAGGGAACAATAATATTAAATTTAGGAATTCCGTTAGATACCTCAGGGTATACTTCGATAAAGGGCTGGGGGTTACGACACACTGCCGTTACCTCAACGACAAGGTTGGCTCATTATTCGCAAAGCTAGGTAGGTTAGCAGCTAGAGAATGGGGACTCCGCCAATGCGCTCTCCAAGCGATCTATCGAGGCGCGTTCACACCTACGATCACGTACGCGGCAGCAAGATGGTTTGATCTTTGCACAAAATGAGATTTCAAAAAGTTAAGCGCCACTCTGCGATCGGCACTCATCTTGTTCACATTCGTGTATTGGACAACTACAATGGAATCCCTCTGCGCCATATGAGAGGAGTCCACGATATATCTCCAGTTACTGAAACGAAGGGGTCTATACGACATTAGGAAATATATGTGCACCGAGACAGCTCCGCTAAAACCTGAAGGCACGAATGTTACACGCGCGATAGCAAGACAGGACGATGAGGAAATCTTTAGGGTTTTGCAAGTTAGGTGGCAGAACTCCAAAGGAAGGACAACATAGGCGTTATCCTCGAACATCAAGGACAGGATGAGAGCCTGTTTCGTCCCTCCTAACGATTTCACATGTCGGAAGGTAAGTTATGCGAGTGATTCGCGAACCAGCGCACCTATCGGACTTAGAAATATTACCACTAGTCGTAGGAAAGATGTGCGTACGATTTTAGAACGAATGCGACGGTTGCATTTGGAAATATCCCGACTATTCGGGGTATTGCAAACTAATGCAACTGTCGAGAATCGAAACATTCCTTTAAATCGACCATAGATATGTTAGTGCCTCTCGAAGAAATTTGGCTGTTGGTCTCGAAAAATTCAGACTAATCGAGGGAAAATTATGCGAGAGCATATCGAAAAAATTCAGCTGTTGGACACGGAAATATTAGGACTAGTCGACAAGAAGTAATGCGAATGCCTTACGAACAAATGCGGCTGTCGGACTAGGAGATATTCCGACAGGACAGTAGAACTTTATTCGAGAGCCACTCGAACCAATGCGGCTGTCGGACTAAGAAAAATTCCGACTTGTAGAGAGAAAGTTCAGCGAGTGTCTCACGAACTAATGCGGCAGCTATTTAAAATATACCCACTAGTCGAGAAAAATTATGCTATTGCCACTCAATACGAAGCGAGTGTCCGACTTGAAAATATCCAAACTAGTGGACAGAATGATATGCGAGTGCCTCTCGAAACAATGCGGGTGTCGGACATAGAAATATTCCGACTAGTCGAGGTAAGGTTATACGATTGGCCCTCGAACCTAAGCGACTGTCGGACTTGAAATTATTCCGAATAGTCGAGGGAAAGAAATGGGCATGTCTCTCGAAATAATGCTACTGTCGATCTTCGAAATATTGCGACAATTCGAGGTAAAATTGTGCGAGTTCATATCGAAACATTTAAGCTATTGGACTTGGAAATGTTCAGTATAGTCGAGGGAATGTTATGCGAGTGACGCAAGAAACAATGCGACGGCCGAACTTGAAAATATCCCGTCGAGTCTAGAGAATATTATGCGAGTAATTTGTGATCCACTGCGGCTGACAGAATGAAAATTTTCCGACTATTCGAGGAAAAGTTATACGGGTGACTTTGTAACAAATGCGACGGTTGTACTTAGAAATGACAGACTAGACGAGGGAAATATATGCGAGTGCCTCTGGAACCAATGCGGCTGTCGGACTTGGAAATATTCTGACTAGTCAAGGGAAAGTTATGCGACTGGCTTATATTCCTATGCGATCCTCGGACTTGTAAATATTCCGACTAGTCAAGGGAAAGTTATGCGATTGCCTCTAATAACAATGCTAATGTCGGAAATGTAGAATTATTCTACCTATTCGAGGGATAGTTATATAAGTGCGCCCGTACCAATGCAACTCACGGACATGGAAATACTTTGAATAGACTAGTAAGAGTTATATGAGTGCCTATAGTACCAATGCGACTGACGGTTTTGGAAATATTCTGACTAGACGAGAGGAAGATATACGAGTGTATCCCGAACCAATAAGACTGTCGATCTTAGAATTATTCCATCCGGGCGAGAAAATGTTAAGAGGCTCAATCGGATCAGTGCAACTTGCGGAATTGGAAATATTCCGACCCGAGTGAAAGATATTCGAGTGCTCCTCTATCCATCTCGACTGTGAAACTTGGAAATATCACAACTAGTGGAGGGAATGTTAAGCGAGTGCCTCTCGATCGAATGTGGCTGTCGGATTTGGAAATATGCCAACAAGTCGATAGTGAGCTTATGCGAATGACATTGGAATCACTGCGACTGATGGTCTTGTGAATATCCCGCCTAGTCGAGTGAAAGAAATGTGAGTGCCTTTCGAAAAATGAGGATGTCGGACTTGGAAATATTTAGACTAGTCTAGGGAAAGTTATGAGAGTGATTTTAATCCTAAGCGATTGTCGAACGTGGAAATATTATAACTTGTCGAGAGTAAGTTATGCGAGTAACTCTAGATACATAGCGGCTAACGGACTTGTAAATAATCGGACTAGTCGGGATAAAGTTAAGCGAGTGCCTCTTGATCCAATGCTGCTGTTACACTTCAAAATATCTCAACTAGTGGAGGGAATGATATGGTACCACCTCTCGAAACAATGCGGCTGTCGGACATGGTACTCTCCCGACCATATGAAGGAAAGTTATACGAATGACTCTGGAACCAAAGCGGCTGTCGGACCAGACAAGGGAATGTTAATAGAGTTGTTCTGGAATAACTGGGAAGGTCGGCCTCGGAAATATGCCGACTATTCGATCAAAATTTATTCTGGTGTATTTCGAACCAATTCAGCTGTCAGACTTAAAAATATTACCACTAGTCGAAGGAGAGTTATGCGAGTGATTCTAGAATTAATGCGATGGTCGGACATGGAAATAATCCGAATAGTCGAGGGAATGTGATGCGAGTTACACTGGAACCACTGCGACGGTCGGATATGGAAATATTTCCACTATTCGGAGAAAGTCATGAGAGTGTCTAGTGAACAAATGCGACTGTCGTTCTCGAAAATATTCCGACCTGTCCAAGGAAGGTTAAGCGGTTACGTCTCGAAAAAATGCGGCAGTTTGACTTGATAATATTCTTACTTGTCGAGAGAAAGTTATGCAACTGTTTCTCGAACCAATGCGGCTGTCGAAATTGATAATACACCGACTAATCGGGGGACGTTATTCAAGAGTCACTCGAACAAATGCGGCTGACGAAATTGGAAATATTTTGACTAATCGAGATAAAGTTAGGCGTGTACCTCTTTAAACAAAGCGACTGTCGGGCTTGGAAATATTCGACTGTTCTAGGGGATGTTAGGCCATTGCATCTCGAAACAATGCGGCTGTTGAACTTGGAAATATTCCGACTTTCCAGAGGGTAGTTATGCAAGTGAATTGTGATCCAATGCGACCGTCGGACTTAGAAACATTCCGACAAGTCGTTGCAATGTTATGCGAGGGCCTCTAGAACCAATTCGGCTGTCGAACTTCTAAAGATTACAACAAGTCGGGCTAAACTTATGCGAGTACCTCTTGAACGAAGGAGACTGTCGGTCTTGAAACTGAACCTATTAGTCAAGGTAGAGTTATGCGAGTGACTTGAGGACCAATATGACTGTGGGGCTTAATTATATTGCGAATAGTCCAGGGAAAGTTATGCCAAAAACTGTTGAACTTATGCGACTTTCTGACATGGAAATATTCCAGCTAGTCAGGAGAGATTTATGCGTGTGACTTGTGAATCAATGCGACTGTCGGGCTAGCAAATAATCCGACTAGTCGGGGGAAAGTTATACGATTGCTTCTAAAACAAATGCGAATGTCGGACTTGGTAATGTTCCCACAAGTCGGGGAAAGTTATTCCAGAGCCTCTCGATAAATTGCGGCTGTCGGACTAGGAAATAATTCGACTAGTCGAGAGAAAATTATACGGGTCACTCTAAGACAAATGCGAGGGTTGGGAATGGAGGTATCCCTTCTAGTCGAGGGAAAGATATGCGAGTGTCTTGTGAACCATTACGGCTGTAGAACTTGGAAATATTCTGACTAGTTGAAGAAAGTTATGCGAGTCCCACTCGAAAAAATGCAGCTTTCGTACTTGGGAATATTCAAATTTTTCGAGGGAAAGATATGCGAGTGATTCTAGATCTAATGCGTCGGGCGGACTTGAAAATAATTTCACTAGTAGCGAAAGTTATGCGAGTGACTTTAGAACATATGTGGCTGTCGTACTAGGAAATATTTTGACTAGTCAGTTGAACATTATTCGGGTGCTTTCGAACCAAAGCGAATGTCGAACTTGGAATAATTCCGACTAGACACGGAAGCGTTATTACAATGACATGTAATACAAAGCTACTGTCGGCATTTGGAATATTCCCAGTGGTTGAAGGAATGTTATGAGAGTGCCTCTCGGACCAATGTGGATGTCGAATTTGGAAATATTCCGAATAATCGGGGGAAAGTTTTGCAAATGCTTTTCGAACCAAGTCAGGTGTCGAACTTTGAAATATTACGACTAATCGACGGAAGATTATGCGAAATTCTAGTTAACCAATGAGACCGTAGGTTTTGAAAAGAGGCCGACTAGTCTACGAAAGACTTGGAAGTGCCTCCCGAAAGATGCGGCCTTTGGAATTGGAAATATTTCGTCTAGTTGAGTGAAAATATGTGAGCGTCATGTGAACCAATAAGACTGGCGAGCGAGAAAGTATTCTGACTGATGGAATGGAAGTTAAGCCGAAGCCTCTCGAAACAATGCGACTGTTGGACTAGGAAATATCCCGACAAGACGATGGAAAATAATACAAGTGCCTCTCAAACAAATGCGTCTGTCGGGCTGTGAAATTATCCGACTAGTAGTGGGGAAGCTATGCGAATGCCTCTTGATCCATTTCGGCTGTTGGATTTGGAAATATTCCGAATATTCGGTGAAATTTATGCCAGTGACTCTCGAAAAAATGCGTCTGTCTGACTAGGAAATATTCCTACCAGTTGTAGGAAAATTAAACGGATGCCTCTCAAACCAGTGAGGCTGTTGGACTTGAAAATATTTCAACTACTCGAGGGAAAGATATGCGAGTGTCTTTTAAAACAATGAAGTTGTCAAGCTTGCATATATTACTACAAGACGAGGGAGAGTTATCCGAGTGATTTTAGAAGTAATGCGAATATCATGCATGGAAATTTTCCGAATAGTTAACAGATAGATATGTGAGTAACTCTGGAACCGATACGACGGTCAGAATTGGTAATATCCCGACTAGTAGAGGAAAAGTTATACTAATGCCCCTCTAATCGTGCCGGCTGTTGTACTTAAAAATATTGCGTCCAGTCGGGGAAGAGTTATGCGAGTGGCTCCGGAACCAATGCTGCTGTCGGTCTGGAAAATATATTGACTACTCGAGGAAATGTTATGCGAGTGCCTCTTGGACAAACAAAACGGGCGGACTTGGATAAATCTCGTTTAGTCGAGAAAAACTTATGCGAGTGCCACTCGATCCAATGCAGCTATAGAACTTGGAAAAATTCCGAATATTCTAAGGAAAGTTAATCGAATGCCTATCGAATCAATGCGACAGTCGGATTTGGAAATATTCCGACTAATAGGGTGAAAGTTATGCAAGTGCCACTCGAGAAAAAGCGACTGTCGGACATAGTAATATTCAGAATATTCGAGGGAAAGTTATGCAATTTCCTCTCGAACCATAACGGCTGTCGGTCGTGGAAATATTTCGACTATTCTGTTGATTGTTATTCGATTGCCACTTGAAAAATATAGATTGTCGGCTATGGTAATATTCCGACTTGTCGAAGGAAAGTTATGCGAGTCATTTGTGAACCAATGCGACTGTCGGAATTGAAAATGTTCCGATTAGTTGATGAAAATTTATACGAGTTTCACTCGAATCAATACGGCCGCCGTACTTGGAAATATTCCAACTACTACTGGGAAAGCTATGCGAGTTCCTTCTAGGTTGTATGAGACTGTCGGACTTGGATATAATCCGACTGTCGGGGGAAATTTATGCAAGTGCCCCTCGAGCAAAAGCGAATGACAGACCTGGAAATATTCCGACTAAACGAGTAAACGTTATTCGAGTGACTTGTGAATAAATGTGACTGTCGGGATAGGGAATATTACCTGTGGTCGTGGGAATGTTATGGGAGTGCCTCTTGAACCAATGCGATTGTTGGACTTGGAAATCTTCCGACTAGTCGAGGAAAAGTCATGCAAGGGCTACTCGAACCAATGCGACTGACGGACATAGTAATATTCCGTCTAGTCGTGGAAATGTTAGGTAATTTCCTATCGAACCTATGCGACTGTAGTTCTTGGTTACATTCCGACTAGGCGAAAGAAAGTTATACGATTTCCTCTCGAAAATATTTTACGGATGGAAGAAGAAATAATCCGACTAGTAGGGGGAAACTTATGATAGTGCCTTTCGAACCAATGGGACTATCGGTTTGGGAAATATTCCGTCTAATCGCGGTATGCTTATTCGAGTGACTAGTGTTCCACTTCGTCGGTTTGACTTGGATATATTCCGCCTATTCGATGGAAAGTTATACAAGTGTCTCTCGAAACAATGAGACTATCGGAATTAGAAATTTTACATTTAGACGTGGAAATCTTATACGAGTACTTCTCGATCCGATTCTACTGTCGTACTCAGAAATACTCCGACTAGTCGAGGAAAATTCACGCGAATGCCACTAGAACCAATGCGATAGTCGTACTTAGAAAGATTCCGTCTAGTCATGGGATAGTTATTCAAGTGGCTTGTGAACCAATGTTACTGTCAAACATAGAAATATTACGGCTACCCGAGAAAAAGATATGCGAGTGACATGTGAATCAATGCGACTGTCGGACTTGGAAATATTCCGTCTAGTAGAGGGAATGCTATGCGAGTGCCCTACGAACCAATGCGACAGTAGTAATTGGAAAAATTCCGAATAGTCGAGGGAAAGTTTTCGTGTACTTCTCGAACCGATGCATCAGTTGGATTTAGTAATATTACGACTAATAGAGGGAAATATATGCGAGGACTTCTCGAACCAATACGTGTATCGGACTTAGCAACATTACGTTTAATCGAGGAAAAGTTATGAAAGTGCCTCCCGAATCAATGCGACTATCGCTCTTGGAAATATTCCGACAAGTCGAAGGAAAGTCATGAGACTATCTGTCGAAAAAATGCGATAGTCGGATTTAGCAATATTACGTCTAATTCAGAGAAAGTTATTGAGAGTTACTAGTGAACCAATGAGACTATTTGTATTCGAAATAACTCTACTTGTCGATGGAAAGTTGTGTAAATGCCTCCCGAATCATTGGGACTGTCGGATCTAGAAATATTCTGACTAGAAGAGGGATAGTAATGGTAGTGCTTCTCGAACCAATGCGAATATCGCACTTGAAAGGATTCCGCCTAGTCGGGGAATGATATGAGAGTGCAGCTCGAACCAATGCGACTGTCGCACTTAGGAATATTTCGGCTATTTGAAGAATAGATATGTGAGTGCCTTGTCAACCAATGCGTCTTCTACACCTTGGAATATTTCGACTAGACTTGGGAATGTTATGAAAGTGCCTCAAAAACCAATGCGTCTGTAAGATCTGGAAATATTTCGATTGGACGAGGGAAAGTATCGAGTGTGCCTTTCGAAACTATGCGAATGTTCAATTATGATATATTCCGTTTATTCGAGAGAAAATTATTCAAGTGACTTGTGAACCAGGGTAACTGTCGGACTTGGAAATATGCCGATTAGACGAGGAAAAGTTATACAAGTTTATCCCGGAACAATGAGAAAGACGGACACGGAAATATTCCGACTACACGAGGAAAGGAAATGAGAGTGCCTCCCGAAACAATGTAAATGTTGGGCTTACTAATATTTTGTCTAGTAGATGAAAAGTTATTCAAGTTCCTCCCTTAGCAATGCGACGGTCAGATTTGGAAATGATACGACTAGTCGTTGGAAAGTTATGAGAGTGCCCCTCGAACAAATGTGACTGACAGAATTTGCAAATATTCCGGTAATCCGTGGGATTTTTATGCAAATTCCTCTCATTAGGCGTTAGGCGAGTGCCTATCGAACCTATGCGCTTGTCGGATTTGAAAAGACCCCGACCAGAGAATGGAAGTTTATGCGATTTCCTATTGAACCAATGCGATTGATGGACATAGAAATATTTGAACTAAACGAGGGAAAATTATGAGTTTTTTTCTTGAACCAATGCGACCGTCGTTATAGGAAATATTCGAGGGAAAGTTTTGCAAGTGCCTCTCAATAAAATGTGAAATATTCCGACTAGTCGAGGGAAAGTTATTCCTCTCGAACCAATGCGACTGTCGGATTTAGATATAATACGACAACTAGAGGGAAAGTTATGCTAGTGCTTCCCGAAGCAATGCGACTGTGGCACCAAAAATATTCCGTCTAGACGAGGGAAGGTTATGCGAGGACTTGAAAAAAACCAATGCTAGATTCGGACTTAGCTATAATACAACTAGTCGAGGAAAAGATGTGTGGGTGCCTTTAGGATCATTACGACTGGCGGACTTGAAAATATCTCAACTAGTCGGGGAAATTTATGTGGCTGCCTCTCGAAATAATGCGGCTGTCGTACTACGAAATATTCCGACAAGTTGAGGGAATTTTATTCGAGTGCCACTCGATCCAACGCGATTATCGGAGTTGGAATCACTCCGACTAAACATGGAAGTGTTATTCAAGTGACTTGTTGACCAAAGCTGCTTTAGGATTTGGAAATATTCCCAATAGACGGGGAAAGATATGCAAATACCGTTCGAACAAAAGCGTGTTTTGTACTACAAAATATCCCGACTAGACGAAGAAATTTATGCTAGTATCTAGTAAAACAATGCTGCTGTCAGGCCCGAGAATATTTCGACTTGTCTAGGGAAAGTAATGGGAGTGCCTCTCGAACGAATGCAGCTATCAAACTTGGAAATATTCCAGTCAGTCAAGGGAAGTATAGGCGAATTAGTCTGAAGTCAATTCGACGGTTGGTTTTAGAAATATTCCGATCAGTCGGGGAAAAGTAATTCGAGTGATTCTCGAACCAATGCACCTGTCGTACATGGAAATATAATTGTTGTCGAGAGAATTTCATGCGAATGATATCAGAACTAATATGACGGCAGGATTTGGAAATGTTCCAAATAGTCTAGTGAAAGTTATGCAAGTGACTGTAGAACCAATGCGACGGTCGAATTTGGAAATAACACGAATATTCGAAGGGAATGATATGCGAGTGGATTGTAAACCATTGCGACTATCAGGGTTGGAAATACTCCACCTACTCGACGAAAAGTTTATGAGAGTTTGAAGATCCAATACGACTGTCGAGCTTGGTATAATTCCGACTAATTTATGGAAAATTATGCGAATGCCTCGCGATCCAATGCGGCTGTCGGAATTAAAAATATTCCGTCTAGTCGTGGAAAGTTATGTCCTTAACTTGTTAACCAAGGCGGCTGACAGACATGAAAAAATTCCTACTAGTCAAAGAAAAGATATGCGGGTGACCCTGGAAACAATATCTTGATTGGACTTGGATATATTCCGCCTATTCTAGGGAATGATATACGAGTGCATCTCGAACCAATGCAGCTGTCGGGCTTGGAAATAACGCAACTAGTGAAGAGAAAGTTATGCGAGTGCCTCTCGAAACAAAGTGACTGTCGGACTTGGAAATATTCCGATAAAACGAGGAAAGTTTATGCGAGAGCCTCGCGAACCAATGCGGTTGACGAACTTGGAAACATTCCGACAAGTCGAAAAAAAATTCTGCGAGTTCCTCTCGAACTAAAGTAGTTGCAAGACATAGTTAATAAATATTATGCGATTGTCTCTCGAAACAAAGCTAATATCGGACATGGAAATATTTTGACAAGTCGAGGAAAAGTATTTCGAGATCCTCTCGAGCCAATACGGCTGTCGGACTTGGAAATATTTCGAATAGTCGAGGGAAAGTTATGCGATTGATTTTTGAACTAATGAGGCTGACGGATTATGAAATATTCCGACTAGTCGAGGTAAGGTTATACGAGTGATTCTGGAACCAAAGCTCCTGTCGGACTTGGAAATATTCCCACTAGTCGAAGGAAAGATATACGCATGCCTCTCGAAGTAAAGTAACTGTCGGACTTGAAAAAATTCCGAGATGTAGAGGAAATGTCAGGCAAACGCCTCTTGAAACAATGAGGCTGTATGACTTGGAAACATTACGACTAATCGACGGAATGTTATGCGAGTGTCTTTAGAACCCATGGTGCTAACAGATATGAAAATATTTCTACTGGTGGAAGGAAAGTAATGTTGGTCACTTCTGCACCAAAGTGACTGTCGGGATTAGAATTATTTAGAGCAGTCATAGGAAAGTTATGCGAGTACTTATCGAAACAATGCGGCCGATGTACCCGGAAATATTCCGGCTGGCCGTTGGAAAATTATTTTGTACACGGAAGTATTCCAGCTAGTAGCAAGAAATTTATGCGAGTGCCTCTCGAGCCAATACGGCTATCTGACGAGGAAATATTCCAAATAGTAGAGGGAAAGTAATGCGAGGGCCTTTCAAAACAACGCCACTGGCTGACTTGAAACATTTCCATCTAGTCGGGAAAAGTAATGCGAGTGTTTATTGAATCAATGCGACGCTCAGACATGGAAATATTCCGACTAGTCGAAGGAGAGTTTAGCGAGTGTCTCTCGGAACGAATCGTGTTTCGTTCTACGAACTATTCCGCCTATTCGAAGGAATATTATGCGAGTGCCTCTCGAACCAATGCGCCTGTCGGAATAGAAATATACCAACTGGGCCTGGAAAGATTTGCAAGTGCCTCTTGGTCCAATGCGAATGGCGGACATGGAAATATCTCGCCTAGTTGAGGGATAGATATGCGAGTGACTTGTGAACCAATGCGACTATCGGATTTAGAATTATTACGACAAGTAGAGGGAAAGTCATGCGAGGGCCTCTCAAACAAACGCGGCTGCCGGAGTTGGAAAATTCTGACTAGTCGAGGGAAATTTTTTCGAGTGACTTGTAAACCAATGCTACTATCGGAATTCGAAATTTTCGATTAATTGACGGAGGGTTATGTGAGTGCATTTCAAACCAATTCGACTGTCGGACTTGGTAATATCCCGACAAGTAAGGAGAGCTAAGCCAGTGATTTGAGAATCAATGCTACTACCGTGATTGGAAATATTCCGACTAATCGAGGAAAAGTTATGTGAGTGCCTCTCGAAACATAGCGACTGTCGGACTTGAAAATATTCCGTCTAGTCGTGTAATAGTAACGTTTTTGTCTCTCGAGCCTTTGCGGATGTCGAACTTAGATATATCACAACTAGACGAGGGAACGTTATGCGAGGATCTAGTGAGGCATTGTGTCTGTCTGACTTTGAAATATCCCGACTAATGGAGGGAGCGTTATACCAGAGCCTTGGGAACCAATGCGGCTGCCGGACATGGAAATATTCCAAATGGTCGAGGGAAAGAAATGTGAGTGGTTTTAGATCTAATATCACGGTAGAAATTGGAAATATTTCCACTATTCGGGGAAAGTTATTCCAGTGCCTTTCGAGCAAATGCAGCAATCGGAACTGGGAATATTCCGACTTGACGAGGGAAATTTCTGCAAGTTGTTCTGGAATCATTAAGAAGGTCGGTTTTTGAAATATCCCGATTGGCCGTGGAAAAGTTATGCGAGTAGATTTTGATGCAATGCGACTGTCGGGCTTTGAAATATTACGACAAGTAATAGGGAATATTATGCAAGTGCCTCTCAAACCAATGCTTCTGTTGGACTTAAAAATATTCCAACGTGTCAAGGGAAAGATATGCTAGTGTTCCTCGAACCAATGCGAATGCCAGACTAGGAAATATTCAGTCAAGTCGGGGGAACTTTATTCGAGGACCACTAAAACCAGAGCGAATGTCACACTTGGAATCATTCACTGTAAAAGAGGAAACGTTATTCGAGTGCTATATTAACGAAAGCGATTTTCAGTCTTGGCAATAACCAGTGGTCGAGGGAAAGTTATGAGAGTGAATCTTGAACCAATGCAGATGTTGGACTTGGCGAGGGAAATTTCAACTAGGCGAGGGAAAGCAATGCGAGTAACTTGTGAACCAATGGGTCGGCGGGGCTTGGAAAAATCCCGATTAGTGAAGGGAAATTATGCGACTTGTACTCAAACCAATGCGACAGTCTGACATAGAAATATGCAAACTACTCCAAGGAGAGTTATGTGAGTTTCTTATGAACCAGTGCGACTGTCGGGCTTAGAAATATTATGATTATTAGAGGCAAAGTTATTTGTGTGCTTCTCGATCCATTTCGGCTGAAGGACTTAGATATATTCTAACTAGTTGAGGGAATCTTATACATGGAATTATAGAACTATTGCGACGGTTCTACATGTAAATATTTCTACTAATCACGGAAAGTTATGCACTTGCTTCTTGGTCAAATACGGCTGTCGTGCTTGATAATATTCCGACATTCCAAGGGAATCTATTCCGATTGCCATTCGAACCAAAGCGACTGGCGTACTCGGAAACAATCCGATTAATCAAGGCAAAGTTATGAAAGTGACTTGTAATCCAAAACGACTGTTGGACTCAGAAATTTTACTGCTGGTCGAGGAAAAATTATGAGAGTGATTCTCGAAACAATGCAGATGTTGGACTTGGAAATATTACTACTAGTCGAGAGGAACTTATGCGAGTGATTTTAGAGCTAATGCAACGGTCAGACTTGGAAATATTCCGAATAAATCGCTGGAAAGATATGCAAGTGGCTGTCAAAGCAATGCATTAGTCGGACCAGGAAAAATGCGGACTAGACGAGGGAAAGGTATACGAGTGCCTGTCGAATAAATCCAGCTGTATATCATGAAAACATAGCGATTAGTAGAAGGAAAGGCACGCTAGTACCTCTAGAAACAATGCAGCTGTCTTACTTGGATCTATTAAGACTAGTCGAGAGTAAGATTTGAGAGTGATTCTAGCACAAATATGACGGTCGGACATGGAAATATCCCGACTAGTCGAGGGAAATTAATGCGTGTGCCTCCAGGACCAATACGACTGTTGGAATTTAAATAATTCGACTAATCTAGGTAAATATATGCAAGTGATACTCGAAATAATTCGGCTGTCGAACTTGGAATTATGCCGACAAGACGATGGAATGTTATGCAAGTGACATAGGAAACACTGCGCATATATAAAGTAATGCGAGTGAATATGAAAGCAATACCACTATCGGACTTGGAAATTATCAGACTAGTCGAGTGGAATTTATGCGGTCGCTGTCGAATCAAAGCGGCTGTCAATCTTAGAATTTTTCCGACTAGACGGGAGAAAATTATTCGAATGCCACATGGACAATTACGACTGCGGTATTTGGGAATAACCCGCCTTATCGAAAGATAGTTATGCGAGTTCCTCTCGATACAATGCGGCTGTCACAATTGGAAGTATTCAATCTGGTCGATAGAAAGTTATGTGACTGGTTAACAAAACAATACGAATGTCTGAGATAGAAATATTCTGACTAGCCAACGGATAGTTATGAGAGTATCATTCAAACTAAAGCCAATCAAACTAAAACCACTCAAACTAAAAGGACCTGGAAAGATACCTACAATTCGAGGGAGAGTTAGGCGAGTGACTTGTGTACCAATACAACCGCCAATATGGGAAACATCCCGACATGTAAAGAGAGAGATATGCGAGTGATTTGTGAACCAAAGCGGCTGTTGGACAGGGAAACATTCCGACTAGACGAAGAAAAGTTACGCCATTGTCGCTCAGACCAATATGACTGTCAGAATAAATAGTATTCCTCCTAGTAGAAGGAAAGTTATGTGAGTGTCTTTCGAACCGATGCGGTTGCCGGATTCTGAAATATTCGTACTGTTCCGGGGAAGATTTTTCAAGTGCATCTCGGAATAATGCGACTGTAGAGCTTGGAAGTATCCTGCCTAATCGGAAGGTAATTATGCAAATGTCTCTCGAAACAATGCGGCTGTCGGAATTGGAAGTATTCCAACTGTTCGACAGAAAAATTATGTGAATGGTTAACGGAAAAATACGATTGTCAGAAAGAGAAATATTTGATCTAGTCAAGGGAACCTTATGAGAGTGCCAATCAAACTAAAGCCAATCAAACGAAAGGCATTCAAACTAAGAGGACTTGGAAAGATACCTTCAATTCTGGGGAGCGTTATGCGAATGATTTGTGAACCAATGCGCCTGTCGGATATACTAATAGTTCTACAAGTCGAGGAAATGTTATGCTAGTATCTATGAAACAATTACGATTTTTCTATATGGGCATAATCCGACTAGTCGAGGGTTAGTTATGCGAGTTACTTATCAACAGATGTGACTGTCTTTCTTGAAAATATCCTGACTTGTCAATATAGAGTAATTCAAATATCTTGGGAACCAATCCGACTGTTCGACATAAAATTATTCCGACCAGTCCAGGAAAGGTTATGCAAATTACATTCAAAACAAAACGTCTGTCTTTTTTGGAAATATTCCGACTAGTCGAGTGAAATTAATGCGTGTGACTCTGGACCCTATACGACAGACGGCCTTGGAAATATTCTAACTTGTCGATAGAAAGTTTTTCGACTGCATATCATAACGATACGTTTGTCGGACTGAGAAATGTTCTAACTAGTCGAGGAGAACTTATGAGAGTGCCACTCAAACTAAAACGATTGTCGGACCAGGGAATATACCTACAATTCGAAAGAGAATTATGCGAATGACTTGTGAACCAATGAGACAGTCAGACTTGAAAATATTCCGACTAGTCGAGTGAAAGATATGCGAGTGCGTCTCGATCAAATACGACTGTCGGACTTAGATAAGCTATAACTTGTCAAGGGAAAGTTATGCGATTAAACCCTTGCCATCGGCTGCTTTCGAATTTGTGAGTACCTGTAATTCGGTACAAATCTATCGTTTCGCAATTACTTTTCCATATAGAATATAAAGTAAATATACAGAATTTTTGATACTGATTTGTTGTATGTAATACTACTAATTTGACGTAAGGATACAAATTATATAAATTTTATATATCCACGCAACGCGGACACCAACTTCTACGACGATTTAGATATCTCCCCGCTACGGGGACACAGATTTCGACGACGATTTAAATATGTCCCCGTTACGAGGACACCAACAGCAATGGGTTAACTTATCAACCAGTGCGACAGTCTTACATGGAAATATCCCGAATTGTCGTGGAATTTATGCGAATATTTCCCGGACCAATTCTGCTATCTACCATGGAAACATTCCAACTAGTCGAGGGAAAATTATGCGGGTGCCTCTCGAACAAATTCGGCTGTTGGACTATGAAATATGATGAATAGTCGTGTCAATGTCATGCAAGGGCCTCTCGAACTAATGCAGCCATCGGATTTGGAAATATTTCGGCGATTAGAGGGAAAGTTATGCGAGAGTCTTTCGAAGCTTTAATACTGTCAGACCTGGAAATATTTCGACTAGTCAAGGGGAAGTTATGCAAGTGACAATCGTATCAATACGACTGTCGTACTTATATTTTGACTAGTCAAAATATTCTGACATATTCTGACTAGTCAAAAGAAAGTTAGGCGAGAAACTTACCACCTTATGTGACTGAATGACTTAAATATATTCCGATTAGTCAAGGGTATGTTATGCGGATCTCTCTAGAAGCAATTAGACAGTTAGTCTTAGAAATATTCCATCCAATCCGAAGGGAGATATGGAAATGCCCCTCAAACCAAAGCGACATTCGCACGTAGAAATATTTCTACTGATCGATGCATAACCAAGCGTAACCTAGTTATGCTAGGGCCTCTTGTGCCAATGCGAATGCCAGACCTGGAAGTATTCCGCGTAGTCGAGGGAAAGTTCTGCGAGTGTTGCTTGAATCAATGCAACAGTCGCAATTGGATATATTCCTACTAGTCAAGGGAAGGTTTGCGAGTCCCTCTCGGAGCAATATGACTGCTGTTCTTGAAAATAACTCGCTAGTCATGGGAAAGTTATGGGATTGATTTTCGAGCCAAGGAGACACGCTCCTAGAAATTCTCCGACAACTCGAGCGAAAGATAGGCGTGTGTCTCTCGAAGCAATGCGACTGTCGCATTTAGAAATATTCCGACTACACAAGGGAAAGTGATGCGAGTACCTCCCTAAACTATGCGACTTTCAGTATTTGAGATATTCTGATTAGTTGAGAGAATGTTATGCGAGTGTCTCTCGAACAAATGTGACATTCGGACTTCGAAGAATTCCAACTAATCGAGCGAAAGTTCGGCGAATGTTTTTCGTACGAATGCGACTTTCGGACTTGGAAGTAAACCGACTAGATGAGGAAAATATATGCGAGTGACTTATGAACTATTGAGTCGTTCGGAAATGTAATCTTCCGACTAGGAGAGGAGAAGTTACGCTAGCACCTCTCAAACCAAAGCGACTGTCGGTCTTGGAAATATTCCAACGATTAGAGCGAAAGTTAGGTGAATGTGTCTCGACCCACCTAACTTCACCTAAATTCGACTGTCGCATTTGATAATAATCCGAATAGACAAAAATACTTTTACGAGTGCATCTCGAAAAAATGCGACACTCGGGTTAAGAAATATTTTGTCTATACGAGGGAAACTTATGCGTCTGAAGTTTGGCCCAATTCGACTATTGACGAGGTAATATTTTGACTAGACAAGGAAAAGTTACGCGAGTGCATCTCGAACTATTGCGACTTACGTACTTGGAAATATTACGACTAGTCGATGGAAATTTATGTGAGAGCCACTCGAACCAAGGATACTGTCTAACCTAAAAATGTTCCGACTAGTTGACGGAATGCTGTGAGTGTGCCACTTGACAAATGTGTCCGTCGTAACTAGAAATATTCCGAATAGTCGACGTTAAGTTGTCCTAGTGCCTCTCGATTCAATTCGACTATCGGTCTTAGTCATATTCCGAATTGTCGAGCGGATTTTAAGCCAGTGTCATTAACCAAGGCGACTTTCAGGCTTGGACGAATTCCACTGAAAGAAAAAGTATGCGAGTGACTTGTGAACCAATGAGACTTTCGGACGACGAATTATTCCGACTATTCGAGAGATAATTATACGAGTGCCGTTCAACACAATGCGACTGTCGGTCTTGGAATTATTCCTTCTAATCGAGCGAATGTTCGGCGAGAGCCACTCAAACCGATGTGACAGTCCGACCTAGAAACATTCCCATTAATCGAGGGAATGGTATGTGAGTTCCTCTCGCTCCAATGCGACTGTCGAACCTGGAAAGGTTCCGTCTAGTCGAGGAATAGATATGCAAGGGCCTCTCGATCAAATGCTCCGGTAGCACTTCGAAATATTCCGGCTAGTCGGGGAAAAATTATGAGAGAAACTTATTAGCCAATTCGAATGTCGGATTTGGCAACATTCAGATTATTCGTCGGACTTTCTGCAAGTTCCATCAAACAAACACAGCTGCCGGAATTAGAAATACTCCAACTAGTCAAGCGAAAAATATGCGATTTCCTCTGGAACCTATGCGGCTGACGGGCTTGAATATATTCCGACTAGTCGTGAGAATGTTATGCGAGTGCTTCAAGTAACAATGCGACAGTCGGAACTAGAAACATTCCCTCTGGTAGTGGGAACGTTATGTGACTGCCTCTGGAACCAAAGAAAATGTAGTGCTCGAAATTATTCCAAATAGTCGGGGGAAAGATATGTGAGTGTCTCTCTAACCAATACGGCTGTGGGATTTGAAAATATTCCGACTAGTCGAGGGTATGTTATTCGAGTGCCACCTGGACCAATACTACTGTCACAGTTGGAAATGATCCGATTTGTCTACAGAAATTTATGCGAGTTCCATTCGAACCAAAGCGACAATCCGGCTAGGAACTGTTCCGACTAGAAGATTGAGATTAATGCGTGTGAATATTGAATTAATGCTACTGACGGACTTGGAAATATCCTGACTAGTCCAGGACATGCTATGCTTCTGCCTCTACCAATACGTCTGTCGCATTGAGAAAACTTTTGGCTATTCGAGGGACACTTATGACAGTGCCACTCAAACTAAGGCCACTGTAGGATTTTTAAGGATTTCTACTATTTGAGGTAGAGTTATGCGAAAGAATTGTGAACCAATGCCTCTGTCAGACTTTGTAATATTTCGAGTAGTCGAGGAAATTTTATGCAAGTACCTCTCGAACCACTTCAGCTTTCGGTCTCGGAAATATTCCGACTGCTTGAGGGAAAATTATGCGAATGCCACTCGGTCTAATACGACTGCCGATCTTAGAATTATTCCGACTAGTCGATGGAGAGTTATGCGAGTGAAGTGATCTCCAACGAACCTGTCGGATTTGGAAATATTCCGATTAATCAACGGAATGTTATGCGAGTGCCTCTCGAACGAATATGGCTGTCGGTCTTGGAAATATTCCGCCTAATCATGCGAAAGTTATGCGAGTGTCATGTGAACCAAACCGACCGTCGGGCTTGGAAATATTCTGAATAGTCGGGGGAAGAAATGAATGTGCTTCTCGTACCAATACTATATTAGGACTTGCAAATTTTCCGAATATTCTAGCGAAAGTTATGCGAACGCCTATCGAATCAATGCGGCAGTCAGACTTGGAAATATTACGACTAATCGGGTGAAATTATGCCAGTGCTACTCGAAATAAAGGGACTGTCGGAGTTAGTAATATTCAGAAAAATCGAGGGAAAGTTATCTGAGTTTCTCTCGAACAAATGCGCCTGCCAGAATTCGAAATATTGCAAGAGGTCCGGGGAAAATTTTGGGAGTGTCTCTCGGACCAATTCGACTACCGGACTTGGAAATATTCCGCGTAGACGGGTGAAAGTTATGCGAGTGCCTTTGGAACCAAAGCGTCAGTGGGACTTGGAAGAATTTTTTTTAGTCAAGTGAAAAATATCAGAGTGACTTGTGAGATATTGCAAAAGACAGACTTGGTAATATTAGAACTAGTCGAGGGAAAGTTATGCGATTCACTACAGAACCAATGCGGCTGTCAGATTTGGCAATATTCCAACTAGTCGATGGAAAGTTATATGGGTATCTATAGAACAAATGCCGCAGTCGGCCTTTAAATATTCCAACTAGTAAGGCGAAACTTATGGGAGCACCTCTCGAACCAAAGAGAATGTCGTTCCTAGAACTAATCCGCCTAGCCGGGGGAGTTATGCGAGTCATTCCTGTACTAAAGCGACTGTCGAAACAGAAAATATTACGAGTACCCGAGGGAGTGTCATGCGGAGCTTTTCTAACAAATGCGGCTGTCGGACTAGAAAATTATTCCGATTAGTCGAGGTAGTGATTTGAGGGTTTCTATCGTAGTAAATCAACCGTAGAACATGGACATATACTGGATATTCGAAGTAAAAAGTTGTCTGATTTGGAAATATCCCTTTCAGTCAAGAGAGAATAATGCGAGAGTCTTGTGAATTTATGCTACTGTCGGGCTTGGAAATATGTAGACTAGTCGAGGGAATGCTATGCGATTGGCTCTAGAACAAATACGGATGCCGTAGTAGGAAATATTCCGCCTAGTCGTGGGAAATTTATGTGAGTGACTCTCGAACTACAGCTGATGTCGGACGTAGATATATACCAACTAGTCGAGGGAAATTTTTGCTAGTAACCTGCTAAGAATTGCATTTGTCAGACATTGGGATATCCGGACTAGTCGTGGGAGCGTAATGCGAGTGCCTTGGGTAACCCAATGCGACTGTAGGACATGGAAATATTCCGTCTGGTTGAGGGAAAGTAATGTGATTCGTATTAGAACAAATCCAACGGTCCGACTAGAAAATATTTCCACTAGTCGGGGAAAGTTATGCAAACGATTACCGAACCAATGCAGCTGTCGGACTTGGAAGTATTCCGATTAGTCGAAGTAAATTCATTCGAGTGATTCTAAAAATAATGCCACGGTCGGACTTGGAAATATTCCCACAAGTCGGAGAAGTTATACATGTGTTTCTCGAACGAATGCGGCTGTCGGACTAAGAATTATTCCGACTAGTTTAGGGAACTTTGCGCGGGTGCCACACAAACATAAGGGAATGTCGTACTGGAAATAATTCCGACTAAACGAAGAAACGTTCTTCGAGAGACTTGTGAACCAAAGCGATTGTTGGTAGTGGGTATATTACCAGTAGTCAAGGGATTTTTATGCGAGTGCCTCTTGAACAAATGCGGATATCAGATTAGGAAATTTTCCGACTAGTAAAGAGAAAATTATGCGAGGGACTCTAGATCTAATGCGGCTGTCGGACATGAATATATCGCTATTAGTCGAGGGAGATTTATGCTAGTGATACTATAACAAATGCGAAGGTTGGACTATGACATACTCCGACAAGTCGGGGGAACGATATGCCAGTGTCAATCGAAAAAAAGCGAATGTTGATCATGGAATCATTTCGACTAGACGAGGAAATTTTATTTGAATTACTTGTGAACTAAAGTGACTGTCGGAATTTGGAATATTTCCAGTGGTCGAGGGAATGATAGGCGAATGCCTCTTCAACCAATGTGGATGTCGGATTTGGAAATATTCCGACTAGTCGACATAAAGATACGAGAGTGCTTCTCGAACTAATACTGCTGTTGGACTTGGAAATATTACGACTACTCGCTGGAAAGTTTTACAAGAGATTCTAGAACTATTGAGACTGTCAGAATTGCAAATATTTCCATTAGTCGAGGAAAGTTATGCGAGTGCCTTTCAAGCAAATGCGACTTTCAGTCTAGAAAATTTTCCGACTAGTCGAGGAAATTTTATTGGAGTGCAACTCGAATCAAAGCGAATGTCGGACTTGGAACTATTCCGACTAGTCACAGGAAAGTTATGCGAGTAAGTCTAATTCCAATGCGACGGTCGCACTTGGAAATATTCTGACTAGTTGGAGGAACGTTATGCGAGTGATTCTATAACAAATGCGACCGTCTGACTGAGTAGTACTCCACCTAAATGAGAGAAAATTATGGAAGTGTCTTGTGAACCATCGCGGCTGTGGGATTTGGAAATATTCCGACTGATCGAGGATAACTTATACTACTTAATCTAGAACTAAAGCGATGTTCGGAGTTGTAAATGTTTTCATTAAGCGGAAAATTTTATGCGAGTACCTTTCGAACAAATGCAGCTATCGGAATTGCACATATTCCGACTAATCGAGGTAAAGTTAAGCGAGTTATTTTGAACCAATTCGAATGTCGGTTTTGGAAATATCCCGATAAGACGTTGGAATTTTTTCCAATTGTTTGTCGAGACAATACTGCAGTCGGACACGGAAATATTAGTTAGTCCAACTATTCCTACTAGTAGAGGGAGAGTTATACGTGTGATTTTAATTCTAATGCGAAGGGCGTGCATGAAAATATTTCGAATTGTCGAGTGAAAGATATGCGGGTGTCGCTGGAATCAATACAAAGGTCGGACTTGGAAATATACCGACTAGTACAGAGAAGGTTATGCGAGAGCTTCTCGAACCAATGAGTCTGTCGGACTTGGATATATTCCGATTAGTCATGGGAAACTAATGCAAGTGATTCTCGGTCCAATGCGACTGTCGGACAAAAATATTCCGTCTTTTTTTTTGTTTCGTCAGGAAGAAAAACCTTCATAGGACTCTTGAGCCCTATACTCAGTGGAATGTCGGATTCATAACGCCTAAGAATACTCTCAGGATCGGATCATCTACCGACTTAAAAACCTTCCGATTCTTATTAGTGACACGCTGTGTAGTGAGGGGGAGGACGGGATCGCGCATTAGCCTATCACAAATTCGCCCAATACCCTCCTCGGTGAGCCAGGCCGGTATTAGCCTTGCTCTCATTCATTCCACTCCATTCATACCAATACGGCACACTTAACAGGGACCTACGAGCACCCGAAGAAGCTATTACTCCCTTACTATATACATATTGGCCTAAACCCACCCCGTAGTGCATTGACCAGGCCCTTTCACACCCGTATACACGCACTGTATGTTGCCACACACTCACAACAAGAGGGAAGCGACGCCTGAGCCAGGTGCTGCCTGAGCCGCTCGGAGACATGCCCGATGTGGCCTCACTAAAATTACTCTCCTATACGGCCTAACGTTCGCTCCCCTGTGCACATGAATACCTGCACGCTCATTCATACATTCTTCTTCTTCGTCCATTCCCTGCGTTTATCATCGTCCTCCATTGCACGCATGACTTGCCCAACGAAGGTATGAAATGTCGCCCATCCCGCCGGTACAGTCAGGGAGACCAGGACTATCACGGGAAGGGTCAGCTGTCCTCTCCCCATCGCATCGATCAGCTCATTCCAATCATCCGTCTACGGCGGGCAGTCGACCAGGTTGCGCTCTACCGTATCCTCACCCTCTCCCGCAGTAGAAACAACGTGGTGAGGGAATCTTACTTATCTTATTTAATTACGCCGAGAAGCAGCAATGGTCGGTCATCTGCTGTGTGGTGTGAATACCCTCAGCTAACGATTCGGCAATAGCCGCCCTCTCACGTACTCTCGTTGCTGCTGGTGCTTCTACAATCCCAAGTTCCTCAGACATCAACGCTTCAATTGCCCTCCATCTGGCAAGAGTACCAAATACAGCCTTAGTACACGGGGGAACAGGTTTCTCCGCGTCTCTAACAGCCGCATAGGGCTCCGCCAGGAGGGGTGCCATATTACAAAGAGGAATAATACCTGCAATCATCATAGCCGCGAGGAAGGAGACTGTTCTATAGGCACAACACAATCGGATCGTCACACTCCTCAGGAGCCTCCGAACAACCAGCCCGATACTCATGTCCGCCACGACGGTGTGCCATCCATCCGGAGCCCCATAAAGGAGCACCGAGTGGATCACGCAGCGGTAGAGGTGTTGCTTCTTCTTTCCCAGTCCGTGAAGTTTCGGAAGAAACCTCCTATGGGAGTGTAGAATATTCTCCGCTTTAGGTATAAGGGCCTCGAAATGGGGCCTGAACTACATTCTTGTATCTATTACTATGCCCAGTTATTTATAGCTGGTTCTAATTCTACCAAACCCCTCTAGGGCAAATCTTAGGGGGCGAGACATTCCTGTGTTTGCAGAAGGCAGAGGCCGAGAAGGACATGACCTCCGTCTTTTCCGGCGCCACTTTAAGACCCAATCCCTCACTATCCTCCACCAAAACGTCCAAGTCCTGTTCAGCGTTCATGATAGCCCGAGTGAGGTCCTATCTCAATGAGAGGAGGGCTGCGTCATCCGCATAGCAATCATCATGGGAACTACCTGGCATCGGTGTTTGGAAGACACTGTCATAGGCAATGTTCCACAACGTAGGGCCCAAAACAGATCTCTGTAGGACCCCGCAATACACCTGCCTTTCCACGGCACGTCCATGTCTGCTTGTATATGTTATGGCGCGATTGTCTAAATAACTCATGATGATGTTCACCATGTAGCGGGGAAATCTCTTCTGCTCCAACGTCCTAACAATAACGGCCCTCGGAACGGAGTTGATAGCGTTAGAGATATTCAGTCTCACCATGATAACCACTTTCCTGTCCCGCGTCGATGTCTCCATAAATTTTTTAATATCTAGAACAGCATCTACAGTGGATTTGCCCGTCCTAAATCCAATCTGTGATGACACCAGTGTCCGAATCTCCTCTAAGTAACTGTTGATTCGACCAACAACTACACGTATCGAATAGTTTCCCCAGTTCGCCAATCACGCATATGGATCTAAATAATCCCGGTGTGTCCCACGCCGCGTGACTTTTTTTTTTTGATCAGAACGAGTCTCGCAATCTCCCTCGCTGTCGGGAATCTTCCAGTCCTCAAGCTGGCAGAGAAGCACTGCGCCAACCCTTTCCCACATAGTGTCAACGCAGCACACACAACTACACCCGGTATCCTATCCAGTCAAGGAGCCTTTCTTCCTTTTATTTTCCTTTCTGCACCCAAAACCTCCTCCTCAGAAATTGTCACCACTGAGAGTGCAGGTTCCTATGGCTCAACAGTTCCCGGTCCTTTTGGGAATAGTTCAGAGAGGATATTATCCTGTACCTCATCCTCTAGGGTTTCAGTTACTTGTGGGGCATAAGGCCTAACTTTTTCCCAACCCAACTTGTAAGGACTGTTCTATGGATCATTCTCTTTAGATTCCAGCATGACCCTCCATGAGTGCTTTTTAGCTTCCTTAATGGCCCTAGTGAGTCCCTCCTTGCGTCACTTCGGACTTTCAGGCACCGCACTATTCCCTTCATCTTCCTCTTCTTCTTGGCTTTGGAAAGTTTACTTACTGTGGTCGTCTCAACTGCCCTAAGGATCGTTAATTCGTCCGAACAACAATAAGTACTTTTACAACCGCGGGATTGTACCCTCACCCGCGACTTGGCCATGTCGCACGCTTGTTTCAGTGTAGAAGTACTCATCCAGGGTGTTAACCTCACAATGAGGGAGCTTTTTATGTGGTAGGCGAGAATTTCGGACCCCTGTGGCTTTGTGACTATAGTTAAACCTATCATACAGGTGGTTCGACAGGCGGACGATTGGCGGACGCCAGATGCCGGTTTGCACAACATTCTATGTCGCTCTATAACGCTCGACTCCTGTGGTCGAACGAACATTGGACAGCCAACCTGACTCAGCGGATACAGGTTCATTCTGTTTGCCCAGACGCAGAACATTTCTCCCCTACGATAACTCCTGCCGTCCTGATCCCATCTGTTGAACCGGGCATTAAGTTCGCCAGCCAACAGCGTTGGGAGAGCGGGGAATATTCCTAAGAGCTCTCAGAGCTTATCATGGAATCTACAAAACATGTTAATGTTCTGACATGGAGGAAAGTAGACCGAAACTTTCAGCGAGTCCCCCCATTTGATGGCTCTGCAAAAAAGACCCCATCGAAACAGAATACAGGGCCTTCCACACTCACCCACAAGCACCACAGAGAGTAGTGTCCCTCCCATTGATGAGAACCACCTCTCATACCGAGGAGGAACCCATCATGGCTCCGCACTGACCGCAATCTCCACTGCGTCCTCGCGGATACTCTGTGACAGCAAGCCCTGCGCACGGCGTGCATGGTTTACGTTTATCTGTAGAACAGCAAAGGATAATGTCTATGGACCCTCTGCTGCCTCTACACATATTGAGGTGCCCGGTTCATCTTGTTCCACCTCCATGTATTCATGCACTCCCCTCCTCTCGAAAACTTTTACTGCCGTCACTGCTGTTATTTCTGCGACCTTATGCGGGTCTTCCCGGATTGACTCAGGACAAACATTTGGTACCCTCCCGAAAACTTTGTCTATCCATTTTCTAGGAGGCACTAATGGGCACTCCCAAGAACCGTCATGATGGTTGGTCGACTTCTGGCTATCGTCTGCACAAACCGGACACTCAGATTTATCCGTGAATGTCTTGGCCAGGTGACCCTGCTTCCCACAAATATAGCATAGGTCTATCCTAAGCTTTGTGTCTGGGCACACTACAGCAATATGTCATCGTACCTGGCACCGGTGGCATCTGAGGGGACGCTGCCAGAGTCCGTGCACCCTCACCGTTGTCCAAACAACGTTTATCCTGCCTCTATCCAGGGCAGCCCGGATGACATGCACCGGTGACGAGACAGTGATCTCGCCTAGTCTACCCCTACCAATTCTTACTTTCCCTACATGAGGTTGGGGTCCGTTCCGGAATGCATCTCCATCAGCGATTTCCTGAGGACGGTCATGTTGGCAGCCGCATCCAGTCCTACCAACCTCATGGTGCTTGTGCGCAGAGGACGAGTTACTCTTGCTTCCTGGACGGCATTCCTCAAGGCATCTGCCATCCGGTCGGCCGTCTCATTTGCCCCTTCGCCTCTTGCATGCCATATAAAGGCACCCATGAGGCCCTTCCTGCACGACATGCTGCCAATTCTTAGGTCTATAATGTTTATGTTCTCCATGGCCCGAAGGAGTACGTTTCTGTACCTCGTCTCCTCGGCACAGGATAGGGAAATTGCAAGGACTTCCCGTTCTCTTTGCCTCCTCTTCTGTCTTCCCTGTGCGCCACTCTTCCTCTTCCCCCTTTTCCTAGGGGCCGCTTGCTCCCATAAGGGTTCAGGCTCGTTTTTTCCCTTCTTTGATGTAGCCAGGGAGGGTGCGTTCGCTTCCCTCTTCTGGACGCGCCTCCTTTTCCGGCTAGTCACATCCACAAAATTCTTCAGCGGGATTAGTGCCTTACTATCACTTATCTGTTTCGCAAGGGGTCGAGTGGACTTAGTACGGAATTTGGGGCATTTGTGTGGCCCACCCGATCCTGTCGTTGTACTATTCGATGTCTGCTGCCGCTGCGGCTGCTGCAGCTGTTGCTGTATACTGCAGACAGCCTCCGTCAGCAACCTCACCGACTCTATTAACTGCTGTATTTCCAGAGTCGTTGTTTGGCTCCTTTCATCCAAGGGGTTTACCGATACTTTCCTCTTACCTTTCTTAAGTCGGGCAACTTCATCCGTCAACTCGCAATTGCGCAGTTCCTCGGCCCTGCGTTCAGCCCTTAACAGCGCTATGGCCTCCTTGGTTGAGGAGGGATCCCCTGCCCCATTTTGAAACCAATCCATTAAGGTTTTCATTATTTTTAGCACATCATTAATGGAGCATTTCATTTATCCTGAAACAGAGCCCTTAATGTCGGTAGATTTTCTCCTCTTATTATCAGCAACTACGGAATTCTTCGTGGCGAAACCCAGGATCCTGCAAGTCTCCACCTGAGACAAGGGGGTCTCTTCGGGTACTTCCTTGTTACACCCGGCCACGTCTACCCTTATCTTCTCTTCATCTGAGGATTAGATGAGGGGCGTCGCACGTTTGAGTTGTCTCTCCAAGATTGTTGACATCTAGCCGGAGCGCTGAATGCTCTCCACGGCTGTGGCAGCCCTTTGCTACTCTGCCCTGCGGCTTTATATCCTTCCGAACCTTGCTAGCGCATTTGATACACCGCAGACCAGGTCGCCTACCTGGAGTGTCCTTCCTGATGTAGTATCATGAGCTGCGACCAGGTTGCCTAACTCGAGCTCCTGGCAGTATCTGGTTGACGACGGCGGTTGGCCTGCTCTACAACTACATGACACTATCGTGGAGTGGGTATCCCTCCCACCCCCGCTTATAACTTTAGCTGTACTCTCCATGATTATAAAGTAATATTAGTGGGAGGTATGATTCCCAAAGGAAGGGAAAGGAACGGAATGAAGCTAGAGAGAGAGAAAGAATAGACAAAGTAATGACAGAAGAACAATGAAAGAAATAGCAGTACAAGCCCATTCACACACCATTCACACAGTCTCTTTTAGTCGCCTCTTACAACAAGCAGGGAGTACTGTTGGAGTATTCTACTATCCCCTATCCTCAGGGGGAAACATATACCGTTCTCTCTAGGGGTTGTTATGTGAATACTTCTCGAAACAGTGCGGCTGTAGAAATTAGATTTATTTCCACTAGACGAGGATATGTTATGCGAGTAACTTATTATCCAATGCGACTGTAAATCTTGGAAATATTACGATCAATTAGATGGAAAGTTATAGGAGTGCTTCTCGAAATATTGTGGCTGTAGGACTTGGAAATATCCAGACTAATTGAGGGAAAGTCATGAGAGGACAAATCGAACCAATGCGACTGTCGGATTGGGAAATATTCCGTTATTGAGAAATAATCGAGGTAGGGTTAATCGAGTGACTAGTGCACCATTGCGTCTGTTGGGATTGGATATATTCCGCCTAATCGAGGGAAAGTTATGCGAGTGTCTCTCGAAACAATGAGTCTATCGGAATTAGAAATATGCCGATTAGAAGAGGAAGCGTCACGCGAATGCCACTCGAACCATTGCGATAGTCGTACTTAGAAATATTCCGTCTAGTCGTGGAACATTTTTTCAAGTGACTTGTGGACCAATGTGACTGTCGGACATGGAAATATTAAATTATGTACACCCAAGAAAAAGTTATGCGAGTGACATGTGAAACAATGCGACTGTCGAACTTGAAAATATTTCGATTAGTCGAGGGAAATTTATGAGAGTACTTTTCGATCCAATGGACCTAGAAATATTCCGACTAATCCAGAGAAAGTTTTACGATAGACTTATAAACCAATGCGACAGGTGTACTTCGTAAATATCCCGTCTAATAGAGGGAATGCTATGCGAGTGCCCCACGAACCAATACGATGGTAGTAATTGGAAAAATTTCGAAAAGTCAAGGGAAAGTTTTTCGTGTACTTCTCGAATCGATGCGTCTGTTGGATTTAGCAATATTACGATAATTAGAGGGAAAGATATGCGATTGTTTCTCGACCCAATACTTCAATCGGTCTTAGCAACATTACGTTTAATCGAATAAATGTTATGCAAGTGACTACCGAATCAATACGACTATCGCTTTTGGAAATATTCCGACAAGTCGAGGGAAAGTCATGAGACTGACTGTCCAAATAATGCAACAGTCGAATGTAGCAATATTACGTCTAATTAAGAGAAAGTTATTGAGAGTTACTTGTGAACCAATGAGACTAGACTTATGTCTTCGAAATAACTTTACTTGACGATGGAAAGTTTTTCAAATGCCTCTCGAATCATTGGGACTGTCGGATCTGGAAGTATTCTGACTAGAAGAGGGAAAGTAATGATAGTGCCTCTCGAACCAATGCGAATATCGCACTTGAAAGGATTCCACCTAGTCGGGGAATGATATGAGAGTGCCGCTCGAACCAATGCGACTGTTGCACTTAGGAATATTTCGGCTATTTGAAAAATAGATATGTGAGTTCCTTGTCAACTATTCCGTCTTTTGGACCTTGGAATATGCCGACTAGACTTGGGAAAGTTATGAGAGTGCCTCAAATACAAATGCGTTTGAGGGACCTGGAAATATACCGACAGGACGAGGGAAAGTTTCGAGTGTGCCTTTCGAAACTATGCGAATGTTTGATTACGATATATTCCGTCTATTAGAGAGAAAATTATTCAAATGACTTGTGATCCAGTGTACCTGTCGGACTTGGAAATATGCAGACTAGACGAGGGAAAGTTATTCAAGTTTATCCTGAAACAATGAGAACGAAATATTCCGACTAGTCGAGGAAACTTATGCGTGTGCCTTTCGTACAAACGAGGTTGTCGGTCATAGAAATATTCCGACTACACGAGAGGAAGAAGTGAGAGTGACTCCCGAACCAATGCAAATGTCGGACTTGCAAATATTCCAGCTAGTAGATAAAAAATTATTCACGTTCCTCACTTAGCAATGCGACCGTCGGATTTGGAAATAATACGACTAGTCGTTGGTATGTTATGAGTGAGCCCCTCGAACATATGCGATTGTCGGAATGTGCAAATATTACGGTAAACCGTAGAATATTTATGCGAATGCCTCTCATAGTAATGCGATTGACGGACATAGAAATATTTCAAATAAACGAGGAAAAATTATGAGAGTTTTTCTCGAACCAATACGAACGTCGTTATAGGAAATATTCCGACCATACGATGAAATGTTTTGCAAGTGCCTCTCACTAAAATGCGAACGTTGGAGTTTGAAATATTCCGTCTAGTCGAGGGAAATTTCTTCGTGTGTATCTTGAACCAATGCGCCTGTCGGATTTAGAAATAATACGATAACTAGAGGGAAGGATATGATATAGTTGGATTTATTCCGCTTTGTTGAGGTAAAGCTATGCGAGTTCCTCTCAAAGCAATGCGACCGTCAGACTATATCAGCTATATATCCGTCGGATATATTCCAACTAGACGAGGGATAGTATTTAGAGTGCCTCACGAAACTATGCGATAAGCAGACTTGGAAATATTCCTTCTAGACGAAGGAAATTTTAAGCGAATTTTTTTCGAACAAAAATGACTGTAGGTCTCGGAAGATTTCAGATTCGTCGAGGGAAAGATATGCGAGTACCCTTCAGAAAAATTGCGACTGTCTGACTAGGATTCATTCCGAATAGACGAAGTAATGTTATGCGAGGTCCTCTTAAAACATTGCGATTGTCGGACCTATATATAATTCAAATTGGAGAGAGAAACAAATGCGGATGTTTCTCGGGCCAAAGTGACTTTCGGATTTAGAAATATTCCGACCAGTCAATGGAAAGCAATACTAGTGACTTGTGAACCAAAGCGACATTCGGTCTTGGTAATTCAACAATAATAAATCGACAATTCAAGGGTATGTTATGCGAGTGTCTCTCGAACCAATGCGACTGTCGGTTTGTATACATTCCGATTAGACGAAGGAAAGTTATACGAGTGCCTCACGTACCAATGATACTGCCTGCTTTAGAAATATTCCTACATGTAGAGGGAAATTTTGCGAGTGCCCCTCAGACAAATTCGAGTGACGAATATGGTAATATTACGAATAGTCCAGGGAATGCTGTGCTAGTACCTATCGAACCAATGCGATTGTCGGACTTGGAACTTTCCAAATAGCCGAGGAAAATTTATGCGTGTGTGATTCGAATTCAATGCGACCGTCTGACTTGGAAATATTCTGACTAATCGATGGAAAGCTATGCGAGTTCTCAAAACAATGCTACTGTCAGTTGTGGAAATATTCCGACTGGTCGTGGGATTGTTATTGAAGTGTGTGCCGAACTATTGCGACTGTGAGCCCTGCATATATTCCGACATGTCGAGAGAGAGTTGTGAGAGTGCCTCTCGAAACAATGCGTATGTGTGATTTAGAAATTTCTGACTGGTTGTGGAAAAGTTGTGCGAGCATTTCTCCAACCATATGAGAATGTCAACTTGGAAATATTCCGGCTAGTCATGGAAGAGTTATGCAGCTGCATCTCGGATCAATTCTACTACCGCACTTGGAAATATTCCGACTTGTCATCGGAAAGTTATGATAGGGCCTATCGCATCAATGTGACTGTCGGACTTGGAAACATTCCAACGAGTCAAGAAAAAGTTGTGCGAGAGCCTCTCGAAACAATGGAATTTCTCTGGCTAGGAAATATTCCGACTAGTCGAGGGAAAGTTATGCGATTACATCACGAAACAATTCAACTGTTTGCCTTGTAATTATTCCAAGTAGTCGAGGGAAAATTGAGACAGTGCTTTTCAAAACTATGCGACTGTGGGATTTGGAAATTTCCGTCTAGTCGAGGGAAAGATATGCAAATGCGTCCCGAACCAATGCTACTGACAAAACTTCAAATATTGCGACTAGTCATAGGAAAGTTATGCGAGTGCCACGCAAAACAATGCGTCTGACGTACCTAGATTTATTCCAAATAGTCGAAGATAAGATTTGAGGATGCCTCTGGAACCAATGCGAAAGACGTACTTAGATACATTCCGACTAGTTGAGGGAAAATTACGCAAATGCTACCTGAACCAATACGTCTGTCGGACTTTGAAAATTTCCGTCTAGACTAGGGTATGTTAAGCGACTGCAACTCGAATCTATGCAACGGAGGGACTTGGATCTATTCCAACTAGACGAAAGAAAGCTGTCCAAGGAAATTGAAAATTATTGCCAGACTTTAATCACTGTCTGTCTTTAAAATATGCATAATTGTCGAGGGAGAGTTAGGTGAGTGACTTGAGAACTAATGAAACTGATGAGCTTGCAAAGATTCCGACTAGTCGCGGGTGTGCTATGCGAGTATCTTGTGAACCGAAGCGTCTGTCGAAATTGGGAATAGTCCGACTAGTCGTGGGAAAGTAATATGAGCACCACACGAACCCACGGTATAGTCTGCCTTCTAAACATTCCAACTAGTCGAGGGAAGGTTATGCGGGTGCCTCTCGCAACAATGTGACTGTTGCACCCAGAACATTGCAACTAGTGGAGGTAAAGTTAAGCGAGTGCATCATGAATTAATGCGACAAACTGACTCTGAAATATTCGCTCTATATGAGGGAAGTCATGCAACTGCCTCCCAAAATAATACGGACCTAGATATATTCCAACTCATGTAACATTCCAAATAGGAATGTTACATGAGCGCCTCTCGAACCAGTGAGACTGTCGCACTTGGAAATATCCGACTAGTTGTGGGAAAGATATGAAAGTGCCTCTATAATCAATGCGATTGTATGTCTTGGAATTATTCGGATTAGTCAAGGAAAAATTATGCGGTTGACATGTGAGCCAATTCGAGTGAAGGTTATGAGAGTGCGTCTAGAAGCAATACGACTGTCGTACTTAGTTATACTCCGACTAGTCGAGGAAAAGTTATGAGAGTAACATTTAAACCAAAGCGATTGTCGAAATTGGTAATAATCCGAGTAGTCGAAGGAGAGTCATGCGAGTTACTCTCGAACCAATGCGGCTGTCAGTTACGGAAAAATTCCGACATGGCTAGGGAAAGATATACGTGTGCCTCTCGAAACAATGCGGCTGCCGGAATTGGAAATAGTTCGACAAGTCGAGGTAAAGTTATACGAGTGACCCTGAAATCAAAGCGACTGTCGGATAAGATAATATTCCGAATTGTCGAGTGAAAATTGTACGGGTGACTCCCGATCCATTACAACTGTCGGTTTTGGAGAAATTCAGAAGAGTCGAATGAAAGTTATTCGATTGCCTCTCGAAACAATACGGCTGCCAAACGAGAAAATGATCCGTCTAATCGAGGGAAAGTTACTATAGTGCCTCTCGATCCAAGACGGCTGTCGGACTTGGAAGTATTCCGACTAGCAGTGGAAATGTTATGCGATTGCCTCTCAGACCAATGCGACTATCGGACTTGGAAATATTCCAACAGTCAAGGAAAATTATGTGCCGTCCTCTCGGTTCCATTCGACTGTCGGAGTAGGCACTATTTAGCCATGTTGAAGGAAAGTTGTGCGAGTGTCTTGAGAACCACTACAACTGTCGAGCTTGGAATAATTCTTACTAATCGAGGGAGAATTATGCGAGTGACTTGTGAACCATAGCGATTTTCGGATCTGGAAGTATTCCGACTTATCGAAGGAATGTTATACAAGTGCTCCAGTACCATTGCGGCCGTCGGACTTGGAAATATTACTGCTAGTCGAGGGAAAGTCGTACGAGTGACTCTGAAACCAAAACGGTTTTCGAAGTTGGAAATGCTCCGAGTTGTCCAATGGAAGTAATGTAAATGCCACTCAAACAAATGCGGCTGTCGGACTTGGAAATATACCAACTAGTCGAGGGAAAGTAGCACGAGTGTCTTAAGACCCAATACAGCTGTTGGACTTGGAAATGTTCCGACTAGTCGAGGTAAAGTTAAGCTAGTACCACTCGACCAAATGCGTCTGTCGAACTTCGAAATATACACACTAGTAGAGTGAGAGTAATGCCAGTGACTCAACTCGGGCCATATATGGTGGTAGCAAGACTTCGAGAGGCTATTGTAGTTTTAGGAATATGCGATAGGAGTTTGATGAGGTCATCTTCTAAGGCCGTAGAAATAAATTCCGTTGACGATAAATCGGCTGCGAATAGTTTAGGCGAAAACAGCACCTGAACAGCAGCGATAAGACCTTCCAGTTCGAATATTAGACTGGTAGAACATTACCCAGGATGCGGATCGATAATCACGCGACCGCGAACTCGATCTTACGTCCGCATACTTTCCGCGCAAAACTCCTTGGGAGCGGGACATACGCCCCCAGTCCCTGCAAAAAGCAACAACCCCTGCGACAACAGCGCCACAGGAAGGCACGAAAAGGCCCCCTTTCCTCCGGTAATAGAGCAAGACGCAGAGCAAAACAGCGCGGATCCATCCCAGGAACTACCGAAAACAACCTCAGAAAAAGGCTACGCCCCATCGGCAACTCTTGCCATTCGCGATGATAGATCTTAGTCTGCGTTCGCGACGACCAACCCAAACATCACCTTGCTGTTTATCTAGCAGCTTGGCACACAGCACTGCATCTGTGCAGAAGTGCAAGAACCCGGCTCCTTCTTCTACGTTGTCTCGCACTACTTTCAGTACAACGACAAAATAGGGGCACATTTTTCGCACTTCGAATGAGTTCTTCTTGCCTTAAGGGGGGAGGGTGAAATAGTATCACAGGACGACAACGCGTGATCTCTTTTCTGGGGCCATCAGGGCACAGACGAAAGTGGCTCGAAGGTAGCCCTCATCCCGGTCGGGCTAAATGTTATTAACGACGTATAGTAGTCACCTACATTCTGGAGCACGTGAGGCTCCTCATAAATCGACGTAACCCTCATGTTAGACTCGATGAGCAGAGTTATTGTCCAATGGAAAGTAAGAACCACCTGAACGGCCAGTGACCACAACTAAATAGACATCGTTATACATACCCCGAATGCCGAGTCGGTTCGGGGGAGCGGTGCTTAGGGTGACAGGAATAGGAGGTTCAATACCAGGAGAGCCGATAGGGTCCTGTTCTCTTGCACTCTCTCACCGCGGCAATGCAAGTTGGAAGCAGTTTAGGATCGGATTCAGAAATAGAGACACGAGCCAACATGCTCACTAGTGTCCTACAAACCTCCTGTTCTGAATCTACGTCCCGGAAAAAGGCTCACCAGAAATTCAACCCATTGTAGACATCAGCAATAACGAACAAAAAAAAGGCGGTAACTAGTTTGAGAAGCGCGTTCCAGCGAGAAAATGAATATCAGGTACGCCTCGAGTTAATGTACAAGTATCGTTCTACGCTGCGGGCATAGAGCAAAGAAGCACGACGTGCCAAATAAGTTCATTGGAGGAAATTCGTTGCGGAATAGGGCAACGCGGAACAGTGGGGGTACGTTTTCAAACAACGGGCGGGCAAACTACGGGTCAAAAGAGTAATTATACTCTTAAACGAGACGGAGGGAAGACCACGAACATCCAAAGAACGCTGTGATTCCTAGTCAATACTCAATACACATGTCCCGGACGACAGTGTATCCGAAGACACATCATAACAGCGAGCGGTAAGGAATCTCTCAAGTGACGTTCTCGAAACAGCAAATGCCCCAGTTTTCACAGAAGAAGAGGTCGCGCAGTTCATAGGGTCCCTCAGATACGGTCAAGCCTCGTGAACGGATCTTATCGAAGTGTGGATGCTTAATGGAACATTCGCCGTCATCCCAGACCAATTCGCAGACTTCTTCAACAGGGAATCTTCCCCGGGATGCCTTCAAAGGGGTACCCTCCAGTCTATTTGGAATGAGGGCTCCTTAAGAGCACTCCTGAAGGGGTACAATAAAGACCCGTCAGACTCCGAGCACTACCGTTTGAACTGCATTCTCTCCGTCATATGGAAGGTTATGAAAAGACTGCTGAATCTGCGCCTCACCGAAACCTCGTTCGCACCAGGAAATATATCGGATAAACAGTCTGGGTTTGTCCAGGGATGTTCCACGGAAGACGTAATCGTAGAGAAGCGTCGAATCGTTTCTGCCTCTTCACGGAGATATGTCATCTCGCTGTTATTCGACATCTCGGGAACCATCAACAACGTTTGGTGGAATCTACTTCTCAAGGCTTTCCATGATCGGGACTGCCTGAGGATTGTCTTTAAAGTGATGACAAGCTACTTCGCGGACCATAAAATTGCGCTGGGAAAACATTAAGTTTAAAAGTATGCCTCTAGAGGATGTCCATAAGGATCTGTCCTCGGTCCCCTTTCTGTTGCAAACTCATATTCGACCAACTCCTCAGGATCCTGGAGAAAACCTCAGAAATCAACGCGATCGCGTACGCGGACGACGTACTTATCATCGTAGATGGTGACTCAAGTTCTCGAAGAGAAATGAGATCACGTGGTTAACAGCATCACCTGATTGTGCACGTCTGCGAAATTGATAATCTCCGAACGTAAGACGATAGCAATAGTTATTAAGAGCAATTAGGTTTAAAGGAAACCCATCGGCAGAAAGTGAGGAAAACTTCCGGATAGAAATCGGAAAACGGCGATAAAACCGACCTAGCGAGCAGGACTCCCACTATAAAGATAGAGAACAATAATATTAAATTTAGGAATTCCGTTAGATACCTCAGGGTATACTTCGATAAAGGGCTGGGGGTTACGACACACTGCCGTTACCTCAACGACAAGGTCGACTCATTGTTCGCAAAGCTAGGTAGGTTAGCAACTAGAGAATGGGGAATCCGCCACTGCGCCCTCCAAGCGATCTATCGAGGCGTGTTCACACTTACGGTCACGTACGCGGCAGCAGGATGGTTTGATATCTGCACAAAAGGAGATCTCAAAAAGTTAAGCGTGACCCAGCGATGGGCCCTCATTTCGGTCACATTCGCGTATCGCACAACTGCAATGGAATCCTGCGTCATAAGAGCGAAATCCACGATACATCTCCAGTTACTGAAACGAAGGTGACTATTCGACATTAGGTTAAATAGGTGCACCGAGACAGCTCAACTAAAACCTGAAGGCACGAATATTAATCGCGCGATTGCAAGACCGGTCGATGAGGATATCTCTAGGGTTTTGCAGGTTAGGTGGCAGAATTCCGAACGAAGGACAACATACGCGTTATCCCTGAACACCAAGGACAGGATGAGTACCCGTTTCCTGTCTCCTAACAATTTCACAAATCCGTTTCTTGCAAGACATGAAGCCATTAAGGACAAGCAGACCTCGCTGGACATCATCACGGAAGGAGCATACGAAGGTAGCGAAGAGGACTCGGTTTCGCATTACATCATCGACAGTCCGGTTTTAAAACCACTGAGAGAGGATTTGAAAGAAATTTTCCGTGAAATAGTTGGCCAGAAGCAGCCAGACATCGTATCTACACGACCGAGGCCTTCTCCCTATTCGCGGAGTTTTGCAAAGAATCCTTCATCATAGTCTTCATCCTTCAATCCGTTTTTAGTTCATATATCCAGTTCAGCTGGGATTGTCGGAGTTCCGGTGATTTGGGTGGGCACCCTCCAATCTTCTCGGCTTAGCCCACTCTCGAAAAGGATTGTGTCGAAGATGCTCGTTCGTATCTTGCTATTATTCCTTTTTTCTTACTTTCTTAACTCCACCACAAAACTCTCCCGAAGTAGCTGTTTTTTTCGATTCCCATTTCATCCTACGTAACGAGTGCCATGGCTCTTTGCATATTGAGTGGGCCTCCATATCCTTCACCGTGGGCACGGCCAGCATAAACGTGATTATGCGTTGCTGCGAGGATTTTGGTCGTGGCTAAACAGTTCACCTTGCCTCGCCGGCAGAAGTTTTGGATTTTTCCGACTCCGTTCACTTGGCCGTGGTAATTGCTGCTAGTAGTTAGCTCCGTAGCATATGCCAAAATGAGCGAGGTAGCGTAGGTGCAGGCACGCCATAGGTGTCCACCTTTACTCTATACTCTCGAATATAGAGACATTCCGACTAGTCGAAGGAAACTTATGCGAGTATATCAAGAAACAATGCGACTGTCGAACCTAGAAATATTCCGACTATACGTGGGAATGTTATGAGGGTGCCATTCGACCCAATGCGATTGACGGACTTAGAAACATTCCCTCTGGACGAGGGAAGTTTATGCGAGTGATATGTGAATCAATGCGACTGTCGGATTAGGAAAAATCGAGACTAAGCGCGGGAATAGTCTTCTGGTGCATCTCGAACCAATTCAAAGATAGACCTAGATATAATTTCTCTAGTCGAGGAAAAGTTTTAAGGGTTCCTCTTGATACAATGCTACTTTTGGACGTTGAAATATTCCGATTAGTATTTAATAAGTTATGAGGGTGCACCTAAATCAAATGCGATTGCCGCACTTATCGATATTTCATCGGGTCAAAGAAAGGTTGTGTGAATGACTTGTGAACCAATGCGACTGTCTGACATAGAAACATTCCGACTACTCGACGGAAAATTATGCGAGTGCTTCTAGTACCAATGCGACTGTCGGACCTAGAAATATTGATACTAGACGTACGAAAGTTATATGAGTGTCTCACGAACCAATGCGACTGACGGATTTGGAAATATTCCGACTAGAAGAGAAAAAGTTATGCGGATGACTTATGAACCAATGCGACTTTGGGAATTGGAAATATTCCGAATAGTCGAAGGAATGTTATGCGTGTGCCTTTCGAACCAATGCGAATGTAGGGCCTAGAAATGTTTCAACAACTCGAGGCAAAGTTATGCGACTGATTTGTGGACTAATGTGACTATCGGATTTGGAAAAATTGAGAATGAGCGTGGGTATGTTCTACTTGTGTCTTTCGAACAAATTCAAACGTTGTTCCTATAAATATTCCGACTACACGAGGAAAGTTATGAGTGCCTCTAGATCCAATGAGACTGTCGTACGTGGAAATATACAGACGAGTCGTAGGAAAGTTATGCGACTGACTTATGTACCAATGCGACGTAGAGACTTGGAAATATCTCGAATAGTCGAGGGAAAGATATGCGAGTGCCAATCAAACAACCCCAACTATAGGACTTGAGAATATTCCGACTTATCAGGAGAAAGTAATGCAAGTAATTTGTCAACCAATGCGACTGTCTGACATTAAAATATCTCGACTAGCCGAGGGAATATTATGCTAGGGACTTGTCAACTATTGCGACTGACGGGATTGGTAATTTTCCGGGCAGTCAAGGGAAAGTTATGCAAGTAATTTATGGACCATTTCGATTGACGGACTAGAAAGTATTTTGACTATTCGTGGGAAAGTTATGGGAGTTACTTCTTAAATAATGCGACAATCGAAATTGGAAATACTCCGAGAGGTCAAGGGAAAATTATGCGTATGCGTCTCGGACCAATATTACTGCCAGACTTGGACATATTCCAACTAGTCGGGTGACAGTCATTCGATTGCCACTCAAAACAAAGATAGTTACGGTCTTGTATACATTCTGTCTATACGAAGGGAAATTGTGCGAGTGACTTGAGAATCAATTCGATTGTCGGACTTGGAAATATTCAGACTAATCGGGGGAAAATTATTCGAGGGCCACTCGAACCAAAGCGAATGTGACACTTGGAATCATTCACAGTAGAAGTGGAGACATTATTCGAGTGCCATATTAACCAAAGCGGCTGTCGATATTTGGAATATTCCCAGTGGTCGAAGGAAAGTTATGAGAGTGAAACATTAACCCATGCAGATGTTGGACTTGGAATAATTACGACTAAGCGAGGGAAAGCAATGCGAGTAACTTGTGAACCAATGCGTCGGTCGGGCTTGGAAAAGTTTCGATTAGTCAGGGGAGAGTTATGCGAGTGGTACTCAAACCAATGCAGCAGACGGACTTGGATATATTTCGACTAGTCGAGGGGAAGATATGCGAGTAACTTGTAAAACAATTCCATTGTCTGACTTTGAAATATGCAGACTAGTCAAGGGAGAGTTATGCGAGTTTCTTATGAAACAGTGCGACTGTCGGATTTAGAAATATTACGACTATTAGAGGGAAAGTAATTTGAATGCTTCTCGAACCATTTCGGCTGACGGACTTAGATATATTCTAACTAGTTGAGCGAACCCTACACATGAGATTATAGATCTATTGCGACGGTTGTACACGTAAATACTTCTATTAATCGCGGAACGTTATGCGTTTGTTTCTTGATCAAATGCGGCTGTCGTGCTTGATAATATTTCGACATGTCAAGGGAATCTTATCCGATTGCCATTCGAATCATAGCGACTGGCGTTTTGGAAACATTCCGACTAGTCAAGGCAAAGTAATGAGAGTGACATGTAATCGAAAACGACTGTTGGGCTCGGAAATATTATGGCTGGTCGAGGGAAAGTTATGAGAATGATTCTCGAAACAGTGCAGATGTTGGACTTGGAAATATTACTACTAGCCGAAGAGAACTTATGCGAGTGATTTTAGAGGTAATGCGGCGGGCGGACTTGGAAATATTCCGACTGCTCGGGGGAAAGCTATGCGAGTGGCACTATGACTATTACGAATGTGCGACATGGAAAAATTCCAACTAGTCGATGGAAAGTTATGCGAGTGACTCTCGAACCAAAGCGACTGTAGGACTTGTATCTATTCCGACTAGACGAGTCAAAGTTATGTGAGTGTCTTGTAAATCAATGCAAATGTCGGAATTGAAAATTTTTTGAGTAGACCAGGGAAAGCTATGCGGGTGCCTCTCGAACAAATGCGGCTGTCGGACTAGGTAATTTTCAGAGTAGTAGAGAAAAATTTATGCAAGTCCCTTTCCAACCAATACTGCATTCGAACTTTGGAATATTCCGTACCTATTTTGACTAGTCGGGGGAAATTTATGCGACTGACTATCGAATAATGCGGCTGTCGGACTTGGAAATATTTGACTAGTCGAGTGAAAGCTTTGCGAGCTCCTCTCCAAACAATACGGCTGTCGGACCTATATATATTACGACTAGTCAAGGGAAAATCATGCGATGGTCGATCTTGGAAGTATTCCCTCAAGTTGATGAAAGTTATTCCGGTCCCTCTCGTACAAATACGGTGTGAGACTAGGAAATATTTCTACTATTCCAGGAAAAATTATTTTAGTGACTCTAGATCGAATGTGGCGGTGGGACATGAAAAAATCCCGACTAGTCGAGGTAATATTATCCGAGTGTCCCTCGAACCAATGCTATACCTGGGCCTGAAATTTTCCGACTACTCGAAGGTAAGTTATGCGGCTGCCTCTTGCAGCATTGCGGCTGTTGGACTTGGAAATATCCCGACTAGTCGTAAGAAAGTTATACGAATTCCTATAGAACAAATTCGGCTGTCAGACTTGGAAATATTCCGACTAGCCGAGAAAATGTTATGCGGGTGGCACTCGAACCAAAGCGTATGTCGGACTAAGATATATTCCTACTAGCCGAGGAAAAATTATGCGAGTAAGTTGAAAACCTATTCGACTGTAGGACTTGCTAATATTTCTACTAGTCGAGGGAATGTTATTCGAGTTACATTGGAACCAAAGAGACGGTCGGACTTGGACATATCCCAATTAGTCGAGAAAGAGATATGCGAGTGCATCTCGAACTAATGGAGCTGTCGAACATGGAAATATTCCTACTAGTCGAGGGAGGATTATGCATGTGATTTTAATACTAATGCGAAGGTCGTGCATGGAAGTATTCCGAATAGTCAAGTAAAAGATATGCGAGTGTCTCTAGTACCAATAAGATGATCAGTCTTGGAAATATACCGACTGGTACAGAGAAGGTTATGCTAGAGCCTCTGGAACCAATGCGTCTGTCGGGCTTGGAAATATTCCGACTATTCGCGAAAATTTATGCGAGTTTCTCCCGGCTCAATGCAGCTATCAGACTTGGAGACTTTCTGACTAGTCGATGAAATGTAATGCGAGTTATAATGGAACTAATGCGATGGTCAGACTTCGAAATATCACGTTTGGTCGAGGAAAAATAATGGGAGTGATAATTGAACCAATGCAGCTGTCGGACTTGGAAGAAAACTGACTAGACGTGGGAAATCTATGCGAGTTACTTAGGAAGAAATGCAACGGTCGGACTTTGAAATATCCCGATTGGTCAAGGGAAAGGTATGCGAATCACTCTCGGACCAAAATGACAATCGGGAATGGAAATATACTGTCTAGTCGAGGAAAAGTTATGCAAATGCGTCTCGAAAGTTATACGAGTAACTTGTGAATCTATGTGACTGTCGGGGTTGGAAATATTCTGTCTGGTCGAGGAATAGTTATGCGAGTGATTTTCAAATCAACGGGACTATTGTAATGGGATATATTTCGAGTAGACGAGCGAATTATATGGGAATGACTGTCGATCCAATTCGTGCATCGTGGTTGGAAATATTCAAACTTGACATGGTAAGGTTACGCTGGTGACTCTCGAACAAATGCTACTATCGAAATTGGAAATATTACAAATAATAGAGGGAATGCTATGAGAATGATTCTCAATTCAACGAGATTGTCGTACTTGGTCATAACCCGTCTAGTCGAAAGAATTTTATTCGAGTGTCTTTCGAACAAATGCAACTCTCTTGTTTGAAAATTTTCTGCCTAGTTATGGAAAAGTTATTCAAATTCCTCTCGAACCAATGTGGCGGTCAAACTTGGTAATATCCCAAATAGTCAAGGGAAAGATGTGCGACGGACTCTCGATTCAATGCAGCTGCCGGACCTGGAATTATTTCGCCAAGTCAAGGTAAAGTTATGCTAGTGTATCTCGAACAAATGCTACTTTTGACTTGGAAATTTCCCGACATCTCAAGGGAATGTTATGCCAGCGCCTCTCGAACAAATACGACTGACAGACTTAAAAAGTCCGTCTTTCCGAGGGAAAGATATGCTAATGCCTCTCGTAAGGAAGCGACAGTCGAACTTGGAAATATTCCGACTAGTATTGGGAAAGTTATGCAATAAACACTTGAACCAACGCGACTGCCGGACTTGGAAATATTCCGATCTAGTCGATGGAAAGTTTTGCGAGGGCCTATCGAGACAATTCGTCTGTGGGACTGCGAATTATTTCTAATGTTCACGGAAAATTGATTCGATTAACTTGCGTACCAATGATACTATCGGGCTTGGAAATATTACGACTAGTCGAGGGAAAGTTCTACGAGTGACTTTCGGATCAAAGTAACTGTTGGACTTGGAAATGTTTCGACAATTCGAGTGTAAGTTATGCGAAAAATTTGTGAAGCAATGTGCCTGTCGTACGTGGAAATATTCCGAATAATTGAGTGAAAGTTATGTGAGTGAATCTCGAACAAATGCGAATGTCGTACTTGGAAATTACACAACTAGTCTAAGGAATTTTATAAGAGTGCAACTCGAACAAATCCGACTGTCGGACTCAAAAATATCCCGATAATTCGATGGAAAGTTAAGCGAGGGCCTCTCGAAAAAATGCATGTGCTGGAATTGGAAAATTCTGACTGGTCGAAGAAAAGTTATGAAAGTGATTCTGAAACAAATACGATCGTTGGACTTGGTAATGTTCACAAATGTCGGGGAAATTTATTTCAGAGCCTCTCAAAAAAATGTGGCTGGCGGACAAGGAAATATTCCCACTAGTCGAGGGAATATTATGCGAGTGACTCTAGAAACAATGCAATAGTTGGTCATGAAAATATCCGGAATATCTGAGGGAAAGTTATATAATTGTCATGTGCACCAATGCGACTGTCGCCTTGGAAATGTACCGACGAGTCCAGGAAATTTTAAGCAGCTATATCTCGAAACAATGCGGCAGTTAAACGTGTAAATATAGCAACATGTCGAAGGAAAGTTATGTGTCCGTATGTAGAACCAATGCGGCTGTTGGACTTTGAAATATCCAGACTAGTCGAGGAAAGTTATACGAGTGTCTTGTGAAGCAATGCGATTGTCGGGCTTGGAATTATTCCAACTAGTCGGAGGAAAGTTAAGCTGTTGCATCTCGAACAAATGCGGCTGTTGGACTTGGAAATATCGAGATTAGTTGAAGGAAATTTATTCAGGTGTATCTCGAACCAATTCAACTGTCAGACTTAAAAATATTACCACCAGTCGAGGGAGAGCTATGCGAGTAATTCTAGAATTAATGCGATGGTCGGACATAGAAATAATCCGAATAGTCGAGGGAATGTTATTTGAGTTACACTGGAACCAATGCGACGGTCGGATTTGGAAATATTTCCACTATTCGGGGAAAGTTATGCGAGTGACTTTCAGACAAATGCGGCTGTCGTGCTAGGGATTATTCCCACTATTCGGAGGAACTTTATGAGATGACACTAAAACTAAAGCGAATGTCTCACTTGGAATCATTCCGATTAGACGAGGAAACGTTATTCGGGTAACTTGTGATCCAATGCTCCTCTCGAACTTCGAAATATTCCGTTTAGGCTATGGAAAGTTATGCGAGTTATATTGGATCCAATGAGACGGTCAGACATGGAAATGTCCCGATTATTGTAACGAAAGTTATGTGAGTGATTCTTCAAACAGTGCAGCTGTCGGACTTGGAGATACGACGACTAGTCGAGGGAGAGTTATACGAGTGACTCTGGAACCAAAGCTGTTGTCAGACTTGGGATCATTCCGACTAATCGAGGGAAAGTTATGCGATTTCTTCTCGAACCAATACGTCTGCCGAACTTGGAAATATTCCGACTAGTAGAGTGTACGATATGCGCGTACAACTAAGAACAATACGACTGTCGGTCATGGAAATGTACACACTAACCGAGCGAAAATTATGAATGTGACTCCCGACACAATAGGACTGTCGATCTTGGAAATTACCCGTCTGGTCAGGGAAAATTACGAGAGTGCCTCTCGAACACATACGTTTGTCGGACTTAGAAACATTTCGGTTAGTAAAGGAAAACTTATGCGAGTGCCACTCAAATTATAGCGTATGTCGGATTTCGAAATATTCCTACTAGTCGATGGAGAATAATTCTAGTTACTTTTGAACTAATGCGACTGTCTTATTTGAAAATATACCGACTAGGCAAGAAAGAGCTATGCGAGTGACTTGTGAATTAATGCGACTGTCGGGCTTGGAAATACACAGAATACTCGAGAGAAAGTTATGCGATTGCCTCTCGTACCAATTCTGCCGACCTACTTGGAAATATTCTTACAACTCCTTGGAAAGTAATGCGAGTGCCTCTTGGACGAATGCGACTATCGTTCTTGGAAATATTCCGAGTAGAATAAGGAAATTTATACGGCAGCTACGCAAAAGAAAGCGAATGTTGGATTTCGAACTATTCCGACTAGACGAGGGAGAGAGATACGAGTGACATGTAAACCAATGGGATTGTCGGAATTGGAAATATTCTGATTAGTCGAGAGAAAGTTATACGAGTGTTTTGTGAACCAATGCGACTGTCTGGCTTGAAAGAAAATTATACGGGTGGCTATCGAACCAATGCTCCTGTGGAACTTTGGAAATATTCCGACTAATCGGGAAAAGTTACGAGAGTGACTAGTGAACCATTGCGATTGTTGGAATGGAAATATTCCGACTAGTCGGCGAAAAACTTACGTGTGCCTCCCGAACAAATGCGGCCTTTGGTAGTGGAAATATTCTGACTAGTCTAGGGAAACTTATTCGAGTGCACTCAAAACAAAGCGAATGTCGATCTTGGAATCACTCCGACTAGACGACGAAATGTTACTCGAGTGACTTGTGAACCAAAACGACTGTCGGCATTGGGAAAATTCCCAGTGGTAGACTGAATGTTATGCGAGTACCTCTCGAACAAATGTGGATGTCGGATTTGGAAACAGTCCGATTAGTCGAGAAAAAATAATGCGTCTAACTTATGAACCAATGCGACTGTCAGACATTGAAATATCAAGACTCGTCTAGGGAGTGTTCTGCAAGTGACTTGTGAACCATTACGGCTGTAGGACTTGGAAGTATTTCGACTAGTCGAAGGAAAGTTATGCGAGTGCCACTCGAAACAATGCAGCTTTCGTACTTGGGAATATTCAAACTTGTCGAATGAGAGATATGCGAGTGGTTCTAGATCTAATGCGTCGAGCGGACTTGAAAATATTTCCACTCGTCGCGAAAGTTATGCGAGTAACATTAGAACATATGTGGCTGTCGTACTAGGAAATATTCCGACTAGTCAGCTGAATTTTGTTCGGGTGCAGTCGAACCAAAGCAAATGTTGAACTTGCAATCAACCCGACTAGACAAGGAATCGTTATTCCAATGACACGTGAAACAAAGCTACTGTCGGCATTTGGAATATTCCCAGTCGTTGAGGGAATGTTATGCGAGTGCCTCTCGGACCAATGTGGATGTCGGATTTGGAAATATTCCGAATAGTCGGGGGAAAGTTATGCGAATGCTTCTCAAACCAAAGCGGGTGTCGGACTTTGAAATATTACGACTAGTCGAGGGAAGGTATTGCGAGTGATTCTAGAAAAAATGCGGCCATCTGACTTGGAAATATTCACACTAGTCGAGGAAAGTTCTGCCAGTGCCTCTAGAACAAATGCGGCTGTCGGACTAGGAAATATTCCGACTATACGAAAGAAAGTTATGCAAGTGTCTTGTGAACCTTAGCGACTGTCAGAATTGGGAAGATTCCCAGTGGTCAAGAGAATGTTATCGAGTGCCACTCAGACCAAAACGACTGGCGGACCTAGAAACATTCAGACTTGTCGAGGGAATGTTGTGCGTGTGCCTCACAAACCAATGCGGCTGGAGTATTAGGAAATATTCGGCTTAGTCGGGGAAAGTTAGGCAAGTGACTAATAAATTAAAGCGACCGTGGTGTTTGAAAATTTTCCGACTAGTCGAGAGAGAGTTATGCATGTGAGTCTCGAATTCATGCGGTTATTGGACTTGAATAATCCCGACGAGTCGAAGAATTGTTATGCGAGTGTCTTGTGAATCAATGCTGCTGTCAGACTGGGAAATATTCACATTTGTCGAGAGAGAGTTATTTAAGTATCTTTCGAAAAAATGCGTGTGTAAGGCTTGGAAATATCCCGACTAGTCGAGGGAAAGTTTCGCGATTAACTTTTGAACCAATGAAACTGTATGACTTTGAATTATCCAGACTATACGAGGGTGAGTTATATCAGTGACTTCTAAGCCTTTTCGGTTATCGGATATGGTAATATCCCGACAAGTCGAGGGAATTATTTGCAAATGTCACTCGAAACGAAGGGACTGTAGGACTTGGCATTATTCCGACTATTCGAGGGAAAATTATGCGAGTGACTCTTGAACCAATGCGGCTGAAGAACTTGGAAAAACCCAACTAGCCGAGTAAATATTATTCGAGTGACTTGTCAACAAATGTGACTGTCGGTATAGAGAATATTTCCTGTGGTCGTGCGAACGTTATGCGAGTGCCTCTTAAACCAAAGCGATTGTCGGACTTGGAAATATTCCGACTAGTCGAGGAAATGTCATGCGAGGGCCATTGCGACTGACGGACTTAGTAATATTCCATCTAGTCGTGGGAATGTTAGGAGATTTCCTATCGAACCTATGCGACTGTAGTTATAGGTTACATTCCGACTAGTCGAAAGAAACTTATACGAGTTCTTCTTGAAAAAATTCTACGGTTGGAAATAGAAATACTCCGTCTAGTAGAGGGAATGCTATGCGAGTGCCCCACGAACCAATGCGACAGTAGTAATAGGTAATTCCGAATAGGAGACGGAAAGTTATTCGATTGCTTCCCAAAACATTATGATTGTCGAACTTAGAAATATTCAGAATGGTAATGTATAGAACAGATTCAGAATAGAACAGGTTCAGAATGGAACATATGTATGTAGCAATAGAACCATAGCGACTGGCGGATTTGGAAGTATTCCGACTAGTCGAGGGAATGTTATGCGAGTCACATCTGAAAAAAGCAAATGTCGGAATTATAAATATTCCGAGTAGCCAACGTGAAGTTATGCGAATACCACTCTAATCAATGCGGTCGTGGGAAATGGAAATTATCCAACTAGTTGGGGGAAGATTATGCGAGTACCTCTCGAACCAATGCATCTCTCGGGCTTGAAATATTCCAATAAGTTTGGAATAAAGTTATGCGAGTGCCTCTAAAACCAGTGCGACTGTCGGGCTTAGAAATAATCTGACTTATCGAGCATAAATAAGGCATATGTCTTTCTAAACAATGCTACGTTCGGACTTGTAAATATCCCGTATAGTCGATGGAAAATTATGCGATTGACTTGTGAACTACTGCAACTAGCGAGCTTGGAAATATTCTGACAATTCAAGCGGAAGCTATTCTCGTTTGCCTCGAATTAATGTTACTATCGAACTTGCAAATATTCCTAGTATTCGAACGAATGTTAAGCAAGTGCATCCTGAACCAATATGAATGTCGCACGTAGAAATTTCTGGCGATTCAAGGGAAAGTTATGCGAGGTCCATTAGAATTAATGCGACTGTCAGGCTTAGAAATATTCTGCATAGTCTTAGGAATGTTGTGAATGTACCACTCGATCCAATGCGACAGTCGGAACTAGAAATATTCCGACTATTTGAGGGAAAGTTTTGCAAGTGGCTTGAGTACCGATGCGACCCTCGGACTTGGAAATATTATGACTACGTGGGAAAGAATTATGCGTGTGCCTCTCAAAGTAATGCGAATGTCGGACTGAGAAATATTCCGACCTATCCAGGGAATGTTATACGAATGCTCCCGTTACAATGCAACTCTCGTCCTTGGAAATATTTTAACTAGGCGAGTCAAAAGTTATACAAGTGCCTCTCGATCTAATGAAACAGACGGAACTAGAAATATACCGTCTAGTCGAGGGAAATTTATACGAGTGTTACTCGAACCTATGCGACTGTCAGAAGTACTAATATTATGCCAAGTCGATGGAAAGTTTCGCGCCTCATTTGTTAGCAAAAAAGATTATAGGTTTTTGTACCATTCCGAAAAGTCGAGGGATAGTCATGTGTGTGTCTATCGAACCAATGCGACTGTCAGACTTGGAACTATACGTCTAGTTGAGGGAAATTATGGCAAGAGACACACTAACCAATGCGATGTCAACCCTTGGACATAGTTCGTCTAGTCGAGAAGAATTAATACAAATGCCTCTCGGACCAATACGACTGTCGAACTAGGTACTATTCCGAGTATTCGAGGGAAAGTTATGTGAGTACATCTCGAACCAAGGCGTCTGTCGGACTTGGAAATATTCCGACAAGTCGAGGCAAAGATATGCGAGTGACTCTGAAAAGAATAGGACGGTTGGGTTTGGAAATATTCAGACTATTCTAGGGACACTTATGAGATTACCCCTCGAAACAATGTGGCTTAATAACTTGAAAAAATTCTGACTCCTATAATGATACTCATGCAAGCGCCTCTCGAAACATTGCGGCTGTCGGATTTGGAAATACCCCGACTACTCGAGGGAAAGTAATGCGACTTCTTTTGGAACCAAAGTGGATTTTGTACTTGGAAATATCTCAAATAGCCGGGAGAAATTTATGCGAGTGCCTCTTGAGCCAATATAGTTGCTGGACTAGGACATATTCCAACTTGTCGAGGGTAAGTAATGCGAGTGCCTCTAGAAGCAATGCGACTGTCGGACTTGGAAATAACACGACTAGTCGAGAGAAGGATGTGCGAATTCCTCTCGAAACAAACTGACTGTCCGTCTTGGAAATATACCTACTATTCGAGAAAATGTCACCTCTTAGAGTGCAGGTTCCTGCGGCTCATCAGTTCCCGGTCCTTCTGGAAAAAGTTCAGAGAGGATATTCTCCAGTACTTCATCCTACAGTGTTTCAGTTTCTGGTGGGCCATAAGGCCTGAGTTTCCCCCTGACCAATTCGTAAGGTCTGCCTCATGGATCATTCTCTATAGAGTCCAGCAGGTCCCTCCAGGAGAGCTCCTTCGTTTCGTCCAGGCACCGCACCATTCCCATCATCATCTTCTTTTTCCCGGCTCTGGAAAGCAACTGCCCTAATGCTTATTAATTTGTCCGACCCCCAGTAAGTACTTTTACTACCGCGGGTTTGTTCCCTCACCCGCGACATGGCCATGTCGCACGCTTGTTTAAGTTTAGACTGTGCCCACTTCACAAGTTTGGCTGCAGAGTCCACACTGGCCGTATTCTCCCCGCACATAGTTTCACCTGTTCATTCCCCAGAAATGAGGGCCGCAACCAAGTAGTCCTCATCCAGGGAGTTAACCTTCCAACGAGGGGGCTTTTTATGTATTGGGCGATAATTCCGGGACTCTGTGGCCTCGTGATTACAGCTAAATCTAACATATAGTTGGTTTGAAAGGGATTCAGCCTAATCCACCCTCCAATGAGAGAGACGAACGTCAGTTGCCGACGTGCCCCACATTAGATCTATAACGCTCGATCCCTGTGGATGAACGCACGTGGGACAGCCAACCTGGCTTAGTGGACCCAGATTCATTTTGTTGGCCCAGACACAGAGCAACTCTCTTCTACGGTTACTCCTGCCTTCCGGATGCCATCTGCTGAACCGGGTATTAAGATTGCCAGCCACCAGCGCTGGGAGAGCGCGGAGGAATGTTCGTAAGAGCTCTTCGAGCTCATCAAGGAATCTACAGAACATGTTAATGTTCTCACTGGGAGGAAATTAAACCGAAACTACCAGCAAGTCCTCCCATTTCACGGCTCCTTAAAAGAGGACCCGACGTACCAGACCGCAGGATTTCCACATTCACCCACAAGCACCGCAGAGAGAGGTGTCCTTCCCAGGGATGAGAAACACATCTCATACCCAGGAGGAAACCCACCATGGCTCCGCACTGACCGCAATCCCACTGCGTCCTCGCACATATGCTGTGCCAGCAAGCCCTGCGCACGGCGTGCATGGTTTGTTTATCTGTAGAACAGCAAAGGATATTGTCTATGGACACTGCTGCCTCTACACATATTGCGGTGCCCGGTTCACCTTGTTCCACCTCCATGTCTTCATGCACTCCCATCCTCTCAATCACTCTCACTGTCGTCGCTGTCGTTATTTCCGCGACCTTATGCCGGTCTTCCCGGATGGACGTAGGACAAACATTTGGTGCCCTCCCAAACTTTGGGAAAACTTTGTCTATCCATTTACTAGGAGGCACTACCGGGTACTCCCAAGAACCGGCACGATTGTTGGTCGGCTTCCGGCCAGCATCCGCACAAACCGGATACTCAGGATTATCCTTGAATGACTTGGCAAGGTGGTCCTGCTTCCCACATATATAGTATTGTTCTGTCCTAGGCTTTGTGGCCGGACACACTACAGCAACATGTCCTTGCGCCAGGCACCGGTGGCATCTGAGTGGCCGTTGCCAGAGTCCGTGCACCCTCACCGATGTCCAACCCACATGTATCCTGCCCCTCTCCAGGGCCGCCCGGATGACGAGCACCAGGGCCGAGACAGTGGCCTAGCCTAGTCTACTCCTATCAATTCTTACTTTCCCTACATGAGGTTGGGGTCCGTTCCGGAATGCACCTCCATCAGCGATTTCCTGAGGACGATCACGTTGGCAGACGCATCCAGTCCTACCAACCTCATGGTGCTTGTGCGCAGAAGACGAGTTACTCTTGCTCCCTGGACGGCATTCCTCAAGGCATACGCCATCCGGTCGGCCGTCTCATTTGCCCCTTCGCCTCGTACATGCCATATAAAAGCACCCATGAGGCCCTTCCTGTACGACATGCTGCCAATTCTTAGGTCTATAATGTTTATGTTCTCCATGGCCCGGAGGATTACGTCTCTGTACGTCGTCTCCTCGGCACAGGATAGGGAAATTGCAGGGACTTCCCTATCCCTTTGCCTCCTCTTCTTTCTTCACAGCACGCAACTCCTGCTCTTCCCCCTTTTCCTGGGGATCGCTTACACCCGTAAGGGTTGAGGGTCGTTGTTTCCATTCTTTGATGAAGTCAGTAGGGTGCGTTCGTTTCCCTCCTCTGAACTCATCTCCCTTTCCGGCTAGTCACCTCCACAAAATTCTTCTGCGGGATTAGTGCCTTATTCACACTTACCTGTTTCGCAGGGTTTCGAATGATCTCAGTACAGAATTTGGGGTCTTTGTGTGGTCCTGCAGATCGAGTCATTGCTCTGTTCGATGTCTGCTGCAGTTGCGTTTGTTGCAGGTGTTGCTGGACACTGCAGGCAGCGTCCAACAGCAACCTCACCGATACGATTAACTGCTGTGTTTCCGGAGTCGTTATTTGGTTCCTCTCAGCCAAGGAGTTTACCGTTGTCTTCCTCTTACCTTTTTTGAGTCGGGCAAAATTATCCGTCAAATCGCAATTGCGCATGGCCTCCTTAGATGAGGTGGGATCTCCTGCCCCATTTTGCAACCACTCCATTAAAGTTTTCATTATTTTTAGCACATCGTAGTGGGAGCATTCTATTTTTCCTGAAACAGAGCCGTTAATGTTGGTAGATGTTCTCCTCTCATTATCGCCAACTAGGGTATGCTTCGTGGCGAGACCCAGTAACCTGCAAGTCTCCACCTAAGACAAGGGGATCTCTTCCGGTATTTCCTTGTTTCACCCGGCCATGTCTACCTTTAACTCTTCTTCATCTGAGGAGTAGATAAGGGGCCTCGCACGTTTCAGCGTTCTCTCCAAGATTGGTGACTTCTAGCCGTAACGCTGCATGCTCTCCATAGCCCTAGCAGCCCTTTACAACTGTTCCAAGTGGCTTTCTTACCTTCCTAACCTAGCTGGCGCATTAGGTACACCATAGACCAGGTCGCCTACCTGTGGTGTCCTTCCTAATGCAGTATCCTGAGCTGCGACCAAGTTGCCTACCTCGTGTTCCTGGCAGTTGCTGGTTGATGACGGTGGGTGGCCTGCCCTAACACCACCTGACACCGTCGTGGAGTGGATGGTCCTCCTACGCTCGTTTATACATTTAGCTGTACTGTCCATGATTATGTAGTAGTATTATTGGAAGACAAACTCCCCAAAGGAAAGGAAAGGAACGGAAAGAAGCTAGAGAGAGAGAAAGAATAAACAAAAGTAATGACAGAAAAACAATGAAAGAAATAGCCGTACAAGCCCATTCACACACTATTCACACAGTCCCTTTTAGTCGACTCTTACAACAAGCAGGGAGTACTATATTAGTATTCTATATCCCGTACACTAAGGGGGAAATATATACCGTCTGGTCTTGGGAATATTATGCGAATACTTCTCGAACCAATGCGGCTGCATGAATTAGATTTATTCCAGCTTGTCGAGAGAATGTTATGCAAGTAACTTTTGATCCAATGTTACTGTCAAGCTAGGAAATATTCCGACCAATTACGTGGAAAGTTATAGAAGTTTTACACGAAATAATGCGGCTGTAGGATTTGGAAATATTTGAACTAATCGAGGGAAAGTTTAGAGAGTGACTCTTGAACCAATGCGGTGATCGGATTTGGAAGTATTTCGACTAGCCGAGGGATAGAAATGCGAGTGACTTTTGAACCAATGCAGTGGTATTACTAGGAAATATACCGACTAGTCCAGAGAAAGTTAGGCGAGTGACTCTAGAAACAATGCGACAGTTGAATATGAAAATATCCGGAATAGCGGAGGGAAAGTTATGTAATTATCATGTGAACCAATGCGACTGTCGGCTTGGAAATGTTCCGATGAGTCGAAGAAATTTTAAGCGGGCGTATCTCGAAACAATGCGACAGTTAAACGTGAAAATATAGCGACTAGTCGAAGGAAAGTTATGCGAGTGTCTATAGAACCAATGCGGCTGCCGGGTTTGAAAATTCCCAGACTAATCGAGAGAAAATTAATCGAGCGCCTCTCGAAACAATGCAGCTTTTGTACTTGGAAATATTACGACTGGTCTAGGGAAAGTAATGCGAGTGATTCTAAAACAAATGCGACCGTCGTACTTGGTAATGTTCCCACAAGGCGGGGAAATTTATTCCAGAGCCTCTCAATAAAATGCGGCTGTCGGACTAGGAAATAATCCGACTAGTCGAGGGAAAATTATGCTGGTCACTGTAAGACAAATGCGAGGGTCGGAAATGGAGGTATCCCTTCTAGCCGAGGGAAAGATATGCGAGTGTCTTGTGAACCAATGCGGCTGTTGAACTTTGAAATATTCCCTCTACCGATCGAAAGTTATGCGAGTTATTCTGGAACCAATGCAACGGTCGGTCATGCAAATTTTTACTCAAGTCGGAGAAAGTTATGCCAATACCTCTCGTACAAATGCGGCTGTACGACTAGGAAATATTCCGAGCAACCGAGGGAAAAATTTGCGAGTGAATCTATATTTAATACGACGGTCAGACATGAAAATATCGCGACTAGTCGCGAAAGTTATGCAAGTGTCTTGTGAAACAATACGGCTGTTGGACTTTGAAATATTCCGACTAGTCGAGAGTAATTATATGAGTGTTTTAAGAACTAATGCGACTGTCAGGCTTGGAAATATCCGACTAGTCGAAGGAAAGTTAAGCGGTAGACTCTCTCACAAATGCAGATGTTGGACCTGGAAATATCGTGATTAGTCGAAAGTAATTTTTCATGCGAGTCTCTTGTGAAGCAATGCTGCTGTGAGACTAGAAAATATTCCGACTTGTCGGGGGAAAGTTATGCGAATGTCTCTCGAGCCTATGCAATTATCACACTTGGAAATATTCCGACTAATTTTGAGAATGTTATGAGAGTGCCTCTAGAACCAAAGCGTAAGTCGAACTTAGATATATTTCAACTAACTGAGGGAAAGTTATGCGACTTTATTGTGACCAATGCGATTGTCTGATTTTTAAATATTTCAGCTATTCGAGGGAAAATTATGCGAGTGTCACGCGAAGCAATGCGGCTGTCGAACTTGGAAATAATCCGACTTGTAGAGAATAAAGTATGGGAATGATTCTAGTAATAATGTTATGGTCAGACTAGAAAATATCCCGTTTAGTCGAGGAGAAATAATGCCAGTGACAATCGAACCAATGCAGCCGTCGGACTTGGAAATATTGCGACTAGTCGAAGGAGAGTTATGCAAGAGCCTTTCGAACAAATGACTGTTAGACTAGGAAATATCCCGACTAGACTAAAGAAAGTTAAGAGAGTTTTCCCGAGCCAATGCGACTGTTGGACTTGGAAATATCCCGACTAATCGTAGGAAAGATATGCGAGTATTTCTCAAGCCCATGTGGATGTCGGACTTGAATATATTCCGCCTATCGAGGGAGTGAATATATTCCGCCTATGCGCGAGGTACTTGTGAAACAAACCGACAGGCCAGCTTGGAAATATTCCTACTAGTCGGCGAAAGTTATGCGTGTCCCTCTCGAACAAATGCGGCTGTATGTCTTGGAAATATTCCAAATAGTTGTGGTAAAGTTATGCGAATATCTCTGTTACCAATGTTACTGTCGAGCATAGAAATTTTCCGACTAAACGATGGAAGGTTATGCGGGTTACTCTCGAATCAATTCGGCTGTTGGACTTGGAAATATTCTGACTATTCGGGGAAAGTAATGCGTGTGCTTCTCGAACAGATGCGGTTGTCGTGCTGAGAAATATTTTTACTAGCCGAGGGAAACTTATGACAGTGCCACTCAAACTAAAGCGACTGACGGATTTGGAATGTATCCTGCTATTACAGAAAGAGTTATGCGATTGACTGGTGAACCAATGCTACTATCTGACTTGGTAATAATTCGGCTGGCCGAGGACATATTATACCAGTGCCATTCGAACCATTGTATCAGTCGGACTTAGAAATATTCCGCTTAGTCGGATAAAAGTTATGCGAGTGCCTCTCGATACAAAGCTAGTGTCTGTCGTGATAATACTCCGATTAGTCGAGCAAAAATTATGCGAGTCATTGGTGACCCATTGTGAATATTGAAATGGAAATATTTCGACCAGTCGAAAGAATGTAGTGCGATTGCATCACAAACCAATGCGTCGGTCAGACTTGGAAAAATCCCGTCTAGTCGAGAAAAACTTATGTGAGTGCCCTCGATCCAATGCGGCTATAAAACTTGGATGAATTCCAACTATTCTAGGGAAAGTTATTCCAATGCCTATCGAATCAATGCGGCAATCGGATTTGGAAATATTCCGACTAATCGGGTGAAAGTTATGCTAGTACCACTCGAGAAAAAGCGACTCTAGGACTTAGTAATATTCAGAATATTCGAGGGAAAGTTATGCAAGTTCCTCTCGAACCAATACGGTTGTCGGACGTGGAAATATTCCGACTATTCAGTTGATTGTTATTCGATTGCCACTCGAAAAATAGAGACTGTCGGCGATTGTAATATTCCGACTTGTCGAAGGAAAGTTATGAGCGTAATTTGTGAACCAATGCGACTGTCGGAATTGAAAATGTTCACTCGATTCAATGTGGCCGCCGTATTTGGAAATATTCAAACTACTACTAGGAAAGTTATGCGAATCCCTTCTCGGACATAAGTCGCTGTCGGACTTGTATAATATTCTGTCTGATAGAGGGAAATGTATACAGGTGCCACTCGAATTAAAGCGAATATCTGATTTCGAACTATTCACACTAGTAGAGGGATAGTTAAGCGAGTGACTTGTAAAGCAATGCGACGGTCTAGCTCGGAAATAACAAGATGATAGAAATATATGTTAGGACCTATCGAATAAATGCGGCTGTCGGAATTGGAAATATTAGCACTAGTAGAGGGTAATATACGCGAGCGCCTCCTGGACGGAGACTACTGTCAGATGTAGATTATTCCGACTAGTCAGTGAAAGATATGCATGCGCTTTTTGAACCAATACGTCTTTCGGAATTGGAAATATTCCGATTAGTCGAGGGAAAGTTATGCGAGGGCCTATCAAACCTATATGGCAGTCGGACTTGGAGGCATTCCAACTATTCCAATGAAATTTATATGAGTGCCACTTGAAACATAGAGACTATCGGTCTTGGTAATATTCCGACTAGTCATAGGAGACTTTCGCGACAGCCACTCGAACAAAAGAGACTGGCGGACTTGGAATCATTCCGACTAGTCGCCGGGAAGCTACACGAGTGTCTTGTGAACTAAAGCGACTATCATAATAGGAGATATTCCATCGAATCAAGGAAAAGATATGCGAGTTACACTAAAACCAATGCGGTGGACGGACTTGGAAATGTCCCGATTAGTCGAAGGAAAGTTATATGAGTGTCTTGTAATACAATGCGTCTGTCGGTCCTGAAAATATTCCGGCTAGTCGAGGGAAAGTTATGCGAGTGCCTCTCGAACCGCAGCGGACTTAGATATATTCCAACTAGTCGAGAGATGTTATGCGAATAACTTGTGAATCCATGCGTCTCTATGACTTTGAAATATCTTGACTAGTCGAGGGAGATTTATGCGAGGGTCTAGTCAAAGAAATGCGGCTGTCTGACTTAGGAATATTTCAACTGGTCAAGGGAAAGTTATTCGAATAATTGTAGAACTTATCTGACGGTCGGATATGGAAATTTTTCAACTGTCAGGGAAAGTTATGCGAGTAACTTTCGAACAAGTGAGTCTATCTGAATTAGAAAAATTCCGACTACACGAGGGAAATTTATCCGTGTTATTCAGGAACCAATGCGAAGGTCGGTCTTGAAAATATCTCGAATAGTGGAGGTAAAGTTGTGCGAGATACTCTGGAACCAATGGGTCTGTCGGTCTTGGAAATATTCAGACTTATTGGGGACAGTTATGCAAGTGTTTCTAGAACGCATGCGGCTGCCTGATTTCGAAAAATTGAGTCTAGTCGAGGGAAAGTTATTTCAGTGCCTCTCGAACAAATGCGGCAGACGGAATTGGAAATATTACGACCAGTAATGAAAAAGTTATGCGATTCCCTCTCGATTCTATTCAACTGTTGAACTTGGAAATATTCTCACTAGTTGGGGAAAGTTATGCGAGTGCCTCTCGAATTAAGCCAGCCAACAGACTTGGAAGTATTACGTCTAGTCGAGGATATGTTATGCGAGTGCCTCTTGAAACAATTCGGCTGATGAATTTGCAAATATTCCGACTACTCGGGGAAGTTGTGAAAGTGCCTCTCGTACAAATGCAGCACAGCTGGAAATGGAAATATTCCGATTAGACGGCGAAATTCATGAGAGATTCCATCGAAAAAATGTGGCTGCATGAAATGGAAATATTCAGACTAGACGGTGAAATTTAAGCGAGTGACTAGTAAACCAATGCAACTGTGGGGCTTGGAAATATTCCGATCAGTCGGAAAAACTTATGTGTGTGCATCTCGAACTATTGCAGCCTCCAGAGTTGGATATATTCCGATTAGTAGAGCAAATGTTATGCGAGTGCCACACGAACCAAAGCGGATGTCGGATTTATGAATATTCCGATTAGTCGAAGGAAAGTTATGTGAGTTATTCTTGAAACAATGGGACGGTCGGATTTGGAAATAATACGACTAGTCGTTGATAAGATATGAGAGTGCCCCTCGAACAAATGTGACTGTCGGAATTTGCAAATATTCCGGTAAACCTTGGGATTTTTATGCGAATGCCTCTCATACTAATGCGATTGATGGACATAGAAATATTTCAACTAAACGAGGGAAAATTATGAGAGTTTTTCTCGAACCAATGCGACCGTCGTTATAGGAAATATTCCGAACATACGAGGGAAAGTTTTGCAAGTGCCTCTCACTAAAATGCGAAGGTCGGATTTGGAAATATACCGACTAGTCGAGGGAAAGTTATTCGTGTGCCTGTCGAAACAATGCGACCGCCAGACTTAGATATATTCCAACCAGACGAGAGATAGTTATTAGAGTGCCTCACGAAACTATGAGAAAGGCAGAATTGGAAATATTCCTTCTAAACGATGGAAATTTTATGCGAATTTTTTTCGAACCAAAGCGACTGTAGGTCTTGGAAGATTTCAGATTCGTCGAGAGAAAGATATGCGAGTATCCTTCGAAAAAACTGCGACTGTCTAACTAGGAATTATTCCGAATAGACGAAGTAATGTTATGCGAGGTCCTCTTAAAACAATGCGATTTTCGGACCTAGATATATTTCAAATACTAGAGTGAAACAAATGCGAGTGTCTCTCGGGCCAATGCGATTTAGAAATATTCCGACTAGACAATGGAAAGCTATGCTAGTGACCTGTGAACCAAAGCGACATTCGGACTTCGTAATACTCCGACAAATCGAGGGTACGTTGTGCGAGTGTCTCTCAAACCAATGCGACAGTCGGACCTAGAAATATTGCCATTAATCAAGGAAAAATAGTGCGAGAATCTGAACAACAAATGCGACTGTCGCACATGGACATATTCCGACTAGTCGAGGGAATGTTATGCGAGTGCCATTTGAAAGTTGCAACAGTCGGTCTTAAATATGTTCCGACTAGTAGAGGGAAAATTATGCGTTTAACTCCATCACCACATTCTCCCAAATAAGCTGCTATTCTTCGATTTCCATCTCATCCTATGCAACGAGTGCCGAGTCCCGTGGTACTGTGAGTGGACTTCCCCGTCCTTCACCATGAGTACGGCCGGCATGAACGTGATGATGCGTTACGGCGAGAATGTTGGTCGTGGCTAAATAGCTCACCCTGTCTCGCCGGCAGGAGTTGTGTGTTTTTCCGAATCTGGTTTCTTCGTAGTGGTGGTTGCTGTTTGTAGGTAGTCCCGTAGCATATGCCCTAATGGGCGAGGTAGCATAGCTGCAGGCACCCTTCAGGTGTCCACCTTTACAATATACTGTTGTAGTAGGTACTATTTCGCCATGTTGAAGGAAAGTTGTGCTAGTGTCTCGAAATCCAATACAACTATCGAGCTTAGAATAAGTCTTACTAATCGAGGGAAAGTTATGCGAGTGACTTGTGAACCAAACAATTGTCGGATCTGGAAGTATTCCGACTAGTCGAGGGAACATTGTCCGAGTGCTTTCGAACCATTGCGGCTGTCGGACCTGGAATTATTCCGACCAGTTTAGGGAAAGATATGCGAGTTCTTCTCGAACCAATGCTGCTGCTGTACCTGGAAATATTCAAACTGGACTGTAGAAATTATGCGGGTGCCTCTCGGACAAATGCGACTGTCAGACTTAGAAATATTACGACAATCCGTGAGAAAAATATGCGAGTGCCACTCTTAACAAATCGACTGTTGGACTTGGTAATGTTCCGACTAGTCGAAAAAAAGTTATGCAACTGCACCAGAAACCAAAACGACTGTAGGATTAGAAAATTTCCGACTAATCAACGAAACGTTATGCGAGTGCCTCTCGAAACAATACGGCTGACGTACTTGGAAATATTTCACCTAGTCCAGAAAAAGTTATGAGGCCCTTGTATCAGTACGACTTTCGGACTAGATACTATTCCGCCTAGACGAAGGAAAGTTATGTGATTTCTACTGGAACCAATGCCGCTGTCGGTCTTGGAAATATTCGTACTGGTCCGGGGAAGATTATACAAGTACATCTCGGATTAATGCGACTGTGGAACTTGGAAATAACCCCCCTAATCGAAAGGTAGTTATGCGAGTACCGCTCGAAACAGTGCGGCTGTCGAAATTGGAAGTATTCCAACTGGTAAATAGAAAGTTATGTGAATGGTTAACGGAACAATACGATTGTCGGAATGAGAAATATTCGGTGTAGTCAAGGGAACCTTATGAGAGTGCCACTCAAATTAGGGCCAATCAAATTAAAGCCACTCAAACAATGAGGACTTGGAAAGATACTTTCATTTCGGAGGAGAGTTTTGCGAATGATTTGAGAATCAATGCACCTGTCGAATTTACTAATAGTTCTACTAGTCGAGGAAATGTTATGTTAGTGCTTCTCAAACAAATACGACTTTCGTACATAGTCATATTCCGACTAGATGAAGGATATTTATGCGAGTTACATATCAACCAATGTGACTGTCATTCTTGAAAATATCCCGATTAGTCAAATTTGAGTTATCTTGGGAACCAATGCGACTGTTGGACTTAAAAATATTCCGACCGGTCCAGGAAAAGTTATGCAAATTGTTTTCGAAACAATGCGTCTGTCTTTCTTAAAAATATTCCGATTAGTCAAGTGAAAGTAATGCGTGTGAATCCGCACCCTATACAACAGTCGGCCTTGGAAATATTCTAACTTGACAATAGAAAGTTTTTCGACTGAATAACATAACGATACATTTGTCGGACTGAGAAATGTTCTGACTAGTCAAGGAGAACTTATGACAGTGCCACTCAAACTAAAACGACTGTCGAACTTGGAAAAATACCTACAATTCGAGGGAGAATAATGTGAGTGACTTGCGAACCAATGCGACAGACAGATTTGGAAATATTCCAACTAGTTGAGGGAAAGTTATGCGATAACATCTCGAACCTATGTAGCTGTCAGACTTGGAAATATTCCGAATAGTCGAGTGAAAGTTATGCGAGTCCGCCTCAATCAATGTGGCTGTCGGAATTGGAAATATTCCAACATGTCGAGGAAGACTTATACGAGATATATTGAACCAAGTCGACTGTCGAACATGGAAATATTCCAACTTCTCTGGGGAAATTTGTGCAGTGCCTCTCAAACCAATTAGACTGTCGAAATTGGAATATCCCGACAAGTAAGGAGGGAGCTAAACGAGTGACTTGTGAATTAATGAGACTGTCGTGTTAGTAAATATACCGACTAGTCGAGGGAATATTATGCGAGTGCCTCTCATTTCAATGCGGCTGTCGGACTTGGAAATATAAGGAGTAGTCAAGGTAATGTTATATGAGTGACTCTGGAAGCAAAGTGGCTGTTGAACTTGCAAATATTCCGACTAGTCGAAGGAAAGATATGCAAGTGCTTCTCGATCATATATGACTATCGGACTTAGATATATTACGACTACTCAAGAGAAAATTATGCGATTAAACCTCTGCCATCGGCTGCTTTCTCTTTTGGGAGTACCAATAGGTCGGAGCAAATCTATCGTTTCGCGATTACTTTTCCGTACAGTATATAAAGTTTATATACAGAATTTTTTGATACTGATTTATTGTGTTTAATACTACTAATAATACGTAAGGATACAAAATTTTTAAACTGAAAATGTCCACGCTACGTCGAAATGTCCACGACATCGAATTCTACGACGATTTAGATATCTCCCCGCTACGGGGAGACAGATTTCTACGATGATTTAGATATGTCCTCATTACAAGGACAGCAACGGCAAAGAGTTAACTTATTAACCAGTACGACAGTCTGACTTGGAAATATCCCGAATAGTCGAGGGAGAGAATTGCGAATGATATGTAAACCGATGGAAGTGTCGATCGAGGAAATATTTTGACTAGTCGAGGAAAACTTATCCGAGTAGCCATCCGACCAATTTGGCTGGCGGACTTAGATATATTCCAACTAGTGGATGGAATGTTATATGAGCGCCTCTCATGAGGGCTGTCGAACTTTGATATATTCGTACTGGTCCGGAAAAGGTTGTGCAAGTGCATCTCGGACCAATGCGATCGTCGGACTTGGAAATATTCTATCAAATCGAGGAAAAGTTATGCGAGTGACTTGTGAGCCAATGCGAACGTCGGGCTTGGAAATATTCAATCTAGTAGAGGGACAGTTACGCGATTGCCTCTGGAACCAATGTGGATGACAAACTTGGAATTATTCCAACTAGTCGGAAGAAATTTGTGAAAGTCTCTCTCGGAAAAAAACAGCAGCCGAACTTGAAAATATCCCGCCAAGTCGAAGGAAAGTTATGTGAGTGCCTCTTGGAACAATGCAGCTGTTGGATTAGGAAACACTCTGACTAGTCGAGTGGAAATTATGAGAGTGTGTAACGACCTATAGCTTGGCTGATTTCTAAATTACCCGAATAGTCGATAGAAGGTTTTACAACTGCCTCTGGAACCAATGCGAATGTCGGTCTCGGAAATATTCCAAAATTTCGGGGGAAAGTTATGTGAGTATCTCTCGAACTAATGCGGCTGTGGAACATGAAAATATTCCGACTAGTCTAAGGTAAGTTGCTCGAGTATTCCGGACAAATACTACGGTCAGAATTGGAAATTTACCGACTAGTTTAGAGTAATTTATGTGATTGCCATTCGAACAAATGCGACAGTCAGGCTTGGAACTATTCCGACTAGAAGATTGAGAGTTATACGAATGAATTGTGAATCAATGCTATTGTCGAACTTGGAAATATACCGACTATTCTGGGAATAGTTTTGTGTGTACCAATCGAAGCGATGTGGATGTCAGAGTTGGAAATACTCCGATTAATCTAGTGAAAATTATAAGTGTGACTCCCGACCTATTACGACAGTTGGATTTGAAAGTAACCCGACTAATCGAGCGAAGATAATGCAATTGCTTCTGGAAACAATGTGGATGTCAGAATTGGAAATTTTACAACTACTCGGGTGGAATTTATGCAAGTGCCTCTCGGAATAATACTGCTGTCGGACTAGAAAATATTTGGCCTATTCGAGGTAAAGTTGGATGATTGACTCTAGAACAAATGCAGTGTTCGGACATTGAAATATTACGATTAGTCGAGGGAAAGTTATGCAAGTACCTCTCGAACCAATGTGGCTGTCGGTATTGATAATATTTTGACTAGCCGAGGGAATGTTATGCGATTGAGTTGTGAGCCAAATCGACTGTCGGTATTGGAAATATTCCGACTAGTCGAAGGAATATTATGCGATTGCCTCACAAACCAAACCGACAGTCGAACTTGGAAAAATCCCGATTAGCCGAGAGAAAGTTATGCAAGTGAGTTTTGAGCCAATGCGAATGACAAGCTTGGATATATTACGACTAGTCGAGGGAAAGTTATGCGAGTGACTCTCGAACTAATACGACTGTCCGGCTTGGAAGCATTCCGTTTAGACAAGAGAAATTTATGCAAGTGTATCTGGAACCAATACGAATGTTGGACTTGGAAATATTCCAACTAGTTTGGGGAAAGTTTTGCGAGTATCTTGTGAACAAAAGCGACTGTCGGATTACGAAATATTCCGAGTAGTCGAGGGAAAGTTATAAGATTATCTCTCAAACTAATGCGGTTGTCAGACTTTGAAATAGCCTGACTAGACGAAGGTATGGAAGACGAGTGCCTCTAGGGCTAATACGACTGTCGGAATTAAAAATAATTCGTCTAGTCGAATGAAACTTATTGCGAGATCACCTCGAAACAATGCTACTGTTTATCTTGGTCATATTCCGAATAGTTGAAGTATAGGATTGCGAGTAATTTATAAGCCAATTCGACGGTCTTGCTGGGAAATATTCCAGCTAGTCGAGGAAAATTATGCGAGTGAATCTATAACAAATACTAAGGTCGGACATGGGAAAATCCGAACTTGTGGAGGGAAAATTATGCGAGTGTCTTATGAATCAATGCGGCTGTCGGACTTGGAAATATTCGAATTGGTCAAGGGAAACTTATGCGAGTAATTCTAGAAATAATGCGACGGTCGGACTTGGAAATATTATTACTACTCGGGGAATGGTATGCAAGTGGTTTCCATACAAATGCGGGTGTCGTTCTAGGAATTATTCCGACTATTCGGGGGAACTTTATGCGATGCCACTCGAACTAAAGCGAATGTCGTACTTGGAATCATTCCGACTAGACGAGGAAATGTTATTCGAGTAACTTGTGAACTAATACGACCCTCGAGCTTTGAAATATTCCGTCTAGGCGATGGAAATTTATGCATGTTATAATGGACCCAATGCGACGGTCGGATATGAAAATATCCCGGCTTGTCGAGGGAAAGTTATGCGAGAGCCTCTCGAACCAATTTGGTTGTTGGACTTTAAAATATTCCTATTAGTCGGGGAAAGTTATGCGAGTGTCTTGAAAATCAATCCGACTGTCGGGGTTGGAAATGTTCCAACTAGTCGAGAGAAAGTTATGCGGGTGCCTCTTGAACCATTACGTTTGTAGAATTTGGAAATATTACGACTAGTTGGGGAAAATTAGGGGAGTGACTAGTATACCAATGCGACAGTGCAAAACAGAAATTTTCCGACTAGTCGGCGAAAGTTATGCTAATGTCTCTCGAACAAATGCAGCTGATGAACTTGGAGATATTGCGACTTGTCGATGGAAAGTTATACGGGTGATTCGAGAACTAATGCGACGGTCGGACTAGGAAATATTCCGACTAGTTGAGGAAAGTTAGGCGAGTGATTATAGAACGAATGCGGCTGTCTGGATTGAAAATACCCCCACTAGTCGATAGAGAATTAATCGACCGCCTCTCGAACCAATGCGGCATTCGTGCTTGGAAATATTTCTACTGGACGTGGAAATGTTATGCGAGTTACACTAGAACGAATACGGTGGTCGGACTAGGAAACATTCCGATTAGTCGAGGGAAAATTATGCGAGTGACTCTATAACAAATGCGACGGACGGACATGGTAATATCCTAACTAGTCGAGGGAAAGTTATACAAGTTCCTCTCGGACAAATACGACTATCAGGCTTGGAAGAATTCCGTCTAGTCGAGGATAAGTTATTGCGAGTGATTTTGGAACCAATGAAAATGTCCGACTTGGAAATGATCCAACTAGCCGGTGGAATGTTTTGCGCGTGTTTCTCCGACCAATACGATTGTCGGTCTTGGAAGAATTCCGAATAGACGAGAGAAAATTATGCGAGTGATTAGAGAACCAAATCGAATGTCGGTCTTGGAAACATTCCGACTAATCGAGGGAAAGTTATGCATCTCGAACGAATGCGCCTGACGGATTTGGAAATATATCAACTGGATGAAAAAAAGCCATGCGCGTGACTTTTAAGCCAATGTGAATGACGAGTTTGGAAATATTACGAGGAGTCGAAATTTATGCGAGTGGCTCTTGGACCAATACTACTGTTGGACTTGGAAATATTCAGACTAGTCAAGGACATGTTATGCCAGTGCCACTTGAACCAAAGCGTTTGTCGGGCATGGAAATATTCCGACTAGTCGAAGGTAAATTATGCGAGTTATTTAGCAAACAATAGGACGTTCGGACTTGAAAATTCCCAATTAATCAAGGGAAATTTATGCGAGTACCACTCGAACAAATGCACCTGGATTTATTCCGACTAGTCGGGGGAGCGTTATGGGATTGTCTTGCGAACCAATGCGGCTGTCGGACTTGGAAATATTCCGACTAGTCAACTGAATGTTATGCGAGTGTTTCAAGAACTAATGCGACTTCGGAGTTTGAAATATTTCCATCAGTCGGATAATTTTATACGAGTTCTTATCGAACAAATGCTTCTATCGATATTGGAATTATTCCGACTAGTAAGGGGAATGTTATGCGAGTAATATTGGAACTAATGCGATTGTCGGTCTTCGAACTATCCTGTTTCGTCGAGGGAAATAAATGCGAGTGATAATCGTGCCTAATGCAGTTGTCGGACTTGGAAATATTCCAACTTGACGAAGGAAAATTAAGTTAGTGCCTTTGGAACTAATGCGACTGTAGGACCCAGAAATATTCTTCCTAGACGAGAGAAAGTTAGGAGAGCGTCAATCGAACCAATGCAACTGTCGAACTTGGAAATACTCCGATAAGTCCAGGGATAGTTATACGAGTGCCTCTCGCAATATCGCACCTATTAATGCTCCGTCTAATCGACGGAATGTTGAGCGAGATCATCTCGGACGAAAACGACTATTGGAATTAGAAATAGTACGACTAATCGATGGAAATCTATACGAGTGGCTTGAGAACCAATGCGAGTGTCGGATTTGAAAATATTCCTACTTGGCGATGGATAATTATTTGAGTACCTCTCGATCAAATAAGAGTTTCGGACCAGCAAACATTCCCACTTTTCGAGGGATAGTTGTGAGAGTATCCCCCGAGCAAATACAACCGTCGATCCTAGAAATATTCGGATTAGCCGAGGGAAAGTTATGAGAGTTCATCTCGAACTAATGCGACTATTGGGCTTGAAAGAATTCCGACTAGTCGAGGGAAAGTTATAAGAGTGCCTCTCGAACCAATGCGAATATCTCTCCTAGAAAAATTCCGAATGGTCGAGAGAATGTTATAAGATTGCCACTGGAATAATTGCGACTTTTAGAGTTGAAAATATTGTGACTAGTCGCGGGTTAGTTGTACGAGTGCGTCTCGAACGAATGGAACTGTTGGTCTTAGAAACATTCCTACTAGTCGAGGAAAAGAAAAGAGAGTGCCACTCGAACCAATGCGAATGTCGGACTTGGAAATATCCCGATTAGACGAAGGAAAGTTATGTGAGTGACATTCGAACAAATGCGGCTGTCGATCTAGGAAATATTTGCATTAATCGGGGGAACTCTGTGCGAGTGTAACTCGACCCATAGCGTATGTCAAACATGGAATCATTCCGACTAGATGACGAAATCTTATTCGAGTAAATTGTGAACTAAAGCGACTCTCGGTTTTGGAAATATTCCCATTGGAGGAAGGCATGCTATGCGAGTGCCTCATGAACCATTATGGATTACGGACTCGGAAATATTTTGTCACTCGAGTGAAAATTATGCGAGTGACTCAAGAACCTATACGACGGTCAGACTTGGAAATATTCCGCCTAGTCATGGGAAAATTATGCGATTGTCTTGTAAACCAATCCGACTGTCGGGCTTGAAAATGTTCCGATTAGTCGAGGAAAAGTTATGCGAGTGTCTCTAGAACCAATGCGACGATCGGACATGGAAGTATCACGACTAGTCGAGGGAATGTTATGCGAATGTCTTTTCAACCAAAGCGACTGTCGATATCGGGAATATTCCCATTGGTCGAGGGATTTTTTTCGAGTGTATCTCGAACCATTGCAAATGGCGGGCTTGGAACCATTTCGATTATTAGAGGGAAAGTTATGCGAGTGGATTTCAAACAAATGCAGCTATCGGACTAGGAAATATTTCGACTAGTCGGGAAAAGTTATGCGAGTACCTCTCGAGCAAATCCGGATGTCAGCATTGGAACTATTCCATTGAATTGGGGTAAGTAGTGTGATTACCTACCTACCCTGGATCCAATGCGACGGTCGGACTTGAAACTTAACAGATTGGTCGCGGGAAAGTTATGAGAGTGCCTCTCGAACCAATGCGGCTGACGGACTTCGGAATATTCCGACTATCCTAAGGAAAGTTTGCGATTTCCAATCGAAACAATGCAGCTTACGCACTTGGAAATATTACGAATATACGAGGGAATGTTATGAGAGTGATTCTATTACAAATACGACCGTCAGACCTAGTAATATTTCCATTAGTAGGGGAAATTTATTCCAGTGACTCTCAAAAAAATACAGCTGTTGGACTAGAAAATATTCCGACTTGTCGGGGGAATTTTATGCGAGTACCATTCAAACAAAAGCGAATGTCGAACTTGGAATCATTTCGACCAGACGAGGATACGTTATTCGATTGTCTTGTGAACCAAAGAGATTGTCGGTATAGAGAATATTCCCAGGTTCCGAAGGAATGTTATCGATTTTCACTCTCGATCCAATGCAGATGTCGGACTTGGAATCATTCCGACAATTAGTGGATAAGTTATGCGAGTAGTTTATGAATCAATGGGACTGCCAGGCTCGGAAATAGTACGATTAGACGAGGGAATGTTATGCGAGTGCTACTCGAATCAATGCAGATGTCGGACTTGGAAATATTCAGACTAGACGAGGGAAACATATGTGTGTGCTACACGAACGAATGTGAATGTCGGACTTGCAACTATTATGACTAATCGTGGGAATGCTATACGAGATATATTGTATTCAATGCGGCGGTCGGACTTGGAAATATCATAAATAGTCGAGAAAAAGTTATGTAAGTGACGCTAGAACCAGTGTTACGATCGGATTTGGAGATATCCCGACTAGTAGAGGGAAAGTTACGCGAGTGGCTTTCGTCCAAATGTGGCTGTAGGATTAGGAAATATTTCGACTTGTCGGGAGAACTTTGTGCACGTGCAACATGACCCATAGCACATGTCAAACATGGAAGCATTCTGACTGCACGACGAAACCTAATTCGACTGTATTGCGAACTAAAGCGACTGTCGATATTGTGAATATTCTTATTGATGGAGGGAATGATATGCAAGTGCCTCACAAACCATTGCAAACGTCGGTCTTGGAAATATTCCTACTAGTCAAAGGAAGGTTATGCGAGAGCTTCTCAAACAAATGCAGCTGTCGGTCTTGAATACATTGCGACTAGTCGACGGAAAGTTATGCGAGAGCTTCTCGATTCAATGAGTCTGACCAACTTCGAAATAATCCGACTAATCGTGGCAAATTATGAGGGTGTTTCACGAACAAATACTGCAGTCGGTATTGAAACTATTCTGACGAGTTGGTGTAAGTTATGCGAGTTACTCTGGAAACAATGCGACGGTCAAACTTAGAAATATACCCAATAGTCTAGGGAAAATTATGCGAGTAACTCTCGAACAAAAGCAGCTGACGGATTTGGGAATATTCCGGCACGCCGAAGGATAGTTATGCGAGTGCCACTCGAACCAATGAAGCTTTCGTAATTGGAAATATTACAATTAGTCGTGGGAAAATTGTGGCGTTACTTGCGACTCAATGCGACTCTCTAACTTTGAAATATCCCTACTAGTCGAGGGAGAGTTATGCTAGTAGTTTGTAAACCATTGAGGCTGTCGGACTTGGAAATATTCCGACTAGTCAAGGGAAAGTTAAGCGGGTGTCACTCGAAACTTTACGACTATCGGAATTAGAAATATTCCGACTAGCCAAGGGAAACGTGATCGTCTGCCATTGAAACCATAGCGACGGACTTGGAAATATCCCGATAACTAGAAGGTTAATTATGCGAGTGATTCGCGAACCAATGCACCTGTTGGACTTGGAAATAATACCACTAGTCGGAGGAAAGATGTGCGTGTGATTTTAGAAATAATGCGATGGTCGCATTTGGAAATCTCCCGACTAGTCGGGGGAATGTTATACAAGTATCTTGTAAACTAATGCGAATGTCGAGTATCGAAATATTCCTTCAAGCAGGCCAAAGTTATGTGAGTGCCGCTGGAAAATATGTATCTGTTGGACTTGGAAATATTCCGACTAGACGAAGGAAAGTTATGCGAGTTCCTCTCGAAACAATGCAGCTTTCATACTTTGAAATATTACGACTAGTCGAGGGAGAGTTATGCGAGTGTCTTGTGGACCAATGCGACTGTCGGGCCTGGAAATATTCCGACAAGTCGAAGGAAAGTTATGCGAGAGCCGTTCGAACCAATACGTCTGTCGAATTTGGAAATAATCTGAATAGTCGAGGAAAGTTATACGAGTGAATCTCGAGCAAATGCGTCTGTCGGTCTTGGAATTACTACGACTGTTCGAGAGGATGTTAGGTGAATGACTCTCGAAACAATGCGGCTATTGAATTTGGAAATATTCCGACTTTTCAGAGGAAAGTTATGCAAGTGAATTGTAATCCAATGCGACTGTCGGACTTAGAGACATTCCGACAAGTCGGTCCAAAGTTATGCGTGAGGCTCTCGAAGTAATTCGGCTGTCGAACTTTTAAATATTACAACTAGTCGGGCTAAACTTATGTGAGTGCGTCTCGAAACAAAGAGACTGTCGGCCTTGGAAATATTAGTAATAATCATGGGAAAGGAATGCGCGTCTAATGTGAACCAAGGCGACCGTCGGACTTGGTAATATCCTCCCTAGTCGAGTGGAAGTTACGCGAGTGCCTCTCAAAACACTGCAGCTGTCGGTCTTGGAAATATTCCGACTAGTCAAGGGAAAGTTTTGCGAGTGACCCTCGGACCGATACGACTGTCGGACAAGGAACTATTTTGAGTAATCTAGGGAAAGTTATGCAAGTGCTTCTCGAACAATTACGACTGTCTGACTTGAACATGTTCCGACTAGTTGACGGAATCTTATGCAATTAATTTTGTTAACCATGGTGACTGACTCACTTGGAATGATTCCGACTATTCGATGTATTGTTATGCGACTACCTCTTGAACCAATGCGTCTGTCGGACTTGGATATATATTGACTAGTCTATGGATAGCTATACGAGTGAATCTGGAACCTATAGGGCTGTTGGACTTTGATATATTCCGACTATTCGAGGGAAAGTTAAGTGAGTGCATCTTGAAACAATACGCCTGCAAAGTTATGCTTGTACCTCTCGAAACAATGCGGCTGTCGGACTTGGAAATACTTCGAATAGTCGAGGAAAATTATATGATTGCTTCTCGAAACAAAGCAACTGTCACACGTGGAAAAATTCCGAATAGTCGAGGAAAAGTTATATTAATGCCTCTCGAAACATTACGACTCTCGAAATTAGAAATTTTCCGACTAGTCAAAGGAAATATATGCAACTGCGACTCGAGCCAAAGCGACTGACGGACATCGAAGTCTTCCGACTAGTCTAGAGAAAGTTATGCGACTGCGTTTCGAACCAATACAGCTTTCGTACATTAAAATAATACGACTAGTTGATGGAAATTTATGCTTGTGGCGGAGGCATTCAAGACTGCCGTCCCAGGAGCGAAGATTACTTACCCCCTGCGCACGAGCACCATAAATTTGATAGGACTGGCTGCAGTCGCTAATGGGACCATCATTAGGAACGCTCTTCTGGAGGTGAAATTCGGAACAGACCCCAACCTTATTAAGGTAGAAGAGCTCAGGATAGGTAGGGGTAAACTAGGGAAGGCAATTGTCTCGGCGCTGGCGCCTGTCATCCGGGCGGCCCTGGAGAAGGGCAAAATACATGTGGGCTTACAACATTGAGGGTGCATGAACTCAGGTTGCGCCCCCTCATATGCCATCGATGCCTTGCGCGAGGACATGTAGCGGCAATGTTCCCGGCAAAGCCTAGGACAGACCTTTGCTACGTCTGTGGAAAACCGGAACACTTGGCCAAAACATGTACGGACATGACAGCGTGTCCGGTTTGTACAGATGCCGGCCGGAAGCCGACCAACCATCGTGCCGGTTCTTGGGAGTGCCCGGTAGTGCCTCCTAGGAAATGGGTGGACAAGGTGTTCGTCAGGGCACCAAATGTCTACCCGGAAACAAAAATAACCCAAAAAGATCCGCATAAGTTCGTCGAAAAAACTGGAAAGAAAACAGTGTGAAGTGACCGAGAAGAGAAATGTACACGAAGACATGGAGGTGGAACAAAGAGTACCGTGCACCTCAATAGGGATAAAAGTAAGAAAACTTTCCAGAGCCAGGAAAAAGAAAAAATAGTGAGTAAATATTGCGGTGCCTGTGCGCTCGAAGAGACGCAAGGAGGGCATTAACTAGGGCCATAAAGGAAGCCAAGAAGAACACATGGAGGGACCTACTGGACTCCATAGAGGATGATCCATGGGGCAGACCCTACAAATTGGTCTTAGGAAAACTTAGGTCTTATGCCCCACAAGCAACTAAATCCTTGGAGGATGAGGTACTGGAGAATATCCTCTCTAAATTATTCCAAGGAGGACCGGGAACTGATGAGCCGTAGTAACATGCACCCTCAGAGGTAGCTATCTCTGCGGACGAGGTATTGGCTGCCGCCAGGAAAGGAGAAGGAAGAAAGGCTTCTGGACTGGATGGAATACCGGGTGTGGTTGTGCGTGCTGCGTCGACACACTGTGGAAATGGGATGGCGCGGTGCTTCTCTGCATACTTGAAGACAGGAAGGTTCCCGACACCGTGGAAGATAGCGAGGCTTGTTCTTAGCAAAAATAAAAGGGACGCGCCCCCGGACTCACCTGGATCAAATAAACCCACATGCGTGATTGGCGAACTAGGAAAACTATTCGAGCGTGTAGTTGTTGGCCGGATCAGCAACTACTTAGAGGAGACTCGGACCCTGGCGCCATCACAGTATGGGTTTAGGACAGGAATATCCACCGTGGATGCCGTCTTCGAGGTTAAAAACTTCGTGGAGGCATCGACGCGGGTCAAGAAGGTGGTTATCCTGGTGAGTCTGGATATCTCGAACGCCTTCAACTCCTTACCGTGGTCCGTTATCGTTAGGGCGATGGAGCGTGAAAAATTTCTACGCTACCTGGAGAACATTATGAGGAGCTATTTGGACAATCGCGCCTTAATGTAAACAGACAGGCATGGACGCGCTGTGGAAAAATACATGTATTGTGGGGTCCCACAGGGATCCGTTTTGAGCCCTAAGTTGTAGAACATTGTTTTTGACAGTGTCCTCCGAACCCCGATGCCAGATGGCTCCTATGTTGTCTGCTATGCGGACGACACGGCCCTCCTGTCATAGGGATGGGACCTGTCTCAGGCTATCATGAATGCCGTGCGGGATATTGACGTTTTGGTTAAGGAGATCGAGGAATTGGGTCTTAAAGTGGCACCGCAAAAGACGGAAGCTATGGCTTTCCCTGCCTCTGCCTTCTGTAGACGCAGAAATGTCCCGCCCCCTAAGATTTGCCTTAGGGGGGTTTGTGTAGAAATTAAGACCAGCGTTAAATACCTTGGTATATTGATAGACTCGTGAATGTCGTTTAGGCCCCTCTTCGAGGCCCTCATCCCTAAAGCGGAGGATATCCTACACCCCCATAGGAGGCTCCTTCCGAAACCTCACGGACCGGGAAAGAAGAAGCAACGCCTCTACAGCTGCGTGATCCACTCGGTGCTCCTTTATTGGGCATCGAATTGGTGGCGCGCCGTCGTGGCGGACATGAGGATCGAGCTGGCTATTCGAAGGCTCCTAAGGAACGTTGACGATCCGGATGTGTTGTGCCTATAGGACGGTATCCTTCCACGCGGCTATGATGATTGCGGGGATTATTTCTCTCAATCATGTGGCACCCCGTCTGGCGGAGACGTATGCAGCTGTTAAAGACGCGAATGAACCTATTCCCCCGCGTACTAAGGTTGTATTGGGTGCTCTTGCCAGAAGGAGGGCAATAGAAGCATGACAGGGTGAGGAACTTGAGCTCCTAGGGATACTAGAAGCAACGGGAGAACGCACGCGGGCGGCTATTGCCGAATGGTTGGCTCAGTGGATTGGGAGGCCGTTCTTTATCGGAACGACATTTCACAACACACAGCTGATGACCAGCCATGGCTGTTTTTCGGCGTACTTATATAAGATAAAGAAGATTCCCTCCCCACGTTGTTTCCACTGCGGGGGGAGTGAAGATACGGCGGAGCACACCCTGGTCGACTGCCCTGCGTGGACGGATGCCAGGAATGAATTGATCAACGCGATGGGAGTAGGGCAGCTAACCCTTCCCGTGATAGTCAGGGTCTCCCTGACTGTCCCGGGAGGATGGGCGGCCTTTCGGACCTTCGCCGGACGGGTCATGCGTGCAAAAGAGTACGCTGAAAGGCGCATAGAACGGACGCGAGAAGAAGGATGTGTGAGTGAGCGTGCGGAGGTGTATGGGAACGGGAGTGCGAACGATAGACCGCATAGGAGAGTAGCTCCAGTGGGGCCACCTCGGGCAAGGCTCCGAGCGGCTCAGGCGGCGCCTGGCCCAAGCATCGCTTCCCTCTAGATGTAAGTGTATGTATACGAAAGTATAGATGGATGAATGAATGAGAGCATGTCGAATATCGGCCTGGATCACCAAGGAGGGGTATTGAATGAATTTGTTATACGCATACGCGTGATCCCGCCCACCCCGTCTCATCTCAGCGTTAGTAATAAGAATCGGGAGGTTTTTTAGTCGGTAGGCCATCCGAACCTGGGAATCTTCTCAGACGGGTTGAATCCGACACTCCCCTGTATACCATACTCGAGGGGATATGAATGTTTTTCCCTCCTGACGAAAAAAAAGGGTTACTTGAACCTAAGCGACTGTTTCACATGGAAATATCCCACCTATTCGATGGATATTTATGCGAGTACCTCTCGAAACAATGCCACTGTCGGACTTGTAAATATACGGAATAGTCGAGGGAAAGTAGTGCAATTGACACTAGGACCAATGCGACAATCGGTCATGATAATAATCCGACAGTTTGAGCGAAACTTATGCGAGGGTCTCCCTAACCATTGCGCCTGTCGGACTTGAAAATAATCAGACTAGTTGACGGAAAGTTATGCGAATGTTTCTCGAACCATCACGTCTGTCGGTTTTGGAAAAATTATGACTAGTAGAGGGAAACAAATGCTATTGTGTCTCGAACCCATCCGGTATCGAACTTGAAAATATTCCGTCTAAACGAAGGTAAGTTATGCGAGTGAACCAGTACGACTGTCGTACTTTGACATATACCATCTAGTGGAGAAAAAGTTTTGTGATTAACTTCTCAACCAATCGGACTGTTTGAGTTGAAAATATCCCGACTAGTCGAGGGTAATTTATGCGAATTACTTGTAAACCAATACGACAGTTGGACTTAAAAATTTTCCGGTTAGTAGAGGAAGAGTTATGCGAGTGGCTCTCGAAACAATACGACTGTCGGTCTTGGAAATATTCTGACTGCTCGGGGGAAATTTAAGCGAGTGCAACTCGGACTAACATGACTGTTCGACATAGAAATATTCCGCATAGTCGAAGGAATGTTATAATAGTGACATGAGAACCTAGCCGATTGTCGGGCTTGGGATCATTCCTACTAATCGATGGAAAGTTATGCGATTTCTTCTGGAACCAATGCGAATGACTGACTTGAAAATATTCCAACTTGTCGGGGAAAAGTTATGCGAGTGCTACTCGAACTAAAGAGACCGCCGGATTTGGGAAAAATTGTACTAGTCGTGGTGAAGATATGCGAGTGACTTTTGAAGCAATGCGATTGTCGGACTTAGATATAATCCTACTACTCGATGAAAAGATATGCGAATGGATCTCGAACAAATGCGACTGTTGTACTTGTGAATTTCCCAACTAAATGAGGTAATTTTATGCGAGTAGCTTGTGAACCAATGCGACAGTCAAGCTTGGAAATATTCTGACTAGTCGAGGGAAACTTATACGAGTTATATTCGAATCAACGCGACTGTAGTACTTGGACATATTGCAACTAGCAGAGCGAATTTTATGCGAGTGCCTTACGAACCAATGCGGCTGTCGTGCTTTGAAACATTCCGAATAGTTGAGGAAAAATTATGCGAGGGCCTCTCGATCCAATGCTGCTGTCGGACTTGCATGTTTTCTGACTAGTCGGGGAAAGTTATGAGAGTGCCCTTCAAATAAATGTGGCTGTCAGTCTTGGAAATATACCGACTAGTTAAGGGTATATTATGAGAGTTCCTTTCGGACCATTACGATTGGTGGACTTGGAAATATGCCGTCTAATCTAGGGAAAGTTAAACAAGTGAATTGTGATCCGATGCGACTGTCGGACTGGGAAATATTCCGATTATTCGGTCGAAAGTTGTTGGAGTGCAACTCGAAAAATAGAGATTGTCGGTCTTGTTAATATTCCGACTAGTCGAAGGAAAGTAATGCAAATGCTTCTCAATCCAATGCGGTTATCGGACTTGGAAAAATTCTGACTAGTCCAGAGAAAGTTATGCTAATGCTTCTCAAAACAACGCAACTGTAGGCCGTAAATATTTTCCGACTAGTCGATAGAAAGTTACGCAAATGCCTCTCGACCCAAAGAGGCTGTCGTATAGGAAATATTCCAACTAAGTGAGGTAAAGTTATGCTTGTGCCTATCGAATCAATGCAACTGTCTTACTTAGAATTGTTCCGACAGGTTGTGGGAAAGTTATGCGATTGCATCCCGCTTCAGTCCGACTCTCGGAGTTAAAAATGTACAGACTAGCCCAGGGAAAGTTGTGCGAGTGCTTCTCGCAACGATGCGACTGTTGGTATTGGAAATATTTTGACTAATCGATTGTAAGTTTTGCGAGTGTTTTTCGGACCTATGCGACAGTCGGACACGGAACTTTGCGACTAGACGAGTGAAAGTTGTGTGATTGCCCATCCAATCAATGAGACAGTCTGACTTAGAATTATTCTGATTAGTCGAGGAAAAGATAAGAGAGTGTCTCTCAAAACAATGCGACTGCCGGACCTAGATATATGCCCTTTAGTCGAGAGAAAGTAATGTGAGTGTCTCACGAACCATTGCGACTGTTGACTTGTATATATTCCGATTGGACTAAGGAAAGTTATGTGAGTGCCTCACTAACAATGTGACTGCCTATTTTGGAAATATTTCGACAAGTAGAGGGAAATTATGCAAGTGTCCCTTAGGCCAATGCGCCTATCGAATATGGAAATATTCCGACTTGTCCAGGGATAGCTGTGCGAGTGCCTCTCGAACCAATGCGATTTCCCAGACTTGGAAATATTCCGACTAGTCGAGGAAAAGTTATGCGATTATTGCACGAAACAATGCAACTGACTGCCTTGGAATTATTCCAACTAATCGAGGGAAAGTAAAGAAAGTGCTTCTCAAAACAAAGCGTCTAAGGGATTTGGAAATTTCCGAGTAGTCGGGCTAAAGTTATGAGAGTTCTTCTCAAAACAATGCTACTGTTGGACCTAGAAATATTCCGACTACTCGAGGCAAAGTTATGGGGGTGCCTTTCGGACCAATTCGACTGTCGGACATAGAATTAATCCGACTAATCGAGGGAATGTTATACGAGTGCCCCTCGAAATATGCGACGTAGGACTTGGAAATATTCCGACTTGTCAAGGGAAAGTTACACGAATGACTTGTGAACCAATGCGACTGTCAGGGTGGGTCTTGAAAATATCCAAATAGGCGAGAAAAATTTGTGCGGATACCACTCAAACCAATGCGACTGTCGGACATAGAAACATTTCGACTAATCGAGGCAAAGTTATGCATCATTTGAACAAATGAACCTGTCAGACTAGGAAAAATTGAGACTAAGAGAGGGAATATTACGCTGGTATTCTTCGAACCAATTCAAACGTTGGACTTAGAAGTATTCCAACTATTCGTAGGAATGTTATATGAGTGCCTGTCGAACCAGTGAGATTGTCGAGCCTTGAAATTTTCCATCTTATCTAGGGAAACATATACTAGTGCCTCTTTAAACTAGGCAACTGTCGTACTAGACGATATTCGGACTTATCGGGGGAGAGTTAAGCGAGTGAACCAATATTCCGACAAGTCGAGGAAAAGTTATTCGAGTGCCTCTCGATCATATGCGACTGTCGGTCTTGGAAAGATCCCGCCCAGTCAAGTGAAAGTAATGAGAGTGCCTCTCGAAACAATACAACTGTCGGATTAGGTACTATTCCGAGTTGTTGAGGGAAGGTTTTGCGAGTGCTTCTCCAACTAATGCGACTGTAGGACTTGGAATTAACCCGACTAGTCAAGAGAAAGTTATACAAGTTACTCTGGAACCAAAGCAGTAATCGGTTTTGGAAATATACCGTGCGATTGAGAGAAAGTTATGCGAGTGCGTCTCGGACCAATACAACAGTCGGGCTTTGTAACTTTCCGATTAAACGAGGGAAATTTATGCTATTACCTTGTAAATAAGTGCAGCTACTTGTGTTGGATATGTTCCTACTAGTAGAGGGAAAGATAAGCGAATAACTCTGAAAACTATAGGCTGGTTGGACTTGGAAATAATCCGACTAGTCGGTGGAAAGTTATGCGAATGCATCTCGAACCAATACAAACTTCGGACTGGGAAATATCCAGAATAGTAAAAAGATAGCTATGCGAGGGATTTGTATACCATTGTATCGTTGGCTTGGAAATATTCCGTCTAGTCGAGAGAGAGTTATGCGTATTACTTTTGAATCAATGCTACTTTCGGGCTCGGAAATATTCCGACTTGTCGAGGGAGAGTAATGCGAGTGCCTCTAGAATCAATACGACTGTTGTTCTTGGAAATATTCCAAGTAGTCCAGGGAAAGATGTGCAAGTGAATTGTGATCTAATGCGACTGTGGGAATTGGAAATATTCCGATTAGTCGAAAAAAGGTTATGCGATTGCCTATTGAACCAATTCGACTGTCGGAATTGGAAATACTTCGAGTAATCGAGGGAAAGTTATGCGAGTGCCAATCGAACCCATGCGGCAGTCGAATTTGCAAATGTTCTGAATAATCGAGGGATAAAATATGCGAGTGCCTCTCGAACCAATTCGGCTGCTAGACTTGGAAATATTCCGACCAGTCATGGTAAATTTATGGGAGTGCCTCTCTATCCAATGTGGTTGTCGGACTGGGGAATATTCCGATTAGTAAAGGGTAACTTGTACAAGTGTCTCTCGGAACAATGCGGCAGTCGGGCTTGGAAATGTTCTAACCAGACAAGGGAAAGTTACGCGAAGTTATGAAAGAGTGACATATGAACCAATGCCACCGTGGGGCTTGAAAATATTCCGATCGAAAATAGTCCATGGAAAGTTATACGAGTGCCTTTAGAAGCAATACAGTTGTCGGATTTGGAAATATTACGACTAGTAGTGAGAAAAATATACGAGTGGCTTTAGAACTAATGCGACAGTCGGGCTTGAAATATTCCGACTAGTCGGGGAAACTAATGCGAGAGCATCTCGAACCAATGCGGCTATCGCACTTGGAAATATTCCAACCAGAGGAAGGAAAATTATGCGAGTGAAATGTGAATCAATGCCACCGTGAGGCTGAAAAATATACCGAGTAGTCGAGGGATTGATATGCAATTGCCTCTCGGACAAATACTACTGTCAGACTTGGAATATACCGACTAGTCGCGAAAAGTTATGAGAGGGCCCCTTGAACCAATGCGGCTGCCGGACTTGGAAATATTCCAACCAGACGAGGAAAAGTCATACGAGTGACATGTGAACCAATGCGACCGTCAAGCTTCAAAACATTCCGACTAGTCGAGGGTAAGATATGCAAGTGTCTCTCGAACCAATGGCTGTAGGACCTCGAAATACTCCAAGTCCAGAAAAAGTTATGCAAGTGAATTGTGAACCAATGCGACTGTCCGGCTTGGAAATATTTCGACTTGTCGTAAGAGAGTTAAGCGAGACACTTTTGAAACAATGCGACTTTCGTTCTCTGAAATATTCCGACTTGTCGAGGGAGAGTTATGCGAATGCCTCTCGAACGAATGCGGCTGTCGGAATTAGAAATATTCCGATTAGTCAAAGAAAATTTATGCGACTGCCTTGTGAACTAATGCAACTGTCGTACTTAGAAATATTCCGACGTGTCCAAGAAAAGCGATGCGAGTGCCTCCCGAAATAATGCGAATATCATACATAGAAGTATTGGAAGGATAGAAGAAGTGGAATGATAGTTATGATAGTTCCTCTCGGTACAATGCGACAGTCGGACATGGAAATGTCCGATATACTCTGACTATTCGAGGGAAAGTTATGCGACGTTTTCACAAAACTATGCGACCGTCTGCCCTAGATATATTCCATCTATTCGAAAGAATGTTGTGGGAGTGCCTCTAGAACCAAAGCAACTGTCGGACCTAGAAACATTCTGACTATTAGAAGGAATGTTATACGTGTGACTTGTGTACTAATTCGATTGTTGGATTTCGAAATATTCCGCCTAGTCGAGGGAAAATTACACGAGCTCCTCTCGATGCAATGCGGCTGTCGTACATAGTCATATTCCGACTTGTGAATGGATAGTTGTGCGACTGCCTCTGGTACCAATGCGAATGTCAGCCTTGGATATATTCCAACCAGTCGAGTAAAAATTATGCGAGTGATACTCGAACTAATGTGGTTGTCGTACTTGGAAATATTCCGACTTGTCGAGGGAATATATTGCGGGTGCCTCTCGAAAGAAAGCAAACGTCGGACATGGAAATATACCGACTAGACGTCTGAAAATTATGCGGCCGACTCTCGAATCAATTATGCACGTGCCTCTCAGCCATTACAACTGTTAGTCTTGGAAATATTGCGCCTAATCGAGGGAAAGTTATGCGAGTGCATTGCAAAACAATGTGACTGTCGGTCTTGGAAATATACCGACAAGTCGAAGGAAAGTTATGCTAGTGACTTGTGAACCAATACGACTGTCAGGGTGGGAGACATTTCGACTAGTTCTGGGAAGATTATGAGAGTAATTCTCGAATCAATGCTACTGGCGGATTGAAAATATACCGTATATTCGAGGAAATGTTATGCGAAGGTCTGTCGAAACAATGCGGCTGTCGGAGTTTGATATATTCCAACCTAGTCGATGGAAATTTATGCGAAGGCCTCTAGAAACAATGGGGCTGTCGTACTTGGAATTATTTCAATTAGTCCAGGGAAAATAATGCGAGTGACTTGTGAATCAATGTGACTGTTGGACTGAGAAATATTCTTACTAATTGAGGGAATGTTATGCGAATACCTCCATTACAAATACTATAATCGGACATAGACATATGTCAGCTAATCGAAGAAAAGTTATGTGAGTGCCTCTCAAACCAATACGGCTATTGTACTTAGATATATTCCAACTAGACAAGGGAAATTTATGCGAATAACTTGTGATACAATGTCTGACTTGAATATATCCCGACTAATTGAGGGAAAGTTATACGAGTTCCTCTCGATCCAATGAAGCGGTCGGGCTTGGAAATATTTCGAATATTCAAGGGAAAGATATGCGAGTGCCTCTCGATTCGATTTTTTTCTCGTACTTGGAAGTTACCCGACTACTCGAGAGAAAGTTATGCGAATTCCTCTCGAAAAAATACGACTTCCGGACTTAGATGAATTCCGACTATTCGAGGGAAAGTCATGAGAATGCCTCTCGAAAGAAGTCGATTGTCGTTCTTGGAAATATAATGACTAGTCGTGAAAAAGCCATCCGATTTACACTCGAACAAAGCTTCTGTCGGAAATGAATATCCCGACTAGTCTTGTGAATGTTATTCAAATACTTCTCGAATCAATGCAACTGTCGGGAATAGATATATTCCAACTAGTCGAGGGAATGTTATGCGAGTAACTTCCGAACAAATATGGCTGTCGGACTTGGAAATATTCCAAATAGTAAAGGGAAAGTTATGCGAGTGGATTTCGAAAAAATGCGACCGTCGGAAATAGGTATATTTCAACTAGTCAAGAGAATGTTATGTGAGTTAATCTCGAACATGTGCTACTGCCGGAATTAGATATATACCAACTAGTCGAGGGAATGTTAGGCGAGTGCCTCTCGAAACAATTAGACTGTCGGACTTAGAAATATTCCGACTAGTCGAGGGTAAGTTATGCGAATAATTTGTGTACCAATAGGACTCTCGGGGTTGGTAATATTCCGACAGGGCGAGAAAAAGTTATGCGAGTGCCCCTCGAAAAAATGCAACAATCGGAATTGGAAATATTCCGTCTTGTCGTTAGAATGTTATGCAAGTGTCTTTCGATCCAAAGAGAACGTCGGACTTGAAAATTTTCGGACTAATCGTAGGAAAATCATGCGAGTGTCTCTCATACCAATGCGACTGAGGAACTTGGAAATATACCTTCTAGTCGAAGTAATGTTATGATAGTGCCCCTCGAACTAATGCGGCTGTAGGATTTCGAAATATTTCCACTAGTCGAGGAATACTTATGTGTGTGTCTTACGGACCTATGCGAATATCGTATTTAGAAATATTCCGACTAGACGTGGGAAAGTTATACGTTTGGAACTCGAAACACATCGACTGTAGTCCTAGAAATGTTCCGACTAGTCGAGGGAACGTTATGTATACCTTCGTGCAGGTAGGGGTGGGAGATGCCTCTTCCTTTTTCTTTTTTCCGGCATTCTCCTCTAACGGACTCAACGTTGCTCGTTCTTTGTTGGCCTCCTCTATTGCTTTATCATGGGATGCCATAACACGTGCTTTATTAGACGCCGTTCGTGTGTGTTGATCCCTTACGGAAAGCTCTGTGGCCTTCCTCGAGTTTCGCAGGTGAGCAAGGAAATCCAGGGCGTCTCCAAAGAATACAATGCCTTTCTTGACACCAGCACTGATATTTCTTTGTCGCTCGGTTGCACTTTTCATGGCCTTCAGTATCTCCTTTCATTTCGATAATTCCCACTCTTTTTTTCTCCTCCTTCTCGCGATGTGGTCATCGATGAAAAAACCCTCCAAAACGATTTTCACGCAATTTTCCATTTTTGGCCTAGCCACTTTATCTTCTTTTTCTTCCTCCCTACCTCGTTAATCATTCTGAGATATCTCTTTAATCGGCGTTTGCGATGGTGTACACCCGATTTTTGTTCCTCTTCCGAAAGCATTGTTGCTGCTTGTAATCCGATAATAACGTTAATAACAGTAATCATAAAAATAAAATTAATAAAAACGGATTTTACTAAAATAACTACAATAATAGCGATAGTAATAATGATAATGATGATAATAATCATAATAACAATAATAACTACTATAACAATTATGGCGATAATAACGATAATAACGATAATAACGATAATAACGATAATAACGATAATAAAAATAATAAAGATAATAACGATAAAAACGTTAATAACGATAATAATAACGAAAATAATGGTAATAATTGTTACGTCTCGCAAGCTATGTACCTTAATAGAGCTAACTCCAAAGTAAGTATTCCGACCCTTACGGGTGATTTGTGCACTTTCCAGCCCTTACCTGCCTGGGAAGTTCAAATGGCTCGGGATTGGCACCGAACAGACTGTCGCCTTTAAAATATACGCAAAAAAAAACAATATATATGCTATTGGTAGGTGTAAGAAAAGAGGCGAAAGGAAACACTTCATTGAAGTGCTTGATTTGAAATGAGATAGAACGTGTAGAGACAATAAAATACTTAGAAATAATTATAGACGTTAAGCTTAGATATAAGGACTATTTACTATTATTATATGTTAAAAAAGATGGCAAAGAAAATTAGCTCTTTAAAAAAAACACGAAAATAAATATGAGAGCATATACGGGAAGTAATATGTATAAAAGGATACTACTAACAATTAAGTAATAGATTAGATAAAGAAGGAATAGAGAACACAAAAGAATTTGTTTTACTAAGAAGTTAAAGCGTGTAGATTAATAATAATAATAATAATAATAATAATAATAATAATAATAATTTTTTTTGATGGTCTGAGAATGCCAAACTTTACGCACTGACCCAGGGATCCTAGAGGAACCCTTTACCATTTGGGTCACCCGTTAAAGTCCCTGGAGTGTCGGGCTCATCGTTGGAATAGGCACTACCGACTAAACTCATATCCATCCTAGTGGCATGGTGAAACCATCCCGGCACCGTCATGTGACATTACTTCGGGATGGCGCCACTACATCATGTCCCATTAATTGGACTCCCTCAATTCGGTTCTACGTGGCAGGAACCTGGAGCAATGTTGGTGGCACGTCTATGGGGCGCCCATCTCCTTCTTCTTTTTACGTAAAATTGCCCTCACGTAGCAGGCAACCTTGTTCTACTCCTTCTGCCCTCGCAGCATTTTCTCAACAATGTTGACAGGCGAGATGTCTCCGAGCTCCTGCTCCAAGGCAAATCGTTCGGCGCTCCCATGTGCACATATGAAGAATGTGTGGTGGGCGTCGTCGACGGTTGAGTCGCCATAGGGGCAGTTGCCATCTGCTACTATCCTCATCTTTGCGAGGTAGGAGCGGAACAGGCCATGCCCTGTCAGGAATTGGGTGAGGTAGAAGTTGACCTCCCCCGCCTCCCGATTTAGTCAGCTGTCTAGCTGACTGATGTGTCGGGCAGTACATCTGCTCCTATGTTTCTGTTCCCATCTGATTTGCCGTGTCTCGATGGTGCTAGACATAGCGAGCCTTGATGCCTCCTCCTTTTCTAAAACGGACTTCTGCTGGTGGACGAATTGTCTCTCCTGGGCTAGTAGATCGATCGGGATTACCCCCGTGACCAATAGCACCGCGGGATCAGAGACCGTGCAGTAGGACCACACGTACCGGAGTGAGCCCCTCTGTACCGCGGCAATGCTCTTAATATATATAATAATTCTCGTGTCGCAGTGCCTCGGCACAGGCTTCCGCGCCATACATCATCACTCCCTCGGTGTCGTGCATCAATAGACGCCTCATGCACAGTCGGGGACCGTTGACTTCGGCCATGAGTGTGCCAAGGTAGGCTACTACTTTTGCCGCCTTGTCGGCTGTCCTAATTATATGCTCTCCAAAATTGAACTTGCTGTCGAGCATTATTCCTAAGTATTTGACAGCCGATTTAGTTTGGATCTTCGCGTCTTCTACAGTGAAGCTGCACAAAGTGTTGATTCACTTCTTCTTAAGTAGCACGATGAGCTGCTAAGGATAGCCCGTGGGCTTCCATCCAGGAGATGACTTTACGTATGATCTGATTAATTAGCAGCTTTGCATCCTTCTCCTTCTGTGCCGGGTCTCTTGCAGTTATGACAGCTTCAATGTCATTTGCATTCCCCACCAAGAAAGCGCCCTCAGGGACTGCAATACCTAGGATACCGTCATAGAAGATATTCAAGATATGCGGTCCCAGAATGGAGTCCTGGGCTGCCCCCGATGTCAAGTCCATAATTCTCGGACCATCGCCCGTATTGTATTCTAGGAAACGCTCGTTCAGATAGTCGCCGAGTATTCGGAGTAGGTACTCTAGGACATTGAAATTACATTCGAACGCTTCCATTGCCAAGTCCCACCTGACGGAGTTGAATGCATTTCTCATATCTAAGGTAAAAAGCAAACACACAGGGCGGGATAAATGATTCCTGCGTGCCGTCATTTTAGCGGCCGTGACAACCTCCTGGACTGCGTAGATAGAGGAGAGGCCGGATCGAAATCCATACTGGCGGGTAGCAAGATCGCCCGTTGCCCTCATGGCTATGTGCAGGCGAGGCCTAAGCAGCTTTTCCAGAAACTTGCCAGTCGTTTCGAGCATACAAATAGGGCTGTATGACGAAGCAGCATATGCTGAACCCTTGCCCTTGCTAATAAGCACAAGTTTCATTTCTTTCCACGGTGCGGGAATGACGCCCTCCCTGAGGCACATGTTATACATATTTAGCAAGAGCTCAGGGTGATTATGCGCAACGGATTTCATTACTTCTGCTGTAAGGCCATAACCGGGCCAATCTCTCTCTTCGGCTGTGAGGGGAATAGAGTATGCACGATTTTTTCCAAAGTCCTCGCATCCTGAGGGGTTCCTTGCGTTTGAGTCCCCAGATTGCGAGTGACGATCTGGTACCCCAATCCCCACGGATTTTCGACGATGTCCAGGAACAGCTCCTTCCAGCAACGTTGTTGACTGGCCTTGCTGGTACTTTTCAATGCTTTCTTGGCCGCTTGACACTCTGCGGCCAAGGGAACAGCACCGAGTTTGAGTCTCTGCGCTCGTTGTGCTAACCGGCCAAGCCTTAAGTACTTTTTGCGAAGGTCTGCAATCTTGTTCGTCCACCAGTATGCAAGTCGCCTCTGCCTTTTCGTGCTCTTCTTTGGCACTGCTATCGCGCAAACCTTTTGGATGATATGCATAGTTGCTGCGCTCATCATCCTGGCTTGTGCTGGTGGCGATAGACTCGCTGGTACAATTTGATGGGATCTCCGATCTTCAACTATGGCTGCGGACAGCCTCTCTTAAGCCATTTTTGCGATTCTCCAACGGGGGGATCGCGCTGCGCTTGTCACGGCTGGCCTCCTATCGTGTCCGTCGAATAAAATGTACTGGTGATCGCTGCCGGTGTAATCTTCGATCACCCGCCAGCTTGCGATTCTTGCTACAAGATGTTCATTGGCTAGAGAGACGTCCGGGATCGTATCTCTGTAGCCAGGACTTCGGAAGGTTGACGTCGAGCCAGTGTTGAGCACTGCTAGCTCCAGTCTCGACACCACCTCGATGATTCGTTTTTCTCTGGAGTCCGGCCTGGCCTGCCTCCATTCGAAAGCATTGGCATTGAGGTTTTCAGCCACAATGAGATCCCCTTGCATTTCCCGCAGTGCGTCTTCCAGATTGTCCAGTTTGGTCTGGAAATCGTCTATCCGCACGTTCGGGTGAGACATACGATGACATAAGTCACCAAGTTGTTTCTCACCCAAACGTAACCGCGTCCGGATACTTGATCCGACACATGTATCTATCGGGGATCTCGGTTTCAGATGGCCGTGGTGCCCAATTCATCGGCGTACCATCTTGCTCCTGCCCTGTTCTGATACTGTTTGCTGATAAAAACAATATCAGCTTCTTTCTCAGAGCAGAGCTGGGTTAGGAGGTGGTGGGCTGTCCTGCTCCTATTGAGGTTACCCTGCAGTATTCTCATCCATTGTTGCAAGGGCTTCCTGGAAGGCTGTACACGCCCTTGATCAGGCCAAATGCATCTTGGGTACAGCATCGCTTCTGGAGCACAAGAAGCAATTGGGCTCGCTGGACTTACAGTCTTTGAGTTTGTGCTCCGCCGCTGCAGAAATAGCAGAGCTTACTGCGGTCGGGGCTTTTGCCCGAGGCACTATGGTGGCAATAGTCGAGGCAGCGGTACCATCGCCTTGCTTCTGCACCTCGCCTGACTTTGCAGCTGAAGAAGCCGACTAGCACACGGCCGGCCTTCAAAAGCTTCGCAGCTTATTCCTCTTCTATTTTGACAAGGGCCAGGCGTTGGTTCCTCGCGTTGTTGTTCGTCATTCTGACCTCAAGTTTCCCCGAGTAGTCTGGCAGGGTTCTCTGTAAGGCATCCTCGACTTCTTCTAGCAATGTGCAGCAATCGCAGTCCCGTATCTCCAGCATAGCTCTAGGAACCAGTTCAGTGATGCTGCTCGTGTCTCCTACTTCTTTCCTCAGGGTTTCTGCAAATGAGGCCCTGATCTCCACAGTGTTCTTCTTGAGCTCGAGAAGAACCCCTCTCGTTCTAGTCTACTGGACCGACCTAAAATCTATCCCTGCAGCGCTAGCCTTGATGCTCTGGTGGATAGCTCCGATTACGTCTGCGTAAGTTTTACTCTGCGCAAGTTTCAGGAGGATCGCGTCCCGCTTCGTTTTCTTTCTCAGCTTGCCTTCCGATTTGCTCGGCCTCTTTTTCTCCTGCGATGGGGGTTTTGTCGCCTTCTTCGCGGGTTTTCCCTGCTTTTTCCTCTTCTGGACGACTTCCGTTCACTTGGTGGCTTCGGTCGTCGTCGCCTCTTGCCTCGGTCTTCTGAGGCATTCTTGAGGGAACTACGGCGGGTTTTTAGCTACTCTCTTGACTGTGACAACATCTGGTACAGAGTTTGCCCGTGGCCGCTGAGAGACTCGGACGAGTATCCTCGCTCCCTCATTGACCTTTGCTCGATATTTATACATGATGCTCGATTCAGTCAATAAATCTCATCCAGTTCCGGGAGCCCTTGCTTGATCGCATTATTTACGTTCGGCTGTATAATCACAGCTGCCTTCATATTGGCAAGGAGGACCCACGTTTGCGCGAGTTTCTCTACCTATCCATCTTGGGGTGTCACTATGGCGGCTGAGGACATCCGTTATTGTCTCTTTGAGCAGCCATGTTACTTCCAATTGATTTTGAATTATTTTTAGTTTGATTCTCCATAAATTGTGTTGTCACTCCAGAGTGCCAGGCCGTCTCCGAAAGCAGCCCCTCAGGATTTGAGGAGGTGATCACCCATTGCAACTACTCCCATTGTTGCGAGAGCTTTTGGCTATAAGGGCGGGAATGAAGCATCCGCCCTTGCCGTTCACTTACTTTCTTCATCGACATCCTGACCCTCCCGTGGGTAATTATAAGGGTAATAATAATGATAATAATAACGATAATAATAAAAATTGTATTAACGATATTAATAAAGGTTAATAATAGCGATAATAATAAGGATAATAATAAAAATAATAATAACGGTCATAATAACGATAACAATAATAATAACGATTATAATAAGAATAATAAAAAACATAATAATAACCATAGTAATGAAAATTAATAATAACGATAATAATTACGTTAATAATAAAGGTAATAATAACTGTAATAATAACTGTAAGTATGACGATATTAATAATGATAATAATACAAGTAATAATAATGATGATAATAACAATAATAATTACAATAATAATAATAATAATAAGGATAATAATAATGATACTAATAGCGTCTGCTTTCACCTTCCGACGCGAATACATCGAAACTCTTTCTTTCCGAACGGAAGTACTTATAAATTAATATTTTAGATAAACATTTAATTATTTAAACAATCTTTAGTGTACGTTGGATAGAGTAAAGTACTATTTAAATAATAGTACATTTATTTAAACATTAAAAATTAAAAAAAAAAATTAAATAATTTTATTAAAATATACAGATACTGCAAAGATTTTATTTCTCCACGACTATATGGGCGGAAGAACCTAGTGGAATCAACCACGAAGTCAAATCATTGCAGACTAACAATCTGATCTTACTTCGGAATTTTATTCCTACCATTGTAACACACAATTTCAATTGCAGAATGGAAAAGTCACTGAAAGAAAGTTCTACCCCAGGTGGCAGCTCAGAAGAGAAATCTACCATTGCGTTATGCAATGCATCGGGACATAGAGTTCTGGGGAGTCCCAACATCCGCAATAAGAATGAGTCGAAGCATCTTTGAAATCCTTCCAGACTTAAGTTTAAACAGAAGTTCTTTGCGGGCACTTTAAATGTAAATTCTTTGCTGAAGGTTGGTAAACAAAAGGAAATAGAACTACTTCTGAATAGAAACGGTATACAAATTTTAGCAGTACAGGAGACAAGATTTTGGGATAAAAATGTGACAGAAACAAAAGATTATAGAATCTTTAAAGGCAAGCCTGCAATTAAAATTATGATAGGAATGCCAATCTTGGGAACAGCCTTTTATATCCATAAGAGATTATTAAACTGTCCAACTGAATTCAAATCCCGCTCAGAAATGATGTCTCTTTTGAAAATGAAATGCAAAAATAAATTATATATTTTTATTAATTGTCATGCACAAATAGATAAAGACAATTAGAACAACCCAATTAAAGTAGAGGAATTCTGGGACCTCCTGGACGATAAAATGTCTAAAATTCCTAAATCAAATGTAGTGATATTACTTGGAGATTTTAATGCCCAAATAGGAAGAGAGAATTCATGAACCAATAGTGGGAGAATATGCTGCACACCAAAGAGCAAACAAAATGGGATGAGATTGAATACTATTTGTAAAAACTTTCAAATGAAGGTAATATCGACTTTCTTCAGGAAATTGCCAAGAAGAGTTAAATCATGGATTCCTCCAAATGCTAGATGAATTTCAACTAAATCATGTAGCTATATCCAAAAGAAACATGAAGGAAATTATGAATGTCTAGATAGTAAGAAGCAGAGAATTTGATTCCGATCACTATTTGTCTAAAATAAAACTAAAATTCTTACCCAACAAAGATCACAGAATAGGGGAAAAAGTAAATAAGTACAACACAAATTGACTCCAAATTACACAAGAAACTTTGGAAACAATTCAGGAAGAAATAAAAGTAAGTCATTAGGGGAAGTAGCAAGATTTATCTAAAGAAATAACGATCGCAGCCCAGAAATCATTTTGACTAGTCAAGCATAGAAAAAAACCTTGGTGTAACCAAATACGTGAAGATGCATTACAGAAGAGAACAAAACAATGGAAAAAGTGGAAATGCTCGGGGAAGACTGAACACCATGACCAATTCAAACAACAAAGGAAAGACACTGCTAGAATAATGAGGAGAGTTAAAAGATCTTTCGAAAAATCACAATTTATCGACATGCAAAACAACTTTGTTAAAAATAATTCACGAAATTTCTATCAGACTTTTAAGAGTCAATTAAAAGGGTATCATGCGCCTAGCATATGCTTCAAAGATGAAAATAGTAAACTTGGCCTAAGCAATGCTGAGAACTGTGAAATCCTTGCGAAATACTTTGATCAACATTTAAGTTGCTCTGAACCAAAACACAAGTTGGAATTCTCTGAAACAACTGAAAATCTGGAAGAAGATATACCACCCAATGTTGAAGAAATTAAGGAAGCAATTAACAATCTAAAAAATAATAAAGCTAGTGGAGAAGACTCTATAACAGCTGAACATTTGAAATGGTCTCAATCAAAAATCATTGAAGAGCTGCAGTTAATCTTTGAAGATATTTGGAGAACAGAGAGGTGTCCAGAAGAGTGGAAAGTATCTCTAATTCACCCGTTACATAAAAAAGGAGACAAATAGAACGTTGATAACTATAGAGGCATCTCTCGTCTGCAAACTGTATACAAGGTAATCTCAAAAATATTACTGAATAGAATAGAAACAACACTTGGAAAGCAACTGGGCGGGTATCAAGCAAGATTTCGAAAAGGTAGATCTTGTTCAGAACAAATTTTTAACTTAAAAATCATAATTCGCCATAGGATGCTGAATTCAAGGTACATAGTTGTAATTTTTATAGATTTTTAAAAGGCATTTGACTCGGTTGATAGAGAAACCATAGATAAAACAATACGTGAATTTGGAGTTAAAAATAAATTGGCAAACTTAATTCGTGAAGCACTCACAGACACGATTTCGAAAGTAAAATTTATGGGTGAGATATCTAAATCTATTGAAATAAATACAGGTGTAAGGTAAGTTGATGGTTTATCACCTCTTCTGTTCAACTGTGTTCAAGAAAAAATTGTCAGAATTTGGAAGGTAAAGCTGGAAGAACAAAACATTTCGCTAGTAACTTTGGAGAGAAAAAACAAAGACATTGAAATAAGTTGCCTAGCATTTGCAGACGATTTTGCTATAGCGTCAGACAACCTAATAAGTGCAATAACACAAATCAATCTCTTGGAAGAAATAGCCAACAAAGCAGGTTTGAAAATCTCCGTAGAAAAAAACGAAATTTATTACAAACATCCAGAACGCTCAAAAATTTTTGACTACAGATATTGGTCCAGTGGAAAAAGTAAAGAAATTTAAATACTTGGAAGAAATATTTCAAGAAAATGGTTTGGAAAAATCTGTAGTAGAAGAAAGGGTACACAGGATGTAAAGGGCGTATAGTATCACTAAGAATTTGTATAACAAAAAGTGTTTATCTAAAAATCTTAAAATAAGGCACTACGCTACAGTAGTGAAACCGGAATGCTTATACGCGAGTGAATGCTTGGTACTAAATTAGATAAGATAAACTAGAAGTACTAGAAAGTAGTATTATTAGGAAAATGTTAGGTCCTGTGAAAACAACAGAAGTATAGAAATTAAGATCCAATAATGAAATATATTGTTACATAGAGGGCATAACAGAAAGGATAAAGAAAAGAAGATTGAAATTCTTTGACTATATTTACAGAATGGATGATACCAGATTAACAAAAAGGATACTCATGTATCTTTGGGAGAAGAAGGCAACAACTAGCTGGATTCAAGTGGTAAATAAAGATCTAGAAAGAAGTATTATAAGTGAGTAAGAAGTTATAGACAGAGAGATTTTTAGAAAGAGGGTATTAAGAATGGAAGGATTCCAAGGAAGTTTGAAGGAGAAACCTGGTGCAAAGTGGTCCGAGGAAAGAAAGAAAAAGCATTCTGAAAAGATGAAGGAATATTGGAAGGAACGAAAGAGAAAACAGCTAAGTGTGAAGAATTGAAATTGGCACGTGTTGCCTAGCAGGCCCCATCGGAAGAAGAAGAAGATACTAATAGCGATAATAATAATGATCATAATAACGATAATAATAATTATAACAATACAGATAATAATAAATGTAATAATAACGATAATAATAACAATAATAAAAACGATAATAATAATGATAATAATAATGATAATAATAACGTTAATGATGACGATAATAATAATGATTATAATAAGTATAATAATAAACATAGTAATAACAATAGTAATGAAGAATAATAATACCAAAAATAATAACGAAAATTATTAGGCTAATAATAATGATAATAATAACGAAAATAATAACGATAATAATAACGATAATAATAACGGTAATAACAACAATAATAGCGATAATAATAAAAATAACATTAGCGATAATAATAATGATAATAATATAGATAATAATATTAATAACGATAAAATTAATGATAATAATGGCGATAATAATAACGATGATACTATCGATAATAATTTTAAAAACGATAATAATAATGATAATAATAACGATAAAAATAATGATAATAATGACGATTATAGTAAGGATAATGATAAATATAATAATACCGATAATAATAATGATAATAATAACGGTTATAGTAGCGATAATAATAAAGATAATAATAGCGATAATAACAACGATTATAATAACGATTATAATATTAATAACGACAATAGTAATGATAATGATTCTGATAATATTAACAATGATAACGATAATAATATTACTAACGATTATAATAATGATAATAATAAGAATAATAATAACATTAATAATAACGATAATAGTAACGGTAATTATGACGTTAATAATAACGGTAATAAAAAGAGTAATAATTACGATAATAATTATGATAATAACCGGTAATAATAACGCTGTTAGTAACGATAATAATGAGGATAATAATAACGAGAATAATAACAGTAATAATAACGATAGAAATAATGATTATAATAACGTTAAAAATAACGGAAAGCGTTACACAAATAACGATAATAATAACGTCGATAATAACGATTATAACAACGATAATAATAACGAGAATAATAACGATAATAATAAAAATAGTATTAATGATAGTAATGATGCTTAATAATTGCGTTAATAATAAGGATAATAATAAAGATGATAATAAGGATAATAATTATGATAATAATAACGAAAATAATAACGTTTATAATAAAAATAACAATAATTATAGTAATAACGATAATAATAAAGATATTAATAAGGGTAATAATAACGTTAATAAGAACGGTAATATAAACGGTAATAATAATGGAAATAATAACAATAATATCTACGGTAATAATTACGGTAATAATAACGATATTAATAATGATATTACTACCGATAATAATAACGATGATAACAAAAATAATAATACCGATAATAATAATAAAAGATAATCATAATGGTACTAATAACGATAATAATAATGATAATAATAACAGTAAAAATGACAATTATAATAGCGGTAATAATAACAGTTATAATATCGGTAATAATAACGATAACAATAACGATAATAATAATAGTTATAACCATAATAATATTCATAATAATCATAATAATCATTTTAATAATCATTATAATCATAATAAAAATCATAATAATCATAATTATCGTATTAATAATTATAATTATCATAATAATTATCATGATGTTCCTACTTATAATCATAAAAACCATAATACTAATAATAATAATCATAATAACAATAATAGTAATAATAATAATCATATTGATATTCACGAAAGCCATAATAAGCATAATAACAATCATAATAATCATAATAATAAGCATAATATTCTTGATAATAATGATAATACGTAGAATAATTATAATATTAATAATCATAATAATCATTATTATAAACATTATAACAATAACAATCATAATATTATTCACAATAATCATGATCATAATCATAATATCAATAATAATCATATAAACAATCATAATAATTATAATAAAAATCATAATAAGCATAATAATCGTCATAATAATCATAATAATCTTAATAATCAAAATAATCATAATAATAATTAGGATATCATAATAATCAGGATAACAATATTAGTAACCATAATAATTAAAGTAATAACCTTAATAACCATTATAATCATAATATTAATCACAATAATCATAATAATAACTATAATAGCCACACTAACCATAATAATAATAATTGTAATCATAATAACAAATATAATAACTATAATACTCATTTTAATTATAATAAATATCATACTTACCATAATAAATATCATAATAATCCTAATAATTCAAATAATAATCTTAATAATCATAGCAAAAATAATAATCCCATTAAGAATAATAATAATAATTAGATTAATAATAAACATAATTACCATAATAATAATCATAATATCCACAACAAGGATAATAATAACAATAATAATCATAGTAACAATCATAATATCCATAATAAACTTAATAATAGTCTTAATAATCATAATAAAAATCATAATTTCTATAATAATCTGCATAATAATCATAATAAAAGTAATTATAGTTACAATAATTATAAAAATCACTATAATAATCATAATAGTCATAATAATAATCATAATAATTATAATAAAATTCATAATAATCGTAATCATAATCACAAAAAAATAAATAATAATATTCATAATGTTCTTAATAATTGTAATAAATTTGATAATTATCGAAATAAAAAATAACAATAATATATAAAACCTAATCATAATAACCATATTATTAATAATATAACCATAATAAATACAATAATAATAATTATAAAAATAAAAATCATAATATACATAAAAATAATAAGAATAATCATTATGCTCCAAATAATACTAATAATAATCATATGATCATAATAATATTTACAATAATGATAATAATCATGATAATCATAATAATTATCATAACAAATAAAATGTCCATAATAATCGAAATGAGAATATTAATAGTCATAATAATTATAATAATCACAATAATAATAATAATTACCATCAAAATAACCATATAAATCATAATAATGTTCATATTAACCATAATAATCATAGTAATAATCATAATAATGAAATAAATTATAATATCAAATATAATAATCATAAAAATGTTGATAATAATAATAATAATTTTAATTATAATAATAACCATGATAATAATCATAATAATCATAATATTAATCGTAATAATCATAATAATGTTGAAAATAATCATAATTGTCATAAAAAATAAAATAACCATAATAATCTTAATAAGAATAGTAATAGTCATAATAATTATAATAATAAACATAACATTCTTAATAAATATAATAATAATGCACATAAATATAATAATCGTAATAATAATCATGATTAACATAATGATCACGACAATAATTATAATAACCATAATAAGCATATTTAAAATCATAATAATAATAACAATACTCACAAGGATAATAATAATCAAAATAAACATAATAATTATCATAAAGGGTATAATAACCATAATAATGCTATTAAGAATAATAATAGTCATAATAATTTTTATAAACATACTAATAATCATGATAATAATAATAATAAAAATAATCATGAAAATAATCATAATAATCATAATAATAACCATAATAATGTTCATAAAATTATAATAATCATAATTATAATCATAATGATCATAATGATCATAATAATGATCACAATAATGATAATAATCATAATAACAATAATAATTATCTAAATATATATTAAAAATAATAATCCTAATAAGAATAATAATAGACATAATTATTATAATAATTACAATAATAATCATAATAATCATAACCATAATAATAATGATCCTAATAATAATAATGATTTTAATAAGCGTAATAGTACTGATAATAACTATAATAATAATCCTAATAAAAATTATGATAACCATAATAATCATAGTAATAATAATAATCATAAAATTCAGAATAATATTCAAATTAATATTCATAATAATCATAATAATGTATATAAAAACCATAATAATCATTATATCGGACTGTCGGATTTAGAAATACCCTGACGAGTCGTGGGAAAGTCATGCAAATGTCTGTTGAACTAATACGACTGCCGGACCTAGAAATATTCCGACAAGTAGAGAGGAAGTTTTGAGAGTTACTTGTGAACCAATGCAACTTTTGGAATTAGACATATTACGACTAGTCTAGGTAAAGTTATGCGAGTGACTTGTGATCGAAAGCGTTTGTCGGATTTTCAAATATTACGACTAGACGAGATAAAGTTATGAGGATGCATTTCGAACCAATGCGACTGTCAGATTTGGAAGTATTCCGTCTTGTCGAGGAAAAGTTATAGGAGTACCTCTGGAAACAATGCGACTGGCAGATATGGAAATATCACGCCTAATCGATGGATATTTATGCGAGTGTCTCTCGAACCAATGGTACTGTCGGATCTAAAAAAATTCCGACAAGTCAAGGGAGAGTTACGCAAGTGATTTGTGAACCAATGTGACTATTGGTCTTAAACATTTTCCGACTAGACGAGGGAAAGTTATGCGAGTGGCTTGTGAACTAAAGAGACTATCGGATAAGACATATTAGTACGAGAGGAACGCGCATTACTTTTCCTCGACTAGTCGAAATATTTCCAATACCGTCATCCGCATTGGTTTGAAAGTCACTCGAATAACATTCCCTCGACTTGTCGTAATATTTCCAAGCTTGTCGTTCGCAATGGCTCACAAGTCACTCTCATCACTTTTTCTCGACTAGTCGGAATATTTCCAAGCCCGACACCCGCATTGGACACAAATGACTCGCGTAACTATTCTTCGGTTAATCGGAATATTACCAAAACCGACAGTTGCTTTGTTTCAAGTGGCACTCGCATAACTGTCACCCGACTAGTCGGAATATTTCCAAATCCGACAGCCGCTTTGTTTAGAGAGTTACTCGCATAAATTTCCTTTGAAAATTTGGAATATTTCCATTTACGACAGTCGCATTGGTACGAAAACCACTCGTATAACTCCCTCAACTAGTCGAAATATTTCCAAGTCCGCCAGAAGCAATGCTTCGAGAGTCACTCTCATAATTTTCACTCGGCTAGTCGGAGTATTTCCAATTCCAACAACCGCAATGGTTCGAGGAGCACTTGCATAACTTACGTTGATTAGTTGTAATATTTCCAAGTCCAACAGCCGCATTTGCTCGTGAGGCACTCGCATAACTTCCCCTGACAAGTCAGAAAATTTCCATGTCCGACAACCGCATCGGTTCCAGAGTCACTTGTATAAGTTACCTTCGACTAGTCGGAATATTACCAAGACCGATAATCTCTATGTTTAGAGTAGCATTCATATAACCTTCATCGGACTAGATGGAATACTCCCAAGTCCAACTGCCGAATTGGGAATATTTCAACTAGCCAGTGAAAGTTCTGCGAGTGGCTTTTGAATCAATCCGGCTGTCGGGCTTGGAAATATTCCGAATAGACGAGGTAAAGTTGTTCGTGTGTCTCTCGAAAAATTAAGACTGTCGGACTTCGAAATATTCCGATCAGTAGAGAGATACTTACGCGTGTGCCACTAATTAAAACGAATGTCGGATTTTGAACTATTCCGACTAGTCGAAGGAGAGTAATGCGAGTTACTTTTGAACAAATGCGACTGTTGGATTTATAAATATACCGACTAGTCATGAAAGAGGTATGCGAGTGACTTGTGAATCAATGCGACTGTCGGCCTTGGAAATATTCAAACTAATAGAGGGAAATTTATATTAGTACCACTCGAAATGAAGCGAATGACGGATTTCGAACTATTCCGACTAGTCGAGGGAAAGTTATGCGAGGATCTTTCGGAACATTAAGACCATTGGACTTGGAAGTATCTAGCCTAATCGAAAGATAGTTATGCGAGTGCCCCTTGAAACAATACGGCTGTGGGACTTGGAAATATTAGGACAAGACGAGGAAAAGTCATGTGTGTGACTTTTCAAGCAAAGCGACTGTAGGACTTGAAAATATTCTGACTAGTCTAGGGAAAGTTATACGAGTACATATCGGACCATTGCGGCTGTCGGAATTTGAAATGTTCTGACTAGTCGAGAGAGTTATGCGAGTGCCTCTCAATATAAAGCTCCTGTCGGACTTGGAAGAATTCCGATTAGTCGTGGGAAAGTTATGCGAGTGATTCTCGAACCAATGCAGATGTCGGCAATGGAAATATTACAACTGGTCGAGGAGAAGTTAAGCGGGTGCCTTTCGAACCATTTCGGCTTTTGGACTAGGAAATATTGCGACAATTCGGGGATAGTTTTGAAAGTGCCTCATGAACAAATGCATCTATAGAAATTGGAAATATTACGACATATCGGGAAAGTTATGCGAGTTTTTCTAGAACTCATGAGTCTGTCGTTCTTGGAAATATTCCGACTTGTCGAGAGAAAGTTATACGAACCAATGCAGCTATCGGACTTGGAAATATTCAGTCTAGTCAATGGAATGTTATGCAAGTTTCATTGGAACCAATGCGACAGTCGAACTTGGAAATATTACTATTGCCGAGGGAAAGATATGCGAGTGCTTCTAAAACTAATGTAACGGACGGACTTGGAAATATTCCCAATAGTCGAGGGAATGTTACGCAAGTGACTCTAGAACCAAGGCGACGGCCGGGCTTGGAGATATCCCGACTAGTCGAAGGAAATTTATGCGAGTGTCTCTCAAAACCAATGCAGCTATCGGACTTGGAAATGGTCGTTGTTGGAAATAGTTGGACTAATAATAATAATTGGAATACCTATTGTAATAATAATAATAATAATTATAAGAATAATAACAATAATAATAATAATAACGATAATAATATCAATTATAATATTGATGATAACGATATGGACAATAATAAAAAAACATGATAATAATAATAACGACAAGAGTAGTACAAATAATAATAACGATATTAATAATTGCAATATTGATCACGGTAATAAAAATAATAATAATTATAGTAATTTTAATAATAACGGTAATAATAATCTTAATAATAATAATAATAATTATTATAATATTCACGATAATAATAATAATAATATTATAAGTAACAATAACTATAAATACAATAATAATAATATTAAAAATAATCATAATAATAATAATAACTTTTTTTCTTTTTTTTTACGTAGGAAGTGAAATGCATTTATGCACAGGGACGTGTCCCTAATGTCGGACTCATTATGATATCGACTAAAGCACCTCTTACTGCTGCTGGACACTAGCCCAGGCACGTTTACCATATTACTTCGCGGTAGGCTTGTTTTCTTCACCTGTTAGGCTCGCTGCTGTCTGTTCCTACTTCTTTTTCCCTGTTTGCCTAGCAGTTTCTATCTAGGTCACTTTTTATCTATCGAAGGATGTCCTGTACCTAGTAGGATATCTAGCCCCAGTATTCCTTTTTCGGTGTATGATCTCTACTATTACGTCGGGAGTCACTTGTCTGATTTTCATCTCTAACTTGGGCGCTTGCGTTGCGCCCAACGGTCACAGTGGAAAAAGTTATGCTTCACGTCGTCTTTTGTTCCTGATCAGTACAGACACTCTTGTGTTCTTCCCGGTTCCATTATTTATAGGTAGACTTGGAAGTATCCGTGCTCGCTCAAGAACTGTGTCAAGTAATAATTGGTCTCATCGTGCCGGCCTTCCGTCCACTTCTTCACGTCTTTGATCAATATTGCGGTCCAACGTACTTTCGACTCATGTTCCCAGGAAGTCTGCGCACAAAAAATCTTCTCCCTCTCCTCTTTGCTTGTTACCGCCTCTTCAACCTCGGTTTTCCTGAGGTGCACCGCCTAACTTTCTTGCGTCAAGAACGCAATTGGTATAACTACTTCATTGTTAGCATGACTGGTTCGGACACTGTCCTGTACGTAAAAACTATCCTAAGCGCTGCTCTTCTCTGTACCTGCGCCATGCGGTCCTGGTACGACTCCTTGCTAAGTCCGCCCACACTTTAGCACCGTGGAGGAGGACAGACTGTACCGCGGTCATTAGCAATCGGCGTTTACTGGCATTGGGCCCGGTGACGTTGGCCATAAGCCTACTTAGGGAAGTAATTCCTTTCGCAGATTTATTCGCAGTTTGCTGGATTTGCACCCCGAAGTTCAGCCTGCGGTCGATCATGATACCCAGATACTTGATTGCAAGCTTGGACTCCACTGCTATGTCTCCAACTTGCAAAGGGAGGGTGATGTTTATTCTCCTATTTGCAAGGATGATTATTTCCAATTTTTTCGAGAGCTAGAAGTTGGCCGTTATCTGCCATCCAGCCGATTTACCCTCCATATGACTTAGCTTAGCTTTAGTTGAGCCATTTCAACATCTCTTGCCGTGATTTAAGGCAGTGATGATGTCTGCATAACCCACAAGGAGCGTCTCTTCTGGCATTTCGGTCCTCAGCAAACTGTCGCATGCCACGATCCAGAGGTCCGGCCCGAGGATGGTTTCCTATGCCGCTCCGGCCGTGACATTCATACTTCTCTGCTCCTGTGTAGTCTAATACAATAGCGTCGGATCTTTCAGGTAGTCATCAAGCATGCGCAGAAAATACTTCAGTACACGGAAAATATGTTCCATCACAATCATAATATCACTCCATCTTGCAGAGTTAAAATCGTTCTTCACATCATGCGTCACTAGTAAGACTACTCGACGCTAGTGCCAGTTGTGGTCCTCCGATTTCCGTACTGCTTCCGTCATCACCTGGATCGTGTCGATTACCGTTCCCCTCGCACTGAATCTGTACTGTTTCGATGACAGAATGCCGGGGGTTTTAATCGTGGGCTTCAACCTTGCCTTTGTCATCTTTTCAAGCAGTTAGCCAGTAATGTCGTGAATGCATAACAACTGATAGTATGATGGCAGCCTTTGGTCTTCTTTGCCCTTACCGATGAGCACGAGGCGCGCTGTTTTCTGTCGTGATGGTAAAACTCTAAATGTTAAACAGGCATTGTACGCCTTTAACAGTAGACCTGGATTATGTTGTACTACTATTTTCAGCATTTCGTTTGTTATGCCATGGGGACCTGGTGCCTAGTTACTTCGTAAGGTTCGAGCCGTTCTCTCTTGCTCTTCTGTGCTGAAGGGGGGACAATCCTTTACTTGGCCAAAGATTATCTCCGGCCTGGTGGGGTGTGCCTGGAAGAGGGTACACACGATGTTCTTCATGGTGGTCGTGTCCATGACTTGAGTAGGTCTCAAGCCATCGAGCTTTTGGGTTTCAATTTTGTAGCACAGTCCCCATGGGTTAGTACTGATATTCTCTGCCAACATCCTCCAGCAGCCGAGCTTTCTTTTTTATTGCCCAGCACAGTTGCTCTTTCACGGCCTCGTGTTGCGCAGATTTGGCGTTTCCTTCGCTTCCTTTCCTTGCCCGTTGTGCAGTTCGTCTCAATTTCAGGCACATTCGGCGCATCTCCCCATTCTCTGGAGTCCATCAGTATGCAGGTCGCTTGCCGTGGTGAGGTCTCTTGCCCGGTATGGTGGATTCTCAAGCCATCACGATGCGGCGGATTGTAGCTCCGACAAGTGTTTAGGTCCGTGCCTTCCTTATTACTTCGAGTCCTTTGGTAACTTCTATTTCCTGGGATATTGTTTTAATGAAGTTTCCAATGTCCAACTTTTGAACGTTCCATCTGCGTAAAGTCGCTTTGTCTTCTCTGCCTCTTTGTAAATCTCCATGTACTCTAAAGGTAAGGTACTGGTGATCGCTTTTAGTGTAGTCCTTGATCATCTTCCACCGCTCGATTCGGGGTAACAGGCAATCATTTGCGAGGGAGATGCCCGGAATCGTCTCAATGTACCTGAAGCGCCGGAAGGTTGTGGTAGAGCCAACGATTAATACATAATGTCCTGTTCTGGTCGTCATTTCCGCCACGTATATGCTCCTAGAGTTTTGGTGCGGCATTCCCCACTCGACCGACTTAACATTAAAGTGGCCGACCACCAAGATGTTACCTGCTGTGTTCCAGACCTCTTCCTTCAGCATGTCTATGTTTCCCGGAATTCACTGATGAATTCGTTTGGTGTGAATTACCAACTAAAATATATAACCTCCCTTTTACCTGGACTTTTAATCCATACGAAGCCACGGAGGCTTCCGTGACTCTCTTCTGGTATCTTGCTTGACTCCAAAATCCAGATGGCCGCTGCGCCTTCAGGATCAGAGAACTATAAGGCCGATTTCTTGTCCTTATATTGTTCACTGATCAACAGCTGAACTGCTCTCTTCTCCTGGGCCAGCAATTACAGTATCTCGTTAGCAGTCTCCTCATTTTTCTGTAGTATTCCCTCCTGTTCATGTATGCTTATAGTATTCGCGTCATCACAGGAGCTTTTTGGTTTTATTGAGAACATTCTTGAAGATGCTACAACGCCCCGATCCAGGAGCGTGGTCACGCTCGAGTTTTTCTTGTCCTTTATCCGCCTTAGTGCATAACATGCAATTTTCCGAGGTCAGGCATTCTCTCGCTTGATGGTTAGCTTCACCACATTTGTAGCAGTGCTTGCTTCTATCCTGCCCCTTGCAGTACTGGGCGGTATGCCCATATCCAAGGCATCTGTAGCATCTGGAGACTACCGTCCTCTGCCGTATTCTGCAATTAATCAACTTTAATATGTTCCGACATTAAAAGTCGGTTTGCTCCTTGCGCGCTCACCTTTACGACGGCCATTTTGAGACTTCTCTAGTTCGTCTTCGTGGTCAAGATATTCATATTTTCTTCGGATCCCACCTGTATGTCCCTCCTGATCACTTCTTCCACTTCTTGGACAGTAATTAAGTTGTCAAGACCACTAATCTCTAACTTCACGCTAAGTTCTAGATGGCAGTCTGTCGCTTTATCCCCTAGCATGTTTTCAAGCGTGCCTCCGAAGACGGCCTTGTCTTTAGTCCCCCTGGAGAACATCCCCTGGCCTTGTTTGTCGGATCGATCTCACCTCTGCCTACAAATCCTCCGGTTTTGTTTTGCTACGGATTTCCCGAGCACGCCTGCATAGGTTCTTCCTCCATTCCGCTTGGTCAAGAGGGACTCCAGGCGAGGCTTTAAAAGCCTTTGTATATTTGTCTTTTTGTTTGGCGCTTTTAGCCTTTCTCACATTCGCCGGGTACCAAAGCAGATGCCTTCGCTGGTTTCTTCTTTTGTTTCCGTCGTTTTTGGCTAGCTTCGAGCAGGTAGGGGTGGGAGATGCCTCTTCCTTTTTCTTTTTCCGGCATTCTCCTCTACCGGGCTCCACGCTGCACGTTTTTTGTTGGCCTTCTCTATTGTTTCATCATGAGATACCATAATACGTGTTTTATTAGACGACGTTCGTGTTTGTTAATCCCTTACGGAAAACTCTGTGACCTTCCTCGAGTCTCACAGGTGAGCAAGGAATCTCAGGGCGTCTCCAAATTGTACGATGCCTTTCTTGACACCAGCACTGATAATTTTTTGTCGCTCGGTTGCACTTCTCATTTCTTCAGTATCTCCTTTCATTTCGCTAATTCCTCCTCTTCTTTTTTCCTTGTACTCGCGACGTGGTCATCGATGAAGAAACCCTCCAAAACGATTTTCACGCAATTTTCCATTTTTGGCCTAGCCACTTTATCTTCTTTTTCTTCCTCTCTACCTCTTTAATCATTCTGAGATATATCTTTAATCGGCGTTTGTGGCATTGTACGCCCGATTTCTGTTCTTATTCAGAAAGAATTGTTGCTGCCTGTAGCTTCTGATCCGATACCGGCCAAAACAGCCACCGTCATAGGACTGCAGTAGTAAGATGACAATGGCTGCGGGACTGCTTGTGCATGCTGCCCAGCCGATGCTAATGGGAATCAGTACCCTGCAGCGTATCTCTTTTTCTTCCTCAATGCTACCCATAATTGGTTTCTTATTCTGTGATTTCATCTCATAACTAATTTTGGACCATCCCTGGATTATCCGGTAACCTGCATATCTGGAAGGCGCCTCCCTACCCATCACCTGGGAAGGCGCCCTATGGGTGAATAGCAACCCCACACGAAAATAATAATAATATTAATAATAAGGATAATAATCATAATAATAATTATTATAACCGTAAAAATAATAATAATTATAATAATAATAATAATTATTATAATAATAATAGTAATTATACGAACGATAAGGAAAATTATAATAATTATAATAATTAAAATAATTATAATATTGAAAATAATAATAATTATATTATTGATAGTAATAATGATTAAAACGATAAAAGAAAAATAATTATAATAATAATAATATTATTATTAAAGATAATAACGATAAAAATAGAAGTAATAATAAAGATATTGATTGTAATAATAATAACAATATTAATAATAACGATAATAACCATAATAACTATAATAATTATACATTTAAAAATATTATCGATAATTTCAATAATAATGTTAATGATAATAATGAGAAGAAGAATAAAAATGATAATAATGATAATAGCGGTAATAATAGTAATATTAATAACATTAATATCTATAAAGAGATTGATAATAATAATGTTAATAACAACAACGACAACAACGACAATAACGATAATAACGACAATAATTATAATAATAAAAAACTAAAGAACATAGCTTTCAATTTTTTAGTGATAAAATGTATAATAATAATAATAATAACGAAAATAACTATGGTAACGTTAATAACTGTAATGATAGTAACGATAATCACAATAATGATAATACTAATATCAATTACAGTCACAGTAATAATAATAACGATAATGACGATGGTAACGATAATAATAATAATAATAAGTACAATAAAAACGATAATTATGATAATAATATTAATAATAACAGAAGAATCTAAAGAATATTTACCATAATAACAAAAGATACTTAAATTAATAACAATAATAATAAAAACAATGATAAGGATAATTATAATAAAAAAAATAAAAAAATAACGATAACAGCGTTAATAATAAAATAATAATAATAATTATAATAATAGTTATAATAATATTAAAAGCAATAATAACGATAATTATAATAATAATAGAAAAAATCATAACGATAATAGTAAAAATAATAGGGGCAATACAAAAAATAATAAGAATAATAATATCAAACTTGCGATAATAAAAATAATAAAAATAATAACGATATAAATTAGAATAATTATGATAATACCAAAATTAAAGAAAATAATAAAAATAATAATAACAATTACAATAATAATGACAATAATGATAATATTAATAGTAATACTAATAATAATAATAAAAATAATAATAAAGATAATAACGATAATAATGATAAAATGGTAATAATAATGACTATAAAAACAATTTTCATAATAATAATAATTAAAACGATAAAATCGATAACAACTATAATAATAGTAATAATGATTACGATAATAATGTAACAATAAGAATAAAAATAATAATAACGATAATAACGATAATAATAATAGTAATAATTATAATCAATATTAAAATAATAATTATACCAATGAAAATAATAATGATATTAACGATAACAACGGTTGTATTAATAATAACAGTGACCATAATATGGATAAGAACGATAATAAACGTAATAATAATGTCGATATGAACAATAATTATAACAATAATAAACACAATAATAACGACAATAATGGCTTTAAATATAATAATAACAATAATATTGATAAGAACGATAATTATGGTAATAAGGATAATAATATAATTAATGGTGATAATAACTACAATAATATTAATAGTAGAAATAATAATTACAATAATAATAATACAATATTAACGACTATAATATTAATATAATTATAATAGTAAAAACGATAATTTAGATAAAAACATAATAATAATAATAATAACAACGATAATAACGATAAAACGATGAGGATAAAATTAATAATAATAACAATAAAGATAATAATAATAATAATAATAATGAAAATAATAATAATAATAGTAGTAGTAGTAGTAGTAATAATAATAATAATAGTAATAATATTATAATAAAAATCATAACAAGCATTAAAATAATCATGCAAATTATAATAATAATAATAATAATCATTATAAACATAACAAGAATATTTATAATAATAATAATAATAATAATAATAATAATAATAATAATATTAATAATTAAACTAACCATAATAAACATAATAATAACAATAACGATAATAAGGTCCATAATGATCATAATAACCAAGATAATAATAATAATCATCATAACAACCATAATAATCATAATAACCATAATAATTATAATATTCATAATAATAATCATAATAACCAACATAATCATGATATTGATCATAACAATCATAATAATCATACAAATAATCATTATAACCATAATTATCATAATAATATCTACAATAGTCGTAATAATAATCATAATAATCGTAATAATAATTATAATAATAATCACAATATTTATCATAATCTTAATTATCATGATAATTATCATAATAAAACCTAATAATCATAGAAATAAACATGATAATTATAATAATCAAAGTAATAATCATAAAAAACATAATAGTCATAATAACATTCATAATAATGATCATAATAGGAATCATACTAATTAGCTTAATAATCATAATAATGATATTTATAATAATAATAATAATAATAATAATAATAATAACGATTATAATGATAATAACGTTAATAACGATAATATCGATAATAACGATAATATCATAATGACGAAAATAACAATAATAACGATAAAAAAGATTATAATGATAATAATAACGATAATTACAATAATAACAATAATAATAATAATAAAAATAATAATTATAATAATAATAATAATAATAACAATGATAATAATGAAAATATCGATGATAACGAAAATAACGATAAATACGATAATAACGTTAATAACGGTAATAATAGGGACAACACCAATAATAACAATAATAATTATGATAAAAATAATAATGAATATAACACTAATAATATTTATAGTAATAATAATAATAATGATAATATCGATAATAACGATAATATTAATAATAACGATAAAGAGGATAATAACGTTTATAACAATAACAAAGGTAACAAGGATATTAACGATAATAATAATAATAACGATAATAACGATAATAATAATAATAACAGTAATAGAGATAATATCGATAATAACGATAATAATTATAATAATAATAATAAAGTAAATAAAAAAATAACAATAATAATACCGATAAATATAACAATAATAATCATAATGTTAAAAACGATATTAACGGTAATAACGATAAAAACCATAATTACGTTAGTAGTGCTAATAATAACGATAATAATATTAATAACAATAAAATCGATAAAAACGATAATAATAACGATATTAATAATTATGATAATAATAATAACGTTAATAACGACTATAATAATAATATCAATAATAACGATAATAGCAATAATAGTGATTATAACGATAATAATGATAATAACGACAATAACGATAATAACGATAATAATTATAAAAATCATAATTACATATATAATGAAAATAACGAAAATAATGAAAACAACTATAATAACAATAATAATGCTACTATCGATAACAATACTGATAAATATAATAATAGTAATCATAATTATAAGAAAGATAAAAACGGAAATAATGATAATAACGATAATAACAATAATAATTATAATAATAATAATAGTAGTTATTATTATTATAATAGTAATAATAATAATAGAAATAAATATTATTAAAATAATATTGATAATATTAATAATAATAATAATAATAATAATAATAATAATAATAATAATAATTATAATAACAATTATAATAACCGTAATAACAATGATAATAATAATAAAGATAATAACAATAATAATGATAACAATAATTATAGTAAAAACAATTATAATAATAATTATAATAATAGTAATAATAATAATAATAATAATAATAATAATATTATTATTAATAATAGTTATAATAATAATAATAATATTATTATTAATAATAGTTATAATAATAATTATAATAACAATAATAACGATAATAATACAGATACATATAATAATAATAATTATAGCGATAAATGCAATAATAACGATAATAACGGTAATGATGATATTAATAACGATAATAATTATTAAGATAATAATAATAATTATAAAAATTATAATAATAGTAATAATAATAATAATAATAATAATAATAATAATAATAATAATAATAATAATAATGATTATAACAATAATAACGTTAATAACGATAATATCGATAATAACGATAATATCATAATAACAAAAATAGCAATAATAACGATAAAAAAGATTATAATGATAATAATAACGATAATTACAATAATAATAATAATAATAATAATAATAATAATAATAATAATAATTATTATAATTATAAGAATAATAATAATATCAATAATAACGGTAATAACGATATTAACGGTAATAATGATTATAACGATAATAACGAAAATAACGATAATAGTAATTATAATAACGTTAATAATAGCAGTATTACCGATAATAACGTTAATAATTTTAATAATAATAATAATAATGATAATAACGAAAATAGTAAGAATAACTATAATATCGAAATTACGATAATAACAATAATATCATAAATAACGATAATAATAACAATAATAACGATAATAACAGAAATAACGATAATAATGTTAATAATGATGATAATAACGATAATAATAGTAGTAACGATAATACCATTAATAATAACGAAAATAACGATAATATTGTGTCGTTCGGAAAGTCATTTTGTTTCTTTTTGTGTAAATGAACGACAATTTTGGTATAATGAACAAATATTTTTTTAAATTATATATTGACCATTTTGGTCCAATAGGTTTTGCCATCTTTCTGTTAGTAGTATGATTCCACGCTCAAAAAATTTTTGGTCTTTGATGGCAAAAAACTGATCGATGTGGTTTTTGACCTCCTTATTTGAAGTGAAGATTTTACCGTCTAATAAATTTCCATTGAACGGAATAAATAATAATCTGAAGTTGCTAGATCTGAATAAAATGGTGGATGTGACATTGTATCCCATTCAAGCTGTAAAAGCTGTTGATGAGGTAACAAACTTGTATGAGGTCTCGCATTATCTTGGTGAAACACCTTTTCTGTTGATTAATCCTGGCCTTTTCTGTTGAAGTGCATTATTCACTTTGACCAGCTGATGACAGTAGACTTCCGAATTAATTGTTGTGTTATTCGGTAAAATCTCAAATAAAACGATTCCTTTAGAATCCCACCAAACAGGCAGCATCACCTATTTTTGATGGATGTTGGCTTTGGAAATGCTTTTTATGTGCCGGTTTATCATTTTTGCTCCATGTTCTCTTGCGTTGGACATTGTTATATACAACCCATTTTCCGCCCCCAGTAATGATGCGCTTCAAAACTGGATCTTTTTCGTGACGTTTGAGAAGCGAATTACAGACGTCAACGCGACGACACAAATTTCTCTCCGTGAGAACATGGAGATCCCATATATCGAGCTTCAGGGATAAACCCAGGCTTTTCATGTGGTCATAAACAGTTGAATTTGGTAAATTTAAACTCTCACCATACTCACGTGTTGTTATTCGCCGGTTTGCATCAACTAATGCATTTATCGTATCTTTATCAGCTTCAACCAGTCTTCCAGAACGTGGTGCATCTTCGACATCAAAATGGCCGGGTCAAAATTTTGTAAACCAGTTCTGGCAGTGGCGTACTGTCAACACATCTTCTCCATACACATCGGTCAGTTTCTTTCTGGGTTGTATAGCATTTTTAACTTTACTACAGTAAAAAAGTAAAATATGAGGAAAATGCTGCTTATTTCTCTCCATATTTAAAAGGACACTTACCAAAAACTACTGCGTAGTATTATTTGGACTTTTTCACAAACAAGCCTTGCTATATCAGCTCTCAAAACATATAATGATTATGAGGCTTAAGTGTGAAGTTAGGTGCAAAAGAAATACAATTAAATCCTCTGTCAGGAAAACACGAATGATTTTCCGAACGACACAAAAAAGATAATAACGTTAATAACGATAATAATAACAATAATAATGATAATAAAAGTAATAACAATAATAGCAGTAATAATAACGATAATAACAATAATAATAATAATAATAATAATAATAATAATAATAATAATAATGATAATATCGATAATAACGATAATAATAATAATAATAATAATAATAATAATAATAATAATAATAATAACAATAATAATGATAATAACAGTAATAACAATAATAGCAGTACTAATAACGATAATAACAACAACAACAACAACAATAATAATAATAATAATAATAATAATAATAATAATAATAATAATAATAATAATAATAATAATAATAACGATACTAACAATAATAACGATTATAACAATAATAAAGTAAATAATGATAATAACGATAAGAAAGATAATAACGATGATAAAAATAATAATAATGTTGAAAAATTATAATAATTAAAATAATAATAATAATAATAATAATAATAATAATAATAATAATAATAATAATAATAATAATAATAACGATAATAACGATAATAACGATTACCATGAAAAGAACGATAATAAAGTAAATAAGGAAAAAAATAATAATAATAAGAAGAATAATAATAAAAATATCAATTATAACGATAATAACGATAATATCAATTGTTATGTAATAACGATAATAATAATATTAACAATAATAAAAATAATAATAATAATAACAATAATAAAGATAATAACGATAACAAAAATGATAACGATAATAACGTTTATAACGATAATGATAACAATAACAATAATAGTAACGGTAATAACGATAATAATTACAGTAATAGTAACACTAATAATAATCATTACAACAACAATAATAATGTTTTTTTTCTTAAACATAACCGCATCCGGATCCTTGATCCGACACAAGTATCTGTCCGGGATCCGGGATCCAGATGGCCGCGGTGACCAATTCGTCGGCGTACCATTCTGTTCCTACCCTGTCCCGATACTGTTTGCTGATTAGAACAATATCAGCTTTTTTCTCAGAGCAGAGCTGGGATAGAAGGTGGTGCGCCGTCCTAATCCTATTGAGGGTACCCTGCAGTACTCTCATCTTTTTTTCTTGTTAGCTATTGCAAGGGCCTCCTAGAAGGCTTTGGACGCCCTTGATCCGACCAAGTGCTTCTTAGGTTCAGTAACGCTATTGGAGCACAAGAAGCAAGTGGGTTCGCTGACCTTACAGTCTTTGATCATGTGCCTCGTGCCGCCGCAGAAATAGTAAAAGATCAGGGCCCTTGCACGAAGCGCTATGATGGCCATAGTCGAGGCAGCGGTAGCATCGCCTCACTTCTGCCCTTCGCCTGACCTTGCAGCTGACGAAGCAGACCAGCACTCGGCCGGTCTTCATAAGCTTCCCAGCTGCTTCCTCTTCTATTTTGATGAGGGCCAGGCGTTGTTGTCTCGCGTTAGTGTTCGTCATTTTAACTTCAAGTTTCCCCGCGTAGTCTGGCAGGATCCTCTTTAGGGCCTCCTCGACTTCTACTACCAATGTGCAGCAATCGCAGTCCCTTATCTCCAGCGTGGCTCTGGGGATACTGTTCGTGATGCTGCTCGTCTCTCCTACTTCTTTCCTCAGGGTTTCTGCAAATGAGGCCCTGATCTCCGCAGTGGTCTTCTTGAGTTCGAGGAGAACCCCTCTCGTTTTGGTCTGCCGGACCGATCTAACGTCTACCCTTGCAGCGCTGGACTTGATGCGCTGGTGGATGACTATGACTACGTCTACGTAAGATATACCTTGCGCAGGTTTCAGGAGGATCGTGTCCGTCTTCGTTCTCTTTCTCGGTCTGTCCTCCGATTTGGTCGGCTTCTTTTTCTCCTGCTGTGGGGGTTTCGTCGTCTTCTTCGCGGGTTTTTCCTTATTTTCTTTCTTCTTGACGACCTCCGTCCACTTGGTGGCTTCGGTCGTCATCGCCTCTTGCCTCGGGCTCTCGAGGCCTTCTTCAGGCAACTGCGACGGACTTATTACTACTCTCTTAACTGCGCCAGCGTCTCTTACAGAGTTTGCCCTTGGGCTCTGAGAAACTCCGGCGAGGATCCTCGTTCCCTTATTGACCTTTGGACGAGATTTATACATGAACTCGAGACTGTCAATGATGTTCTCCAGTTCTGGGAGCACTTGCTTAATCGCATTGTTTACGTTTGGCTGTCTAGTAACAGCCAACCTCATATTGGCAAGGAGGACTTTCGCTTGCGCGAGTTTCTCTCTCTCTCCATCCTGAGGTGTCCTGTTCGCAGGCTGGAAAGATGACGTCAAGACAGAGAGCCGCATGCTATCATCGGCCCTGGCAGCTTTTTGCCACTTCTCTAAGTAGCTTTCTTCATATCTTACCCTTCCTGGCGCTTTCGAAACACCGCAGACCAGGTCGCCTACCTGTGGTGCCCTTCCTGATGCATAATCCAGAGCAGGGGCCAGGTTGCCTACCCCAAACCCCTGGCAGTTGCTGGATGGCGACGGCGGGTAGCCTGCCCTAACACCACCTGACACCGCCGTGGTGTGGGTGTCCCTCCCACGCACGCTATTGCCTTTCGCTGTACTATCCATCATGAGTAATTTATTATTTGGAGGCGAGCTCCCCAAAGGAAAGGAAAGGAACGGAAATAAGCTTGAGAGTGAGAGATAGAATAGAAAAAAATAAGACGGAAGAACAAAGGAAGGAATATCCGTACAAGAACATTCACACAGTCTCTTTTATTCGGCTCTTACGACAAGCATGGAGTACTGCGAGAGTATTCTACCTCCCTCTACCCACAGGAGGAAATAATAATGATAATAATAATAATAATTTTTTTTGATGGTCTGAGAATGAAAAAACTACGCACTATCCCAGGGACCCTGCCCGCCAGAGGAATCCTTCACTATTTGGGTCCCCGATTAAAGTTCCTGGAGTCTCGGGCTCACCGTTGTAATAGGCACAACCGACTAAACTCATATCCATCTTAGTGGTATAGGAAAACCATCCTGGCACCGCCATGTGGTATTACTTAAGGATGGCGCCACAGCATCAGATCCATTTACGGGACATTCCCTTCGGCTCTACGGGGCAGGGACCTGGAGCAACGATAGTGGCGCGTCTATGGGCCGCCCATCTCCTTCGTCTTTCTGCGTAAGATGGCTCTGACGTACCAGGTTTCACTCCTCCTGACGGAGCATTTTCTCGACAACGTTGTCTGGCGAGATGTCTCCGAGGTCCTGCTACAAGGCCAGTTGTTCGGCGCTCCACCGAGTACATCTGAAGAACGTGTGGTGGGCGTCGTCGTTGGTCGAGTCCCCATAGGGGCAGTTGCCGTCTGCTACCTTCCTCATTTTTGCGAGGTAGGAGCAGAACAGGCCATGCCCTGTCAAGAATTGGGTGAGGTAAATGTCAAACTCTTCCGCCTCCCGGTTCAGCCAGCTGTCTAGTCGACTGATGAGTCGGGCAATCCATCTGCCCTAGGTTCCTGTTCCCATCTGCTTTGCCAGGCCTCGATACTGCTAGACCTGGCGATGCTTGATGCTTCCTCCTTTCCCAGAATGGGTTTCTGGTGGTGGACGAATTGTCTCTCCTTGGCTAGTAGATCGATCAGGATTACCCCCGCGACCACTAGCACGGCGGGCTCCGAGACCGTGCGATAGGAGCACGCGATGCAGAGACCGCCCCTTCTCTGTATCGCGGCTATGCGCTTGCGATATTTCTCGTGTCGCAGCGCCTCGGCCCAGACTTCCGTGCCATACAGCATCACTGCTTCGACGGCGCGCATCAGTAGTCGCCTTCTGCACGGTCGGGGACCGTTGTCGTTGGCCATGAGTGTGCCAAGTGAAACTACTACTGTTGCCGCCTTGTTGGCTACTCTAATAATTTTCTCTCTGAAATTGAGTTTGCTGTTTAGCATTACTCCTAGTTATTTTACCGCCGGTTAGTCTGGACCGTCGCGTCTCTTACTGTGAAGCTGCGCAAAGTATTGATGCGCTTCTTCGTAAGTAGCACGATCTCAGTCTTCTGGGATGATAAGGACAGCCCGTGTTCTTCCATCCAGGAGATGACTGTGCGCATAACCTGGATGAGCAGCAGCTGTGTCTCCTCCGAGTCTCTTGCGCTTATGACAACTGAAATGACATCTGCGTACCCAACCATGAAAGCAACTTCAGGGACTGCCATATTTAGGATACCGTCGTAGAAAATATTCCAAATATCCGGTTCCAATATAGAGCCCTGGGCTGGCCCAGATTTCATCTCCTAGCTTCTTGGACCATCGCTTGTATTCTATTCTAGGAAGCGCTCGTTCAGGTAGTCTCCGAGTATTCGATGTACTGGTAATCGCTCCCGGTGTAATCTTCGATCACCCGCCAGCCTGCGATTCTTGCCACAAGGTATTCGTTGGCTAGAAAGACGTACGGGATCGTCTCTCTGTAGCCAGGTCTTCGGAAGGTTGACGTCAAGGCTGTGTTGAGCACTGCTAGGTCCAGTCTTGACACCATCTCCATGATTCGCTTTCCTCTGAAGTTCAGCCTGTCCTCCCCATTCGAGAGCTTTGGCATTGAGGTCTCCAACCACAATGAGATCTCCTTGCAATAATATTAACAGTAATGACGATAATAATGTTAATAATAATAATTATAACAGATATAATAATGATAATAATAATTGTAATAACTATAAAAATAATATTTATAATAACTAAAATAACGACAATATCAATAATTCTTCTTCAATCGATGAAGCCTGCTGGGAACCACGTGCCAATTTCAATCCTTCACACTTAGCTGTTTTCTCTTTCGTTCCTTCCAATATTCCTTCATCTTTTCAGAATGCTTTTTCTTTCTTTCCTCGGACCACTTTGCACCAGGTTTCTCCTTCAAACTTCCTTGGAATCCTTCCATTCTTAATACCCTCTTTCTAAAAATCTCTCTGTCTATAACTTCTTACTCACTTATAATACTTCTTTCTAGATCTTTATTTACCACTTGAATCCAGCTAGTTGTTGCCTTCTTCTCCCAAAGATACATGAGTATCCTTTTTGTTAATCTGGTATCATCCATTCTGTAAATATAGTCAAAGAATTTCAATCTTCTTTTCTTTATCCTTTCTGTTATGCCCTCTATGTAACAATATATTTCATTATTGGATCTTAATTTCTATACTTCTGTTGTTTTCACAGGACCTAACATTTTCCTAATAATACTACTTTCTAGTACTTCTAGTTTATCTTATCTAATTTAGTACCAAGCATTCACTCGCGTATAAGCATTCCGGTTTCACTACTGTAGCGTAGTGCCTTATTTTAAGATTTTTAGATAAACACTTTTTGTTATACAAATTCTTAGTGATACTATACGCCCTTTACATCCTGTGTACCCTTTCTTCTACTACAGATTTTTCCAAACCATTTTCTTGAAATATTTCTTCCAAGTATTTAAATTTCTTTACTTTTTCCACTGGACCAATATCTGTAGTCAAAAATTTTTGAGCGTTCTGGATGTTTGTAATAAATTTCGTTTTTTTCTACGGAGATTTTCAAACCTGCTTTGTTGGCTATTTCTTCCAAGAGATTGATTTGTGTTATTGCACTTATTAGGTTGTCTGACGCTATAGCAAAATCGTCTGCAAATGCTAGGCAACTTATTTCAATGTCTTTGTTTTTTCTCTCCAAAGTTACTAGCGAAATGTTTTGTTCTTCCAGCTTTACCTTCCAAATTCTGACAATTTTTTCTTGAACACAGTTGAACAGAAGAGGTGATAAACCATCAACTTACCTTACACCTGTATTTATTTCAATAGATTTAGATATCTCACCCATAAATTTTACTTTCGAAATCGTGTCTGTGAGTGCTTCACGAATTAAGTTTGCCAATTTATTTTTAACTCCAAATTCACGTATTGTTTTATCTATGGTTTCTCTATCAACCGAGTCAAATGCCTTTTAAAAATCTATAAAAATTACAACTATGTACCTTGAATTCAGCATCCTATGGCGAATTATGATTTTTAAGTTAAAAATTTGTTCTGAACAAGATCTACCTTTTCGAAATCTTGCTTGATACCCGCCCAGTTGCTTTCCAAGTGTTGTTTCTATTCTATTCAGTAATATTTTTGAGATTACCTTGTATACAGTTTGCAGACGAGAGATGCCTCTATAGTTATCAACGTTCTATTTGTCTCCTTTTTTATGTAACGGGTGAATTAGAGATACTTTCCACTCTTCTGGACACCTCTCTGTTCTCCAAATATCTTCAAAGATTAACTGCAGCTCTTCAATGATTTTTGATTGAGACCATTTCAAATGTTCAGCTGTTATAGAGTCTTCTCCACTAGCTTTATTATTTTTTAGATTGTTAATTGCTTCCTTAATTTCTTCAACATTGGGTGGTATATCTTCTTCCAGATTTTCAGTTGTTTCAGAGAATTCCAACTTGTGTTTTGGTTCAGAGCAACTTAAATGTTGATCAAAGTATTTCGCAAGGATTTCACAGTTCTCAGCATTGCTTAGGCCAAGTTTACTATTTTCATCTTTGAAGCATATGCTAGGCGCATGATACCCTTTTAATTGACTCTTAAAAGTCTGATAGAAATTTCGTGAATTATTTTTAACAAAGTTGTTTTGCATGTCGATAAATTGTGATTTTTCGAAAGATCTTTTAACTCTCCTCATTATTCTAGCAGTGTCTTTCCTTTGTTGTTTGAATTGGTCATGGTGTTCAGTCTTCCCCGAGCATTTCCACTTTTTCCATTGTTTTGTTCTCTTCTGTAATACATCTTCACGTATTTGGTTACACCAAGGTTTTTTTCTATGCTTGACTAGTCAAAATGATTTCTGGGCTGCGATCGTTATTTCTTTAGATAAATCTTGCTACTTCCCCTAATGAGTTACTTTTATTTCTTCCTGAATTGTTTCCAAAGTTTCTTGTGTAATTTGGAGTCAATTTGTGTTGTACTTATTTATTTTTTCCCCTATTCTGTGATCTTTGTTGGGTAAGAATTTTAGTTTTATTTTAGACAAATAGTGATCGGAATCAAATTCTCTGCTTCTTACTATCTAGACATTCATAATTTCCTTCATGTTTCTTTTGGATATAGCTACATGATTTAGTTGAAATTCATCTAGCATTTGGAGGAATCCATGATTTAACTCTTCTTGGCAATTTCCTGAAGAAAGTCGATATTACCTTCATTTGAAAGTTTTTACAAATAGTATTCAATCTCATCCCATTTTGTTTGCTCTTTGGTGTGCAGCATATTCTCCCACTATTGGTTCATGAATTCTCTCTTCCTATTTGGGCATTAAAATCTCCAAGTAATATCACTACATTTGATTTAGGAATTTTAGACATTTTATCGTCCAGGAGGTCCCAGAATTCCTCTACTTTAATTGGGTTGTTCTAATTATCTTTATCTATTTGTGCATGACAATTAATAAAAATATATAATTTATTTTTGCATTTCATTTTCAAAAGAGACATCATTTCTGAGCGGGATTTGAATTCAGTTGGACAGTTTAATAATCTCTTATGGATATAAAAGGCTGTTCCCAAGATTGGCATTCCTATCATAATTTTAATTGCAGGCTTGCCTTTAAAGATTCTATAATCTTTTGTTTCTGTCACATTTTTATCCCAAAATCTTGTCTCCTGTACTGCTAAAATTTGTATACCGTTTCTATTCAGAAGTAGTTCTATTTCCTTTTGTTTACCAACCTTCAGCAAAGAATTTACATTTAAAGTGCCCGCAAAGAACTTCTGTTTAAACTTAAGTCTGGAAGGATTTCAAAGATGCTCCGACTCATTCTTATTGCGGATGTTGGGACTCCCCAGAACTCTATGTCCCGATGCATTGCATAACGCAATGGTAGATTTCTCTTCTGAGCTGCCACCTGGGATAGAACTTTCTTTCAGTGACTTTTCCATTCTGCAATTGAAATTGTGTGTTTCACTGATAGGAATAAAATTCCAAAGTAAGATCGGATTGTTAGACTAAAATGATTATTAGTCATTAGCAATCGGCGCTTACTAGCTTTCGGCCTGGTGACGTTGGCCATAAGCCTACTCAAGGAAATAACGCCCTTCTCAACTTTATTCATAGTTTGCTGGATCTGCGACCCGAAACTCAGCCTACGGTCGATTATGATACCCAAATACTTAACTGCAGGCTTGGACTCCACTGCTATGTCCCAACTTGCAATGAGAGGGTGATGATTATTCTCCTCTTTGTAAGGATGACTATTTCCGTTTTTTTTGAAGACTAGCAGCAGGCTGTGGTCTGCTGTCCAACCGTTTACCGTCCACATGACTTGGTTCAGATTTATCTGAGACAGTTCAACATCTCTTGCCGCGATTAAAGGCAGTGATGATGTCTGCATAACCCACAAGGAGCTTCTCTTCTGGCATTTCGATCCTCAGCAAACTGTCGCATATCATCAGGACCTGGGATTTTCTTGTTTCGTAAGGCTGTCCTCTCTAGCCCTTCTGGGCTGAAGGGGGGACAATCTTCTACTTAACCAAAGTCTATCTCCGGCCTGGTGGGGTGTGCCGGGAAGAGGGTACACAATGCTTTTAATGGTGGTAGTGTTCATAATTTAGGTCGGTATCAGGGCCCCGAGCTTCTGGGTTACAATTTTGTAGCCCAGTCCCCATGGGTCCGTACTAATAACTTCCGCCAACTTCTTCCAGTAGCCCACTTTGCTTTTGTTTATGCTTTTGTTTATCGCGGCCTTGTGTTCCGCTGATTTGACATTTGCTTCGCTCCATTACCTTGCCCGTTGAGCAGCTCCTTTCAATTTCAGGCACTTTCGACGCAGCTCCGCGATCTCTGGAGTCCATCAGTATGCAGATTACTTGCCGTGGAAAGGTCTCTTGCGCTAAATGGTGGATTCGCAAACTGTGACGAGTTGGCCGATAATAGCACCGTCAAGAGTTTCTGTGACTTCTATTATCTTTCTGTAACTTCTATTTCCCGGGATATTTTTTTAATGAAGTTTCCGGTGTCTATCTTGTGGATGTTCCATCTGCGTGAATTCGCTTTGTCTTCTCTGCCTCTCCATGATTCTCCGTGTACACGAAAGGTAATGTATTGGTGATCGCTTCCAGTGTAGTCCTTGATCACCTTCCACTCCTCGATCCGCGATAACAGAATCTCATTTGCGAGGGAGATGTCCGGAATCATCTCAGTGTACCCGGGTCGTTGGACAATTGTGGTGGAGCCAACGCTCAAGACATAGAGCCCTATTCTGGCCACCATTACAACCACGTATTTGTCCATCGAGTTTTGTTACAGTATTCCCAACTTGACCGCCTTAACATTGAAGTCGCTGGCCACCAAGATATTAACTGTTGTGTTCCGGAACACTTCCTCCAGCTTGTTTATATTTTCCTGGAATTCGTGGATGAGTTCATTTGGTGTGTTGTAGCAACTAAAATAAGTAACCACCCCACTATTAATTCAAACGAAACCACGGCGGCTGCCGTGACTCTCTACTGGTATCTTGCTTGGTTCCAGGACCCAGATCCACGGCCGTTGTGTCGCGAAGATCAGAGAAACATAAGACGATTTCCCTATATTTTCTCACTGATCAACAGCAAATCTGCCCTCTTCTTCTGGACCAGCTGATACAGCAGCGCATTGGCAGTCTTGCAACTGTTCAAGTTTGCTTGTAGTATTCGCATCTTCGCAGGATCCCATTGGCCTTATTGAAAGCATTCTTGAAAATGCTACAACGCCCCGATCTGTGTTCGAGGAACGTGTTCACACTCGAGTCTTTCTTGTCCTTTATCCACTTCCGTGCATAACATGCAGTTTTCCGGAGCCGGGCACTCTGGCTTAATGGTTATCTTTACCACATTTGTAACAGAACTTGCTTTTGTCCAGGCTCTTGCAGTTCCGGGCGGTATGGTATATCCAATGCATCTGTAGCACTTCGAAACTACCGTCCTCTGCCTTATTCTGAAATTGACTCACCCTTCCTTGATATGCTCCAACTTTAGAAGTCGGCATGCTCTTTGCACGCTTACCTCTACGATGGCCATTTTTAGCCCTCTTTAGTTTGTTTTCATCGTCCAAATCTTCATTTTTCTTCGGAGCTATCCTGTGTATCCCTCCTGACCGCTTCTTCCACTTCTTGGGCAGTTGTTAAGCTATCGAGATCTCTAATCTCTATCATCACCATAGGTTCCAGATGGCGGACCCTCGCCTTGTCCCCTAGAATATTTCTAAGCGTCTCTCCGAAGGCGGCATTGTCCTTAGTGCCCTTGCCCAATTCCACGAGAACATCCCCTGCCCTTGTTTGGAGGATCGATCTCACCTCTGCCTCCGAGTCCTCCAATTTAATACTGCTACGGATTTCTCCGAGCACGTCCGCATAGGTTCTTCCACCATTCGGCTTCATCAGAAGGGGCTCTAGGCGAGGCTTTGTCCGCCTTTGTCTATTCTTATTTTCATTTGGCTTTTTTTGGCCTTTCGTATATTCGCCAGGAACCTGGGTGAGTTTCATCGCTGATTTCTTCATTAGTTTCCATCGTCTTTGGCTACCTCCCTCCAGGTAGAGGTGGGAGTCGCCTCTTCCTTCTTCCTTCCTCCGGCCTTCTCCTTCACGGGACTCGACGCTGCTAGATTTTTGTTGTCCCCCTTTATTGTTTCACCCTGGAATGTAATAACACGTGCATTATAACACGCAATTCGTGTGTATTGAACCCTTCCGGAAAGCTTTGTGGACTTCTACGAGGCTCGCAGATAAGCAACGACATCCAGGGCTCCTCCTATGAGAACGATGCCTTTCTTGACATTTTTAGTAATATTTTTTTGTCGCTCGTTTGTACTTTTCATGGCCTTCAGGATCTCCTTGCATTTCACTAATTCCTCTTTTTCTTTTTTCCTCGTACTCGCGATATGTTCATCGATGAAGAAACACTGCAACACAATTTTCCCAGAGTCCTCCATTTTTGGCCTAGCCACTTTTTCTTCTTATTCCTCCTCCAAACACCTTTTTCTTTCAGAGATATCTCCTTGATCGACGTTTGTGGTAATGTTCGTCCGATCTTTGATTACCTTTCGAAAGGATTGTTGTTACTTATAGCTTCTTGAACCGATACCGTCCAAGACAGCCACCGGCATAGAATTGTAGTAGTAAGATGATGACAACTGCGGGCCTGTTTGCGCACCTTTCCAGACGCCGTTACAGGAGGATCCGTACACCTGCAGCGTAAATCTTTCTCTTCCTCAATGTTAGCCATAATTGGTTTCTTATTCTGGATGTTCATCCCATAGATATTTTTGAATCATCCCGGGAATCTCAAGAACGCTGCATATCTGAAAGACGTTTTCCTATCCACCAGCTGCGGAGGCGACCGATGGAGAAATAGCAACCCCACAAGGGAAACGATAATAATAATAACAATAAAAATAATAACAATAATAATAATGATAATGTAAACGATATTAATAATAATAATAAAAATAAGGCAAATAATAATAATAACAATAATAACGATAATGATAATGATAATAAAGATAATAATAATAATGATAATAATCACAATGATAATAGTAATAATGGTAATAATAAAAATGATAATAATAATTATGATAATAATAATAATGATAATAAAAATAATGATAATATTAGTAATGATAATAATAATTGTGATAATAATAATGAAAATAATAATAATGATAATAATAATGGTGATGGTAATAATTCTGATAATAATAACAATGATAAAAGTAATAATGATAATAATAACAATGATAATATTAATAATGATAAAAATAATAATGATAATAATAATAATAATGATAATAATAATAAGGTTGATAATAATTGTAATAATAATAATAATATTACTATTCATAATAAACATAATAATAACAACGATAATAAGTAACGATAATAATAATTTTAACGGTAATAATGATAATATTAATGATAATAGTAATAATAATAGTAAAATCGATAATTGCGATAATCAGGAAAATAATATTATAGTAATAATACTAACAATAAAAATGATAATAAATCCAATAATAATAATCATTATAATACCAACAAAAATAATGATAAAAATAACGATAATATAGATGATAACGATAATAATGATTATTATAACGATAATATTGATAATAACGATAAAAAAAATTATAATAATGACGATTACTACAAATATTATAATCATAATAGTAATAATAATAATAATAATCATAATAATAGTAAAATGAATATTTATACTAATAACGATAATAACTATAATAACAATACGACAAAAAGTAATACCGAAAAAACAACAATAATAATAATAATAATAATAATAATAATAATGGTAATAAAAATGATAAAAATAATAATAAAGATATTAACGATAATAACAAAAATAACAATAATAATAATTATACAAGGATAATAATCATAATATTATTACCTATAATAATGATAATAATAATATTATTATTAATAAGAGTAAAGTGAATAACGATAATAACAATTATAATAATAAAAATAATAAGATTAATAATGTTATTAATAGCAATACCTATAGAACTAATAACGATCATATTAAATGGGATATCTATAATAATAACATAAACGACAATGACGATAATTATGATAACAATAATAATAATATTTATAGCGATAATAACGATAATAACGATATTAATAATAATAATAATAACGATAATAGCGATAATAGTACCTAAAGTAATAACAACAATAATAATTAAAATGATGATAATAATAATAATAATTGCGATAATAATAATAACAACGATAATAATAATAACGACCACAGTAACAATAATAATAACGATAATAATAAAAATAATAGTAACGTTAATAATAATAATAATAATAATAATAATAATAATAATAATAATAATAATAATATAAATAAAAATAACTATAATAACCATAATAATTATTATAATAATAATAGTAATAATAATAATGATAATAATGAAGAATAGTAATAATAATAATAATAGTAATAATAGTAATAATGACAATAACAATAATATTAGGAACAATATAAATAACAAAAAATTAAAAATAACAACGATAATAAGGATAATAATGTTAATAATAATAACAATAATAATGATGATAAAAACAAAAATAATATTAATTACAATGATAGAAATGAAATTAATTATAATGATAATAATAAAATTGATAATAACGATAATAGTGTTAGTATTGAAAAAGATGATAATGATAATAACGATAATAACATTAATTATAATATTAATAATAAAAATAGCTAAAATAACGAAGTAATAATAACTACTAATAAAAATAGTAACGTTAATTAGAATAATAATACCAGTAATACCTGAAATTCGGATAATAAAAATAACGATCATAACAATAATAACAATAAGGGGAATTATAATAATAACAGTAATTGAGCCGTTTATTTTGAAAGTGGCCTAACTCCATTTATCTTCAAATCGAGTTATTTAAGGGTTTGCGTTTCAATGAATTTAAAATTATACGTATAGAATACTAATGACTCATACTACTTAAGTGTATCTAAGGGTGTTAAATTTATAGTTCCTATTAAAATAGTGGCAATTATTAAGTGAATAATATGCGTTTTCTTATCAAGAATGGAGTTAGGCCACTTTCAAAATTAACAATCAGATTCATTATAAAATTTGAAGGTACCCAAGTCCATTCGACATAATTTAAGATGCTTCAAATTGAAAAAAACAATACTCAATTTATTTTACATATTTTTAAAACACTTCGAAAACATAATTTAAGCGATTCAAAACGTTTTTTAACTACATAACGTACAAAATTACAAACATAAATTTATTACAAATCAATTTACTACTCATCTAGATTTTGTGTATATGAAAGGGATTTGAAGAAATCATGATGTTCCGGTGGTATATATCGTAATAGGTCAATTATGTCCTTGAATTTTGCTGTTGTAATTTGTCTGTGGTATCAATACAATATTTTCGAACTTTCTTGATCTACCCCGACGTAGTAATAAATTTAGGACTTTAAAATTTTCATTTTCATTCATTGATTTAAGTATAAATGGAGTTAGGCCACTTTTAAAATAAACGGATAAATTATTGAACTAACTCTGAAAACTTATGTGTCAAAAATTATCGTATTTGCTCGGAATATAAACAACCTGAAATGCTTCGCTGATAAATAAGATAAAGTTGTACATGTAATTATAGCAACCGAAAAAAAATTGACAAATGGAGTTATAAAAACGACAATAAGCGTAATATTAGAAATAATAGCATTGAAAAAATAATAGCAACATTAACGATAATAACCATAATAATGATAATATAAACAGTAATAACTAAAATAGTAATAATAACACAAATACTAATAACAATCATAATAAAAGTAATAACTTTAATAATAATATTAACAATAAAGATAATATTAATAATAATAGTAATATTAATAATAATAATAATGACAATAACGAAGATAATAACAGAAAAAATATTAAGAACAATAATAACAATAACAATAATAACGATAATATTAATTACTATAGTAATAATAAAAATATTAATAATAACGATAATAACGATAATAATAATAATAATAATAATAATAATAATAATAATAACGATAGTTATGATAATAAGAATAATAATAATAAAAATAAAAACGATAATAATAAAAGTAATAATAATAGTCATAACAATAAACAAAACGATAATAACAATAATAGTAATAATACCGATAATTATAAAGATAATAATAAAAAAAATAATAAAAGTAATAACGATAATAGCAATAACAATAATAGTAATAATAATTATCATTACGGTTATAAGGAAATTAACGATAGTAATAATAATATCATTACCGATAATTACTTTAGTAATTATATTAATGATAATAGTAATATTGATAATAACGATAATAATAATAATAATAGTTTCAATAATATCGATAATAATAGTAAAAATAACAATAAAAACGGTAGTAATAATAATAATAATAATAATATAGTAATAATAATAGTAATAAAATAGTAAAAATAATATCTATAATAACGATAATAAAACAATACTACAAAATTAAAACGTCAATAACGATAATTATAACAGTAATATAAACAGTAACTAATAAAACAGTAATAAATACAGTAACTAATAAAACAGTAATAAATACAATAATAAGAATAATGATAATAACATTAAAAGTAATAATTAGAATAATAAAAATAACGATAATAACAAATAATAATAGTAATACTAACAACAATAACATTTATAATAATATCCATAATAACAATAATATTAATGAAAATTATAACAATAATGAGAAAAATAATAAAAATAATAATAATAGTAATAATTGAAATAATTGTCATAACGATAAAATTATTAGCAATAAGAATAATAAAAATTATAATAGTAATAACGATAATAACGATAATATTACCAAAAATAATAATAACAATTTTAATAACGACAATAACGATAATAACGATAATAATAATAGTAATAATAACGATTTTAATAATATTAATAATAAATATAATAAAGAAAATAAAAATAATAATAATAATAAGAGCGATTATAACGATAATATTAGTAATAATAACATTAAACAAATGATAGAAATAATAACGATAATAACTATAATAACAAAAAAATAACACAAATAAATATAATTATAATAATTACAATAAAGATTACAACGATCATAATGACAGTAATATCTAAAATAATTATAATAAAAAAAGACGATAAAGACGATAACATAACATTAATAATTACAATAATAATAATGACAAGAACCATAATAACGATAATATTATTAATAATAGTAATCACAATAAAAATTGTAATAACAATAATAACAATGAAAGTAACAGTAATAATTTCAATAATAATAATAAAAAAAAATAATAATGATATTATAAATAATTATAGTAATAATAACGATAATAACGGTAAATACGATAGTAATAATGACAATCAAAATGATATAGAGGATAATAATAAAGATAATAATAAAAACAATACTAACAACGATAATAATAAAAATAATGGAAATAATAATAATAATAATAATAATAATAATAATAATAAAGGGAATAAAGAAAATAAGGATAATAATAATAATAATAATAATAATAATAATAATATCAGTAAAAACTGTAATAATGATAAAAATAATGAGGATAATAATAACTACACTAAAAATAATTACAATAATAATAGTATTAAAAATAATAATAACAATAATAACAACTATAATAACAATAATAAGAACCATAATAGGAATGACAATAAAAATAACAATAACAATAACGATATAATCAACAGTAAAAATATCTATAACAATAAAAATGGTAATATTGATAATAATGATAATAATGATAGTAATGATAATGATGATAATAAAAATAATAATATTAATAATAATAATTATCATTATAATATTAATAATAATAATAATAATAATAATAATAATAATAATAATAAATTTAAGAGGATTAATGAGAATATTAAATATAATAATAATAATGATAATAATGATAAAAATAATAAAATTAGAAATAGTTATAATAATTATAATAATAGAAATCATCGCTTTAATATAATAGTATTAATGTCAAAATCAATAATAATATAAATAATAATATCAATAATAATAAGAAAATAATAATTATAAATATATTAATAATATTAACAGTTGTAAAATTAGTAATAGTAATAATAATAATAATAGTAATAATAATAATGATAATAAAAATAATAGTAATGATTATAATAATAATAATAATAATAATTGTAGTAATAATTATTATATAATAATTATAGTAATAATAATTATAATAATAAAAATAATGATAACAGTAATAATAATAAGAATAATAATAATAAAACTAATAATAATTGTAATAATAATCTTATAAATTTAAATATTTATCATAATTTAAATATTAACAATATTATTAATGATATTAATTGTAATAGTTATAATAATAAGAGAATTTATAATAAAAATATTATACCAATATTAATAATTATAAATGTAAAATTAATAATATTAAAATTAATATCATAAATAAGAAAAAACAATTACAATAATAATATTATATTGATATAATATTAATAAAAATAATAAATATCATCAGGATAATAAAAATATAATAGCAATAATAATAATATTAATGATATAAATATTAATATTCAAAATGTCAATAATTTATATAATAAAAATAATAACAATAGAAATGAAAATAGCCAAAGAAATAATACTAATATCAAAAACATTATTTATAAAATTAATATAATTTATATTTTATTAAATAAAAATTTTGGTAATATTATTAATAGTGTATAATATAATATAATAATAACAATAAGAATAGTAATATTAATAATATTAATAGTAATAAAAAAATAAAAATATAATAATAATGATAATAATAATTATAAAAATAGTAAAAGTAATAGTAATTGTAATATTGGCAACAGCAACATTAAAAGTAATAGAGTTAATACTTTTTAAAATATGAATTTATGTAATAACAAATAAAATGACATTAGTAATCATTTTCATAAAAATAATAGTAATTATAATGACGACAACAGAAATATTAATAATTGAATTTATATACTCAGTGAAGTTATAAATAAAAATAATATTCATAGTAACAATTATAATAATAATAATAATTGTAGTAATAATAAATAATAGTTCTAATAAAATAATAATTATAATTATAATCATATTAAAAATAACATTGAAAATAAGAAGATTAATAATAATAATATTAATAATAATAATAATAATAATATTAATAATAATAATAATAATAATAATAATAATAATATTAATAATAGTAATAATAAATTATAATACAAGTGAAATTAATGATAATATCAATAATAATAATTATATTAATAAATATAATAATAATAGTAACAACAGTAATAATTATTGTATTAATAATAGTAATTATAATAATAATGTTAATAGTACTAATATTAATAATAATAATATTATTAATTGTAATATTATAATCAAAAATATTAATAGTCGTTTTCACAAAAATTCTTGTGATAAAAATAAGCGTAATAATATGTATGCTAACAATAATATTAACATAAATGATAATAAATATAACCATAACAACAATACTAATATTAATAAGAATAGTAACAGTAACAATAATAAAAATAACAATAAGAATAATAATACAAAAATTAATAGAAGTAATAATAATAATAGGGCGTCGTCGTTGATCGATTCCCCATAGGGGGAGTTGCCGTCAGCTACTTTCAACATTTTTCCGAGGTAGGAGCGGAACAGGCTCTGCCCTGTCAAGAATTGGGTGAGGTAGAAATCGACCTCTTCCCCCTTCAGATTTATCCAGTTGTCTAGTCGACCGATGAGTCGGGCAGTCCATCTGCCCCTAGGTTCCTGCTCACATCTGCATTGCCAGGCCTCGATGCTGCTAGACCTGGCGATCCTTGCCTCCTCCTTTCCCAGAATGGGTTTCTGGTGGTAGACGAATTAGCCTCTCCTTGGCTAGTAGATTGATCGGGATTACCCCCGCGACCACTAGCACCATGGGCTCAGAGACCGTGCGGTAGGAGCACGCAATGCGGAGACCGCTCCTCCTCTGTACCGCGGCAATGAGCATGCGATATTTCTCTTTTCGCAGCGCCTCGGCCCATACTTCCGCGCCGTACAGCATCACTGCTTCGGCGGCACGCATCAGTAGTCGCCTAATATACAGCCGGGGACCGTTGACATTGGCCATGTGTGTGCCCAGCGTGGCTACTACTTTTGCCGCCTTATCAGATGCCTTTATTATATGCTCTCCGTAATTGAGTTTGCAATCGAGCAATACTCCTAGGTACCAGATAGACGGCTTAGTCTGGACCTTCACGTCTTCTACGGTGAAGCTGTGCAAGGTGTTGATGCACTTCTTCGTTAGTAGCACGATTTCTGCTTTCTGGGCTCTTAAGGTTAGCCCGTGTTCTTTCATCCAGGTGATGACTCTGCGCATGACCTGGTTGAGCAGCAGCTGTGCCCTCTCCGTGTCTCTTGCAGTTATGACAACTGCTATGTCGTCTGCGTACCCAACCAAGAAAGCGCCTTCAGGGACTGCCATAAATAGGATTCCGTCGTAGAAAATATTCCGGATATCCTGTCCTAGTATGTAGCCCTGAGCTTCCCCGATGTCAACGTCAAGCATCATGGACCATCGCCAGTATTGTATTCTAGGAAGCGCTCGAAGAATCCCACCCTAAGGCACATGTTGGATATGTTTAGCAAGAGCTCGGGGTGACTCTGGGCGACGGCTTTAATTACTTCCGCTGGAAGTCCGTCAGGACCTGAAGCTTTCTTGTTCCGCACAGAAGATGCGGCCCTGAGTACCTCTTTTCCGTAAATTGTGGCGCCACGGTTATGCCAGGTGCAGCCATGCTAATCTCTCTCTTCGGCTGTGAGGGGAATAGAGTATGAACTATGTAATCCAACGTCCACGCGTCCTGAGGGATTCCTTGCGTTCGTGTCCCCAGCTTGCGAGTAACGATCTGATACCCTAATCCCCACGGATTCTGATCGACTTCCAGGCACTACTCCTACCAGCACCGTCGTTGACTAGTCTTGATGGCCCACTTCAAAGCTTCTTTGGCCGCTTGATACTTTGCAGCCAGGGGAGCAGCGTCGAGATCGCGTCTCTTCGCTTGTTGTGCTAAACGGCGAAGCCTTAAGCACTTCTTACGAAGATCTGCGATCTCGTTCGTCCACCAGTATGCAGGACGCCTCTACCGTTTCGTGCTCTTCTTTGGCACCGCTATCGCGCAAGCCTTTTGGATGAGCCGCATAGTTGCTTCAGTAATCATCCTGGCTTGTGCTGGTGGCGATAGACTCGCAGATGGATTTTGAAGAGATCTCCATCCTTCTTCAATGACCGAAGACAGCCTCTCTCGGTCCATTCTTGCAATGTTCCACCGGGGGAGTCGTTTTGCAATTGTCACGACTGGCCTTCTACCGTGTACATCAAAGAGGATGTACTGATGGTCGCTCCCGGTATAATCCTCTATTACACGCCAGCCTGCGACTCTTGCAACAAGTTGTTCGTTCGCTAGAGAGACGTCCGGGATCGTCTCTCTGTAGCCAGGCCTACGGAAGGTTGGTATTGAGCCTGTGTTGATTGCGCCTTAATTGTGCCAGCATCAGTTTAAGAATTAGCCCAAGAGCTCTGAGAAACTCGGGCTAGGGTCCTCGCTCGGTTATTGACCATTGTTCGAGATTTATAAATGAACTCGAGACTCTCTATGATGTCCTCCAGTTCTGGGAACCCTTGCTAAATAGCATTGTTTACATTTGGCTGTCTAGTAATAGCCGCCTTCATTTTGGCAAGGAGGACTCTCGCTTGCGCGAGTTTCTCACTCTCTCCATCTTGTGGTGTCCACTTCGCAGGCTGGATAGGTGACGTCAGGTCGGTGAACCGCGTGCTATCAACGGCCCTGGCAGCCAATTGTAGAATACTCCCACAGTACTCTCTGCTTGTCGTATGAGACGACTAAAAGGGACTGTGTGAATGGCATGTGAATGTTCTTGTACGGCTATTCCTACCTTTGTTCTTCTTTTATATCTTTTTCTATTCTTTCTCTCACTCTCAAGCTTCCTTCCGTTCCTTTCCTTTCCTTTGGGAAGCTTGCCTCCCAGTATTATATTTCTGATTTTTCATGATTGATAGTACAGACAAAAGCAAAAGCGGGCGTGGGAGGGACACCCACGCCACGGCGGTGTCAGGTGGTGTTAGGACAGGCCACCCGCCGTCGTCATCCAGCAACTGCCAGGAGCTTGTGGTAAGCAACCTGGCCTCAGCTCTGGATAATGCATCAGGAAGGGCACCACAGGTAGGCGACCTGGTCTGCGGTGTTTCGAAAGCGCCAGGAAGGGTAAGATATGAGAAAAGCCACTTGGAGGAGTGGAAATTGGCTGCCAGGGCCATTGATAGCACGCGGTTCTCCGGCCTGACGTCACCTATCCAGCCTGCGAAGGGGACACCACAAAATGGAGAGTATAAGAAACTCGCACAAGCGAAAGTCCTCCTTGCCAAAATGAAGGTGGCTATTACAAGACAGCCAAACGTAAATAACGCGATCAAGCAAGGGTTCCCAGAACTGGAGGACATCATAGACAGTCTCGAGTACATGTATAAATCTCGAAATAACGTCAATAGGGGAGCGAGGACACTCGCTCGAGTTTCTCAGAGTCCTTGGGCAAGTTCTGTAACTAATGCTGGCGCAATTAAGCGAGTAGCCACAAGCACGCCTCAGTTGGCTGAAGAAAGCCTGAAAAGACCGCGGCAAGAAACGACGACGACCGAAGCCATCAAGTGGACGGAGGTCGAGAAGAAGAGAAAAAGAAAGGAAAAACCAGCGAAGAATGTGACGAATCACCCACAGCAGGAGAAGAAGAAGCCGAGCAAATCGGACGACAGGCCGAGAAAGAGAATGAGGCCGGACGCGATCCTCCTGAAACCTTCGCAAGGTTAGTCTTATGCAGACGTAGTCGGAGCCATCCACCAGCGCTTCAAGACCAGCGCCGCAGGGCTAGACGTTAGATCGGTCCTGCAGGCCAGAACGCAGAAAGTATTTCTGTGCGACACGGGGCACAAGATCAAAGACTGCAAGGTCAGCGAGCCTACTTGCTTCTTATGCCCCAATAGCGTTGATGAACCTAAGAAGCACCTGGCGGAATCAAGGGTATGCAAAACTTTCCAGGAGGCCCATGCAACAGCCAACAAGAGGAAAACAGGATGAGAGTACTACAGGGTAATCTCAACAGGAGCAGGACGGCGCACCACCTTCTAACCCAGCTCTGCTCTGAAAAGCAAGCTGATATCGTCCTAATCAGCGAACAGTATCAGGACAGAGCAGGAATAGGATGGTACGCAGACGAATTGGGCACCGCGGCCATCTGGATCCCAGATACCCGATAAATACATGTGTCGGATCAAGGATCCATAGGCGGTTACGTTTGGGTGAGACATAACACGACGACTTATGTCAGCGTATATCTCACCCCAAACGACCGGATAGACGACTTCCAGAATAAACAGGACGATCTGGAAGACGCGCTGCGGGAAATGCAAGGGGATCTCATTGTGGCTGGAAACTTCAATGCCAAAGCTCTCGAATGGGAGGAGGCCAGGCCGGACTCCAGAGGAAGACGAATCATGGAGTTGGTGTCGAGACTAGAGCTATCAGTATTCAACACAGGCTCGACACCAACCTTCCGTAGGCCTGGCTACAGAGAGACGATCCCGGACGTCTCTCTAGCGAACGAACAACTTGTTGCAAGAGTCGCAGGCTGGCATGTAATAGAGGATTATACCGGGAGCGACCATCAGTACATCCTCTTTGATGTACACGGTAGAAGGCCAGTCGTGACAATTGCAAAACGACTCCCCCGGTGGAACATTGCAAGAATGGACCGAGAGAGGCTGTCTTCGGTCATTGAAGAAGGATGGAGATCTCTTCAAAATCCATCTGCGAGTCTATCGCCACCAGCACAAGCCAGGATGATTACTGAAGCAACTATGCGGCTCATCCAAAAGGCTTGCGCGATAGCGGTGCCAAAGAAGAGCACGAAACGGCAGAGGCGTCCTGCATACTGGTGGACGAACGAGATCGCAGATCTTCGTAAGAAGTGCTTAAGGCTTCGCCGTTTAGCACAACAAGCGAAGAGACGCGATCTCGACGCTGCTCCCCTGGCTGCAAAGTATCAAGCGGCCAAAGAAGCTTTGAAGTGGGCCATCAAGACTAGTCAACGACGGTGCTGGTAGGAGTAGTGCCTGGAAGTCGATCAGAATCCGTGGGGATTAGGGTATCAGATCGTTACTCGCAAGCTGGGGACACGAACGCAAGGAATCCCTCAGGACGCGTGGACGTTGGATCACATAGTTCATACTCTATTCCCCTCACAGCCGAAGAGAGAGATTAGCATGGCTGCGCCTGTCATAACCGAGGGGCCACAATTTACGGAAGAAGAGCTACTCAGGGCCGCATCTTCTGTGCGGAACAAGAAAGCTTCAGGTCCTGACGGACTTCCAGCGGAAGTAATTAAAGCCGTCGCCCAGAGTCACCCCGAGCTCTTGCTAAACATGTACAACATGTGCCTCAGGGAGGGCAACTTCCCCGCCCCGTGGAAGAAAATGAGGCTTGTGCTCATCATCAAGGGCAAGGATCCAGCAGATGCAGCTTCGTCATATAGGCCTATTTGTATGCTCGATACGGCTGGCAAGCTCCTGGAGAAGCTGTTAAGGCCATAGCTGCACGCAGCCATGAGGGCAGCGGGGGATCTTGCTGCCCCCCATATGGATTTCGATCCAGCCTCTCCACCATCCACGCAGTTCAGGAGGTTGTCACGGCCGCTAAAATAACGGAGCGCGGAAATCACCATTCCCGGCCTTTGTGTCTGCTGGCCACCTTAGACGTGAGAAATGCCTTCAACTCCATCAGGTGGGACTTGGCAATGGAAGCGCTCAAACGTAATTTCAGAGTTCCGGGGTACCTACTCCGAATACTCGGGGATTACCTGAAGGAGCGCTTCCTAGAATACAATAGTGGCGATGGTCCAAGAAGCTTGGAATTACAACGAGGGCAGCTCAGGGTTCCATACTAGGACCGGATATCTGGAATATATTCTACGACGGTATCCTACGTATGGCAGTTCCTGATGCTTTCTTGGTTGGGTACGCAGACGACATAGCAGCTGTCATAACTGCAAGAGACACGGAGGGGACACAGCTGCTGCTCAACCAGGTCATGCGCAGAGTCATCTCCTGGATGGAAGATCACGGGCTATCCTTAGCAGCCCAGAAAACAGAGATCGTGCTACTAACGAAAAAGTGCATCAACACCTTGCGCAGCTTCACCGTAAGAGACGCGACGATCCAGACTATCGCGTCTATCAGGCACCTAGGAGTAATGCTCGATTGCTAACTCACTTACGGAGAGCATATACTAAGGGTAGCTGACAAGGCGGCTAAAGTAGTATCCACGCTCGGCACACTCATGGCCAATGTCAACGGTCCCCGGCCGTACATTAGGCGACTACTCATGAGTACCGCCGAAGCAGTGATGCTGTAGGGCGCAGAAATATGGGCCGAGGCGCTACGAAAGTAGATATATCGCAAGAGCATAGCCGCGGTACAGAGAAGGGGCGCTCTACGAATCGCGTCGTCCTACCGCACGGTCTCTGAGCCCGCGGTGCTAGTAGTCGCGGGGGTAATCCCCATTGATCTACTAGCCCATGAGATCAATTCGTCCATCAGCAGAGGTCCATCTTGGGTAAGGAGGAGGCATCAAGGCTCGCCAGGTCTACCAGCATCGAGACATGGCAAAGCAGATGGGAGCAGGAAACTAGGGGCAGATGGACTTCCCGACTCATCAGTCGACTAGAGAACTGAATAAACCGGGAGGCGGGAAAGGTAAATTTCTACCTCACCCAATTCCTGACAGGGCATGGCCTGTTCCGCTCCTACCTCGCAAAGATGAGGATAGTAGCAGATGGCAACTGCCCCTATGGCGACTCAACTGTCGACGACGCCCACCACACATTCTTCATATGTGCACGTGGGAGCGCCGAACGATTTGCCTTGGAGCAGAAGCTCGGAGACATCTCGCCTGTCAACATTGTTGAGAAAATGCTGCAAGGGCAGAAGGAGTAGAACAAGGTTGCCTGCTACGTGAGGGCAATCTTACGTAAAAAGAAGAAGGAGATGGGCGCCCCATAGACGTGCCACCAACGTTGCTCCAGGTTCCTGCCACGTAGAACCGAATTGAGGGAGTCCAATTAATGGGACATGATGTAGTGGCGCCATCCCGAAGTAATGTCACATGACGGTGCCGGGATGGTTTCACCATGCCACTAGGATGGATATGAGTTTAGTCGGTAGTGCCTATTCCAACGATGAGCCCGACACTCCAGGGACTTTAACGGGTGACCCAAATGGTAAAGGGTTCCTCTAGGATCCCTGGGTCAGTGCGTAAAGTTTGGCATTCTCAGACCATCAAAAAAAATTATTATTATTATTATTATTATTATTATTATTATTATTATTATTATTATTATTATTATTAATCTACACGCTTTAACTTCTTAGTAAAACAAATTCTTTTGTGTTCTCTATTCCTTCTTTATCTAATCTATTACTTAATTGTTAGTAGTATCCTTTTATACATATTACTTCCCGTATATGCTCTCATATTTATTTTCGTGTTTTTTTTAAAGAGCTAATTTTCTTTGCCATCTTTTTTAACATATAATAATAGTAAATAGTCCTTATATCTAAGCTTAACGTCTATAATTATTTCTAAGTATTTTATTGTCTCTACACGTTCTATCTCATTTCAAATCAAGCACTTCAATGAAGTGTTTCCTTTCGCCTCTTTTCTTACACCTACCAATAGCATATATATTGTTTTTTTTTGCGTATATTTTTAATTTTTTTATGTTCATTCGTTCTTTATATTTATTAAATGCCTTTTTCGTTTCCGTCTTTTATTGCGTGTTACTTTCTCTAGTGACATGAATTAATATATCATCCTCAAACATTTTTATTTTACATCCTTCAGGTTATATTCTGATTACATCATTTATAGTAAGAGCCCGAGTACAAGATCCTTGTAGCACTTTATACTTAGTGTCCATCTATTCGTTGAAAAGAAGCTTTTGTGTTCTATTAATTAATTATGATCTTAACCATTCTAAAACAATCTCTGTACTTTCATATCGATACAGTTTTGAAATTAGTCTGAATTTGTATATTGTTTAAAACGCTCGTTTAAGATCCATAAAAATGACTATCACCATTTTTCCAACGCCAGCTACAAATTTCCATTCGTCAAGGACACTTTGACTTGCTCTTTCGCATGAGTACTTTTTTTATAGCTAGATTGATTTTCCATCACAATATCATTAATTTCCAAAACGCTTCTATTTGCTTCTTCAACAATAATTCTAGCACTTCTAGCACATGGTTCAAATTTTTTTCCGAGAAATAAACTAATTGGGATGCTCTAAGAATACATTATCTTGAACAAACATTCTAAGAATCTGTAACGTAAAATATCTTATTTCATTAAATAAAAAGCAAATTATAGCTTCATATCTTAAGCAATATTTTTTCTAATGTTATTGTATAATCTTTGTAGTTATATACTGCACCTATTTACTATTGTCCATTCTTGTTAGATTATACCCAGAAATACTGTAATATATATATATTATATTTATATATATATAATAATTTATTTTTTATAGTAACTCGTTTTAGTTAGGGTGAAGTGATAAACGAAAATATGTTTCTCTGTGAACAAAGAAACGACAATTTACATTTATTGTTCACTCTGTTAAATTTTATTTACTAATTACTATTCACACGGTTAAATTTTGTATTGCACTCTCGTACTACTTCTCTCGTCTACGTTCTATTTCTTACTGCCCGTTTCTCTCCCCAAATCTTAACGGCTCGATTTGTAGGTAACAAAAGAATTTGTAGATAACAAAAGACAAAGGAAGGGTGGGCCATGAGACACGCGACAAATCTACCTGAAGAAAGTATACTTTCTTTATATATATATATATATAATATATATATACACACACATCTTTACATTAAATATATGCTAATTAGTACAATGTAGCGTGGGTATCCCCATCATAATGAATATGCAAGCATATATCTATGAAATCGGGTAAAACGTTGTTTTGATAGTATATATTTTTGAGGCAACAGTACACTCTAGATAATGATTATTACGAAGAAAACAACTTATTAAGTCGAAAATGGCAGAAAATGGTAGAGATATAACATTATCTAAAATTTACCTCTAGTAGTATTGCCAAATCTTCGACCTAACTCTGTTAACCTTAAAAAGAGCTGTAAGAATTTTTTTCTTAATTTAGTACTCATGTATGTATTAGATTCATTGGATATGTATTTAAGTCGAATTAAGATCTTTGCGCTTTTGAATACTGTTATGTTATTATTTCAATTAGGTATATGTTGAAAATCAATTAGAAACATATATAATCTCTAATTGTTATATTTTATTAATTTTGAAAATTATTCATTGAAAATGCAGATTTATATGTAATTAATAAGAATGAAAGATAGTTTCATTTTTTTGTTATAATTATTCAAAAAGAGGTAGAGAGGACAATACGGAGGAGTTAAAAATGGCGCAAGTAGTGAATGTTCTGGTAAAGGGAAAAATTATATGAGACCTGGATATAAAACTGCAGACAACCCATTTTATCTTAGATTTCAATATGAACTGTATTATAAAAGATATCAGTAAGTATAACGTTTCTTATTATAGGAATATTTTAGATTATATTTATCCTGATTATATATTTATAACAATTTGTGTCATGTGTTTCTTCATTACAGCTTAAAAAAACGGTATTCTCGCCCGATGAATTGTGTAGATATTAACTAAGTAAGTTGGCAACAGAACGGTTGGCCATGTTGCAACTGAACTTTGATTACATTGTATAGCCTGTAGAGGTATGACCGAGGCTGTTGTGCAGCCACAAAGGTGTGGTGATATCGTTGAGACTATTACACCTCCTCTAACAAAACATGTAACTAATACGCCTCGGCGCCATCAAACACACACGTGGGAAACCGACCAAACAAAGTAAGAGACAACAAAAGATGTCGAAAACAAAGGAAACGAGAAAAGACACTGGAAACAAAAAAGAAATCACTCATTCATTCTTTTATTTTTCTTGAGACCACAGCCATAACTGCTGGAAGTGATAGTTTGATTAAACTACTCTGTACTTGACAAAGTTAAATAAATATATCACAAATATTGCTTAATGTGCTATTTCTTTCTACATAGTAAGTTGTCTACGAAAAATCCACAATTGGTGACCCCAACATGATCTTTATGCATCAAGAATTCCTAGTAAAAGGAAAATGTAATGGCGTAAGCCATCCTGCCTCAACATAAATACGAGTTGCAAAAAAAAAATTAATAAATAATAAATTCGAAAATTACAATCAGCCTCATGAACAAAATACCTAAAAAAAAAACACAAATATCGAACACGATGTCAAAAGCTAACAGTGTATACAGATCTATTAGGATTCGGCGAAAATCTTAATCCGATCTTCATGAATCAACAACAACAGCAAATTAAACACACTGATGATATCAGTGGCACAGAGAATGCAGACGACAAATGAACTCATTCTGAACAAACGAATCAAAACAACACCGAACAAAAAACATCATCAAACACTTCGATAGTATCACCCATTCCATCATACTTCTGATATGCAGAATTTAACTAATTATAATCAACTACTAGCTTTTAACAACATACAGCGTGACAATTATCATTCGATAAGTCAACCTAAATTGATGGCATTCATCAAAACTGGATCTCTGGTTTTCTGGATCTGGTTCGATTGGATCTCTGATTCATTTTGGCTGAATTTGAATTCACTACTTAAGGAATTGTTGATGATAAAGTAAAATACCTGACAGTCATTAAGACCCTTGATCACAACACGATCGAGCAGATTTCAGAGTCTGCTACAGATAAGTACAAAGCTCTCAAAAACGCAATAATTTCGCGACTCTCTGATTCCAGACAAAACCAAGTAAAAAAATTTTTACGTGAAACAACGCTTGCAAATAGAACACCTCTGCTCCTGTGAATTGGCTAATGTTTCCGTTGATGATACTATATTGAACCAACTTTGGCTTGACGAATACGGGCACATATCAAACTGCATCTGATTACCGCAATTTCCGCTTGATACTATAACCGAGCTTGCGGATCGTTTTTACGAGCTGATACCCTATGATCTACAAAATAACCAGTTCATGGCAACCTTTGCACGTTATCCTGAATCACTGATTCCTCAGGATATTGACTCAAACTTCATGGAAATTCAAAAATCTTTTGCTACGTGTATGATGGAAATCAATAAATTAAAATGACTGCAACAAAACAAACAACACCATCTGCAACAGCTTACATTACTGTAACAATAAAACCAACAACTGCAGGCCCAACGATCTCCAAAGCACCATAACTGTAGCAGACCAAGATCACTGACACCTACATGCATTGGCATCTATTATTATCACCAAAGGTTTGACAACGAAGCAGAATACTGCACCTCTCCTTGCAAAGTCGTTTCAACAACAAACCAGGAAAACTAACGTTGCTGTTTTCAGTAGGAACAGTGAATAACAGCAACTCCATACTAAAAGAGCTCCGACTACACATTTACGGCAACACAACCGAACAGAAATTCCTGATTGACTCTGAGTCAATCGTATCCATACTACTTGCCAAAAAGTTCCGTAAAAATCGAAGTATTGACCCATTTACCTTCTACGCTGCAAATTCATCACAAATAAACACATACGTCGCCAAAATCATCAAACTTGATTTAAATCTCCACAGAGATTTCATCTGGTCTTTCATCATCGCAGCAATCATCGGAGCTGATCTCTTAACTCACTACAACCTGCTGATTGACTTAAAATACCAACAAGTGATTGATCCAGTTACTGTAGTGGAAACACAGCATTACGGCATCTCAGTTCAGATGTGCCTATAAGTTCAGATTTGCCTATTAAGTATGCTGAATTCTTAAAACAATTCATCGAGATTACTAGGCCAATCATCAAGCCATACTTAAATTCAAAAGCACGCGCATATGCGCACAAAATTACTATGGTCCAACAGTCATTGCACGAGCACGTAAACTAACCGGTAAAAAGGCAGCGGCGACAAAAACTCAAATCAAAAAACTTCTGGACTCCGGAATCATCAGACCCTACAGCAGTATTTACGCCAGTCCTATTCATATGGCACGAGAGAAAGACAACAGCTGGAGAATGTGCAGTGACTACCGTAAACTCAATAATGCCACTGATCCAGACATATACAGCCATGCGCTCATCCAAGATCTCTTTCTACTTCTACATAATAAAAGACGTTACAGCAACAAAATCGACGGCGTAAAAGCATACCTAAAAATACTTATTCACGTGGAGGACATTGAAAAAACTGCCGTTATAACTCCATGGAGTTATTACGAGTACCTAAGTATGCCCTTTGGTGTAAAAAAACACCACCCAATCATACCAATGATTGATGGATGCACTCTTCAGATACCTGGACTTCGTGTTCGTCTACGTAGATGACATTCTGGTATTCTCGGACGACGAAGACCAACACCTGAAACACTCGAATTAAAAGACAACAACCTTATTATCAATCTCAAAAAACGTCTGTTCAACCCAAAGGAGATAAACTTCCTGGATTACACAATTAATAAACATAATTACATTCCAATGTGCGAACGAGTTGATGCCATTAAAAGATATCAAAAACCTGAAATTATTGCTGCACTCCGTAGATTTCTTGGCATGATCAACTCCTATGACATTTGTATACCTTAGGCAACTCAAATCATGCTTCCTCTCAATAGTTACCTTAAAGAAGCAATAAAAAATATAAAACCAAGATTGCATTGAGACCTGAAGCCAATGAGGTATTTGAAATATGCAAAAACACATTCGCAACAATCACATTGCTCGTTTTTCCATCTTCAAACGAACTAATGGCTCTCACAACCGATGCATCCACATCTGTCATTGGAGCTAAACTAGAACAATTGGAAGATGATACCTGGAAATCCATAGAAATCTCTCCAGAAAACTGATCCAGACAGAACAGAAATACAGCACATACGATCATGAACTCCTTGCTATTTTTGCATCAGTTAAATTTTTTGATCTCTTGCTAAATTGCCGTCAATTTGTCATCAAAGTAGACCACAAACCACTCACTTTTTCCATATATTCCTGCGCTGTTTACTTCTGGACTCGCTGATTACTAAGCGAAAGCTCCACTAGAAGCACCATATAAGATTACAGACTGGGTATTCAAAATGAACATTAACGGAGAAGAGAAAATCATTTCAATAGACAAATTGAAACCTGCATACATCAGCTAGATTGATGATGATCAATCGGACTCCTCACTAGATCAACAAACCCAACCACATCACTGGGGTTCCATTACAAATAAACCTAATTGAACTTACACATGTAAAGTCAATTTTAAACTTTTCGCCGAAAACTACTTTGGGGGAATGTTCATGGCGATCTCGTTGTAACTGTTACACCTCCTCTGACAAGATACATAACTAAAACGCCTCAGCGTATTATCAAAAGCACACGCGAGAAGCCAACCAAACAAAGAGAAAGACAACAATAAAGCCGAAAATAAAGGGGACGACAAAAGACTCCAGGAACAAAAAAGAAATCATTTTTTCTTTCTTTGATTCTTCTTGAGACCATAGCTGCTGAAAGTGATAGTCTGATAAAATTACTGTGTATTTGACAAAGTAAAATAAATATATCATAATTATTGATGTGCAAAGTTTCTTTTTCCATAGTGGGTTGTCCACGAAATATCCCCAACATGGAGTGTCATTTCGACGGCAGTCACGAATCATATAAAGAAGAAATATTAGTTATCAAGATCTTTTCTATTGTAATTATTATTGTTATCGTGTTCTGTAATTGTAATAAAATTTACATAAAAATAAGAAAAGAATAATCTTGTCATGCCAAACATCCGTAACTATTAATCAAGAAACTAAGAAAAGTGATGTTTTTATTTCGTGATTTGCAATTAAATTGTAGTTCATATTGTAATTACAAAATAAAAAAATAAATGTGTAAGAATAAAGAAGAAAATGAGTGAAGAAAGAAAGAAAGAAAGAGGGAAAAAATAAAAGAATGAAAAGATAGACAAAAAAGAAACCATTTGTATAGCAATATGCAACGAAAAGTTTATCTCATTATATATATATATATATATATATACAGTATTTCGAAGTCTCCTGGAATTTATTCGAAATGAAATACTAACTCAAAAAATGTTAACTGAGATACTGAGAACTAACTAAAAATGTTAATGAAAAAAATTAAAATTCTTAAACTACCTTGAATGATCGCATTATCAATATTGAAAACATAACATTATGTATTTATATCTCTTAGAGTATAATAAAATTATTGATATAATATATGATTAACGTAAGATATAAATTAATTACTAATAATAATAATAATTAATTTTTTATAAATCCATTTTATTACAACTTGAGAAATAATTATGCTTACAGATTTGTTATGTCCACTATTGGTACAATACAGATATTAAAATAAGTGATCTACAATGCATGCACAACATATATAGCAAAATTTTATTTTTATCATTAATTTTGATACAGTGTTTTACGTAAAATTTTTCTGTTGATTATTTTAACAAAATATGCCATCGATTCAAAAAATACTGATCAAATAATATAATGATTATAAGCAATAGGGGAAAAGGCATTAATGTTAATTATAATTCTATATCTTCTACATTTTCTAATATGCAATAATTCTATCACTGATCTTTTTTATTTTAACTGAAATGCATCGTATGATATTATTATAAATTTATTAACAGGTATGTATTTTTATGTAAATCTATTATTAAAATAGAAAATGATTTTTGCATTTTGCGTTTTAGTATCTTGGAATAACAAATGATAGATTTTAAGAATGGAAATGTGATCATTGAAAGAACTAGAATGATGTATACAGGGAATATTTTGAAACAATCTATAAAGCTAAAAAAATTTGGTATAACTTAGTGAATTTATTTTTAATTAATTTTATGTTCTGAAGTAATAGTTACAACAAAATTACTTAATGCAACATTAACTTTTTAAAATTGGAACACCTAGTTTTCTATTAATGGAATTAAAAAATAATTTCATTATTTTCAAAATTTAGTTAGATAGTTTTATTTTTATAAGATCCTAGATAAGATTCTCTTGGTTTTTTTTTTTTTTAGTTCAATAAGAAATACACAGTACGAATGAAACAGTTGATGTATCAAAGTAGATACAAGCATTAATATGTTGCATTGTACAAAAAATAAATAAACTCATTATTTCTCTTGTTTTATCATAAATTTCATTTGAAAATAAATGATATACTTGTTATTTTGTAACTGACATTGCTGTTTTCACAACAATTTTTAACTTTCTATAAAAGATTGTTGAAAGATATCAGATTTGAAGACCAGTACTTTGACCTTTATAGCAAGGTCAGAAAAGTTGAATAGGTAAGGGAAAAAAACAATTTCTTCAAGAGCTTTTTCAAGAATATTCTAAATAATTTTTCCATCTTTCATCATTCTATCCAGATTTCTCTTTTTTTCTTATAAATTCTTTTTGTTTTTAATTCAATGATGAATTTTCTATAAAACCGGTTTTATATGTTGGCTAGTTCCATATTCTTATTTGATTATAATAATTCATCACTGACTTTGGTTGATCTCAGACGAGTACATGGAGCTTGTTCACACAAGCCATAGCAATAGATATAGATGATATACTACTAATAAAATTTGTACTCAAAATTTTTAATTTTAATAATGTATAAAATAAATAATTATATATTATAAATGATAAAATAACTTTCATCTATAATCCTATGATTTCTGATTAGAGATAGATGTCCATAAGAAATAAAGAAATAGAAACATTCTATAAGGTTATTAATTCTTTGTTCTACTACGCGTCCAAGAAAAACAGTATTAAGGCACGTATGAAAAAAAGACGATGAAAAGAAGGCAAATTAATGTCAAAAGTGTTTATATTTTTAAAAGAATAGTTTGAGGATAGTTGAAGATTCGAGATAGCGAGAATAATGCAAATTATTGAGAATACATATACTGCGTGATACTATGAGTAGTGTGAATTAAATTTAGTGATTTTAAAGATTTTGAAATTGTTACTTTTTCTTTTTTATTATTATGTTTATTTATTTTATTATGTTTAAGTAAATTCCATTAAAAATAAGTTAATATTTAAGTATAAATTATATTTACAAAGTACAGTACAATTGTGTTAATAATTTTTTCAGAGAGAGAAAAAGAGGGAGACAATTACTTATTCAAAATTATTATTTAATACAATTAATTATTTAATATCTCAGTTGTCCTTTCGTGTATGGTACTAGGTATTTTATTTAGGAACAGTCGTACATATATAGAATTGTGATCTATGAATTCACCAGACAGGCTGAGTAAAATTATTGGTAGGAGTAAAATGGTGTAGTGGGGAATATTCTACGATATAGGATAATGAAAAAAGGAAAGATACAAAGCTTCCACATACGAGTCATCAATTTGCCAATGCAGATTATTTAGTGAGATATGTTCGATATATTCAATATATTTAATATATTTAAAGTCGAAGAGATCCGAATAAGATATTTATTACAGGAATTTTTCAAGTATTTAATGATGCTATTACAAAGTTTCTGTTCCATTGTCGCTCTTGTCAAAGTCATTTTGGATTCGCGTCTACCGACAGATTTGACAAAAAAAAGCTTTATTGTCCTTGTAAGTATAGGTAATTACATATTATTTCTGAGTTACAATTTCGTCTAATGTACTAATCAAATAACCAAATGTGTGATTTGTACGGTATAGTATATGCAAGTCAACTATGAAAGATTTTTCAAATTATGCCGCGAGACTTGCATCATAATTTTTCTTAAATTTTTTACCCTTATTTTTACAATGTTTATGCTTTTTGCGGGTTTTAAGAATGTTTACTGTAATATGTAATTTATTTTTTATTAATCATCACGATATATTATATTAAATTCGACTTTCATATAATAATATATATATAGGTACATATATTCATCATATGACATAACCAAACATTCATTATATAAACACATAACATACATATAATTATGATGTATATCATACACATGTAAATACGTAGCTACTTTATCTATGTATGTAGAATTTTTAAAATCAAAATGCTCTTTATTTAGAACGATTTTGTTTTTCGTCCGGGATTATTATAGCCAAGGGCGTTGTACAGATGTGTAAATAAGCGAATGCGCGAAATATTGATGTAATTTGTATAAATTAGACAGAAGAAAACAATAGGATTTGAAAGACAAAAGAATGGATATTCTGTAAAAGCTAATGCTATTGAACAAATTATTAAGTAACCTTATTATATTAATACATTGCGGACGGATCACAAGAATTCTCGTATTTGTGTTTTTGGTATTTAGAGAGACATAGTATAACGGAAAAAATATTTCCATATGAAATTAAAACTGATTAGTCTCTTATTCTTAGTCATAAAAATAACTTGATTTGTATATCAATTGGGTATTTTATAGCGTGTAATAATCATGGAGAACGATGAAGAACATGATAAAATTCTGGATATGTTATCTGACAATTTTTTATATATTTCAAGTGAAAGTGAAGATATTGACCATTGTGACAATGATACTGAAAGTGAAAGAAGTGAGGAGGATGAAAAAAAAAAAAATAAAAGAAAAAGTATGTAAAAGTAACAGTAAGAAAATTACATTTACCAGCTTTGTTTAGTTCCATTTCATATTACACAGTGTTTTACAAAGTATCATACTTCAGCAATATATTTGCTTGTAAGAATATGTAATAAATAACTTAAAAATGCAATGGGTATTTAATTTTAAAGCTATATTTATGTAAAAGTTTTTTGTATTCATTCACCAAAAATATAGTTGGCAATTGGATAAAATTAGCAATAAAGCTACCGGTCTGCAATGTGTTAATGTTTAAAGTAATTTTGGTGAGAAATCTTGTTTTATATTAATAAAGCTGTTTTATTTTATAAGTTATACAATTTTATGAATCGACGAAGATTAACATACAGTACTATGAATATCATATTTTACTTTTTACTGTTCCTCGCATGTTATTGAAATACATTACGTTAGTTTGTTAAAAACTCAAGTAAATTCCGATAAAAAATGTAAACACATATGTTAAGTATAAACCAACTTTCTACTGTTCTATTTTAGTTGGCATATTGCAGGAAATTTGTTTTCATGCCTCTATGCAGAATAGACATAATCATGAAAGGTGACCTCCGTTTTAAAGTAATATGATTTCTGCTATGGACAACACTCGGTTAGTCTGTTATACAGGTAATTAATATCATTTTCTTAATTATTCCCAAAATTAACTCTATTTTATTTTATTTTAGATATTCAGTGTCGTCGTTTGTGCAGTCATGAAATTTATCTTTGTTTTAATAAAATAAAAAAAGAATCGTGAGGCAAACTTAATGTTTTCATTTAAATGTATTTATATTTTGCAATTTCAATTAATTTTTAGGAGTATGTGTATTTGAATAGTGTCCAAAGCTGTCACAATGTTTGTTGATATATTTTTTCTATAAAAGAATATTTGTTTTATTTTATTTATACTTTTTTATTTATATTTTTTTATAGTTACATAGACTATATGTATAAATACATACATTTTATACTTAACGTATATGCTATAAACATTATTAATATTCTATGGATAATAATCGGTTGGTTTTAAAATTTTTTTATTTGGAAATGTTTGTATTTATTTCTTATTACTTTTAATTTTCTGGCTATATACTTTTAAAGATTTTTTTATTTTTATATTTATTATAATGATGATATTGATAATATTGTTTTTGTTTTATTTTAGATCATCATTGCAGTCGTTTGTGTAGCCATATATAAATTTATCTTTGTTTCGATAAAAAAAAAAGAAGAATCGTGAGTTTTCTCCGTTAATTCAAGTTTATGTGCGTTTTGCGATTTCAATTAATTTTTAGAAACGTATACTTGAATAGACTGCACACAAAGCAGTCACAGTCATAAGTTGTTTTAAAGTTTTATTTATATATATTTTTTATAGTCATATATACTATACTTCTATATAAAATAAACAATAGATATTCGACAATTAATTCATTGTCCGTTTCTTAATTAATAAATGATTATATCGCGTATTAAAGTCAGTGCATCATAGAAGGTGATCAAGAACTTCTATACAAAATATTTCTATACAAAAATATTGGTAAGTAAATTTATAGTTAATATAATTATACAATCAATTTTGTTACAATAAGTTTTATAAATATTTTTTTTAAATTCTTTTTCAGATCATCATTGCATTCAAATTAAGTTGATCTTTAATCACTACAACTTTAATCTCTCTTATTTTGGATATACAATGTGGACGAGTTTTTTGAAACCATCATGAAACTTCGTAAGTAGTGAGTGAAAGAATTTAAGTATACTTATAGTACTCATCATGCCGAAAACGCAAGATCGTCGATAGGCTTTTCGATAAATTATTGAGATACATCACTATTAATAATTTTTTTTCTAAGTTTATTCATGAGTAGTACATTTTTAATTGTGTATTTTCATTGCTTTTTTATTATATATATCTATTCTTTTTAATTTGGTGTTTTTTTGTTTCATCAGTTTAAATCATTTAATTAATAGTGCAGTTAAGTAATATTTCTTTTGTTCGTATTTGGTTGTAATATTAATAGTGACATCTGGTATTCATTTACCTGATATCATCAAAAAAAGCATGTTAGGTGGTTTACATTGCATTCATTGTTTCGTATTTATTCTATTTAATCGCAGTATACTTCGATATATTGATATTGATATATTAAAAAATGAATGAGAAGACAAACGCGACGATTAGATTGTAGGAATTGATTTTATTCTTTTATAAGAACAGCTACTTTTAGTGAAAGGAGTTATCCGAAGTTCTTAAATTATTTTTGGAAAAATATATATTCAATCAATTTTGCTAAAAAAGAAAGAGCTATCAACAGAATTATTGATTTTAAAAGAAAAAAATAGAGTGGTTATTGCTAAAAAAGAAAGTTTTGAAAATTATCGTACATGTGCTAAAAATTAGATAGACTAGTGTGGTCTATACTAAATTAATTCATTATTAATTTAAGATTTTCAACAATTAATATATTGATTCCTGTTTATCTTCTCGTACTTTCTGCGTTTTTATTTAAGCATGTGCCAGGTGATTTATGGATAAAAATTAGTTCGATTTTAATTTTAAGTTTTCCTTTTCTAGCGATTGCGTTAGTAATTGTGCATTATATATTTCGCACTTGATGAATCCACGAATGTTAAATGGTCGATTAAACGTCGTTAAATTTTTAATTACATATATACATACAAGAAAATTTCATTATTCGAAATATCAAATTAATCATTAAATATAGTAATGAGTAAAAAAATAGTCGTATTACACATACACACACACGACGCGCGCACCTGCTGACTCTTTGCACTTAACGACTTTGCCGCTAGGGAGAATTAACAACTCAAAACAATTTTGCGAATATTAAGCAAGCTTCTTACAGCTATTTTAAAATGAAATATCCAAAAAATTTGGTTAAATATGTCTCTTGTGAATATTTTTGAATAAAAAGGAATGTTGCTTACGTTATTCCTTGATCAATACTGTTGTAAATTTGCCAATAGCATGGTGTTCATATTTATTACATCAACAAATGCCCAAAATTCTTCGTTGTTCACATCATGCCAAGTTTGCCATATCGAATTCAACCATAACGTGTTCACTTTTAACTTTTTTTATCATAATTATTTATTTCACACAAATTCTTTTTTGTCTTAGAAAAATCTTTTGGTAACAGAATTGCGTATAATGACTGGTTTATTATATAAGAAATGATAGACGCATACAATATACACAGGTTCTAACTTAAATGAGAATATTAAACACGGTAACAAAACTATAATGATCAGACCGAATAATATGGTCCTTAAACGCATGCGCCTTTTTCGGGATTCGTGGACAGAGAGACCGAGATTTCGAGGAAACGAGATCAGCACGTCACTTTGCACGAGATAAACGCAGCCAGATATTACGTGCACCGAAATTTTCGCGTTCAGATTTAATTTACATATCCAATATTTTTCCTTAAATTGAACGCTTAAAAAACTTATTAAACTTGAACTGCTAATGTAATTGATTTTTTTGAGGTCATTTAATGGGGCCTTGATTAAAACGTCGGCAATCATATCGCTGGTATACAAATATTATAATTTGAATTTCCCATCACGTAGTGATAGCGTATTGCTATGTGCTTAGTTCTCACATGGAATACAGGATTTCTTAATAATTTTAATGCGCTTGTATTATCATAAATAGTGACGTCGATTTCGAAATCTAATGCCAGTTCTGAAAAAGTATCGATTAAATACAAGGCTTGCTTAACAGCGTCTGTAATTATCATATATTCTGATTCCATTTTTGATAAAGCAACCATTTGTCCATTGCTTCCTTGATTCCCATGAAATAGGACCTCCACCTAGAAAAAAACATAATCCGTATAACAGTGGCGATCGTTTATGCATCTTGCCCAATGAGCGTCTGTAAAACCTTCCAAACAATTGTTACCCGATTGATAAGATATGCAATAATGATCGGTGCCTTTAATATACTTAAGTATCCTTTAGACTCCTTCCTAATGCGATTTCTTGTGTCAGTTATTGAATTGACTTAAGTAACTTACTGTATAACATATGTCATATCTAGACATAGTTGCTGGATACATTAAACCTATCAATTCACAGTGTGGATATTGTTTATCTTTAGCCTTTTGTTGTTCCTTAATTAACACTGTACTTGGTTCTAATAGGAATCTCAGTCATGATGGATTTCTCTAATTATTCTCTTATATGCATCCTTTGGCCTACTTGATTTCATGGTCTTTGATAGTAAACTCTACCTCTAAGCAATATTTGATGTTTCCTAAATCTTTAACTGAAATGAACGCTTTTGTAAGACCATTTTTAATTTGTTAAATCTTTGTTACATTAAAATGAATAATATGAATAATATTAAAATATCATCGACACGAACAATAGCTAACAATAGCTCTTCCTTTGATCACGGTGGTATACACATGGGTTGAAATTTGATGGCTTCAAGCCCATGTTCCTTAATTCTTTATCCAACTTTATGTGCCACTGTCTAACTGTCTGCTTTAATCCATATACAGCTTTCTTTAGCTTGCAAATCTTATTCCCGCCTTCCATTTGCTTCAGCATCTTTCTTGCGGTGTTTTTAACTTTATTAGTCGCCTTTTCTGTGTCTATTTACTTCTTGAGCACATTCTGCATGTTCTCTGATACTTCCATATATACTTCCCTATCCAGTGAACCGTTCAAGTAAGCGATGGTAATATCAACCTGATAGATGTTTATTTTATAATGAGCTGCCAATGCTGCTGCAAGGCGAACTGAACTCAGACGAGCTATAGGTGCGAAGGTCTTAGTAAAATCCAATTTTGATCTCTGACTAAAATCTCGTGCTACTAGTCTGGATTTCTTCTTGCTAACTGCATTGTCTGATCCGTACTTGTTTGTTAACTATGCGACTGCCAATAATATTCTTTTTCTTAAGCTGCTCAACTAATTCCCAAACATTCTTTTCCAACATTAAATTAACCCTTTGCGCACGAGAGGCGACTCTCAGTAGCTACGGCGTTTTATGTGGCAACTTTAGTCTTTAGACTGGCAACAACAGTCTTTATTTATGCTTTATCTATACTATATATAGATTTCGTTACCTCCAAATAATAGGAGCGCAGTATCAGTTCGTAAATATGTTCCTTAGTTCTTTATGGTCTTTTTTATGACTTTTAGAATGAAGATAAGATAAAATTAATCTCAAATTCTTCTGGGACTGTGGTTCTAATAATGTTTCCGATGTTAGTTCAGTTTCGACGATCAAGGCAAATGTATCATAAGATTTTTCATCGATTGATTTTAAGATTTGAAGCCCCACAAAAATGACTTTTAAAAGTGAAATTAGTTCAAGTGAAGATGAATTTGATTTTGAACTGTTCAAGAAAGAGACCAATGTTATTCATGAAGAAATTAATAGTAGAGAAAGTGAAAGCAGTGATGGAGATAGTGGCATCGTATTAGATGTAAGAAATAGAAAAATTAGATGAATAGATAACGAATCGGAAAGTGATAGTGATTCCTCACAAGACTCGAATAATGCAGAATGGACACCCTGTGATGAATTCAGCGTAATATCACTGAGAATAAAATTCATACCCGGCGAAAAACCTCTAGGAAAACAGCTATCTTCAAATATCAAAGAACCTTTGGATTTTTTTAAGATGTTCTTTTCCGACGGACTAGTAACACAAATAATAACTGGAACTAACAATTATGCTGCAATGAAGTTAGAGGGGAGGACGCTGTTGTCACGTTCGATTTGGCAAACATGGCATAATGTCATCAAAGAAAAATTTTAAGCGTTCATCGCAATTGTTATAAATATGGGAACGATGCCAATGGCCAATATCCAAGAATATTGGTCAACTGACACATCAAGCCACATTCCATTTTATCCCAATACTTTTATAAGAGATAGATTTACCTACCTTTTTTGGATGTTACATGTAAAAATAGTTTTAGCACAAGATACTAAACTTACAATACGTTTGCAGTTAATAAGTGGCTACGTTGATTATATAAACTCAAGATTTTTGAATCATTTTACACAGAGCGAACAAATTTGTGCCGACGAAGCTATTATAAAATTCAAAGGGTAAATTTCATTTATCATGCATAACCTGAAGAAACAAACTAAATGGAGCATTCGAATTTATACATTAGAAGATTCCAATACGAGTTATATTTGTGGAATTATGTCTTATCATGATAGTCTTACAACACAAACATTGATAAGATCAGACCTTCTATTATTAACTAGAATTCCATTGCATTTGTACACAATGCTATTGAATAAAATTCCAGGTATGCAAGAACATTATATATTTACAGACCCTTATTATATCATTTATATTTTATCTAATGAATTACGTAAATTAAAATGTCATTTGACTGGAACAAGATTGACAAATAGAAAAGAGTTGCTAGCAATAAAAAAACCAAAATTTCCAAAAAAAAAACTAATGATAGCTTATTGTAGAAATAATAATTTAGTCCTGACGTGGAAGTATAAGAGGATTGTCAAATATTGATAAATTGGCATAATGCAGAGATAAATACAGTACAAAGAACTCTTCGTCATGGTGTTCAGACTGTTGTTAGAAAACCTAAAGCAATCATAAATTATACAAAATTCATGGCGTGGTGTTGATCGTGCCGATCACTATGCCTCGATATACTGCTTTATGCAGAAATTACTGAAATGATAGCGCAAGCTAATTTTTTAGGGATTAGAAATCTGTTTAATTAATTTCTATATTCTTCATAAACAAGTCAAACAGCAAAAGAACGAACAGTCACTTAAACACTTACAATTTATAAAAATTTTAGTAGACCATTTATGAAGAGATTTTTGACAACCGCAAGATCGAGCTTCAACATCGATCTCCGATTATACGGCTAAATGAAAAGCTCCATAGAATATGAGCTTCACAGATACAGAAAAGAATTGTAAGGTTTGTTCTTATCGAAACAAACAAAGTGGAAGACACAAAACTACCTATTGCTGCGATATTTGTCCGGATAAACCAAGGATACACCTTGTTTTATAAATTATAATATGAAAAAAATACAGAACTTAATATTAGATCTATCGGAAAGTTCTGTTTTTAAAATAAAATAAAATAAAATAATAAATTTTTTACACCTTGAATAAACTTTATTGAATAATATAATTGCCATTATTATTTATGATTTTTTGCCAGCATGATGACAATTTGTATATCCTATTTTTAAAAAAATGCCTTATCCCTAGAGACGAAACATTGAACCAGTGTCTGATTTCTTCTTCCTCCTCGTAAGGATAGAAATAAGTGATAATCGGAAGGTACTAGTTCGGGGAGTATGGTGGATGCGATAGAATTTCCCTGAAGCTCTGCGAGTTTCTGACAAGTCCTCAAAGCAGTATATGATCTGGCATTATCATCAAGCAGTATAATGTCCTTCCTATTGAACATCGACGGCCTCTTTTCTTGGAGTACTGTTTTTAAGTTATCCAATTGGTGACAGTACCTCTCTGAATTTAGCTTTTCGTTCGGTTTCAACAGCTCAAAATGTATTGATCCTCGAATATCCCACCATATACACAACATTCTCTTACTCAGGCTTAACTTCGGTTTAATGGTGGAGGGGGCAGGTTTTCCGGGTTCACAATATGCTCTTTTCCTTACGATGTTTTCGTAGGTAATCCACTTTTCATCTCCAGTTATTATCCGGTCCAAGAAGGGTTCGATTTTATTCCGTACAAGCAGAGATGTGCATATGATGACTCGATCCTTCAAATTCTTCTCACTTAATTCATATGACACCCATCTCGAATATTTCCACACCAATCCTAGTTTCCGAATATGATTCGAAATGGTTTATTGAGTTGAATCAAGCCTTTCTGCAATCTCATATGTTATCAAAAAAGGATTTTGCTCTAACATGATCTTGACAGTATCGTCGTCGATCAAAGATGATCGCCCAGAGCGTGGCTTATCAGAAAGGTCGAAATCACCTATTTCAAAATTTTGGAACCATCTTCTGCATGTTTTATCAGGAATTGTACCTTCACTAAACACTTTCAATAAATTTCTACATGCTTCTGTAGCATTTATTTCTTGTTGGAATTCGTGCAAAATACAGTAACGTAAATGAACTTTATCAGTAGCCATACTGTTGAAGAAGTAAACTCTAATCCTTTTACTTTTATAGATATTATGAATTTATTATAAATTGTAATAGATAATAGTTTCAAAAATATATTGCATGAATAAACAATACTTCAATAGAAATTCTAAAAATCTAAAAATCCTCCATGGTATGATACTCCCTAAAACATTCTGGTAGATGTAAAGCTACTTTACATTTCGTGCATTCCCACTTCGTTTCACTTCGTATTTTATGTTTATAACAAACTTTACACGTTCTTGTCGGATGCTTATTCCGAAGCATCAGATTGATATTTTTTGGGAAGTGAGTCCAATATTGAGCTTGGAGTCGAAGAGGTGTTTCAACTGATGTAGATTTCCTACGCATTTTGTAGTCCGGTAATTTGACAATTTGTAAAATTGCCTCTGCTATATTTATGCGGTAATCTACATAAGTCTCTCTTTTTCAACTGTGAATTGTTTTATGCATAATATAGGTGTTAAACAGAGCCATATCTGACATGTAAAAGAAAAGTTTTCGGTATCCTTTGATGACTTTTCTCATGATTAGGAAACAGGCTAACATCTGATCTTGATGATCAACTGTCATACCCTTGTTATATTCCAGGATATATTTAGGCTTTATTATTTTCTGTAATTCTTTGTTTGATTGCTCAATCATTTCTACAGTTTCGTGTTTCGTTGCTATCATATACATGTCGTGCTCGTCCTTCCATCTCAGAGCTATCAAATTATTGCAACTTCTCCATACACCTTCTTTCTTCAAAATATGCTTTTGAATGGCGTTTGGCATATTTTTCCTATTCTTGCGTAATGTCCCAATAACGTTTGTCTTTTTCTGGTGTAATTTTAAAAAGAGGTTAGGTGAAAAGTACCAGTTGTCCAAAAATAAAGTATATCCCTTGTTTATTATAGATTTTGACAGTTCTATCATAACATTCTCCGACGCACTATCATTTCGATCAATTTAGTTCTGGCCGGTATATATTTTGAATCCATGACAGAAACCGATACATGCCTCGCACAGTTTGTAAATTTTTATCCAAGTCGAGCTCTTTTCGACGGATTAAATTGTTTGTACTCTAAACGCCCTTTATATTTCATTATAGATTCGTCTATACTGACATATTCATTGTATGTGTAAATTTCTTTAAATTTTTCATTCCAAAGTTGATCATAGTTTTTATCTTGCAAAGTCGATCATTACTATCAACAGTTTCATTATCAGAGAAATATAAAAATCTCGAAATTTGCCGAAATCTCTTAAAAGGCATCGTTTGTCGAAATATTGGTGTTTCTACTACAACTCTTCTAGTCCAATATAGTTGAATATTTGATTTTTTCATTTGACCCATCAAAATACACAGTGCATAATAGGCCTTTATTTCGTCTAAGGTAATAGGATACCAAGTGTCGTCCATATGCCGTCTTTTATGCCCGTCGTGAATTCTGATGTGCGAAGCGATTTGTTTCCGTAACCAGTATTTCCCAAAACTTGTTATCAAATGTAATAAAAAATAGTTCTAATATTTTTGAACTCTCGCTTAAATTATTTAAAACAGACGCTTTTATTCCATGATATTCAGAATACTTCCAAACTATTAGTATGTCTTTTATTTCCTGTCAAATTCATGATTGTTGGATTTATGTCCAACCATGAGGTTGTGTCGTACCTTCCTCTTCACTACTCTCATTTATAATCATACGCCTTACACGCTTTGTGATTGGCTGAAACACGTCACTACCACTGGATTCGTTACCATCGCTTTCATTTAACATTTTTGTATTTCGCATTTTGTAGGGGTTTCTTAAATTTCAATAACTAAACTGCTTTGTAACAGCAATTATAAGAATTGTGACTGTATCATAGGATACTGACAGGAACTAACATTCAATTACGATCGTAAATGGTAAAAAATCATTCTGCGAATTTGGCTTCTTATGTTTACGTTTGGCTTAACTATCTGTTCGCGAGCCTGGCTTCTGATGTTTATATTTGGCCCGACTATCTGTTCATGAGTCTGGCTCGTGATATTCATGTTTGGCCCGACTATCTGTTCGCGAGTCTGACTCGTGATATTCATGTTTGGGCCAAAATCTTCATCACGAGTCAGACTCGTTAAAGTACAGGAAGAGGTTAATACTAACATGAATCATCTTCGTTTTAGTTCATTCACTAGGTCGGTATGTACACATTCAATGATAAAAAGAGAGAGCTAAATATGCGTTAAATGAATTTGCGCATACTTGTTGAAACTTGTAAACAGAACGGACAGAACTTTCTAGTACACCTAATATTACAAAATTATATTTTGAAATGTGTAAATATAGATTATTAAAATATAATGTTTCTGTAATATTTAAAATCATTTTATGTTACCTGTAAGACACTCATCACATCATCTCGAGTTGCTACTTTGCTTGGCTGAAAAAGTCTTTGAGTCGCTGACCATTGCCAATAGCAATTCATCTGTTTCTGTCCCAGATATGGCATCACTTATGGGAATTTCCGTAGTGTATCAATATTGTCTGAAATGTCTATATTCTTGCAGTATAATTTTCGCTAATTCAGATTCTCATTACTCGAGGTTGTCCGCGTCCTCTATTTAATGTAGATGTCGCCTCTTCAATGTCATGCGCGACTTTATTTTCGATATCGTCTTCTTCCTCATCTTCGATGTCATCTTCTCCTTCATCATTTATTTTTGTATGGACTGGAATGGCATTAACAAGATTTATTTGTTACTTCATTGCGATCCTTTACATCTATTCCGATTGAAGTATTTTTCTTTACATTTAAGCCATTCATCGAATCCGTGAATTTCATATTACGACTTATAATTATTCTGTTTGCATCTGTATCTAAAAGATGATATCTTTTTGAATTGTTGTCAAAACAAACAAGTCTATATACTTTATACTATATACTTTAGCTTTATTATTCTACTTCGCAATCCTTTAGGTACATGTGCGTAGACTTTGGATCCAAAAATGTGCATGTCCATTAGATTTCATTGCAATCTATTATCTCTCCATTGGGATTATTCCTACAGATTTGATGAGCAATCTGTTTGGCAAAATTGATAGCCCCATCTCCCCAATATTTTTCCTTAAGTTTGGCATCAATAAAAAAACATCTGCCCATTTCCAAGAGAAATCTATTTTTCCTTTCGGCTACACTAGTTTGTTTGGAAGTATAACTAACCGAGTATTCCTCCTTTCTTACAGAAATCCTTTAAACCTTTATTGATATACTCTATACCTCTGTCCGATTTAAAAATCTTAAGAATCTTACCGAATTTTATCTTTATTCCCTAAAATCTTTTATCTTTTCTGTTACGTTCGATTTTTGTCGCGGCAAATATATAGTCGTATATTTACTATAATCATCGATCAAAGTTAATACGTAGCGGTTTTGACCTGGTGTCATCGTTTGCATAGGACTGCAAACATCTGTATGCACCAGGTGTAATATGGATTCAAACTTACTTTTTGATTTTTATGGAAAAAGTTTCCTGATCATTTTCCCTTTTATGCATGTGTCGCAGACCTCCATGATTTTACAATTCTTCATGATAATCTCTTTAACTATGCTTTTGGATATCATTGCCTGAATTGCGTTGTGGTCCCTGTGTCCTAGTTTTCTTCGAATTCTTACATGGTATGCTTTGAATGGTTTCGTGTGGAAGTTTTATCTAGTAGTTTGCCCTTTTCCATTTCCAGAATGAATTCATTTTCATGTGTTTCAATGAGCTTCCAACGCCATGATAAACGTATTAAACGATTCAGGTAGGCTGGATAGGAGTATCGCTATTATAAGTTTTTCTTTAAAAACTTCCTCTAAAGCAGCTAATTGATCCACAAGATTCAACATATCGTTAATATACTTTCCCATATTGCCATTTTCAATTAATTTCGAATTGCAAAGTTTCTTTAATAGATAAACTTAATTACTTAGCATGCCTTTCTCGTGATATTTCCGAAGAGACTAGTGCAAAAATACTTAAAAAAAAACTAATAATATTCTTAACGTGCCTTAATTGGTCGTCCTCTACCAACAAACCGATGGTTGCCTATGCTTGCGGGTCTGTTCTTATTCATTTTTCGTCTAGATTTATAAGTTCTATTTCTATTGGATTTATTAGATTTATTTCCTCAGTGATCGTGTGCCAAAGATCTTCCCTTATCAGAAGCAATTCCACTTTATGTTTCCATACTTGGAAGTCCGTATTGTTTAACTTTGTTATAGTAAAATGTGTCTCAGTCATTATTTCACACCACATGACTTGGGCTCATAACCTTTTAGAAAAATCTTTTGGCAACAGTGCTTTTCTTCTGTCTTTCTTCAATCTTTTGATAACTATGCTCCGCATAGCATGCGCCTTTTTCGTTGGCAGAGAGAACGAGATATCGAGGAAACGAGAATGGCACGCCACAACGCACGGAATAAACACTGCCGGATATCACGTGTATCGAAATTTTCACAGTCAGATTTTATTTACATATCCAACACTGTTGACGCACACATGCGTCCTTCAATTATTCATAGTACTTTCTCCTAAGGATCATATATCACTATTAGAAATATCTGCCCTTGGAAACTCGTTGTATACTCGTTAAGAAAACGCATAGACAAAAAACGCATGGTCACCTTTGTCTTAGGCATTTTTAGTCATATACTTAGTTTTCAATAATGTGTCGAGGCAAATAAATAAATACCTAGTTTTCAATAATGTATCGAGGCAATAAATAAATACCTAGTTTTCAATAATGTGTCAGGGCAATAAATAAAATTTATTTATTGCATTTACTTCCACTATTTAATAGTGGAAGTAGATGCCTAGCCGCGACGAGCCAAGGGTTGTCTGGCACCTAGCCTTGAAATAGTCATTGACACCCTCTAGTCTATACGATCACTAGAACAATGGGGCACACATATGAATGTTTAAATATTTCAACGACCCATCCCCAACCAATGGGCATCTATTCCTTTCCTTTCCATCATTAGATCATACTTTAACTCCGCCCTTTTTATTCCTTTTCCTAATTTCACTACAGTCTTCGCGGATAATTCTAAAGACGCCAAAAAGTTAGTCAAGTTATATAGTTCAGACTCATATCTAGACTCTCGAGTCTTATTAAACATTACTGGCTATCACTCCTTCAGAAATAGTCAACACAACTAACTACACATCATTACACAAAATACATCAACAATTGTATCTTATTTCAAAAAATATAGGGTAATAGCTTCAATTTGCGCAATATTTATTATCGTGCATCTACCTCGCGTGTCTTACGGAATCTTTTAAAAGAACGTGCGTTCTCCCATTAATTTACGGAAATGCGACGAGCAGTATTTTGCTGACAACCTTCAACGGTATCCTAGCCTAGTGCCTCCGCCCTTACATATTCGGTTTTAGAAAAAAATTTTAATTTATTATCTTTAATATTATTTAAATAATAATACGTGTAATGTATCATAATTGTTGCAAAATATATTCCAAAACTAAAATCATTAATAGAACCATATAAAAGAGTAGTTATTTGTTTTTAATTGCTATTATTGTAGATAATTTTACATTTTTTTCGCTACTAATTTCTTCAGTAACTAACAAAAATTTCTTAATATAGGAATAATAATACTAAATATGTTTCAGTCAGAATCTATTAACAATTCAAAATTGTATATTAATGAGTTTATTTTGTGTCAATTACGACATGTTTCGGCCCCTATTAGTCTTTGAAACATCTGATATGTGGAATTCTTGCAAATTTTTACGTCTATTATTAATTTATAATAGGATATATTAACTAAATTTTGTTCCTTTTTATACAATTTATCTTTCGTGACGGTACTGTGTTTAAAACATGATACTAGTCATTGACATTTGTCACGAGATACTATTATTAGATACTGAAAAAGATACTAAAAGAGATACTATTATTAGAACGAGTTAAGAAATGTTTTTATACATTATTCAGTTGTATATTAATAACTGAAATTATAGAAAATTAAAATACTCTCATAATGGTATGAGTTTTTAGCAGTACTGCAATCTTCACTATCATTGAAATGTTATGTACTTTTGTATATTTGATAAGATTTAGTTGTACACTTATCATATTTGAGTTTTTTCTGACATGTTTTGTATGTCACTTAAGAAGTTTCTGGTCCAGAAAAATATTGCTAAACTTAAAACCGTTTAGGCATATTTTTTTTAGTTATTTTAACATTTATACATAAAAATATGTGAATAATAATTGACAATTTATTGTCTCTAATAATGTGATGAATAGGTTATTAAGCGAACTCTAGCAGAATACAAACAACAGTTTATTTTCACATTTATAAGCATATTTAAGTAAAGTAAATACAGTAATGCATTTTTGGCAAAGATATTTAATTTTGCTAAGCAGTTTATTAACAGTATTTCTAAATCGATCATAAGTGAATTTTGTCTTGCTATTAAAAAATATTTTTAGTAAAACAAATATCTACTTATACTTATCAGTATTAGCATCATAGTAACATTACATTATACATATGGTTCTGTAAAACTTTTAGGCAAGTCCATCTTATTATTTTTTATCTTTTATAGGTAGGGTTGTAATAGCAACTCTTCTTAATATATTCATATAGTTAGGATGTTAGACCTTACGTATGAAACAAAAGATTTTGTAACATTTTGCAAGTTACTAATATCTTGAAATATAGATCGCGTCTTGAATGTTGTTATATTGCATGTTATGATTTTATGTACATTTTTGAATTTTCAAATCCACCATTTACTTGCTTTGAATTCAGATAGATCAACCAGGTTTTTCGCTTCCAAAGTCTACAATTTCAAATTCGTCATGGATAATAGATCTTCTGCCACAATTAGTAAATGTCTGTTACTTAAGTAAGTGAACAATGAATGTGTTATATCTAAATGTTTTTTTAATTTCCTTTCTTTTTTATTTCTAATTGCTACATACAATTATTTTGTAGTGGTTAAAATAATATCGTCATCGGATTTCGATACAGTCATCGATAATCACTAAGCAATGTATACTAGTGTTGCAGCTTTTATGAGTATGTATGGTGTATTAGAAATTGACTTCGAGTAAGTTTTTGGGGTATTTTCTATTTAATCTTCTGGGCAGGCCCGACGATTTTTGGTAAGACGGTTTATGTGGTTATTAATCCTAATTTAATGTATCTTCGAGAGATCTATAATTTCTTCTTAAATTGATGGTATTTTTAGGGTTTTCTTAATATCGTCGTTTTTAACGAACCAACGTGCATTTAGGATGGTACGTAGAACAATAGATCGTAGGTTTTTCATTTTTTTTATATTGGATTTGGCATCCATGCCCCAAATTTTCAAGTCGTATGAGTTTCTCGAAAAGGATTTTGAGATAACTTTGTTAATTAACAGTTTATTAGTTGTACTGAGTTTGGAATTTTTTAAAGTGAATTAGTACAGGGATCTTGTATTTTTTATTTATTTGATTTTTTAATATGGATATATTTTCTCCAGTTTATTTTATTGTCTAGGTGGAGACCGATGTATTTAATAGAGTTCATTTATAGAACTTCAATGTTTCGACATTTAATTTTGGGTATACTATTCCTATTAAGTGTAACTGTTATGTGTGAGCATTTGATTATGTTTATCTTAATTTTGTTGTATTGCGTTCAATTTTCTATTTTGTGATTTCGTAGAATTTTTATTGGAGTTTCTACTTTTCATACACGGATATGATTGCCTAATAATTGCATAATATATGATCGTGTCATCGAAAAAGATGTATATTTCTATGATAGGTATGGATGGAAAATCCGTTGTGAATAAAGAGAATTAGAACACTTCCTTGAGATAATTCGGCGTGTATTCTTTTTGATGAGAAGTTTACATTTTTGATTTTGACGTAAAAATATCTATTTGAAAGGTAGAAAGATATAAGTGGATATAGGTTTGTTGACAGGGATACTCGTAGTTTCTCTAATAGCTCTTAGTGGTAGACTTTATCAAAAGATTTTTTTTACGTTAAGAAATAATGTAGTGGAGTAGCAGCTGCCTTTTTCAGTGGATTTAGTTATTTTTTTTTATCATTCCATGTATTTGCTCGATTGTGTTGTGATTTTTTCTAAATCCGAATTGGTGATCCAGGATCAGTTGTTTAGCGGTGATTTTCTCTATTAGCTTTTAATGTATAGTTTTTTTTTTTTTTTTTTTTTTTTTTTTTATTAATTTGGAGATAACTTAAAGAAGAGTTATCGGCCTATACATATATTGACAGTGATTTGAAGCCTTTATTTTTCTGGCTTTTGTAACAAGATTATTTTAGCACATTTCCAGACTTGTGGGAAATAACTAATTCTGAATATAGCGTTAGTTCAAATGGTTTTCGAGATAGTTTACGGAAAAGAAAATTTCGAATTTTTTTCAAAGGGTAATTTCTTCCCTTAAAACAATTACGGCACGAAGAAATAAATAATTATATTACGGATTACATACTTGTATCCAAAGTTTTAGAATTTTTTGAATTTCAGTCTTGATTTTTCCTTATAAATTTTTATTCGTCTCGCTATATTCTCTGATGAGGATAAGGTATATTCTTTCTAAAGCATTGTTTATAGCTTTAATTTCCTTATTTATTTGAACCTATTAAAGACACTTGTATATATTTTTAAGTCGAAGAGAAACACATTCGAAAATTCTTGAATATTATTTTCATATGTAGAAAAGCCTTTTTTAGAAAAGCCTTTTAACACTTCTATTAGAATATAATAAAATCAGAAATGTGATAATTTTTTCCTAAAAGAATTCATGTCATCTTTAATTACACGATTTGTAGATTTAAGATTATTGTTGATACGTGGAGTAATTTAGACCAAATTATCAATTCTTACCAATTTTGGTTTTTATTAAACCATTCTTCTTGGAAGTATTTTAAGAATTTGAATTTATCTGCCCACTTTTTTAGATAAAGCTTATAAATTATTAAAAATACATTTTCATTTTCATTAATTTGTATGATATCAAGATTTGTAAAAATTTAATTTATATTTGCTTTTTAAACTGGTGCCTATATTTCTTTTTCGTATAACTCTTTTCATATGTGCCCAATACTTCAGAACAATCGCTTCTTTAGCGAATACATTTTTATATATATTTCTGATACTATATGAAACATAACCAAACAAAAATTTTGGTCTCAAAGTTGCAAATTATTTGAACCGCTTGTTTTAAACTCTGAACAATAAAATTAATAGTTTGTTTGTTACTGCAAATTGCTACACCAAAAAGATGAACTTTCCTATTACGATCTGTAGTGGATTACTAAAATAATAGGAAATCCTTGCCAAATAAACTTGTGCGGTAGTTAATCTGTATGAATAATAGCATTTTTATTTAAGACTGCTCACCCAATATCGTTTAAGACCTGTAACTTCATCGATGGGGGTGGAAAAAAATGAACTAAATGCATCTATTTTTTTTCGATTTATTGTACATATGCTTGTATAGGTACGTTATACCCTTCAGTGTGCGTAAATTGAAAAACTGAATTAATTATGAGACATCAGAAACGATATGAATCCCTGGTACAAAATATGTATTTCGTAAAAGAAACGAAACATGCAATTTCTAGATAGACTTTAATGCTCTCTACATATTCGATTGATGTTAAATGAATTACATTTTCGTATCTGTATAAAACAATTCATTATAATAATAAATTGGTAATGGTATTATTTAAAAGAAACTAATAAATATATTTATAATTTGTTCCGTTACAAAAAATACTACAATTCTGTGTCGTTCGTTTATTTTGTCAGATTTTAGAAATCAACAGAGACTAACACCATTAAAACTAACAGTTTTATTGTGATAGACATATAGAGCGATTTAAATTTTAAATGATCGATAGCGACTAACATGTGAATAGTGAATAGTTGATTCATGATAGATTGAATCATAAATGGTATTTCTCACGGCGCGACAACAAAGTTCTGACGAAACAAAAAGATAACAGTAAATTCGTGGTAACGTGTTTTAGACTATTATATTATAGGTTTATGTTTCAATGGAGACACAACATGCATATACGCGGTAATATGACAAATGAAAATCATTTCTCCTATTGTATTAATTATGGTTTATAATCATGATTCTACATATATAGGTACATGCATGTAGAATGTGAGTTTGTGCGAAAGAGAGGAATTATAACAAATACAGAGTAAGACAAATCCTTGAAGGAAAAGTTATTGTTAGAGCCTAGTGAAAATTTACGTAACGAATTGTAAAACTGAATTTGGTTCAGGAAACTAGAAAGAAATCTTCGGTTTTTTCGAAAAATTTAAAAAGTTAGGATATAGGTTTTTTTTACAAACATCATTTTGTAGATTCGATTGAAATAATAATAAATCTCTGTATACATAAATAATCAAATAATATATTTCAAAATAACAACGAAATATGTGTAAATATCGAGTCAGAAATAGCAAACGATATTAAAATGCAATTGTGTTAAAATGGTCTACAAGAAATAACGTGCGGGAGAATTAGAAAAATGTATCTATTAGTTTTGAAGGAAAGCAACAAGAAAACAAACCACTAACAGGTAAACGCGCGATAATAAGCATTAAGTTATCCTTGATAATAATTACTATTGATGGATTATAAACAATGATGTATGTTTAAATATCAAATATTTGTTTAAATATCTATAACTTAATTCCTTTAAAGTAACTTGATAAATTAACAAATTTTTTAAGTTCTCTATACTTATTATTATTCTTTTATTTTATTATTAATATTATTACTTTTACTTCATTCAAAATTCCGACAATCATTTTTGTATCAGTTATATCACAATTGATGATTCATTTTTAATCAATGTAAAATAACTTCAGTGCATGACGAATCAAATATGAATTTTAGGTCACTTTTATATTGAACTCCACGATTCTTAACTTTATTGTAACGTTTAATCGTATTTTGTTCAATATAATTTATATTTTTCAAAAACCAGCTAAGTTTCGCCTTGGTAAAACCTTGTGCTTCCTTTTTACTTTCAAATTTTTGTTATCTTTCTATGTTCTAGTAGTTTTTACAATTTACATATACTCTCGCATTCTATCTATAAACGACCTAGAATCTTTCATAACATAAACAGTCTTTAAGGCAATGAGCATGAAAACTTCGATGCTGTATTTCCTACGGATATTTAAAACGAATATTCGTTTGATCATTAAGTGCATTATTACGAGATACTAGTGCTTAGTTGTTGCTTCAATGCTGAGAGTGTATGGAATCTTTCCAATGTTGAGCATATCATTGATAAAAAGATATTTAAGATATTTAAATGCGATGGTGTTGCTACTGAAGAGTTTCTCTAGTCGAGCTGTTATGAGTCTTCGCTTATTCTCAAATCAAAATGTGAATAATTTCCAAGCTGACCCAGATGAATCTCCTATTACTGACAATTTTTGAATTACCATTGAGACTCGCCCTCACATACTACCTTCTTTCCACATTCAATATCTGGTCATTGTCTCTGATCATGGACGAGAAGAGATTTCGGAATGGTACTCGGAATATTCTCCAGAGAAAATTGACAGTTTCATAGCTGAGGTTCTGGTTTGCGAATAATCCTATCTGATTAGATGGCGATGATGTTAATTGAGCATTGTGCGGTCTTCTTAGTCTTGTCTGTAAGCCGAGAAATTGCATATTTGGTTCAAGAGCACAATTTGTAGGCATGACCATCGGTCATATATGGGTGAGTTAAATACTTTTCCGTTCAATTCTTATTGATGGAATTGTGTGTCAGAGAATTTGCTCCACAAAACGTAAATTGCATTGCGCATCTCTTGAAGTTCGTCCTTGGTAGCCGTTTCCTCAGTCACTTGATTTAGTTGATATCGCAAAACTATGATTTTACTTTTGTTGAAAAGCGACTTCGAATTCGAGATTGCTCTTCTCATGGATTTCTATGGACTTACCTTGTTCTTCCTTTGCTGAGAATGATTGTTTTTTCCATCTGTATTCGTTGCCCCTTGATTCTGAGATGGAGTAAATAGGAGACGCGACATTTTGTGCGATAATTGAGTATTGCCACCGTTTGAATAATATTCGAAAATGAGAGAATCTCTTAGGCGCAGGTATTGATTTGCTTATTCTGTTATCTAAGTCACTGTGATACAAAAAAATTATCAGACGAAAACGACAATCAATCAACGACATAATGAAAGGTTGAATGTTGAATTATCTTATTTTATTTGGCCAAGTTACCATAAAGCAAGTCTATTTAAGATAGTGCCATAATATGGTTTGAATCAACGACTCCTCTGTTTGAGGCGCATATAATAATCGTGAACGTAAACTATTTGCTATTCATCCCCGAATCTGTTTGATTCTAGTTATTATACTGTTTTTTTCCTACGGATACACTTTTTGAAATTATCTGGTAAGGCATCCAGAAGCAGAGTAAAGCTTTGTGATTTTTATCGAAGACTTCAATCCTCGATCAGAACTTATAATTAAGTATACATCTTATTATCGAGAAGTGAGGCTGTATCAACATATGTTTAGCAATTCTGGTTAGCAATGAGCTGACCGGTAATTGTATTTCATTCTACATTACGAATATATTTATATGGATACATTATTAGTGTTCGCGGTTATTTTAAACAGCATTTTTACTGTAACACATATAATATTTCATGCGTTGCATTCTGTTTCTTCTGAAGTTTTTTCATATTGAAATATTGCCAGATATGATTTTATATAACATGGATTCGGAAATAAGTGAAGTTAAGTAACAGCGAGATACTAATGGATGAATTGGTGTAAATAGACTAATGTCATTCGTCTTAAAATTATTTGTCCTACTGCGATTTTCGTAAAAGAACCGTGCAACGATTTATTATCCCTCGACCATTATGACAAATTAACAATTTTCTATTAAGTCACGCATTTGAATTCAAAATAATCTCATGCATATCAATACATAGTATATACTAATTATATTAATCAAAAAAATTTTTGCTTCATTCTTGGTATTGTTACATTAAAATTAATATAATAAAGCAAAACGAAACGTACAAGAAGAAGGTACAACAAAAAATACTAATATTAACAGTACTGATCATAAGAATAATGATGAAAAATGAAAATGCAATAATAGGCTACAGAATATAGAAAAAAAATTTCGTGCAGCATAAAAGATCCTTCTGATCCAATTAAGGACACATATTTGACACTGCTCAAATTTCTAGAGATCGATGAAACTTTAAATCTGTCGATATTAAATTTAATTAAGTAGTCATATTTTCTTAGAACTTTTATTATTTCATAGGAGCTCTTAAAATTGATTGATTGTCAGTATGTTCAAAATTTCTTATGATCTCTCTATCCCTCGCTTGATATGCTTTCCCGGTTTTCTACACTTATCACAATTTCGTTTGAGTATATTTACATGTTTCTTGATACGGTCAACCACGTTATTTATCTTTAAAACTAAATTCCAAGCTGACTCAGTACTTATTATTTCATTAACAGATTATTGATTATTTTCATAATAGTACCTTATGGATATCGTATATGTATATTTTTCCGAAGAATATGTGTTCTATTCTATAATCGATCTGTTGTTTCTTGTTTTTATCAGCCAATAGTGATGGAACAGGATTATGCACATGGGATATTAATTAAACAAATCTGTATCGTTCTGTGTTTTTTCTCCTGTAAGACAAGAAGAAGTGTTTATTCAATTCGACAGGAATCGATACATTGGATCAATACAAAAGCATATTCTTCGCTCTCTCGACGATGGTACGGTTCATCCTTTTTGTCAAACCGTTTTGCTCTGGCGAATATGGAACGGTTCGTTGGTGTCTTAATTCCAGATTTCTTCAGAATCTTCTCAAGTTCTCGATTCACGAACATACCTCCGTTGTCAGTTCGGATGGATTTGATCTCTTTTGTAGTCTGTTTTTCCACAAACGTTCTGAAATCCACGATGACGTCTCTAGCCTTTTTCTGTTAAAAAATGGACGAACACTTTACGACTGAAATCATCGATCAAAGTTATGAAATACCTCGCCCCTCCAATGGATGCACTCTCCATAGGTCCACATAAATCTGAATGGATTACTTCGAGTATTTCTTTCGCACGTTTCCCTTCCTTTGGAAACGGTTTCTTTGCAATCTTACCCTTGAGGCATGAAATGCAAGGCTTTTCCTCAATATTACTCAGCTTTATTCCTGTCATCATATCATTACTAAGTTTTGATACGCCTCGATAATGAAGGTGGCCAAGTCTCCTGTGCCAAAGTTCTGCCGTAGGTTGCTCTGCCGCAAAGAAGACCCTGTCCGCTACGTCGTTGAGCTTGTATATTCCACCTTCTAGCGACATCGTGCCTAGATTGTTTCCCTCTTCGTCACGAATCTCGTTGATTTTTGGAGAAAAAAGTACAGATAAACCCTTTTTAACTATTTGACTTACTGACAGCAGGTTAACTGAGCTTTCTGGTACATGAAGCACGTTGCGTGCTGTAATCTCTTGTATGCTGTTGGAACCTCCAGGCTAATGTCCCCTGTCGACCTTGCTGACATACCTTGTTTGTTCACCATAGTAACTTTCGCTACTGAGCATTTCCTCTGGTTTCTCAGTCCCTCATCCACCGCCGAAATATGGTTTGACGTATACGAGTCGACATACCAGTTTCCACCGTTCGTTCCTGTTGAAGATAGGAAAGCCCAATAAGCTTTACTTTGTGTTAGCACTATCTTCTTTTCATTTTGTTCCCTTGTATTTGGTTGTTCGGTTAGCTTTACATTTAGTCGCAAAGTGTCCTGTACGCTTGCACCGAAAGCACCGTACAGCCTTCGACTTCGTTTTTGTCCCGCCTGTGTAGAATGCTGTGTCGCTGCTCGCGCCTTTTACGCTTTTTGTTCTCTTGACATCTTGTAGCAACTTTGTCTTTATCGAGTCTGTGGATATTGCTGTCCCAGAATTTTCCAGACCCATAATCATGGGGCGGTATTCGTCTCGTAGTCCTGCCAGAAGCAACGTTCCTACCCACTCGTCTGGTACCTTGAACCCTACGCCATTAAGTTTATGAGCAGTTGTTGTTATAATGTTTACATATTCCTCAACATCTTTACATTTTTGTAATTGTGTAGTTACTAAGGTCCTCAGAAGGCTGACCTTCCGCGTCAATCCCGAGTCTTCGAAAGTAGTTTGTAATTTTTCTCATACCTCTTTTGCGGTGGCATACTCCTGAATGTGTGCATAGTTTATAGGGTCTACTAGTAAGATGAGCTTTGACTTAGCCTTTGTTGCCCTTTTTTCATCAGCTACGTACTCTTCAGTTCCCAGTACGCATCACCCACAGGTCGTCGTGTTCCAGCCACGTTTGCATCGCAAATTTCTATGTTGGGAAATTTTCTTTTCCTTTCAGCTTATCGACTAGTTGCGTTACTTGATTTGAGCTCGACATCCTTGACGGTAACGAAGTTCCCCCTTTTTCACAACGAATAATGAATCATTCCATGAAAATAATAAAATTCTCCTTTTTTTCACATTTATCTCACACGTTACGCGACACGAACAAAAAATCGTCCTTTTTGAGGTTAGATCACTCACGCGGTATGAAATCGCCCTTTGAGGTTAGATCATCCATGCCTTGTGTTCTAGTCTCAACACACACTGATACCATAAAATTAAAAAATATTGACACTGTCCTTCGCACGCAACGTTTTTCTTTATGTTCTTTTTATTACTTTTCACGTCACCTGGGCCCATAACCTGATGGAATAGGATTATGCACATGAGATATTAATTAAACAAATCTGTATCGTTCTGTGCTTTTTCTCCTGTAAGACAAGAAGAAGTGTTTATTCAATTCGACAGGAATCGATACATCGGTCAAGATGGCCGAAGCTGGCCTTGACTACAAAAGGGGCGGGAACTTATTTTTGTTCAAATTGAGTTTACAGTTTCTCAACAAGTAGTAAATATTATTATAATAATTATTTTCATGCGTGTCTTGAGTTACATGGCAACGTCCGCTGGAGGATAGACATCATGATTTTATTCCAGCGTTGGTAGCATAGGAATAATTTTGTGGTCATTGATTATTTTTTTAGTACTTCTCTAACGGCATCTCTTACAATTTCCGGAAGGATACATATTGAATTCGGTGATGTCAAATATTCATATGTAGTATATATTAATTACTCCGTATTTTTCCTTGGTTTCTAATTTTTCTTTAATTTTTCCCTGCTCTTCGCGTGGTTGTATTGTTTCGAACCTTTCGTATTGTTTAAGATCTTCTTGTACTTCATTTGACGATTTTAGAACCGCATATTAATTTCCTCAAATTAATGAGAGAATGTAATTTCTTTGAAGGTCCTGTAGAGCTCATGAGGTGTGTGTGTGATATGTGATAAAGTTCACTTCGTGAAATGTATCGATCGAATGAATGATAGTTTCTCTCGAACTATCCTCAAAGACGTTATTAAAATTAGGAAAGAGAAAAGAAAAAGGAATAGTTTAAGTAAAAAAGTTTATGAAAAGGGAAGTAATGATGTCTATTGGTTGCGAGTGTATTAGGATAGTTCGTTCGAAATGATTAAATAATCTCAAATATGGTTCTTTGTTCCGGTAACAATATTGATTTGATTGTCGAATTGATGTCTTAAAGATAGGTTCTAGATAACCACCTTATTTAAGAATCAAATAAACAGTTTAGTTTTCATTTATCGCCCGTTTTGGAATATTATTGAAGAACATATGGTTAACTAACAATGCTTAAAATTGGACAATGATAGGATTCAGAAGAATACATAGAAACGTAAGAAACGTGTTTCTTTTATTTAAGAATTTTCTTAGAAATTGTCCAAAAATATTACAAACGTAGATATTCTCAATAATACTTAAGGTGCATACGTGTTCTTCAACATAGTTTTTTTCCCGATTAGTGTATTATTCACGATTCGATTAAAATATACTTTATAATTTGAGACTTATTGGCTTATATCTAAGATTTATTTTGACTCGTTGTTCTCTATACCATTCGATGAGTTCAATTTTAAAAGAAGTAGGTTTTTCAGGAATAGAGCTACACTTATTTTAATTAACAAAAGGAATAATAGAAATAATAAGAATTGGTACTTAATAACATCTACCTGATGTTTGTTACTTTGAGTTTATCTCAGCTAAAAAAACATTTAGTATTTCTCGTTCTGTAAAACCAGTTACTTATTAAAGTCCGTAATTATTTCTTAAGTTCGTATTCTGTATTCGGTGAAGCTAGTAATAAGGTATAAGTCTGTATTTTGCAATCTATAAAATCAGTTACCAAGTAATTTAATATTCTGCATTCTGTAAAATAAGAAACTAAGTAATAAGTCCGTATTCCATATTTTGTAAAACTGATAATCAATTAATAAATCCGTATTCCGTATTTGATAAAGACGTTAATAAATTTATAAGACTTTATCAAAAAGTCGATGAGTCTACAATCAGTTAAACGGTCTTTATTTTCTTACAACTCTTACTGAACGTTATCTGACTAACTCATTAAGACAAGAAACCATTCTTGTACACCACTTGTAGAAAGGATAAGCAATTTGGAATCTTGTTTCTAATATTATATCTACTATTTTCTATTTTTTCTATTTTTTCTAATATGTCCATTGGATTTTTTCCCAATCTATTTATCTATCAGATCTTCTACTATTTTATTTCATCTTCCTATGTCTCCTGGTTCATTTGCTCGTCTACAAATTCACATTTTATGTCAATCCCCGGTATAGGCTTCATGGCCTGGTCAAAAATTGAATATCTTGAATTATGACAGAACCAACAATTATTTGGTTTTTCTCTTTATCAAGATTCAAATTACAGCAACTTGTTTGTCCAAATACACAGTATACAAATCAATACCTGATGACTTACTAGAGATCTCTCTCAAATTTTCAGATATTATTCATCCAGTGGCATTATTCACCAGTGGTAATAGTCACGTATCGATTATTTAGAGGAATTCTTATTTCGAACGCGTAATCATAGTTCTTTTTGTTTAAGCCTCTTTGTCTCATTATGTACACGGGTGCTCTTTTCGTTCGCCTATAGAATACTTATATGGCTGCTCATTATATTTTAAAAGAACTCAATGTATTGAAAAAAAGTTGGTTAAAAAACTCTCGCTCTTTATAATTGAAGTGTTTATGAACGGAATATCTATAATATTTGGAAAAATCATATCAGCCATGTGATGAATTTCTTGCGATAAACATGCCTGATAACACATGTTCGCCTTGAATATAAACGTTGTGATACACATTGATTTTCTTTGACTGACTTTAGGTTCATGCTCAAATAAAAACGTATTTATACGGAGAATTGTTTGTCTATTTGTTTTGATATTTTAAAACATTGTTACGTACGATGAACAATTATGTTTATAACTTATAAAAATATTTTATAATAAATGAATAATATTTTGTAAAACTGTAGAATATTAAGAATATATGTTAAGTTAATATCATTACTTTTTGTTGAAAGATTTCGTTAAAATATTACATTAAAATATTTCTGTCTAAACAAAGGAATAACAATGCGATTTTGTTTTCTTTAATTTCTCATGGAAAGTTTGACGTTATCTTTTCAGATACAATCTATCGACATTTTATATAATCAATTTGTAGATATATATGTATTTATAGATATATATTAATTTGTATATATTCATTGATGGAACAGGATTATGCACATGGGATATTAATTAAAAAATCTGTATCGTTCTGTGTTTTTTCTCCTGTGAGTCAAGAAGTGTTTATTCAATTCGACAGGAATCGATACATCGATCAAGATGGCCGAAGCTGACCTTGACTATAAAAAAGGCGGGAACTTATTTTTGTTCAAATTGAGTTTACAGTTTCTCAACATTCATAAACAAACATCAAAAAGAGAGAAAATCCCTGCCAAAAGAGATAGAAAGATGGATAACCATCATCTTGTCTATTACATCATCCATATTGTGAATATTGACTCACGTTTATCGATTGGTTCCAACTAACACAGTTTGACGATACAGAAACGCATATCTATAGAGATAAATATCTGTTACGGAGTGGATTTTAATCACTTGCTTTGGAAAGACATGCCATGTACGTCGAGATGTTTTTGTCTTCAAATTGTCAATGACGTGTCGATAGCAATTGTCACAGAAATAAAAAAGACGTGCGTGGCACGTCGATTGAAATCTTTGTTGCAGTATAATTTCAGAGTGGCGTGGAGTTATCGGTATTATTTCTCATACAGATATAGTAGTTCAAAATTCTTTCAATTTTCAATACATTTTCTTCTGTTCGTATGGAAGCATATAAATAGCATATGAAATAAGTGCTTATTTTGCGTTATGCATTTTGATATTATAAATAAAAAAATCAAATGTTCAATACTATTCAAAAAGAAACATAATCGAGACTTCTATCCTTTCGAAAAATAATATCATTTTGGAAATTTTCTCAACTGTCTCACTTTTTACACTTTACTAATAATTAAGTTGTAAACAAAGATGATGATCGTTTAAGTAAATTACGAAGTATAATCGATTATCTAAATAAAAAATTTAATAGTATTTACATTCCCAATGAATATGTATCATTGGATAAATTTCTAATGAAGTTCACAGGTCGCATGTTATATAAGCAGGATAATCTATCAAAAAGAGTGCGCTTTGGTGTGAACTTTTATAAACTACGTGAATCTAAATTGGGATATTAGATCAAATTTAAAATATATACGGGTCAAGATACAGAACAAAATTCAAACACTAGTGCATCAAGAAATATTACGATATTTATGTGCAAACTAATAGCTGATTACAGACAACCATGTTTATATAAAAATTAATGCTATAGTAACAGTGAAATTCAGTGGGAAAAATATGTCGAAAGAACTCGCAGCGGCAATACTGAAACTATCTAAAGTTATTCCAAGATCATGTAATAGTATTTTAGCTGCAAAATGAAAAGACAAAAAAGACGTATATTTACTGTCACAAAATACAAGAAAATAGAAATGATAGAAGTGGAAAAGAAGAGGTGAAAAAATAATAATAGCTACGCTATAAAGCCCAATATCATTTTGCAGTATAATGATGACATGGATGGAGTAGATTTACAAGATAATTACTTATTTTCCTTTTCATTGATGAGAAAGTATGTAAAAAGTCAATAAAAAAATATTTTTTTATTCAATAGACATTGCACTTTTTAATTTTTACGTTTCATTTTGCAAGAAAATAGATATAGCGAAAAATAAAAAATAATCGTTTTAAAAATTTCGTTTAGATGTGGCAGAACAAATTTTACAAAGTATGTATTGCTGATTATCAAAAACGTAGAAGGATGTATGCTAGTGAAACACCACGTCGTTTATAAGCAAAACAATGGGGATATTTTCCAAGGAATATTCTACCCACAAAAGCTAAAAAAAGTCCATAAAGAAGGTGTAGAATATGTGCAAAACATGAAAAAACGCAGTAACATTACATGGGAATGCAAAGAATGCCTTGTAGCACTACATATATCAGACTATTTTGAAATATACCATATTGTTTAAGATTATTAATAAAGAAAAAATAGTATTCATCTATGTAAAATTCTTTGAGTAAGACTTTATAGTCTTCTCGTTTTAAATAACGCCTTACGGAAAGTTACAGTGTATCGTTCTGGTACGTGTATCTATGAAATAATCACCAGCACAAGTGGTCAAGAAGACGATATAGCCAGTCACATAGACTGAATCAAGAAAGAATAATTTATTGAAATCTATTGGTATGCAACTGGTTTAATTTGTGGCCGATACATGACGCGGGATTATCCGCGAGACTATTTTATGATATGACCTGATACGATATAAGAGCTGATATTAATAATTGTGAAATTATAAGTTTTTCGTAAATTTCTTGTAAGTAAAAGGATTCTTTTTTTGTCTTGGAATCTCTGCGTAGAAGAAAGACTCATGTCTCACTTAAAGATAATAAAGACCTTCTAAAAAACATCCTTGTATGCGAATACTTATTTACCGTTATTTTAAGAATAAATTAAAATGGAATTACTCATTTAAGGTTGTTATTTATATAAAATCTTCATTAAGGGCGGAACAGAGTTTCAAAAAATCAATTCTGGAAAGAAAGGACTTAATAATGATGCGTGGTCGAGCACACTGTCTGTCATATAAAAGATGTCAGAGTATAGAAATTTTTGCGATGCGGACACAAGATAAAAAGTAAAACAATTAAGATAAGATTATTAAAAACAGATTAAATAAAAGAATATAAAATCTGAAGATAATTAAAAATAAGAAATTCTAGAATACATTATCATCAATGAATGTCAATTAAAAAAGAGACTGAAAGGTAGCAACGAAATTTTTGCACAAATGGATTAATTACAACTAATATTTTATTCATATCAATCAGTAAGTTGAGCTTTCTTTATATATAGTTCCTGCTTCTATGCCAATATTTAGGAAGCTCTAAGACATAGTGTGAAGGAAACCAGAATCTGGCCGAAAATCAGTAATAATAATAGAATATAATCTCCGGGATAGAATAGATGGAAGAATAGAAGAGGAAACTCATGTCAATCTCGAATTGGCATATCTTTGTCTTTTAATGTGATGGCTCTAGAATTTATATTATTATCCCGTATGCGAGTCAAGATATTTCAGTAACCGGACATTGTGAGTCGTAGGCTGTGCCTAATACCGCAATTAATATAGTTAGGAAATTACTCTAGAAATTCCTTAGGAGGATTATTGAATTTTGAACTCATTAAAAAGGAAAATATGAGCTCAAGCCAAGTTCACAACGCAATGAAGAAAAGAGAAAATTGGCATGATAACGCGTTTAATGTCTTTTCACTAATAATACTGTCTTTTTAAACTATAAATATCACAAATGATGATTACACTAAACAATCTCGATTCTGTTCCTGATTATAAGTTGCACAATACCTATTCCAAGCAGATTCGTATTACGAGGTGATAATTATATTTCAAAGGTTGCTGGAAGTGAAAATAAAAAGGAAAGAAGCCTGTTTCTCGTGCTACCATAATTGTCGATGGCAAAGCCAATTGCTGGAATGAATGATCCGTCACAGTCATTCCTCTTCAGTGACATTCGATGGAGAAAAATGGGACAAAAAAAGATCTTTCTTCGGGTTCTTTCTTATGACAAACATAAAAGCGACAATCCTGATCAAATCGCTCGAATACATGAGAACAATCTTTTAAACTATTATGATTTTAGTATGTAGGATTATAATAGCAACAATGTACAAAAAGGAAAATATACATGGTGCGTTATTCAGGCAAAGACAACAGGTTTAGGCAACACGTGCGAATAATGCTTTTCCTTAATTTCTTTTTTTTTGATCAAAACATCGAAAGCTTTATGCCAAGAAAAACAGATTTCTGTAGATCTCCGAAACATAGACATAAACTAAATGAGTTATCGAGCTTAGAAATAATCGGACAGCGATGTTGAATCAGAGATCCGCAAGTTATTCGATGATCTGCGAGAAAAATTTAAATAATCCATAAATTTTCAAAAAATTAAACTAAAATTTTGTAAATTATTAAATAAAATTGAGATTTCAACTTTTTACAAAATTCAAAAAGGAAATTTAAAATTATTTACTAAATTAGTACAATATTGTTTACTTATGAAACATTGTTTAAACAAACATAATATAAAATATTAATGATCTTGAAGTATTTCTGACGAATAGCATTTTTAGAAGTTTGACTTAGAATTGAAGAGGCTACATGTGTCGCTGAGTAAGTCGTACGTATATATAAAGCCTTTCATCGGCTTTATATATATATGAATATAGTGACTCAAAACATCTTGTAAAGAATTCTTTGTGAAAAAAGGCAGTCTTCAATTAGTAATGAAGTGGTTCGCTTAAAAGGAATAATTTAGCTTTTATTTTTGAAATATTAATAAATCTACATATGTTATTTAGACTCTGGCTAAAATCCCCACAATCTGTTCTTAAATTTCATCCTCATGGCAGTAATAGTGTTCCTAAAATTGAGTTAGCATCATAATGCTGGCAAGCCTATTTTTTATTGCGTCAAAAGCTTTTCTTGTGATATCCATCAACGAACCGATGAAGTTCCTTTCTGTTTAAGTCCTCGAAGCAAATTGTTAAGCGAGGTTTGGAACACTGCAGTCCTGGGTATGAATTGTCAATAATAATTCATCACACTTAAGAATCTTCACACTTCTTTATTGTTGTTGGCAGTGGAAACTTCGGCACGATCTCGACACGTTCCACTAATGACTATGTGTCGTGCTCGTTAACTGAATAGTCAAGGAACTTTACCGCTTTCCTCTCAAAAATATATTTGGAAGGATTTATAACGATTTCTTAGTTATTAAGATGATCCAAAAGAGTTCGTAGGTGTTTACTCTTGATTGAAACCACGAGAATATCATCTAAATACGTGTAGCAAAAATCTAGTTCCTCTAATGCATTATCAATAAACCTTTGAAATATTCGCGCTGCATTACGCAGTCCGAAAGGTATTCTCGTAAATTCGTATAGTCGAAAGGATATTGTGATCGCGATTTTGTTAATGTCTTTTGATCGAGATTTACAAAAAATTTCAGCAAAAACTTCATATAAAAGTTAATATAAATAACAAATATAATGTTAACAATGTAGCAGTTTGATTATTTCGTATGTATTTTTCCAAGCTGTAAATAATTGAAACATTTAAAAAGAAATTAGGCATATAGTAATATGTGATATTTGTAAAATAAAATGTCTTCATTTTAAATGTTTTTGGGTAAATATACAAAGAAAATCAAAGTAACATCTTGACATCTACAGCAATCTGTAACATCTTGACTGCCGTGGGGGTCACCGATGACCGGCACTCGACTTGACTACAGCGCCGTGGAGGCCACCGTAGAGGTGACCGGCGACGCTACGAATAGTGAAAATACATAATTAGGGTAAACATCGATCCAATAAATTTTTTAAATAATACCATTGATTCTGTAGTGGTTTAAAGAAATTAATGCCGTACAGAACATGTAATTATAATTTTATTAATACAAGAAAAATATACATATTAATATTATTTGTGCACATAACGATGAGTCACATTGAAACACGGTAGGCAAAGAAAAGATGAACTAGGACAGCCGGCATAATATGTCGCCACTTTTTTAGTGCAATTCTTTGCTCTCATTCTTCCTAGCTGTTTTGAATTTTTTTCGTAGCACTCTTTGCAAAATCGCCTTATATTTCGCATACTTCCCGGTTCCCTTTTAAGTTCATGACGACGCGTTTTCTATACGCAATTTCTTGATGAAATGGAATCTTCATTATCAAAACATTTCATTAAATACATTGCTAACTTCATCCTAAAATCATATAAAACCATTGAAAACAGTTATCTTTGAGAAGTTATCGACTATTAACTAAACAAAACGCATAGATATAAAACACATGGCCTCCTTTATCTGGGCCTAGGCATTTTTAGTAAAGTATCTGGATTTTGATAATATGTCAACCTGGCCAATAAATAAAGTAGAAGTAAAGCCTAGCTAAGTAAAAGTAGAGTTCTAGGCTCGTTAAGCTAAGGGCTATCTGCGCCTAGCCTTGAAATATCCATTGACACCCTATAATCTTCAAGAACACTAGAACAAAGGGGCACACATGGAATGTTTAAACATTCCAACGAACTATTCCCGACTAATGGGCATTTATTCTTTCCCTTTCTATAGGTCAAACTTCGCCCTTTACCAATCTCATTTGAGTTTACGTGAATACTTCAAAATAGGCCAAAAGACAGTTAAGTTAGATCTTTTAGACTCACAATATCTGAACAGTCAAGTTACATCGTTCAGACTGACAACGTCTAAGCTCTCAAGTAATCAATTCAGCTAACTACACATCATACACGAGACACACAAACAATTGTAACTCATTCAATCAAATACATAGTGAGATTCACATATCGCAATTACTTCTCCATTTCTCACGGGACCTTTAAAGAACGCGCGTTCTCCTATTAATTTGTGGGAACGCGGCGAGCGGTATTTTGGTGACGGCCAACAACGGTATCCTAGTCTAGTGCCGCCGCCCTTATTCATCGCGACCAGTGGATCTATAGCTCGGACATCAAGAACGAGACGGGGGACATTTCTTCCGTGCGAATCGACTGTCATCGCTGGTCCGGTGCGAGAAGCCTATTTTCAAAAACGCTTTCGTCAATAATCAACAATAGATATTTAAGTAAGTTATCTGGGAAAAACTGTTAATTATATCAACCAACCTTGAACAAAAGAAGATTAATTATAAAATATAATAAAGAAATATATTATAAGTTAGAATTTGCTCATCCTTAGTGCATTAATTTAATTTAAAAAGTTTTTTAGACTAACTCTGTGAATCTTATAAAATGCTTTATTATATTAATTATACAACTGAATTTTCTTGGATGTGTTTAATTAAATCAAGCCTTTTAGTTATATTTCTAAATATTTGGAAATAGTTGACATAGCTTTAGCCTGCAAACAATATTTTAAAAAATGACATTAAAATATATGTTATAATTTCAAATAAAAACGAGCATCATTTCTAAATTATACTCGTACTTTACAACGCTAAATTGATAAACTGCTTATCGTACAAGTACAAAATAGGTTTAATAACACATGTAGCATAGTATTGATATTATATAAATCAATATTATTTCATATATTAACAAACTATAACATAACATTCCTGAGTTACAAACATTAGTAAGTGATAACGTCAACTGATTTTCAATATTCTGAAGACATAAAAAAGAATATTTAAAATACATGGAGATATTAGTAAAATATCATATAGAATGTACAAAGGTGCAGCAATGCAAGAAAAATTATAATGTTAAAAAATTTTTAATTTATGGAGACATGATTTCGCAAAGGAGCGTAATAGTCAGAGAACAAAGGATGAAAGAGCGACCGAGTTACAGCTTCTCGTCCTATTGTGAATGGATTAAATATAACGCAAAAGCAGGATCTGTGATCATGAACCTGCCATTCTTGTTCTCCGGAATGAGAAGTCAGACTTCGTACTAAAAGGTACAACGTAGGAGCGGACCCAAACGTGATTTTGCGTAATCGGCAATAGTACTTATATCAAGCTTGCAAGTTTGTACAGCAAAAGAAATACCTGTCGAATCGGAGCCTGTCACTGAATTTTCCGAAAGAGTGGAGAGAGTTAATGCTTAAATTCTCACGGAACAGCTAAATCCAGATGGACTATGTGACTGGGTTAATGTCTGGTAGGTGATTATCACATAGACAGGCGAGATAGGATATTCTAAGAATGCAGACATTCGGCTAAGGGTCATGAGCAGAATGTTTCTTAGGTTCAATAAAGAAGGGAAAATGCGTTATGAAATGTAAAAATAAGTTCCTAAAAAATTCTTCCGAGAAATTTTCTTTTCTTTCAGTAGACGTTTCGGAGAAGATGTGAAATCTGGGCTGAGTAAAAAATGTATGAAAAAAGACAGTATAACCTACAGGCATACGTTTATGAAAGAAGAAGAAAAAAAAGGGAGGACTATGCTGAGTACCACCGATTTTCCGGGTGTTTTTAGATCATAGTTCCTCCGGACGGAGAGAGTTTGGGTTCCGGGTGAATGCCAGGTCATTTATCGAATGGGGTAAGTCCATGGTAGTCTATTGCTTACCCTTGCCTATGGTACTGCAGCCTACGTCGAAAAAGCGCCTAGAAGAAGACTTTCTCTGGCAGAAAAGTCAAGGGACATTATTTTATGAAGATGTCATGGTTGGACGGAAAACTTCGGAGCACGAAGGATCTAACGGAAAATCGGAAGAAGTGCTGTCGATGGTTACTCTGGAACCGGAGATTTTGAACGCGAAAAAGTCGGGAGAAACCCACTTGGCGAAAATCTTAGTAGTCAAGACAACAACGGAGAGGGAGGGCAATGATAGAGAAGTTCAAAGTGAACTTATAACTAAAAGGCGTTTCTAGGCACTCAGACATTGTGACAGAAAACAATGGGTTGTCGCCTCTCTTCGGAGGAAACTCGGCCTGAGAGGATGTGACTCACGAACGTTCTAAAATATCTGAATATATTATTAAGAGAGTTAATTTGTTAAGTTGTTAACTACAAATAAGTTGTTCTTGTTTCACTATTAAAGTTTATTTTTCGTTCATATGCTTGGTTGTGCATAACAATATATCGTTGTGTGTAATATTGCTTGTCTTGTAATACTAAGATTACAGAAAATTGAAATTAAAAATATTTTTAATAAAAAAGATAATGATAGTAACAATACGGTAAAATATCAAGATATAGTTGTTTATACTATTATGATTGTTACTCTATTTCTTTATAAACATTTTCTATATAATAATAAAATCAAAATATTAATTTTGAAAAAAATAATTTAAGAATTCCGAAGAATACTGTTTAAAGATGGTAGTTAATGTTACTAAAAAAGAAATTTTATTTCCAATTAGTTCTGTTTATTTAAAAAAATTTATTCAGGTACTTTGATACTTGATTCAGTTTATCTTGTTTGAAATAAATGTAATTTAATAATTGACGATTATATAAAAAGTATTAATAATTGCATGTTTGCATGATGGCTTCTAATTATTTTAACAAACAAGTAACTTTGTAACTTTACTTTGCTCTTATTTTATAGAATTTTTTTTATCAACATGTTAATTAAATTTCAAAAATCAAGATCTATTTATTTAATAATGAATAAAATGAAAAAGTAATTGTAAAATTTCCTACAAGTGTATATTTTATTTTATCCTTAAAAGGAATCTGAATTTCATATTACGTACATAATTGGAATTTAATAAACTTACATAACAGATCGATAGTACCATAGGCATGATGTTTAACAGCAGAGACAATAATATTATGAATCTTTTACTTTAAAACTACTTTTCTTCTAAAGTGGAGATATAGTATCTGAAAAAAGGGAATGAATATTAAACTTTTTTCAAAATATCTACTAGCAATATCATATAAAATATATTAATTAAAATTATATTATTCAATGAATAGTTATATATTTTTATAGAATATAATTCTAAAATAATAAAAAAGATTTAATAAAACATTGTAAAAGAAAAAGCAAGATATCAACATTTCATAAAGATTTTCTGAGATAACAATTTATAAAGTATTTTCCAGTATAAAGATATAATATAATAGAATAATAAAATAGAATTAATTTTACTAAAGTAAAAGTAATAGAGAAAATCCAAAAACAGTTTAAAATAGAAAAACGAATTAATATAAAATGAACATCATCTTCTTGATAAAAAAAATGTCATGAAATGGAAATATATTAAAAAATATTTGTTTCTTATGTCAATAATTAATTTTAACTTTAGTTGTGCACACCTCAAAATAATTTCTAATTGTGCACTTGGAATGTGCTACACTCCAGGCAATTTGAATAGCTATCATTTATACAGAATAAATAATTTTGACTCCAAAAAAATTCTGTGTATTCTTTGAAGTCTCGGAGATAATAATCAATAGGCTTGAAAACACATTTTAAATTTTGACATTATAAAAAAAATTCATGAATCATGTAATTTTAAATCATTTCAAAAAAATAACATATTTAAATACACTAGAAATAATCCTTGCAAAGATGCTTATAGAATTCTTTCAGGCAAGATTGCAGGGAAATTGTAACATTTTTACCAACATTTTTACATTTCAATAATATTCTGACATTTATAGCAGCTATATCCTACATTTTGAAGTAAATTTTTATAGACCAACGATTAGTTTTTCTATTAACAGTGAAAACATTACATAACTGATCAAAAGAGTCAACTCCTCCTTTATTTTTATTATTATAGTACTGTATAATAGCTTGTTTTCTATTCTCATTGATTATATTAGATTTTCAATCTGAATAAGACGTAAGGTCAAAAAATAATTTCTACCACCCTTCTATATAGGATCACATTATTTAGAGCATGAATGGACTAAAATATTTTCAGTAACAGAGAACAATAATTAATGCAAAAATTACTTATTGTGCACACGGGCTGTGGTACATAGTAAGATTTTACAAACTTCAACGTTACTCGATCACAACTCAGTAATTGATACAACGCAGACTGTCTGATAGTTGGCATATAAAGATACATATCTCATAATAGATCAATACAGATAAATAGCGGTACAAGCCCTATTTATTTATTTTAAATTTAACTTGAAGTTGGTCTGGGGTATCATACACACTAAATGCACAACTAGGATTAATAATATAAATACTATTATTTTATATTATTGAAATGTTGATAATAAAACTAAAAATAATATCAATTTTATTTTACTTCAAACAAAATATTTATAATAATTGCACATGATCTTTTATTTAACATAAAACGAACTGTAAGTATTGTTTACTAATACTTTTTTGTATTTATAGTAGAAAAAATGTCAAAGCTTTTCTTTAATACATAAATTTTTATTAGTCGCGAAATTAAATAAAGGAAGAAATCATTCAAAAGAAAATAAAAAAAGAAGCTATAAAAAAATCACTTTTTCATTTTGGTATGTATAATGTATATACATAGTTCTGAATTTTTTGATTATCTTAGTTGTATATAGTAAGAATAAGAACAATATATAATTACAAAATTTATATGTATATAACCATATTTTTATTCTATAATAAGTTTTCTATTAGGTTGGTGCGAATGAAATGTCGGATTCTTAAGTGAATATATTAAACTGCATATTTTTTTCCAAAAGCTGTTTATTTAATCAAAATATGCTCCATTTACTTCAATACACTTTTCCCAACGAGATTTTAATGCATAGATGCTTGTCCTGAAGAAATTCTGATCTTTAGAATCAATGAACTCTGATATGGCATTTTTCAGACTGTCTTCATTTTCGTACTGTTTAGCCCGTAAAAACAGTTCTAAATGTTTAAATAAATGAAAGTCGGTTGGCGAAAGATCCGGTGAATAAGGTGAGTGCTGCAAAATTTCATATTTTAATTCATTTAATTTGTTTTGTACGATGTATGCGGCCGAGCGTTGTCGTGGAGAAGTATTGGGCTATGCCGATTAACAAGTGATGGGCGTATAATTTTCAATTTTTCATGCATTTCTTCAATGTACTGGCAATACTTTTCGGCTGTAATTGTCATTCCAGTTCGAAGGAATGAGTAGTGCATTAATCCAGTCATATTCCATCAAACTGTGATTTAAATTTTCCATGGATGAAGTGATGGCCATGGAGTATGAGCGCAAGCCTCATCGCTATCAAGCCACCGAGCACACCTTTTCCTATTGTCGTAAAGAACCCATTTTTCATCACAAGTATTGATCCGATCGAAAAATGAATCTCGATTAAATCGGGTTAGCAATGATGAACATACGTTCAAGCGATCCAGCTTATTTCGCTCGGTTAGTTTGTGCGGTATTCACTTATCTATTTTTTTTTCACCTTGCCAATTTCAGAAAGATGTCGCAATATTGTTGTATGGTCAATTTCCATTTTGGCAGCAAGTTTCCTTGAAGAAACAGTTGGATTCGTTTCCACCAATGCTTTCAGAGCATCATTTTTCACAGACGTTTCGGGTCTTCCACGGGTTCATTTTGTAGGGAAAAATCACCAGACCAAATTTTTCAAACCAACGCTGCACTTTTCGATCGTTCACAGTATTCTCCCCAAATGCCTGGTTTATATTGCGTGCAGCTTTTGCAGCATTATTACCAAGTTTATACTCATATAAGAAAATTACACGAATATCGGTTGAATTCATATCGATGCAAAATTCAAAGCAAATAACAAAAGAGAACACTTTTGAGAAAATCTTCTTTGTTAAAAAGTGACTCTGGCAATGGACAGTACGACTATAAACCAGGTTATGTCAAAAACAAAAGCATAACAAAAACAGGGAGACAAACGTTCACATTTAAAGAAAATCCAACATTTCATACGCACCAACCTAATATGATCACATCTATAAAATATTCATTTATTTACACAGAGCATTTACAGATTACATTTTAAGCAATCACTGAATTGATCACTGATCATACTTAATCACAATTAAGTGATAAAATTTATAATTTAAATATATTGAAACGATAACTTTAATGAGTTTGCTGCTAACAAGTAACAAGAGCAAACAACGTATGTTTGCATAGGACAAAAATAAACCAATTTTCATAATAAATTTATGTTACGAAATAATGTAGAAACTACTAAACTACGTCTATTATAAATCGGAAAAGACGAGAAAAACTTTAAAAAGTACTATCAATTTATCGATCAATCGAATAAATAAATAATAATTGATAATATAGCCATAAAAATCAACATCACGTTAAAATTGGTGAAACCAATAATATTAAAATTAGAAAAAGAAATTAATTAAAATCTTTGTAAATTTAAGAATTACGGCACGCTCAAAGAATGCAGCTGAAGAACGAGGCAGCGGATCCCATACAACAAAACACTAAAGAACCAAGGAACAGTCGGAATATCTCAATAACTTTCTTCTCAATAACTGATATTTCCACAAATACATTATTTTAATTTCTATTCGCAAAGTATTCATCATCGCGTATCTACCTCACGAGGTCCACGGGATTCTTCAAAGAATTTGCATTCTCCCATTTATTTACGGGAACGCGGCGAGATGTATTTTGCTAAGGGCCTTCAATGGTCTCCAAACATTGTACTGCTGCTTTTATTCATCACGATCAGAGTGAGTCTACGACTCTAACAATTAGGAAGAAATGGAGGAAAGATTCTCTCTGCCAATCAACTAACATCGCTGGCTTGGTACGAGAAGCGCATCTGACAGCGCTCTTGTAGTTGCACCGTCACGATGCAACAATTACTTTTATTATAATTATTATCATTATCATTATTATCTACGCATCTATCTACTACGCATCATTGTAAGATTGTAAATTTGTTTAAAGACTTAACGAATCTAAAAACATTGACGAATCTTACGTCGACCGTGATGCAGCAATGGTAATAGACAAAAAATCGGATCGATTAATTCTTTCGATACTGTACTCACATGTATTACGAGCAAGAGATGATAGAGGTTAATCAGCTTTGTTTTTTATCACAATTACCACGTTTTTATCTTTTTGTACCCTATTTCGTCGTATCACATTCTTTTGGTTCTTTTAGAGATGAAATATGATCAGTTAATTTTTTTTTTATATTTTTATTGCGATCACATTCTTATTATCTTCTGTCCGTTTCCTACTGTTTATCGTAAGATAATTTTTACTAAATAAGAAAGGAAAAACGTTGTTATTGATTAATTTCGTTTTACTTTTTTTCTTTTTTATTTCAACAGCAAAAGAATTCTTAACTCTTCCCAGCACGTTTTGGGTTCATTGTCGATCACAAATTTTTCTCTAAGGAGCTCGTCTTAAACGCCGTAGAAAATGCACGTTTTCAAAAATTCGTCAAATTGTTCAGCGACGCCAAAAGATCGTCAAGTTACATCTTTCGTAACATGTGAGGAATACCATTCGTGGATTATGGATGAGAGGAATATGAAGAAAGAGGAATCAAAGAGATGGTTCTCGGATTCTTAAGAAACCATGCTCGTCGCGTACAAGGGAAACGAGGTGAAAAGATACTTCCTGAGACCAATCATTATCGCAGCATCAGTTTAGAATATCCTAATTATCGAACGAAATTCGAGGACCTTGTATCAGGTGGGGGAAGGGGTATGAAAGATGCGCAAAATAATTGTCTCTTGAAAGAAATAACATACAATAACCAAAAGAAGAAAAGACTGCATTGCGTGTTCTGTGAAAGTTGTCATATTCAGGTGATGGTGCTGCGAATGAAAATGATAATGTAAAGGGGGACCCGTGGGTCCGGCCTGTGCTTCCTCGCCTCAATAGGCATATGCAACAAAATCTATCGCCCTCCTAGCCCCTCTTGTTGTTCGAACGGTACCTTCGTACATGATGAGGTGGTGCCTTTCGGCAACTTTGGGTGAGAAACCACGCTTCCAGTGCAGGACTTGGAAAAATCCCAGGACCCGGAGGACGAACCGGGAGGACAATTTCGCCATGTACCATAAAGGTACATGCCCACGGGGAACCGCGTGGAGGTATACCCCGTCGCTCGCATAGCGACGTCCCGGCTGTAGCACGTCAGCATTCTGCGAATGAAAATATAAAAAAGAAAATAAATGCGAACGAAAATAGACAAAAAGAAACCATATTTTCACAGCACCCTTCCCTTCATCCATGGTCACCAGCTGATTGCCGACGGGAAGAATGCAGAACACCTTACAACAGGGATTTCACAAAAATGTAGAGAGTGCAGCTTTCGGTCAATAATGACGAAAAATAGAAGCTGTATAAATCCAAAAGCGGTCCAGTTCTAGCTATTTATATATATACATACATATATTTATATCTCGGCTATATATCTCTTTCATACATACATTGTTTATAAAACAATGCTTCTGTACCACTGATGCTTTGTACCGAGCAATACATTTAATAACATCAAATTATATATGTAATATATTTATAAGGATCTATATCTGCGAAACACATGACTTCCAGAAGTGAAAATTTTTTATATTTCAGATTTATTATCTCATACCATGACATCTGTCAAATTTCGTCTCGATTAGCTACTAATGCTTTTATGAAATTTGTTAGAATATTTCCTTTGCGAAATTGTTACTGTTAACTACTATTAATTACAAATTTTAATTATTACTTATAATTTATTATTAAATTATTAATAAAAACTAGAGATTTAAATCATTAAACTTTAATTATAACTAATAACAAAAAATTAGTACATTAAATATTATTTTATAAATTTATTTGTATTAAAATTTTTTAATCTGTAGATTTGAAATAGCAATTAATACTAATTAGTTTAGTAATAGTGTACCATATTATTTCTATATATTTTTATTAACATAAAATTACAAGAGATAACAGTAAAATTTATAGCTTTGATTAATAAGAGAAGAGCATGTTCTGTTTTTTCGGATTCCTAAAAATTATTAATCGCTGTTTTGTATTATTCGCACGACCTTTTTTTTTTATTTTTCTTTACGCAAGTATCGATTGGATCCCATTTAAAATCATTCTCATTCTAATTGAGAAAGATAATAGTCAATCTTCTTATTAAAAAGATGAATATACTTGGTATTAATAAAGGATTGAATAAAATAAAGCGTTTAAATAGTTTCAAACGACTTAAAAAGGAAAAAAAAGACTAAAACTTTTCCCTCATTTGACCTAGAATCATAGGAAAGTGAATTACTGAAACGAGATTGGCTGAATGAAATCACACGCTGATTGGCAAATAATGTCATGATGTCATAAAATACAACTGTAGCGACTCCTAATAAGCGCGCGTCTTTTTTAAACTAGTGTATAATACTAAGATAAAATAATATAATAATCAAAACGAAAAAATTTAATATTAACAGATTTGTTGACAGTAACGTAGTCCAACATCATTTTAATATCTATATTCATTTAAATAATCATACCATCTGATTCATAGCTATGAACGTTTGAACATTGCATGTGTCGTTTAGTTAGCAGTCTCATTTTAAAACTGTGAATTGTGAATTGTAAACATTTTAAAATTTAATTGTGTTAAGATTATTTAAATAATAATGATAAAAATTATTCGGACTTATATTAATTAATTACTTAATAATTAATTATTAACTAATTATTTAATTATACATATAATGATTAAATAATTAGTTCATCAAAGTAGACCACAAACCACTCACTTTTTCCTTCAAATAAAAATTGGATAAAGCATCGGAACATCAATTACGACAACTCGACTACAACTCATAATTTTCCATTGACATAGTCTATGCAAAAGGTGATGACAATACAGTCGCAGATGCACTATATTAATACCATAAATATGACATCCATTCTCACACCTCTTGAAATCCAACAAGCACAACTGAACGACACTGAGCTAGCTGATCTGATCAGAGACTCAATCTCATTGAAACTGCAAAAACTCATGCTAGAATCAGGAATCAGCATCTATCGTGACATTTCGACAGAATTCATCAAACCATACTTACCAGAACTATTACGCAAGACAGATTTCAAAGTCATTCACATCTCTCACATCCTAGCGGCAGGACCACATTTCTAAATTTACGCAAAAAATATATTTGGCTTGAAATCTGAAGGACGTACTAAATGGTCTAGAGAATGTCTTGCTTGCTAACGGGGAAAAATTCATCATCACAACAAAATAAAGCTGAAACACATTGACGTACCTGATAACCACTTTAACCACTCACGTGACCACCATTTCATAATTCACTTGGATATCATCTTTCTATCGAAGGTCAAAGACTATCAATATTGCTTAACTATCATTGATGGCTTCATCAGATGGTTCGTAATCTCTGAAGGACATGACAACAGATACCATCATTACTGCACTATACCTACATTGGATCTGTCATTACGGTACACCAATAAAAATCACAACCGATCAAGGAACTCAGCTCGAGTCAGCGCTTTTCCAAACTCTCGCTCAGCTCGTAAAAGCAACAAAAACTCGAATGACACCCTACCATCCTCAATTCAATGGAATTGCAGAGAGGATGCACAAGATTCTCAAAGCAACGCTGATGTATTCCCCTAAACCATGGACGGAGATCTTACCTAAAGTATTATTAGATTTAAGAAGCAGTTTTAAACCTGACATCCAAGTCACCCCAGTTGACATGCTACATAGTACCTGTTTATGCGTACCAGGCGAATTCTTCGTCATTGCTGAACAATAATCTAAGCTACAAATCTTCTTGGAAAAACACAGAGAACTCATGGGTGGACTTATAACTACACCGACTGATCTTCACAACAAAGCCAAGATCTTTATCCTGAAAGACCTTGACACCTGTTCTCATATATTCCTGCGCTGTGATCACGTGAAAGCTCTACTAGAAGCTCTATACATAGGTCCATATAAGGTTATAGACCGAATAAGTGACAGTGTTTTCAAATTTAATATTAATAGAGAAGATAAAAATATTTCTATAGACAGATTGAAGCCTGCATATAATATATGTGAAAAATGTCACATATTTAATATGTGATAAATATCTGAAATATATGAAATAAATATCTACGGAAATATATTTCGACATATATAAAATTTAGACATTTTCATTAAAATTATCCGAAAATTTTCGACAAATAGCCATCCAAGCTATTTGTTCTTTTTATTTTTTCACGATAATTTTTACTCATAATGTACCAAATTTTGCAATGTTTTTTAATTTCTTATATTAGAAGTTGAATATCAAAAGTTGAATATCAAAATTGACGCATAAACATGAAATTCGTGTATTCCACAGCACAAATAATAAACACAGGCAATTGCTTCGACAGAGTGTCGTATGCGGTATCGCATGTTCTTGTACATTGCTATGTTCAAAATATATTTTGATGTACCTTTGTTATTGCATGCAAGGTGCGCTTTTTCAACTTTTAGTGACCTTCCAAAAATTTTTTTTATCAAAATTATCCGAAAAATTTCAACAAATAGCTATCCAGATTGCTTTCTTTTTATTTTTATCGTAAATTGTGATGCTGTATCGAATAACATTTAAGTCTAATAACATTAAGATATGAAAAATATCGATCCCTATTTGATATTTTTATGAAAATTTAAATGCGAGCAATTTTTTGTCTTTTTTTTCTTTCCTGCCTCTTAAAATTTTATTTGTTAGTCTACAGAATCACTTTTCGTTTGTTTATCAATACACCAGCAAAGATATCAAATGGATATCGATACTTTCATGAATTTTCAAATGGATATTGATTCGATATAAGTACTTTAGATTTGATATCGATTCAAGAAATATCAGTATCGAAAATTGATACCAAGTACCTAAAATTTCAATATGTATCAATATTTCCCATTGAGTATTGAATTATACCCTTTGATATTGAATGATGAAATATCATCATTAGTATCGGTATCGATTCGATCACTAGTATTAGGTTGGCCTTGAAGTTTGTTTCTAGTTTATCATGAAAATTAATGTTTAATATTTTTATTTGGATACAATTTAATAGGAAATTATTTAAAACAATATATGAATTAAAGCGAATATTTTATATTTTAAAACGAATCATTTTGTGCATTAAAATAAATATTTAATTATTAAATAATATATATATATATATATATATATATATTTAACTATATTAATTAAATTATTAAATATATATATTTAACATTTAACATTTTTGATTTAACAAAAACATTACATTTTGTTCTATTGAAATTTGTATTATATCATTGTTTCCTAAAGAAGCGTTTGCATTGGAATTATACAAATATATTTCAATGCTAACAATTCGGGAATCTTACTCAAGATTTCTAGTGATATTTAAATCGATTATTCTCATCAGGTTTATTTCTCAATTTGTTTCATTTATGTCTATATTTGTATGTTCCGAGAGAACAAAGTCTAAAGAACGAAAAAATATTACGTTTTCGATATCAAACCGAAATGATGGTGACAGTATAGAATTCGATGTTAACGTACATTTATTCACGAGCAGAGACAAATTATCACTGGCATTATATTTTGAATTCACATATGATTAAAAGGATTATTTTTCTTTTTTTTATTATAAATCGGTAATCATTCTTTCTATTTTGTGAGACGAAATCTCACCTTAGCGTTAGAGATATTTTTTTTCTTACATTCTTTGCTACTCGATGTATCTTACAGTTCATTTCTCGTTTTATTTTGTTTAAGAAATGTTACAAGCAAATTGGGAAACATTCACACTTATTCAATCGTTGATAAAGTGTAAAATTTTAAACGATTTTAACAATTAATCCAAAGCACATCGACAATTCTTTAAACGGTCTAAGGTATTCGAAAAAATTGAAATAATTAATTAATATTTCCTAATTTTAGGATCATTTAAATTATGTATCTATACTGCCTTCTTTTGATAACGCACCATTTAAAGGAAGATTAGTAAATATAAAAATTCTACGAAAATATATATTTCTACAACAATTAGCTAATTACTATTATTCCATCGATTGGTAAACTTTTATTAAATTTTAAGTTTTCTTTTCTTTATCTTTTTATTATTCCATCTGTTTTTTCACATTCTTTTTAATTTTCCTCCTCGTTTTTTATTTCTTCTCTATACGAATTAATAATTAAATAAAATTCATGACCATCTATCGATAAATTATAAATGCTACTCTTATTTATCAACGACATTAGCTATCTATTCCTGCTGCTCCATCTGTGAGTGAACATAATAGATACACCGAGCAACGAAAGTGAAGGAAGAAAACCTCCGTATTTCATTGGAGCTTATCTCTTTTTTTTTATTTCTTACGCATCTCTTACAATTTACTATTAGTCTTTTCTCTTTCAATCACGCGAGATGTAAAATCGAACAAAGTAACGCAATAAATAAATACGAAATAGAAATAATATTTATATTTATTTACTTATTCATTTTTCCTTTCTTTTTATTCATTTTTATTAGCAGAATTTTTTATTAACCGAATGTTCGATAAGATGAAGACGAAAAGTATAACCAAGAATATTTTTCTGTCTCCTTTTTATATATTAATTACATAGTTACGAAGAATATTATAATAATATGTAAAAGGAAATAAACTATCGTAATCCTATATCTTCATAGATATAAATTAACGGATATATTGTTTTAGAATATTATAGTAATATGTAAAATATTAAAATATTAAAATAAAAAAAGCGTGAAAACATAATAGATACAAGGAAAACTATAAGTATAACAAAAATCAATAACCGTTCAGTATTCAATTGTTACTCCATCTTCCATACACATATTATTTTATATTATTTTTATTTGAATTATTATATTACTATTATTATCGTTATTCTTATCATCTTCATTATTATTACTATTATTGCTATAATTACCACTGTCATATGGTGGAATCTTGAGCAGGCGCAAGTGTCTATCTCCACTTTTCAAAGGGCTTTTCTCTTTTCTATCCCAATTTTCTCCTCCACAGACATTTTCTACCCACATTTCCCAAAAAGCTCACGGAAGGTACATTTCATTACTCCATTTTTATTATGTCTAAAAGACTTAGAAAGTGCACTTACACTCATAATATGTCTGACACTAATTTTATCGAAAAGTCATTATTTGTAGATTTACAAATCTTTTAGAAGACTTCAAAATAGAAAACAATTTATTTGTTTTAAAAGAATTTACCATTGGAAATTTAAAAGAAAATTTAATAGAAAATTATATTTTTCTACCACCATTTTTTGAATTGAAATTATCACAAAAGGACAGAATAGGAGTGAGATACGTAAACTACTCTTTTATTTTATTCCATTATAAATTTATTTTTTATAAAAATAATAAAATAATAAATAATATAATAATTATATTTTGATGATGGTTAACAGATAACCATCATGGTTTAGAATAGAAAGATGGATATATACATTATAATTTAAGATACGATATTTTCGAGCAACATTTGATACCTTTATCTGATATTATAAAAATTTATATGAAGGGCACTGAAAAAATTTAGTGGTTGTACGAATTTCTGTCAGAACGACATAATATACTTTCGTTAAATAAACGAATAAATATAATAAACGTAAAATATCAAATGCAATACCTCATTTCAAATGAACTAGACAATAACAATTATTCGAAATGTTTCTTCCACAAAAGCAAAAAATGTTGTGCTCTAAAAATCGTGCAAATCTTAAAAAAAAAACTAATAACTTATCAAGAAACACATACAACGTAATAATATCCATTTCACAAAAATTAATTAATTATATAAAAATATATTTATAAAAGAAAGCATGATATAAGACAAATATTTTAAAGTACAAATCGAACAACATAGAGGAAAAATTTCATATAGTAACAAGATATCTCAGGGCACGCATATCAGTAAATAAGAGTAACTGTTGTAAATTATAAAATTATTTAATCACTTATCATAAAAATTCCCATTAGCTGACTAACCTCAGACAAAATACAAGCAATCTTTGTGTACTGCCTAAGCTCCTTTACTAATATTACTAAGATTATTATATATATTTATGTTGATATGAATAAAAATATCCTATATTAATAATTGTAATTGCATAGAAGACTAAGATAAAATAAAATATTTTAATATTTCTAATACATGATCTCAATAATAGTTTTTTTTCCTATCTAATTTAATTATCATATAAATCACTATATGTAATTGCGCAATTTAAAAAAAAATAAAAGAATATGAACAGAGATATTATTGTTGATAACCCATTTCTTAATAATCTATTGTTAATAATTCATTTCATACATTCATTCTATAAAAAGTTATTTATACATTCATATATATACATACATATATGTAAATAAATTTCGAAAATGCCATAAAAAATTCTTCATTTGAGTTATAATATTCATGAAGTTGAGCTCATATTTCTTTTTACTAAGAATATAACAGATAAATTTTTTGTTTTACCATAAGTATTATATAATTTTCCTTTTTTCTTTTTATTTAAAACATGTATAATTATTTTCTTATTATTGTAATAAACAAACATTCATTATTTATTTGTTTATATATATATATATATATATCGATACTTCATTCTATATAATATATATCGTTATATATATCTATTATTTCGTAGAAGTATTATGAATACATCTTAAAAAATAGCAAAATAGATTTTGCAAATGATTTTACAAAGAATACTTGTGTATTTTTAATTCTTACAATTAGTGAAGTATTATATTATATATCTACTATTAACAATGACAAGAAATACAAACAATTAGTACTGACTGGCAAACACACTTTTTTGAATAACTTTACATCGAATTCATTTTCTTGGTACATCAAAATTATTCATAAAAAAATCATTTCATAATTTCATAAAAGTTTAAAGTTGAAATTTTTCCAAGTGTATTGTAATTTGAATTTGAATTCTTAATTTTCGCTTCGATGCTGAGGATAGTCCAGTATTATCTAATTTCTTATACTTTTTATTCACTTTTTCATTTTCTTCACAAATATTATATTCACAATCTGTCGCCTTAGACGAACATACATGGAATACTGAATTTTATTACTTTGGGCGGAAATTATACGATACAGAGAAACCAAAGTACTGACGGGATCCTTTTATTATACTCAAGCAAAAAGGAGTAGCACAAAAGAATTCAAGGGATCAGAATAATACCAAAACCGTTTACGATGAAATAAACACATCTAGCATGTATCCACACATAAAACATATACTATATATATCTTTTAGATAAAACATATATGTTTTAGACATTTTCTAATCATACATGATAACGAGGAATAAGAAATTCTGCGCATTCACGGTCATAAAAGTTCGAGATTGTCGCGTAAAAATGGCAAACTATAAACAAATTCAAACTCTCGACAAACTAAAAAACTAATTTGATAATTTGAATGTCAAATTAAATAAAAATGATATTTCAATAATAACTATAATTATACAATCCAAATAATTTCGATATGAGGAAGCAAAGTTGTTAATAGATTTTAGAGATAAAGTATATTTTGTTAAAATTGAAACCATATTACCTGTTGTGACAAATAAAATAATATAATTGATGTGTATAGCAGTAGAAACAATTATATTATTGATAAAAAACACGGTATTTGCAAATAACAAAAAACATACCTTTCATATGTTTCGAATACATTTCCGAAAGAAGAAAACGGTATCTAAGGTACAAACTTTTTTAAAGGTTATAAGGTTATAAAGGTTATAAAGGTTATAAAGATTATATTATATGTTTCTAACAACATCGAATATTGTATCGCAAATAAACTCGAACAATAAATATAAACGTATATATAGAAGGAGCATTAGTTAAAAATAACAACGGGTTAATATATTTACACGTTAAATTCCAATGAAAAAGAAATAAGTTTTCCTTTACCAATAGAAAGTTTAAAACAAGTAAATTTACTTGATAGGGCAAGACCTAACGGATTGTTTGTCGGAGAGAGCGAAATCTCACATAATTTAATAAATAAAAGAGCTATAATAAACTTAAAAAATAATAAAGAAAAATTCTATAAACGAGAATACTAATAATGAGGACAGATACATGATGCGTATATTAAATCTGTCGGCAAATAGAGAAAAGACAATAACGAGGAATAAACAGACATACACCTAGAAAAATATTAAAATCGTTGTTCAAAATGTACATTCTCTTAAAACCAATTTGTAAGATAAGAGAACTCGAATTCCTTAAGTTCCAGAACAAAACATAGGAAACATAAATTCTCCGACGTACAGTTCTTAATTTTTTTATACAGTGAAAAGAGATTATAAAAGTAGAAACACCAATAAAATAATAGAAACACGATAAATATAACTTAATACACATAACTATTAATAGCGATCATGCACTTGAGATTTCAAAGAATCCTTCGGATAAACTAAATTGATTGTTAAACGTTCAAAGAATTATATATATAAATATAATTACTTTTTTCTTACTAAAGGTATTTTACGGAAATGATTGTCGTTATATGTTGCATTCTACATAAATCATTACAATATATAATGTATGGATATTATTATTAAAATCAGATAAATTAGTCAACATGATATTCATATTTCTTAAAGAAACTCCACATGTGGGATTTCAGTATTTCGAACATCGTAAGAAAGAATGAGAAAGAACGCCAAGTATTCGTTATTAAATAATAGTTAAATTTACACATGTGATAGCTACGATGCAACAACAGACATCTACGAAAAGAGAAACCATTCGATACGATCTGCGTCAATCGTCAGTTGGAAGTCATCTGATGCGAAAGAATGAGGGAGGGAGAAAAAGAGGGGGAGAGAGAGAGAGATTATGGTGTCAACAATAAATGATTCGGTAATAACTTGGAATCAAGTAAACCAATAATTCAGAAGAAATGAAAATCATTTCGAAAGTAACAAAATCTCGCTCCTTATACTCCGAAATAAATATTGTATCTCAACGAAATATATCTTACATAAAAGATAAAAAAAAATTTATTTTATGTATATTCGCATGATATTAAAGATAAATTTTTTTCAAGAAAATCTGAAGGATATAAAATTTTGTTTAATAAAATCTCGATTTGTTCAATTGGCACATATGTGTGTCAGAAAAAGAGAGAGAGAAAGAGAGAGAGAGAGAGAGAGAGAGAGAGAGAGAGAGAGAAAGAGAGAGAAGAGTGAGAAAAACTCAGTTTAGCAACAAGAAACGATTCGATAGTAGTTCCAGATCGATTAAGAACGTTGTGAGAAAATATGGTAGGAGAACTCAATTGTGTTTACAATCTTTGCAGAAGAAGGATGAGGTGTTATATATGGAATTGAGGAAGGGTGATTCATTGACAACAAAAGGGAGGAGAATATGAAATACCTTGGACTTTTTCAAACAATAAATACTAGTTATAAATAAAAATTCTAAAGACGATAATAAACTATGCATATACAAACAAAAACTATTCTTTAAAATTAAGAATTAAGACTGTTCATGATCTCTAATTTTATAATGACTTAAACGAACAGAGTGAATCCAGGCGTAATTTTGACCGAGTTTGATAAACAATGTCTTATTTTAAAAGATAAAGATTTAAGTGAGGAAATAACTTTTCGAATTTTGGAAAGAGCTTTATTAACCCAACTGTAATATTACTCTTACATCCCACATGGTACGGGCCTCAACAAAAATATATAAGTTATTGAACTTACCTGAGGTGCTCCTACTCTTGTGGAATTTGTGTCCTTTTTGACCTTTACTTGCTATGTGCAGTTCTTGACACGGGACGGACACCAATACGAGCTGTCTTCCATTCCAACGATCTCCTTCGTAATGTAGATCGGTATTAGGCGATATGGAATTGCTTGGGTGAGCTTCATTTGAGGATCGGACGGCAATAGTCGATTCGGATAGTAAGTCTTCTTCTCGACCGTGATGGGTCGATATGAATATTGTTGAAATATAATAAATTATTATTAAAATTTTTTTAAATTTTAATTTTATGAAAATTATGTAATAAACTAGGATAATACATGTATAAATATTATAGAAGAAATTAAATGATAAATCATTAAATTTAAAAGATTTGGCAGTATTTAAGATTTAGAGGAACTTGTGTAGTAATTGATAATCCACGATAAGATATACTTAATTTTAAATTTATTAATATATGTTTTTAATATTTAATTAAGTTAGATAGAATATAATTTATAAAATTTAATAAAGTAAAATAATTCAAGTCAATATATAGTTTAATTAAGATTAATATGGGTTACAGTTAGTTTAATTATTGGATTAAAAAATTTAATTTTTTTATGAAAATGGATTTAAAAGTAAATTTAATAAATTAATTAAATTGAATAATAAATTAAATATGTACAAATTGTCCGTCACTTTCAATAAAAAGGAATAAGTCGTAACAAAGTTTGACTTTAATATGAGGCAGGTAAGGTACAGCCTCGTGTTGGTCAGTAGTTACCGTTGGAACAATTCCCAAATCTTTGTGATAACGAACCGAATCGTAAAGTGACGCGAGTAGGTGTAAATAGTACTTTCTATCACCGCGTTGTGTTCTCGGCATAAATAAAACTAGGATTCAAAGATAGGATATATTAACTCGTGCGATTCGTACGCACCACCTAGTAAAAGAATAACTTAAGGTTAAGGATTCACGTCTTATGGAAAAATAGCTTTTATTAGCTTTGAACTTGTCGACTGCGCGACAGAAAGTTCTTAAGACTCGCGAGAATAATTAATGTAACTTGAAAATAGTTCAGAAAAGTTTTCGCGAGGTTTTGTTGGAAACGCAGCCAAGATTATTTAAGACACATTGACTTTTACTTAACAATATTAATTTATTAATACCTTATAATAATTGTCGGAAATAACTTTCAAAAAAATAACCGAGAATAACCGTCGAAAAAAATATATATATTGAGCAACGAGTGGCGTCATATGTAACGTTAGCGTGGTGAAAGCGTAGCGTTGTCGATGGTGGGGATAAGGCTACCTACGGGAGCTCTGCTGTGGGGATGAGGCGTTGCCTCCACCTACCGACAATATGGACGTTTGGTGCATTACATATGGCACATGTTATGGCTTCCATCCAGTGCGTCACGTGTGTCACGTATCATGGGCTCCGTCCGGTGCGCTACAGATTATGTATTGTAAAAATATTTGATTGTAGATATTTGTAATTAGAAATCACAGGACTCGATACAAGATTTTTTATTATGTGTATATATATATATATATATGTATATATATATTAAAATTAAAATTATATATTATATTATATAAATATATTATTAAAATTAAAGTAAAATTATGGGTATAAATTCTATTATCGATGCATTACTTGTGACTGTTGCATTTTTTGAATTTGTAAGAAATACTAGCAGAGTTAATTTGTTATTGTTTGAATAAACAAGTTCCATATGTTCATGATTATTCAGTCAAAAAAGATAAAAATGTTACAATTACTATAACCAAATAAGAATTTGCAGTTCATTGATGTATAAAACTGATTTTATACAAACTTCATTATCGGAATAAAAAGATTTATGAGGCTGAAGGTGATGTTGAATTAAAAATAAGAAAAAATATATATTAAAAAAAAAGGAAAAATTTCGGTTAAAAAGAAAATATGAGTCTCGTAAAAAATTATTTCTTTTCTTATCAATTTAATCGCTTTTCTGCTTTTGATAAAGGAGCCAAAGTATCGATCTTGAAGTTTCATATATTTCAACAATTTTTTGTAAAAAGTTCAAAACTATTAAGAAAAGTTGCATTGAAAGAACAATAGTGTCAATTATAAAATAACAAGTATTTAATTTATTCTCGAGTGATATTCATGATGAAATCAAAACAACTGTAATTATTTACATAACTATATTAGACACAATGCAATATTATTTTCTTTCAAAAATTATTTAATAGATTCGATACACATACTGATTTACATTAAAAAGATTTTGAATCAATAGTGAACATGTTAATTATAAGCATGGCCTATCTGATTTTACATATTCTGTAAATAGCAATGTCTATTTTCATTTTTCAAATGTATAAAAGAAATTTGTAATTATTTTTAATTGTCTGGATATGATTTATAAATTTTGACAATTTAGTAACAAGTATTTTTTATAAAAATATAATCTTTTTGATAAATAAAGCATTTTTAATAAAATAAATAGTTTATCTAGTTTAAACAAACTGTTAAATCTTTAAACATGTAAATACAGTATGTTGAATTCGATGATTGTTTTTATATATGCTTCAATGAAGATGACGAGAAAGAGTTTTTATAAACAATAGGCAAATAATAATTCTATTTAACTTTTACATAATGTAACCTATCAGTGCTCCTGTCTATTTCATTACTTTGACTGTTTCATTCTTGCTGAGTATTTCTTGTAGAACCTAGAAAAATAATATAAAGAGAATTTTATTTAGGAACTTATAAATATAGAACTATTACTAATAACTATTACATAAATTTTGAAAATTTTATGATGAGAATTATTTTCTTATAAACAAAATAGATAAATTCTAAATAATAATTTTAATATAAAAAAGTTTCTTTAAATTTTATTTTAAGATTTATTTTAGTTTTTGTCAAATATAATGTTTGTATACATTAAAAATGAATTTAAAACATTAATAAAACAATATCAGATATAACAATTTAAAAAATTTGATTTTATATTAAGTTCAGAAAATATGTATGTAATTTGACTGTAACTAGAATATAAACAGAGAATATAAAAGTAATAAAATTCAGCAAGTTATGTCAAAGTTAGTTAACTTTGCAAACTATTTTTATAAAATATTATTTAATTTCATATGAAGTGTTAATACATTATTTTATTGTTATTGTTGATAATATCTTATGAAGATATACAAAATATCTTTTCTTCAAAAATATTTATTACAATTGTAACTATATATTCGTTTTGTGCTTGTTTTTCATTGTCTAGTAATATTAAATATTATTATTTCATGGTCTTTCAGAATTGTATGAGTGACTCAATAGAACATTCCATTATGACTCTTTCTTATTGTTAGAAACTATCTTTGCCTATTTAAAATTTCAGTTAACTACATTCTTAGTCTTTATGTGTTCTCGATTCCATCTGGGTTATATGCTCTGATATACTCACTACCATAATTAAAAAAAATATTAATTCCAATTCTGTTATCACATGTTCGATATTCCAATTCCATGATATAGGTTACACTTACGGCATTATTGTATTTTACAAATAAATCCTTACATTTCAATAACAATGTTTGCAATGGCGCAAGTTGTAATCCTGAAAATGAAAGTACATCAAAAAATTATTTAACAAAAATATTTTGATACCTCTATATATGCTGCTCTAATTCTTTCAATTATCAGATTTTCATTCTTAAAATCTATTATTATTTATTGAGATCTAACAATAACATCTTTTTCTATTTCGGTAATGGATATAAACAAATATATGATAAATTTAAAATCATAAGATGCATTTCAATTAGAATCAAAGAAATTGATAATAAAATTGCTGCATATTAAAAAATGCAGAAAACAGTTGAAATAATCTTAACAGAAAAATGTTTCAAATAATTATTATCAAAATTTCTTAAAATTAAATCTTGCCATTAGTCTTTATATTATATCAATGGTGGCCGTAACAAATTTTCCAGTATAATTTATTCTCAAGTTGTAATAAAATCTGTCATTAAAAAATTATTCAAGGTAAATAATTTATACGTTCTCCTCTATCTATAAGTACTATCTATAATTCTATCGTACTCTGGTTATTAATTACTCCTTATTAATACGTACTTGTTTCACATTTTCAACATTGATGATATGATTGTCGAAAGTAGCTTCAGAATTTTATTTTTTTCCATTAATTAATATTTTTTGATCTGGATTCTAGTTTTTGTTTAACTCTCTACATTATTTCATTAAGAATAAATTCCAAAAAATTGCTTCAAAATATTATAATTACAAAACCTTATACGTTGAATATTGTTATGCAAATGGTTCCTTTTTCTATTTTTTTTTTCATTCTTTTTTTCTTTGACACTCTTTCTTTCTTTGCTTGGTCTATATCTATCATTTTCTTCTTTCTTCGTGCACATTTCTTTTCTTTTTCTACAGTTACAAATCAATTTAACAATTCAATTGCAAATCATAATATAATAATTTTTTTAGCCTTTTGATTAATAGTTATGAATATATAATATTATGATGTGTCAAAGTTATTCGTTTTTCCTTTTCACATATATTTTATTAAAACTATACTATACGATAGCAACAATTATAATAGAACAATTTTTAATGATTCAAATTTATTTTCCATATCACATGTAATCACATATGTAATTTTGTCTATTTACTATTTTCTTTATCTTTTTTGACAGTTAGGATTTCATTACGAAAACTCAGTAATTTATGCATTTCATTTATGAAATACATTGTATGTTACTTTTTTATTGATTTTATTTAAGCAAATTTCGTTTTTCTCATTTTAAAGGTGTAGATATGTTTTGTATACGAAAAATACACATTTTTTGTTTAATAATGAAATAAAAGTATATTTATCATATATTTAATCTACGTGAATATAAAATATGTTACTTTTCATTTTTTTTTTTATATTTTATTAAATTTATATTATATCTACTTTTACATTTCTTCAATAAAATTCAAAGATTATTTATTAATTATTTAACTTATTCTTTTATTTGAGGGGAGATTGCGACTCACACATAGAATTTCTAAAAAGAAATCTATGACGCTTTGATCTCTTTTTGATCTCTGTTTCCATTTCGACATTTTGGATTATAACATACGTCGTTATGCCATATCTAACTTTAAATGAAAGATGTATTAAACGCAGACAATTCATTCAATGTCGAGGTGACAATAAGAAAAAAAGTCGGATAATGCAATTAAACAATTTTAAAAGGCTACAGTAAATAGACTTGGTAACATTCGATGTTTGGAATATAAGCGTTTATTCCAAATGCTTCGTATATGCAGAAGAATTTATTATATATGCTGAATAAGTTTAATTTTTCTATGACTAAGTTCAAGTTCGTATTACATAAGTTACTTGCAATTTTTCTATGAAACTTCTATAATTTCGAAGATGGTGAATGACAAATATTTCATTCCATTCAGGAATACTAACGTCGACTTTCTTCGAATGTTTCTAAGAAATATAATAGTATAAGATTGAATCTATCGTCATATGGTCTCACATTTGTGAGATTTATTATATACGATATCGTATCGAATTTGTTGCCATGACATTTAAAATATTAACGTCCCTGTTGTGAAATAATAATGATAATAATGATTCTTTTGATTTTCTTAATAATAATCATATCATAAAATAAAAAAACAAAAAACAAAAAAAATGAAAGAAATAGTAAAATGCTTTCTGTAAACATGATAGACAGTCACTCAATCATATTGACTTAATTTATTATAATATATGTAAATTTAAAAGAAAATAACAATAATTATTTTATACTAAGCTACCTTCTTGTTATAACTAAAAGTTTCTATAATTGTGTAATTGTATAATGTCTGCAAGCGTCCAACGATAATATATCATATAGAAATATGTAATTTTACAACAGAAATTCTTGGCGAACAATTTCAATTCAATATTAGTAAATAATTCTTTCTAATCGATTTACTTTAATGGACGTTGAAATATTATTACATTCTTCAGTAAAAGTTATAAAATAGTTATTATCACAGAAAATTTTACCGGCTGCAAATAAGTAACTTGCCTCGATAATTTTGACTTGCACAACCTAGTACAAAATAGAAAAATGTTTTAATATTTAATTTTTAATGTCATTGAATAAATCATCTAATCAATAATCGTTTCTATTATTACTTTGTATTAATGTGAACATTATAAATTTATTTTCTAAAATTATTAATAAATAATGTATTGCATATGAATATCTTCAACAAAAAAAAAATAAATATACAATATTTAATATAGATATAAAAGCAATCTAATTTATCGACAGTTGTTATATACGTCTATTTGATAATATAAAACTTGAATTAAAATCTTTGAAATATATCTGTCAAATATTTACACTTATCGATATACATATGTACAATATTTTAATGTAATCTAATGAGAAGTCTATGAGAATTTATTAATTACCAAATTTGATTTCTCCATTCTTCTTATACATTGAAGAATTATCTTATACTTCAATTCGTTAATATGGTCAGTAAAAAAAGGAACTTTAATTAACTATTACACACAATAAATATTAAAAATATCCACATACAAATGTCAATTGCGCTACACTTCTTTACTAACATTCGTAGTTTTTGATTCTCGATATTATCATAAAGCAAGAGTCATGCAGGATTATACGTAGTGGTTTCTGGCCGTTAGTATATTAGATTTGTTAATAAATTTGTATCAAAAGTTACGACCAATCGCGTTATAAATAAGCGTCGAAGACAAAAGAGAAGGAGATTATTATTGAGTTCCGAAAGTAAGAGTAATGTAGAGAATTGAAATATCGAAACTGCTTCTGATGGAACAATTTAGGAGGAAATAGACGAAGGTTCTAAAACTGGAAGGGTACCAGTTCATAATATTTTTAGGGAAGTATCTGATCCGGCTGGATATACTAAACGACATATCATAAAAAGAAAAGTAAAGACTCCATTTTCTTTGATCATTGACTACCGTATAATGGAACATATAAGAATGCGTACAGAAGAAGAAGATTTAGAGTATTGGGAATTAAATGAGGACTAAATACAATAAAATTAGATGCATTCATTGTTCTGCTATATGCTTGAAGCGCACATGAACCAACAAATTTAGATCTCATATTAATAGAATAAAGAATGAAATCCCGCATTATTTTCAAAAACCATGATCAGAAATATATTTACTGGGATTATGAAGTTTATACAATTTGATAAGAGAAGCGAAAGAAGCCAACGTTTACAAACTAATAAATTTGTTATATCTAAAATATGAGACCGATTTATTGAGAATAATCAAATTTCTTATAACCAGGTGCATACATTATTATTGATGAGCAGTTGTTTCCATTTAAGACTAAATGTAGATTTACACAGTACATGCAAATCAAACCAGATAAGTTCGGAATAAAATTCTGATTAGCATCTGACAACAGCAAGTATGTAATAAATGGATTTCTTTATTTTGGAAAGGATGAGAGAAGAAAATATTGAATTCCATTTGGAGAATTCGTTGTTCTCAAGCTGATGAAACCATTTACAAGGTGCGGAAGGAACGAAACAATAGATAGTTTTTTAATAAGTATTTCACTGGCCACAAAATTATTTGCAAAAAGGACTACTATTGTTGGAACCAACCGTGGAAATAAATGAGAATTCCCTAAATTTGCCAAACAACGGAAAAATAATATGACATATTTCTCAAGCAAACTATAAAAATCAAACTATATTTCTCTTATGTAAACTAATCTTTCTTATAGTTTCATTACAAAATTATTTTTTATATAAATAATTACATAATAAATAATGTAATAATTATATTTTATAGATAGTTAACAAATAACCATCATAATTTATAATGGAAAGATGAATTTGTTCATTATAATTTACAATATAATATTATTGAGATACATTTGATACTTTTAAATGGTATTATAAAATGTACACAACAAATATTGAAAAAATTCCGTTTGTTGTATCGATGTATATGCTTGTTTTTACCTCTCTCTCTCGCGCATTTTACAATTGGCTTCGAGTAGGTTAGTATAGATAAAGCTAATTAGATATGAGCTCATACTCAGTGGACTTTCATATAGATATATTTTTTTGATGGTAACATGTATCTTGGAATGTTCTGTGCTAGATACGATGTCGGCACATATTTGTTTCATGCCAAATAATAATAATAAGAATAATAAATATAAATGACGCGTATAGTAACTAGTATATAAATTTGCGACAAAAAACAAAATTTTGTCTAATGTTCTGTCCAACACATAATATTATTTTAATATAAATTAAAATATGAGTTCTTTTACATATTAGAGATAGAAATCCTTTATTTTTTTACGTCTTTTCTTTTGCATGGGAAATTTCCATTCTGTACTATTTCAAGTATTACTACTTCAACTATAATTATTACTACTACTACTACTACTACTGATGATGATGATGATGATGATGATGATGATGATGATAATGATAATAATGATAATAATAATAATAATAATAATAATAATAATAATAATAATAATAATAATAATAATAATAATAATAAAAACATACTTAAATATTATATGCATTATGTATATTTTTCATTATAATAGTAAAGATAATGATAAGCATGTTGTGTTTTTAAAATACCTGCTCAAATTGGAAGATTACGAGCTTTACAGGATTTAACACTTTCGGACAGAAGACATTTGTAATAAATATAAGTATATTATTCTACTTTTTATTTTTATTACTATATTATTATATTATATATTAGCATTATTGTAATAATAATAGTAATAGTATAAATATAAAGTCGATTATTCCTACATAGGATACCATAAAAAATAGCGCTGATAGAGAAACTTCATAAAAGATATAAAAATTAATTCGTGTTATGATTTTCATGAAAATAATATTAAATATATAAGTATATTTTAATTATTATTTTTGAAAAAATAATCGACAAATGTATATAATTTTGATCACTATGAAAACGACATCAATTATCAGTGAAGGAAATAAATATAAGAGATTGAATAGCAACACTTTATTAAATTATTAAATAAGAAAGAAAAAGAATAAATTGTTATTGTGTTGTTGTTTTGTATTTTGTGTTAATACAAATATATATATAATATAGTATACTATTACTAAACTAATTAATATTAATTATTATTTCAGATCTTTATATTAGAAAATTTTAACAAAGGCGACATATGAATTAGTGTTCAATGTAGTGTTTTATTATTAATAATTAAAATTTATTAATTTATATCTTTGTTTAGTTCTTATTAAGAATTTAGTAGTTAATTATAATTAATAATTAAAGCTAGAATTTAAGAAAATTAATCTTATAATTTTGTAAAGGAAATATTTTAAGAAAATTCGGATGCAGTTCCGAATCGTAGAGATGGCTAAATGAATGAATGAAAAATACTAAAAGTATTTTGTTGAAATGAATATTAGTGTGCGTTGACGTTGATCATTGAAGCATGTAACTTGTCGATATAGTTATTAAAAAGAGATATATTGGTCTATCTAGTAAACTTTATGTGTTCGACATGAGTATTCTAATTTCGAAAGTGAGAAAGAGAACCATTCATAATTACATTATCTCAAGACAAGTTTTCACAAGTAATAGGTACTATGCTCATAGCCAGGGACCCTTAGAAGAAAAAAAACTGGATATCAGTCATCGATTATTATATATATAATTTTAATAATTTTGATATGCTGATCGTATGGACGTCTCTCTCTTCCTGTTCCTCTTATTTCATGACTCTTCTTCTCTTTCTCACTCCCTCTCGTTCTCCGTCTATCACTCTCTTTCTCTCTCTTTCTCACTTTGTTTCTCTTCCTCACAACCATCATCTTTTTTTTTCTCACATTTTTACCCGTTCTTTAACTGCAATGGAACATTTACATAAAAAATATATCTACAATAGCGAGTACCGATAAAACAGTAGTTTAACCTATAGTTCATTGATGAATGTACTTCTATTTAAAGATATAAATATTAATTTGAATTAAAATCTTCGTAATATATCTGTCAATTCTATACGCCTTTCAACACACACACACACACACACACACACACACACACATTAGTAAACTAAGAAAATATTCAAGGTACGACGACGCTCATAAGCAGAAGTATCGAGAAGGAAAACAGCTCAATAACAATCATAACTTATTGTATACATAATTGAAAGAATTTTGATATGCTGATAATATGTACCTCCTTTTTTCCAGTCAATTTTTTTTAAATCACTTTCTCTCTCTCTCTCTCTCTCTGTCTCTTTCTCTCTCTCTCTCTCCCTCTCTCTCTCTTTCTGTTTCTCTCTCTCTATCTCTATCTCTCTCTCTCTCTCTCTCTCTCTCTGTCTCTCTCTCTCTCTTGCCTACCTACCTCATCAACCTTCTCTTTCTGCTTCTTTCTCTTTTTCTCCTTTTCATTCTTCAACTGAGCAATTAAACTTGTTAGTGTTGCCTACAGTACAGGATGACTTTATTAAATCATCAGGTTTCTTTTTAATGATCTCTCTAATTCTCTGTTAAAAATTATAATATATAATATAGAATATTATTAAAAGTATAATATACAATATTATACAATACTGTATAATATATATTACGAGGTTTTTTTTCACAAATAGTTTCTGTTGTATCGATTTCAATATCTTTTTATGGACCATATACTATTTGAAAAAAAGATTAATGTCCAGATATTATAATATTAAGATATCGCCATTCGCGTTGTATTCAGTAGTATAAGACTAATGTCTCATTACGAATTGAATGCTCGTATTGCTCTTTCAGTTAATGATCATTTAGATCATTTGATTTCAGTCATTCCAATATTCTTTATATTTACTTTACTTTGCATGAATAATATATGCATATTATTCTATATTATTTTTTCTTATAATTATTAAAAACGAATATTCTGCATAAACACGGAACTTTACTATTTAATATGCACGTTAGCTTAATAAATAATTCAACATTATCTGTTATAGACGCAACAGAATTCTATCCTATCAATAGCTGTTGAATGTATCTCAGTTTAAATATATGAATTAAATATATGAGTTAAATATGAGAATCTTTTTGACTGTTTCGGAATTTTATCCATTTACTATATAAAAGACTTTTTTTTTGTCATCATCGCCTTTCTCTAACACTTATCTTATGCATATTTTATCTTACACACATGTTTCTCTTTCTCTCTCTCTCTCTCTCTCTCTCTCTCTCTCTCTCTCTCTCTCTCTCTCTCTCTCTCTCTCTCTCTCTCTCTCTCTCTCTCTCTCTCTCTCTCTATCACTCCTATACTTACATCATGAACAGATGAAAGTTTATGTGGTCCATTGCGATATAGATAAATTGAGAGTTGTTCACCGTTAAACTGTACGGCATTGAACATGTAATTAAAAAATAATTTTTTAAACACTTAAACACTTTAAACACTTCCTACCGTATGCAAATATTTTCATTTCTTGTACTATAGGTATATAACGTTTTAACGTGTCAAGATATTGATAGTGGAGGGTTTGGCAGTAGACGCTGATACTATTCATACATTATTTGGACTTGCTACATTATCGTTAATGCATACTGATTATCCATTGAAGTAAATCCGATTTATTCTTTACCACAATATATAGTAGATCGTTTAGGACTGCAGTAACACTAGAGAACATAAGACTCCATATGTATATACATTACACAATTTAGAAATAAGTTTAAATTATGAAACATTTAATTATATTACATTTATGTATTATAAATCATAATGGAATATGAAATATAATATTTTGTGTACGACATTATCTTTTCTCTTTCCTATAGAATAATAAATTTTATTCAAAGAAATGAGAAATGAAGTATAT